>NC_072404.2:170435000-171060000 GCF_028858775.2 Pan troglodytes | reverse complement strand
TACTAAAAATAAAAAGAGCACTGGTAGAAGTAACAATGTAAGTAACTGTAAATGATAGTACAATTACATAGTTCTTCTTTCATCTCCTAATTTTAAAAGCAATTGTGTAAAACAATATGAATATTATTCTATTGTTGGGCCTATAATATATAGCTATGTAATATATTTGACAACAATAATGTAAAGGAGGTGGGTAATGATAAGCAGTATTAGAATAAGCAAATAACACCAGATGGTAACTTGAATCCATTTGGTGGATAAATTATAACATAGTAATTAAATTATTATGTATTAATAATTATAATTTATTATAGCTATTATAATTCATTAGAACAAGAATAAATTAGAACAAGAAATGGTATATAACAACACTAACATAATAAACAAAAAATATGCATGCTTACTCTCCCTTCTTTTAGCTTCTTTAAAAGATGTTCAATTAAAGTTATGTATGCATAATGACATTTTGATCAATAACAGGCCATGCATATGTCGGTGATCCCATAACCTTATAATGGAGCTCAAAAATTTCTATTGCCTAGTGACATCACAGCCATTGTGATGTCATAGTGCAATGCATCACTCATGTGTTTACGGCCATGCTGATGTAAACAAACCTACTGTACTGACAGTCATATAAAAGTATAGAACATACAGTTATGTACAGTACAGAATACTTAATGATAATAAACAGCTATGTTACTAGCTTACATATTTATCATGCCATACTTTTATTGTTACTTTAGAATGTGCCCCTTCTGCTTACAAAAAAAGTGAACTGTAAAACAGCCTAGGGCAGGTCCTTCGGGAAGTCTTCCAGAAGAAAGCATTGTTCTCACAGGCGCTGGCAGCTCCATGCGTGTGATTACCCAGAAGATCTTCCGGTGGAACAAGATGTGAAGGTGGAAGGCAGTGATACTGAGTGTGCTGGCCCTGTGTAGGCCAAGGCTAATGTGAGTGTTTGCATCTTTGTTTTTAACAAAAAATGTTTTAAGTTTTAAAAACATTTTAATGATAAAAGCTTATAGAATAAGGATATAAAGAAAGAAAATATTTTTGTTCAGCTGTACAATTTTTGTTTTAAGCTAAGTGTTACTACAAAGGAGGTGAAAATTTTTCTTAAGTTTATCAAGTAAAAACATTACAGTAGGCTAAAGTTAATTTATTATGAAAGAAGGAAATTTTTTAATAATTTAGCGTAGCCTAAGTTATCTTGTGTTCATAAAGTGTAAAGTGGTACACAGTAATGTCCCAGGCCCTCATGTTCACTCACCATTCACTCACTGACACACACAGAGCAACTTCCAGTCTGGCAAGCTCTATTTTTGCTAAGTGTTCTATACAGGTGCACCATTTTTTATCTTTAATACCATATTTTTACTGTACCTTTCCTATATTTAGATATGTTCAGATACACACATACTTACCATTGAGTTACAATTGCCTGTAATGTTCAGTACAGTAACTTGCTGCACAGGTTTGTATCCTAGGAGCAAAAGTCTATGCCATGTAGCCTAGGTGTGTGGTAGGCTAGATCATCTCTGTTTGTATAAGTACACGCCATGATGTTCACACAACAAAATTGTCCAATGACACATTACTCAGAATATATCCCCATCATTAGGTGATGCCTAACTATATGTAGAATAATTATAACAATGCATTAGTGGATTTGGGACATATATAAATGTGATATGTGTAATATGTGTACTAATAGCACAAAAAGAGGAGGGGGGATAGAACTAATATCTCAATATTACACTGAATTGTTAGAAACCTGAAGTAGATTCTAAGGTAAGATATAACTTGTAAATCCTAGGGCAATTACTAAGAAAACAATTTTTTAAACGTAGGGTGAAAAAATCATTACAAAATTAAAATGTTGTAGAATATATTCACTTAGTGCAATGGAAATCTATAGAGGAGAAACAGAAGAACAAACCGGTACACCAGACATAGGGAAAACTAAAACCAAATTGATAGGGCCGGGTACGGTGGCTCACACCTGTAATCCCAGCACTTTGGGAAGCCAAGGCAGGTGGATCACCTGAGGTCGGGAGTTTGAGACCAGCCTGACCAACATGGAGAAACCCCATCTCTACTAAAAAAATAAGTAAAAAATTAAAAAAATACCTAGGCATGGTGGTGTATGCCTGTAGTCCCAGCTACTCAGGAGGCCGGGGCAGGAGAATCACTTGAACCCAGGAGGTGGAGGTTGCGTTGAGCCGAGATCGTGCCATTGCACTCCAGCCTGGGCAATAAGAGCAAAACTCCATCTCAAAAAAACAAAACAAACAAAACAAAATGATAGACATAAGTCAAACCATATTAATATAGACACTGAAAGTGAATGGATTAACAATCCAATCAAAAGATAGAGATTGTCAAAATGGATTTGTTTTAAATAAGATCTAACTATTCTGTCTATAAGAGATGCACATTTGATTCAAAGATACAAATAGGTTCAAAGTCAAAAGGAAGGGGAAAAGTATGCCATGAAAATAGTACCCATAAAAGACCTGGAGTGGCTTTATTATAACATCAGAACAGATAGACTTTAAAACAGGAAAAAATGCTACCAGACATAAAGAGGGGCCCTTGCTCTATCGGTAATATAGAATGGCTGTCAACTTGTATACACTATCAATGGAGCCCAGAGACACACAAAGCCAAAGCTGACAGAATTCAAGTTAGAAATAGACAATTCAGCAACCGTGGTTGGAGACTTTATTAGTCTACCTTCAATAATGGATGCAACTAGTCAGACCAACAGACAAATAGAAGACTTTAATAACACTATAAACCAACTAGACCTAACAGGCATCTACAGAACACTCCACTCAGCAACACCAGAATGCACATTATTTTTAAGCATATATGGGCAATTCTTCAAGATCGACAATCCGTTAAGGCCATAGAAAAACCCAATAAGTGTTAAAGATGTATGTTATGCAAAGTAAGTTCTCCAACATAGACAGAATGAAATTATAAATGAATAACAGAATTAAATGTAAATTTTAACATATGTAGAAATTAAACAATGTAGTCCTAAATAATAAATGTGTAAATAAAGAAATCCCAAGGGAAATTAAAAACTACTTCAAGAGAAATGCAAGTAAAAAAACACAACATACTATAATGTACGTGATGCAGCTAAAGCAGTACTTAGAGGGTCATTTGTAGCTATAACAATCCACACTAAAAAAGAAGAGAGATCTCACACTGATATTATAACTTTCCACCTTAAAACACTAGAAGAGCAAACTAAAACTAAAGCAAGCAGAAAAAAACAGTAAAGAGTAGATAAGAAATAAGTTAAATAGAAAATAGAAAAAAATAAGACAACCAAAAGTTCTTTGGAAAAAAAAAATTGACACACTCTTATCTAGAAGATTCATATTACTAAAATCAGGAATGAACATGTGACATCACTACCAACTTTACAGAAATAAAAAAGTATTATTAGGAGAGTACTGTGAAGAACTACATGGCAGGAAACTAGACAATTCAGGTGAAATGGACAAATGTCTAGAAAGACACAAACTACCAAAATTGCCTCAAGAAGAAATAGAAAATCTGAATAAACCTATAATGAGTAACAGAATTAATTAATAATTTTTAAACTTCCAGCAAAGAAAATCCCAGTCCCAGATGTTTTCACTGGTTTCATTGAGTTCTACAAAATATTTCTGAAAGAATTAATGATTATTCATAAACTATTTTAAAAATGTTATTTCAAAACTTAATCCTAAAACTTCCTCTCTGAGGCCAGTATCACCCTGATTTCAAAGCCGGAAAAACAAATCACAAGGTAAGTATAGACCAATGTCTCTTATGAATATAAATGCAAAAATCTGCAACAAAATACAAGCAGAGAGAATTCAGCAACATATAAAAATGGTTATGCTCCATGACCAAGTGGTACTTACCCGAGAAATGCAAAGTTGGCCCAAAATATGAAAGCTAATCAATGTTATACAACATATTAATAAGAAAAAGAATAACATGAACTTACCACTAGATACAGGGAACACATATGATGAAATCTGACACGCTTTCATGATAAAATGGTCAACAAACTAGGGATAAAAGGGAAATTCCTCAACCCAACAAAGAGCATCTATGGAACACCCACCCCTAACATCGTACTTAATGGTGATGGACTGAATGCTTTTTCTAAAATCAGGAACAAGACAAAGACATCCATTCTCACCACTTCTATTCAACATTGTACTGGAGGCTCCAGCCAGGGCAACTAGGCAAGAAAAAGAAATAAAAGGCATCCAGATTTGAAAACAAGTAAAACTATTTATTTTCACAGATGACATAATAATCTTGTATGTAGAAAATCCTAGTGAATCCACTCAAAAAGCATTCACACTGATAAACAAGTTCAGTAAAGTTGCAAGATACAAAATTAATATACAAAAAGCCATTGTATTTCTATAAGCTAGCAAAGAACAATCTGAAAATGGAATTAAGAAAGCAAATGCATTTACAATAGTATGAAAAAGAAGAAAATACTTAGGAACAAGCTTAACAAAGGAAATAGAAAACTTGTACCTTGAAAACTACAAAACATTTTGAAAGAAATTAAAGAAGATCTAATAAATGGCAAGTCATCTCATGTCCATGGGTTGAAAAGCTTAGTGTTGTTAAATGCAACACTCCTCAAGTTAACCTATAGATTCAGCACAATTTCTATAAATATTGCAGCTGCCTTTTTTGCATAAATTGACAAGCTGATTCTAAAATTCATATGGAAATGCAAGTGCCCATAATAGTGTAATCAATCTTGAAAAAAAAAGTTGGAGAACTCACACTTCCTGTCTTAAAATTTCCCACAAAGCTACAGTAATCAACAGAGTGTGGTGCTGGTGTAAGGACAGATGTATAGGTTATCGAGATTGAGTTGAGAGTTTAAAAATAAACCCTCACATTCTATAGTTAACTGATTTCCAACAAGGGTCCCAAGAAAATTCAATGGGGAAAAAATAGTATTTTTAACCAATGGTGCTGGGACAATTGGATATCCACATGCAAAAGAATGAAATTGGACTTCTACCTCACACCATACACAAAAATTAACTCAGAGTGGATTATAGTCATAATTGTAAAAGCTAAAATTATAAAACTCTTGGAAGGAAACATAGGATCAAATTCTCATAACTTTACACTAGGCAATGTTTTCTTAGCTATGACACCAAAAACGTGACAACAACTATTAGATAGTTGGGACTTCATCAAAATTTTAAACTTTTGTGTTTCAAAGGACACAATCAAGGAGATGAAAAAGACAATCCACAAAATGGGAGGAAATATTTGCAAATCCTGTATCTGGTAAGGAACTGGCATACAGAATATATGCCATACAGGATATATATGGCATGTATATGGAATACAGGATATGGCATACAGGATATGGCTTATAGGATATATATACAGGAAAGACTCTCAGAACACAATGATAAAAAAGACAATCCAATTTAAAAATGAGTGAAGAACCTGAATAGACAATTCTCCAAAGAAGATATACAAATTACCAAAAAGCACATGCAAAGATGTCCCACACCCCTGGCCGTTAGAGAAATGCAAGCCTAAGCTGCAATGAGGTCCCACTGCAAACCCACTAAGATGGCTGTAATCCAAAAGGCCGACTATCAGGAGTGTCAGCAGAGACGTGTAGAAAGTACAGTCCTCACACACTGCTGGGGAAAAGATAAAATGTGTTGCCAGTTTGGAAAACAGTTTAGCTGCACCATGAAAATGTTAAACACAGTTTCCACGTGACCCAGTCATGCCACCACTAAGCACATAACCTAGAGTGAAATATAACCAAGTGAAAACACACAACCACACAAAAACTTGTGTGTGGATCTTCATAACGGTATGACGGCAGTCTCCCCTCATCTGCAGGGGACATGCGCCAAGACTCCCAGTGGATGGCTGAAACTGAGATTAGTACTGAGCCCTATATAGACTATGCTTTTTTGATATGCTGGCCAAAACAGCTACAATGTGGCTAATGGGGAGGTGGCAGATCCAATGCAGATCTGCTGGACAAAGCAATGATGCAGGCCGGGTGCGGTGGCTCACACCTGGAATCCTAGCACTTTGGGAGGCCAAGGCGGGTGGATCACCTGAGGTCAGGAGTTCGAGACCAGCCTGACCAACACGGTGAAACCCTGTCTCTACTAAAAATACAAAAAAATAGCCAGGTGTGGTGGCAGGTGCCTGTAAACCCAGCTACTTGGGAGGCTGAGGCAGGATAATCATTTGAACCCAGGAGGCAGAGGTTAAAGTAAGCCGAGATTGCACCATTGCACTCCAGCCTGGGCAACAAGAGCAAAACTCCATCTAAAAAAAAAAAAAAAAAAAAAAAAGATGATGCTTATCCCAGGCAGGATAGGGCAGGATGGCACAAGATTTTATCACAAGACTCAGAATGGCAGACAACTTAGAACTTATGAATTGTTTTCTTCTGGAATTTTCCATTTAATATTTTTGGACCAGGGTTGACTATAAGTAACTGAAACCATGGAAAGCAAAACTGCAGGCAACAGGGGACCACTGTGTTCCTAATAGCTATAAAGAGAAAACCCAAAATCTATCAACCAATAAATAAGCAAAATGTAGTATATCCATACAATGTAATGTTATGCAGTAATAAACAGGAATGAACAACAACATGAATGAGCCTTGAAAACATTATGCTAAGTGAAAGAAAAGACTACATATTGTAAGATTCTATTTATATTTAAAACAATACCAAACGGGAACGCCATAAAGACAGAAAGTCTCTAGGTGGTTGTCTATAGCTGGGTAGGTTGGAAGGAATGGAAAGGACTGGGAGGAGGTCTGGAGCTTCTTTGGGGTTGATGCTCTGAAGTTAGCTGTGCTGAGAGCCATGCAAGTCTGTGAGTAGAATACACTAAAAACCATTCAACTGTGCAATTTAGATTTGCAAACTGCATTAAATGTGAGTAATAACCTCATAAAGCTGCATGTAATATCTCACAAACACATATGTGAGAATCCAGACATCCCATCTTAAGCCAGACATGAAAGACATTTGTAAAAATATAAATCAATGCCACAGTCCTACTTGTATAAAAATACCGTATGTCATGGGATTATTATTAGTATTTTTATATGAATTAATACATGTCTTAAATTTTTCAGTTTTAATTCCCAATACAATAAACTCAGTGATTTTTAAGGATGTGACAGGGTCTTGAAACCAAAATGTTTGAAAACTGCGAAGTCAGAGGAAGGTGTCCCAGCAAGGCAATGTCAGTGGGGTTAAAGGAGGGGAGGGAGAGAGGCCAGTGGCTGCCTCCTCTGGCGACGCCTTCAGAGGGGACTGCCTCCGAGGCACCTGATGCTTCTCAGAGCATGAGAAGCTGAGGGACAGGCCATCGGGGCTGTAGTTATTCAAAAGTTTTGAGGGGCAGGGTCCTGGGTCTAAGGGTAGGATTGGCCCTCGATGCCCCGGACACCCTCCTTCTGCTGCAAAGAGAGGACGTGACTCCGGGAACGCACAGGTGGGGCAGTGGGACACTGAGGAGCCCTGCGGGAAGCTGCACCTTCTCCCTGCTGTGGGGAGCCTGCGAGGGAAATGAAGCAGGGCCTCTTCAGGATGAGGACAGGGGACACTTGAGGAACAGAAGGGACTCGGGCAGGGATGTGCAGTGGGCTTGCTGGCACTGCTGGGCCCAGGAGACCGACAGTCCTGGATGCTCCAGGAATCTGTCTGCTCCGTGGTGCGGCTCTCCCACTGCTGGAGGCTTCTTGGCACATGCAGCCATTCTGGGGTGGCCCTGATAGCTGTGACCCCTCCACCTGGGGCTCCCTCAGAAATAGCCTCCCTCCGCCACTGGGGAGGCCTGTTCCAGAAACCAGTGGGGACAGACAGGAGCTGTCTTAGGATAAGTCATAGGGCCCAGGGCATGGATGCCACTGTCCGAGCTGGCACAGGAGACGGGGCCCATGTCTTCTGCCCTGCAAGTGGGTGCCAGTGAGGTAGGGGTGCACCTCTGCCCCGTGCAACCACACTGTTCCACTAGATTTTCCTGGACCAGATGCCGCCACCAGAGCTGAACCCATGCCCTTTCCAGCCATGTGAGGCCAAGCCTGCGCCCCAGCAGCACCGACTTCTCACGTACCCGTCGGGCCGGCTGGAGAAGCACTGAGGGCTCCTGGACCTGGGCACGCCCTTCCTGCTCCATCCCTCGGCTACCTCAGTTGTAAAACAGAGCCGACGGTGAATGGCGCACGCTTTCCAGAGTCTGTGCTCAGAGGGATCGGGGTCCTCGGGGACAATGCAGAGAACACGTGTTCATTCCCAAGTGACAGGTGACATCCCCGTCAACACCTGACATCCCCGTCATCTTGCTCCGGGCTCGTCCCCAAGCAGGCCCAGCTCTGCGCTCCTCGTTCACGCCATGAGTGGAGGGGTTCTCTGTGGAAGCTCAGAGCGTGAGGTGAGGAATACTCAGAGCAGACTCTTGTTTAGGGGTGAGGAAGCAATCATCATCCTACTCAGACGCGCTCCAGAAGGGACCTTTCTGGGACGTGTCCTGCCAAGCGACGGGAGCCCCAAGGAGGTCTCTGAAAACTCCAAGCTGTTCTGCAAAGCCGGGCACACAGGCTGACGTCCGGGCGGTCACTGAGGGATACGCCTAAGCGCTTCCCAGCCGGCCTTGTTGTGCACCCTCTTCCTCCCTGGGAACTGTGACACCAGGATATCAATGGCAAAGTCAATGGTGACGTCATTGGCGATTGTGGCTCCACACTTGGTCCCGCAGCACCTCTTACCTCTATGCAGCTAAAAATAAGTTCCATGCTCATTTCCAAAACAGGAAGAGCTATGAAAATTGACAGCAGCCGGGTGAGGTGAGTGAATGCGGGTGGGGGTGTCTAGAGAGCCCCATTCTGCCCCGACGCTGTGCACCTTAAGGTGAGCTGTATATCCTCAGTCTCTCCATCTGCAAAGTGAAGGGGCTGCAGGGAAGGACCCCTTGGGTCCCTCTGTGTCAGACGAGGGGCAGCCTCTGTTTAAGGCATGAGAGGAGCCCTGTCATGGTCTCCCTAACTGACAGTTGATAAAGATAAATGATCAGGTCCGGGGGCCATTAGCTAGCTCCCGGGCCCCTGCTGGGAGCGCAGGGCTGGAGCATGCGTTCAAAAAGCCCATTTTCCATCCCAGCACTTCTGTCTGTTTGAATTACAGGACTCACCCGTCCCCTCCTGCTGGCCGCCGCCTCCCCTCAGCCCACCCTTCGGCTCTGCTTTTGGAGTCTGTGCTGGAGACAGACTCGGCCTGCTTCTTTTCACCTTCTCCTTATGCACTGAAAACTGGCTGCTGTCGCATTTTGCCAAAATTGCTCTTAAAAGACCCTAAGATTGAAAAGTGGGAGTGGGCAGCCCAAAGACACCCTGACTCCCTCCAGCACCCTAGCAAATTCGCCCGCTGGACCAACAAGCACCATTTGCCTGAGTGACATTTTTGTTTTAGGGATCTTTTAAAATTCGCACCGCAAGACCAGACTGGCCTCAAGGCAGTCACTGCCTGAGCCTCAGACCATCATTAGAAACACTGCTCAGTCATCAGTGCTCCAGGTCTCTGCAAAGCGGTCCTGGGATGCATCTCCAGACTCCTCCCAGCCTCCCTTCCCAGGGAGCAGCGCCGGGAGAGAACAAGAGCAGGCAGCTGGAAGCCAGCTCTGCAGAGCTGCTGCATCCTGGTTACCTCAGGAACCACTGCTCACCCAAGGCGCCCTGCTCACAGCCCTGCATCCGAGGCACTTCGCAGCTCAGAGTCACCGCTGAACCCAACCCTTCCTTCTAGCGGCTTCTCCAAGCAGCCCTCTTCCCTCCCCATGTGAAGGGCCAAGGAGGAAAGAGAGCTGAAGTCTGGGAAGGATTCTGCTTGTCAGTCATTCCCCCCGATTTGGTACATGTGCCCTAAGCACTTGGCACTGGGTGTGTTTCTTATCAATCTAGATGATACATTTGGGTTTGAATGAACCATAAAATGCCCCAATCTTGGCAGCGAGGCATCTTTGCTTTAGGAAGAAAAAGGAAACAATCCAGTTTATGAAGGTAAAGTTGAGTGGGTGGTGCTTTTTGATAAGGACACCCATAAAATGAGTAAGAACACGTTTTATAGGTGCTGGAATCTTTAGCAGGAGGTCACCTGGGAGGCTGCAGAGGGGAGGGAGAGCTGATCTGTACAGGGGGCAGCCAGTGAGCAGGAAATGCCCCAGCACCGACAGGAAGGAGGGCCGCCTTCCTACACAGGGCGGGCTGGAGACATCCCAGGTGACAGTGATGATGACGGGGTAGCTACCACTTACTGAAGGCCTCCCGCATGCCATGCACTGAACTGTGGCTCACCCACATGCTCTCATTTAACCTAAGCCAGCAGCCTGTGTCACCACTGCCCCCGTTTCACAGACCAGGAAACCAAGGCCAAGTGCAGTCAATTCACGCAGCCAAGATTACACAACCAGGAAGTAGCCAGGCTGAGCCTCGAACCCAGATCTGGTCGATTCCAAAGATCATGACCTTCGCCGCCATGCTCTGCTGGTTCAGCAGGTGCTCATTATGACGTCAATTATACTTTATTTATGAATTCATTTAGTTTTTAGTTTTTATCTTCCTTGAAAACACGTGAATGTGGTTCACATAGAAACCTCCACGGCAATGTTCATAAGCTGCAGGGTGGATTTGTGTCATGTCAACCCCTACCCTAACACCAGCCCTGCCATCAGCAGGACCAGGCCAGAGGGCCACAAGGGAAGGCAGCTCCGACTCCCACCTACTTCCCTCTGGGCCTGAAATGAAGCCCTGACCTCTGCACAGTCACTGTGGCCCTTTTTGTGCCATTGCTCTGATTGTCAGAGCCATTCTCTGTACCCAGCACACCGGCAGAAGCGTCAGGTTCCAACACGATCCCACTTCCTTGTTTGACTTCCAGCCCGGGGCTGCTGTGGCCCGCTCCCACGGGAGCCTCACCGTGACCTCACAGTGGTTTCATAAGTTTTAATGAGTAAATTCCAGACTTAGCCCCATGCACACATAAGACACCCACAGCACACACCCACGGAAACAGCGTGACTTGGGTGGCTGTGGGTTTGCTCCGAGAGGAGACCTAGGTAGGCCCAGGTAGTGTGGCGGGGCCCTGGG
Organism: Pan troglodytes; assembly: GCF_028858775.2. Classification (NCBI taxonomy): domain Eukaryota; kingdom Metazoa; phylum Chordata; class Mammalia; order Primates; family Hominidae; genus Pan; species Pan troglodytes. The sequence goes on along the minus strand of NC_072404.2, from coordinate 171,048,810 downwards.
ATGGCTAGAACGAGGAGCCCTCCCACGCGACGCAGGCAGTGTGACTGAGTGGCAAACGCCAGGACACCAGGGGAGACCAGCGCTTGGCAAAATGCATGGCATAACTTGGGCAAGACAGCATTGCAACGAATGATTGTGTGGAAGAAAAGACAGCGCCATTAACCCCATGAAACAGAGTTAACTGAGAGGTTTGGAAAGTATCTTTAGGAGCCACTCAGCCGAGCTGTCCCTGGTCTGCAATCCACAGAGAGAAACAAGGGGCTACGGCTGCAAAGATGCTGATGAACGAGGGGAGAGGCGAGGATGCCACTGCGGGACCACGGCACCCAGGCCTGGGAAACACAGGTGCCATTGGATTCCCTGGGAAGCCAGAGAGTGACAGCTTGTCGCCAGCCGAACGAAGAGAAAAACAGACAAAGATCAAGGAAGAGGAGGGGGCTCCCATGGAGGGGCTGGGAGGCCACCCTACTGACTCCCAACCCTACTGATGAAACTGAGACCCACAAAGGGGAAAGGGCGGCCCAAGTCCCCAGCCACACCCTGCCGAGCTGGGGCAAGCAGGACGCTGTACCTGTAGCTCTCTGCAGCCACCCTGTCACAGATGACACGTGTAATCCTTTCACATGTCAAACTTCGCCAGGTTTTTCCCTCCACAAATCATCCCCATGGAGAGAGATTCTCTCCCAGCACCATGGGAGACGGTGAGGACCCCAAGCATAAATGAGCACATCACAGAACACCCAGCGTGCAGGGGAACAGGGGGCGACAGAGAACGCCCGGTGTGCAGAGGAACCAGGGACAACAGAGAACGCCCGGCGTGCAGGGGAACCGGGAACAACAGGCAAGGGCTGTGCCTGGGGAGGGGACTGTACCCTGGGACTGCTGCCCTCCAGGACTCTGCCATCTTGTCACACAAAGATGTTCCTTTTCCTGTGCGCCAGGACGAGTAAAAGGCTTGGCAGCACTGTCCTAAAGGATGGCCTGACGTCTGGCAGCCCTGGCTCCTCCCGTGCGAGGATTCCTCCCAAGGGGCAGAGATCCTCACCAGCTCCTGACATAGCCTTCGGGGGCTCCTAGGCTTTCCCAAAGAGCTTGGTCTTGGTGCTGTTTGGTCTCAGCCACTCAGCGTCACGTCTGTGAGTGATGATGAGTCACGCACAGGCTCAGCCCTGGTGGGGCAAGAGAAGAGGAGGCGAGAGGTGATGGCTCTACGATGTGGTCCCTACCCTCCATCCCCTGAAAGAGAAGAGGAACCAGAGCCTGGGCTGCTGCAATGAGCCCAGCTGGTCAGTGAGTACCTGGGGAAAGACAACAGGGGCAGTGCCCTGCAGAGGCCGGGGCATGGCAAGCGGCCAAGACAGGGCCTGTTTGATTTTTGAAGCCAACCAGATAGAAGAAGGAAGGAAGAGCGTGGTGTCAAGGTTCACTCCCAGCTTAATGCGTTCAGCTTGGCAGATGGAAATGATCCAAACCGAGAGGGAGTCTGTAGAAGGCTGTGGGGATGCAGGAGGCTGAGCCTCGCTCTGGGTTGATGTCCAGACCCATGCAGGACATCCAGGCATGGATGGGTCTGGTGGTGTTTGTGCGTAGGGCCTGGTGCCCAGGAGAGAGGCCAGCCAGGCCTGTGGAGTTGGCAGTTACAGACAGAGGGGCGTAGAGTCGTGGCTGGGAGCCCATCTACTGAGAGCAAGTTGGGGTGAGCAGTGAGGCGACCCAGGGACCCTGACACCTACTGAGGAGGAGGCAAGAAGAGACAAGAAGTCGAAGCTCACGTGGGGTGTTGATGCCACAGCGCAGGCCAGGCCAGCAAACTCCAGGCCTCAAGGGCCTGAGAACAGCCCCGCTTTGAGAAGCCCTGCACTGTGAATGAGAAACTGGCGGGCGGCTCCACACCAATGCGATTGAGGAGCAGAAACACGTGCAAACACTGCAGTGCCACTCGCGTGTGCTTGCTGACAATTTGGGTGATTTAGAATGTGCTGGTTTTATCCTATTCTTCTTAGGTTAATGGAAAAACAGTGTTGCCAAAGGCCTCACAGATGGCATCTGACTGCAGGCCCCAGCCCAGGCAGCCTCACCTGTTGGCCAAGAGCCCTTCCCACTCATGCACGCGAGACTCCCCACTAGTGAAGGAGGAACAGAAGCGGGCTCTGACGTCTCCCCTGTCCCTCTGATTCTTCCCTTGAGAAATTCCCGAGGAACCCAAGCCCCGCTGAGAATGGCCAAAGAGAGGAAGGACAAAGTCTCGTACAATCTATTTCTGAACACGACCCACCACACCTAGGGCTCGGTGCCAGGGGTCCCGGGCACTCCTTCACTGGACTGTGGCCCCCGGGGTTCCAGGGCCCCAGCACCAATGTGGCCTCTATCTACCCACACCCGGAACCATCCAGTGTCCTCCTCCCTCCAGTTCCCGGACAAGCCCCAGCCACCTTCCCCTCCCAGGGTCTTGGATAACCCTGCTCCCCTGCCGTCCAGGGCGTCAGGTCACCCCTGGATCCTCCTGGTCTCAAGTGGGCTCTGCACAGAAGTCAGGAGAACACATTCTCCCCAGACTTGTATTTCCAGAGTTCACTCAGCCCCAGGCAGCACAGCCTGGCTCAGGATCCTATAGCTGACCTGGGGCCCCGCTTTGAGGGAGCAGCGGGCAGCCTGGTGGGAACCACATCAAGTCAGCCAAGGCCGGGCCTTCTCACCAGCCGAGGCTAGAGCGACATAGGGCAGCCAGCCCCCGCCCCGCCCTGGGAACCCACAAAGACCCAGGGACCCACAAAGGCTTGTGGAGGGCCCTGGACCAGGGTCCTCTCCTCCTTCTTGCAGGGACACAAAAGTAGGGAAGAGGTGGTGGGAAGGAAGCTGAAAGGTTAGGCACACCCCAAGAGAGCTAGCACACACCAGGGCGACAGGGGAAAGGCAGACAGACCTGAGCCTGGTGAACCTGCCGGTGCCTCCCACTCAGCCTGGCAAAGGTGCGCCTGGGTCCACTATGGGCCAGACCCAGAAACCCAGGCAGCTGCAGATGTTCACACAGCCCGACTCAAAATGGGCCAAATCCCACCTGCACCGGGGATGCAATCCCACCCTGCAGCCTCCGAGGAGGGACGGCCCGTCCAGCTGAGGGCTGGGACCTGTGACCTGGCGCTGCCTGGCGGACTCCCAGGTGGGCCTCTGCCTCATGCACCTTGACCACGTGTGCGCTCCTCCCCAGGGGGCCACACCTTAATTAAACATGGGCTTTTCCCGTGCTTGTTGTCCTCGTCCTCCTTTTTAAAGAACATTGAGTGGTAAAATTCAGGCGACGGGCAGAGCAGTCCCAGTGCCAAGACCGAGGGATGCGCCCCTCCGGACCTCAACCAGAGCAGTTCTCGCAGCTGTCCTCTGAGGCCCCACAGATCCAACCGTCTGTGCCGATGGAGAAGATGGTTTTCCAATCCCCCACGGAGCATGTGGCCAGGCGGGGGCGCGGGGGCTTCCGGGCATCCCCCCAGGGCAGGGCTGCCCCCTGGGAGCCCCCACCCCCGCGGTTCCACGCGCCTGGGCCCCTCCTGGAAGACCCGGGATCCGGCCCCGCCCACTGCCAAGTCAAGTCCAAACCTCGCTCCTCTTCCGAAGCGTCTTTCATGTGGTTTCTGTCTAATCTGAAAAGGCCTCCCTTCCCCATTGTCTTTGTATTTGTGAGCTGTTTCTTAAGTCACCTTTTGAAAAATCTGGTGCCGAGGAACACAGGTATTTCACGTGTGCACAGTGCCCGTGTCTACAAAGAATTTGGATTTCACCCCACGAAAGAAGGGAGCTGCGAGCTGTGTGTGTGCAGAGCTGGACTCTGCTAAGAGGCAGGGCAAGGTTGGGGAGCGGTCTCTCTCTGGGCTTCAGTTATCCAAGCTGGGGGAGAAGGGCACACGTCCGTCCACGGGCTCCTGCACAGCAGGCCCTGCGCCCAGCACACATGGCCGAGAGTCCTTGAGTGCTGTTCATTAGGGCTCCATCACCATGCAGGAGAGACCTGCTCGCCCTGGCATTAAGAAGAGGAACCAGGCTCAGGGAGGCTTGGGGACTCCTGGGTGGCAGAATCGGTGCTGGCCCCAGGCCTGGCTGACTGCCACACGCCATCTGGGCCCTTCCAGCACCCCCAGAACAGAGGCCGCCTGTCTGAACATCCCTGAGTCTCAGAGCCGAGAGCCAGTGAGCTTCAGCGGCTCGAAGCTCTTTACTCACTCACAGTTCAGCAGCCTCAGAACCCAACGACAGCTCTGGGTGCTGCTGCGGGGAGCAGGGCAGTGAGGACGCAAAGTGCCACAAATTCCTCCTGAGCACGGAGGAGGCCGCCTGCCTCCCATGTCACCCCGTGTGTGGAGGACAGCGTGGAGGGACGGCTACTCACGCTGCACACACGTCCATCAAATCTGCTTTCTTGTTCCTGCCAGGAGCCGCAGAGCCTGCCTTAGAACTTCCCCCGCGATGGATCTAAATGATATTTAAGGTTTGACAAGTTACACTTGTGGTTTTCAAAAGAAATCATTTTTTTGTGAAGAATTACCTTTCTTGGCATAAAATAATTGGAAAGTACCCGGATATCTCAAGAAAACACATCAAAAGTAACTTTCTCCAGCTTGTTTTGACACGTCCACTTGTGGTTTCTGTCAACTTTAGCTAAACATCAGGTTTTCTCAGACAGAACAAACCATTAAAATATTCAACAGAAAAAGCAAATAGATATAATTCCTTTCTGTTTGCCTCTTTTCAAATAAAAGGCAATATTGAAAGGAGAGGCCAGCCCAATTCAAAGCACATTTTTCTGATTCATACACTTGCCATAATTATTTGCATAGGATGTAAATGTCTAAGCCCTGGACCCTGTGATTTTTTTAAATGCTGCATTGTAAAGCTGAAGCAGACGAAGCCAGTTTGGTATTTACAGAGGTCTGTCCAGTTCTGTGGAGTCTGATAAATGTGAGAGGAAACGTGTATGGGTTTGAGATTAGAACATTAGAGGGAGGACCTAAAGCAAACACCTTCCCATGAGAGATGAAGGGAGTCTGTCCTGTTGCCCCCAGACCCTCTGCTCCTCACACCTCACGAGAGGGCAACAGACACACGAGCCTCCAGAAGGAGGACCCCGGTCCCAGACAGAAGAGCTGGCGCCTCGCGGCAGGACTGCCACTCGGGCTGGCTTTGCAGCTGGGCACGGGGTTTCCTGACAGCTGAAGCGAAACAGGAAACTTGTCCAGGGGCATAATTTTCATTTCCTAACAGAAAGAAAACTTCTAAATTTGTCCAAAGAACAAAAAAGCAGAAAGCAAAACCGACTTTTTCCTGGAGCTAAATTGGAGCGGGAATCTGTGTTAGGCCACCCTTGCGGTGCTCTAAAGGCGCCCACCTGCAGCTGGGGAATTCATAAAGACAAGAGGCTTGATTGGCTCGAGGTTCTGCAGGCTGCAAGCATGGCACCAGCATCTGCTTCTGGCGAGGCCTCAAGAAGTTTCCAATCATGGTGGAGGGTGAAGGGGGAGCAGGTGCATCTCACGGTGAGAGAGGCAGCGAGTCAGGGGGTGCCATGCACTTTTAAACGACCAGCTCTCATGTGAACTCAGAGTGGGCACTCACTCATCACCAAGGAGATGGTGCTAAACTATCCATGAGGGATCCGCCCCCAGGACCCAGACACCTCCCACCAGGCTCTGTCTCCACCAGTGGGAATCACATTTCAACATGAGACCTGGAGGAGCAAACATCCAAGCCATATCAAAATCTGTGATGACAGGTCTTATGCCAAGGCTGCCTGGTGATACCCAACAGTGTCCTCAAGAAGAGTTCTGAAACAAAAAGACACAAAACCTCTGTCCAGCCAGGCGTAGTGGCTCACACCTGTAATCCCAGCACTTCGGGAGGCCGAGGCAGGCAGATCACTTAAGGTCAGGAGTTCGAGACCAGCCTGGCCAACATGGTGAAACTCTGTGTCTACCAAAAATATAAAAATTAGCTGGGCATGGTGGCACACACCTGTAATCCCAGCTACTCAGGAGGCTGAGGCAGGAGAATTGCTTGAACCCGGGAGGAGAAGTTTGCAGTGAGCCAAAATTGTGCCACTGCACTCCAGCCTGAGCAATAAGGGGAGACTCCATCTCGAAAAAAGAGACACAAAGTTTCTGGCCAAAGGACCCTTTCTTTCCCAAGCATCTGCCAGGAGGCTGAGTGGCTATGGTGGGACAGTCACCCAATGTGAGTGAGAGGGAAAAGTTGGGAAACTCTAAGCCCCCTGCCCCACCCCCACCCCCACCCTCTCTCGCAGTCTGAGGAGGGGTCTTTGCTGCTCATGGACTTACCAATATTTTGTGGGAAAATTGGGTAATATGAAGAGGAGAAAGATGGAAGCCAAGAGGAGACAGAAGTGCTCTGAATGGGCACACGGAAGATGGGAGCCATGTCAAGGACACCAGGCAGCCACTGTGGGGCATGGCCTCAGGGACGTGATGGTGAAGGTCCCGTGCAGCCGCCCTATGTCAGAGCCCCCACGTCCCACCACTGGTCTGCGAGCCTGGCGTGCTCTCACTTCAGTCCTCGTCACAGCACGGTGAGGCAGTTTCTTGCATTTTGCCCATTTTCCACATATGTGGAAACTGAGGCAGAGGCTCAACACTCCCAAAGCCCAGACAGAAAGTACCAGAGCCTGGATCCATGCCCAGGGAGCCTGTCCCCCTCCCCATGAGCTCAGGCTTCCCGCTGGGGCTCCAGTGTTACAAGATAGCATTCTGCCTTCACCACATCCTCTTTCAGAACTTTGAGATAGTAAAAATAGATCAAAACTACTTTTTCCGATGCCTGAAGCTGCATGTGAGCTTCTCTGGATGCAATTTTCTGTTGAGTTTGTGTTATGTAAGAAGTGAATGGCCAGGCACGGTGGCTCACGCCCGTCATCCCAGCACTTTGGGAGGCCGAGATGGGCTGATCACTTGAGGTCAGGAGCTTGAGATCAGCCTGGCCAACGTGGCAAAAACCCATCTCTACTAAAAATACAAAAATTAGCCGGGCGTGGTGGTGCATGCCTGTAATCCCAGCTACTAAGGAGGCTGAGGCAGGAGAATCATTTGAACCCAAGAGGCAGAGGTTGCAGTGAGCCGAGATCATGCCATTGCACTCCAGCCTGAGTGACAGGAGCGAGAAACTCAGAAGAAGAAGAAGAAGAAGAAGTGAATGGAGTCATCTACAGGGAAAATGAGGATTATTTTAGACAAACACTTGGTTCAAGGAGTTACTGGGCCCCCAGGAACCTTCATCAGCAATGCCAGGAGAAGGGGCCGAGGCTGGGCTCTGAGGAGGGAGTGCAGCTCAGGCCAAAGGCAGGGGAGAAAAACACAGGCGCTGGAGGGCTCAGGTACACAGGGATCCCAAGGGGGTCAGGCCCGGGGTGGCAGGAAGGCAGGTCTGTGAGGACAGAAGGACCCCGAAGGCAGACAGAGGCTCAGCAGGGAGCTGAGCAGGAAAGATCAATGGGCACACACACAGCTTAGCAGGCTCAGCCTGGACAGAGTGGGCAGCGGATCAGAGGGGCAGGACCAGAGATGGGGACGTTGACAGCCGCAGTGAAGGCCTGAGATAGCAGCACAGGACAGACAGGAAGGAAGGGGGACTGTACTGATTCTCACAAGGAAGGCTCCGTAGGATTTGGGATTGGCTAGATGTGAGGGAAGAGAGGGACAAAGGGAGGGAGACAGGGGGAAGTCCAGGGCAAGGCCCAGGTTTCTGGTTTGGGAGCAGAGCCGGAGGGTGTGTGCACAGCAGAGGAGGAGGGGCTGTTTGCTGAGGGAGAGCCAGGGCCAGGGATGGATGAGGTGGGGCAGGAGTGGGAAGAGGGAGCTGGAGTCAGGTCAGTTGAAGGTGCCCCATGGCCGCCAGGTGAGATGCAGGCCAGCCACCGCGTACAGACCTGGAGCTCAGCAGAGACCCGGTTGGGAACCGCAGGGCAGCATGGCGCATCATGTCACGAGCTCTGTGCTCAGCTGGGGCTGGCTTCGGTCTGAGTTGCGTCTCCAAGCTCCTGCCGAAGTCCTAACCCCAGGACCTCAAAACGTGGCTGTATTTGGAGACAAGGTCTGTAAAGAGGTAACTAACTAAGAAGGAGGTCTTTAGGGCGAGCCCTAACCCAGTCTGACTGTCCTTACGGCAAGAGGAGATGTGGACACAGACAGGCACAGACAGGCAGCCTTGTGAAGACACAGGGAGAGGGTGGCCATCTGCCAGCCAAGGTGAGCCCCAGGAGAAGCCAGCCCTGCCCACACCTGATATCAGACTTCTGGCCTCCACAGCTGGAGCAGATGAATTTCTGGCTCAGTACCTTGTTACAGCCTCAGGAGACCCTCACAAGGCCCAGCACCGGGGGCCCTCACCGCGCTGTGTCACCATCCAGTGGAAAAGGCTCACGCCAACGGGCAGAATCTTAGAATACAGAAGGGGCTGATGGAGGCAGGAATGAGGAACACAGAGGACCGAGTGGCAGCCACCACCACTATGGAAAACAGGCAGCACCTTAGACTACAGCAGGGGCTGATGGAGGCAGGAATGAGGAACACAGAGGACCGAGTGGCAGCCACCACCACTATGGACAACGGGCAGCACCTTAGACTACAGCAGCGGCTGTTGGAGGCAAGAATGAGGAACACAGAGGACCGAGTGGCAGCCACAACCACCATGGACACGGGCCTTAAGGGGCAAGCCTGGGACTCAAGGCCGGAGGACATGTGGGCTTCCAGGCAGAGATGCCGTGTCTGACACTGGGCAGAACTTCAATTCAAAACCTTTCCATGCATTCCCCGTCCTTAGGAAAGGCCAAAGCTGAGGTGATGAAAACACAGTCACCCAGCTGAGCTGGTTGCAAAATGGGCCCCCTATAGCTGAGTGAGAGCACCTATGCAAAGCCCATTTAAGGACAACCATTTAGGTGGTGGCAAATGCTTGTCGGCTGCAGACATCATTTTCTGAGATGTAATTGAAGCTGCTCCTCGAGTGAGCGAGCCGGTGGGTCCCACTCCTTGTGAAGATGGCTCGTAATGAAAGCACGGAGGCTGCCTCATCTGCTGTGAGCCACGTGCATCACAGGAAACCCCGCCTCGCCTCAACACCCAGTTCTTTCACTGCAGTGTTTGAAGACCGAAAGGAAGGGTGCAGACGTCAGGCCCCAGCCCTGTGTCAGGGCACCTGCCACTGAGGAAGGCCTGCGTTCACACTGCCCTGCAGCCTCCCACAGCTCTGGGGCTTCAGCACCCCCAGCTTCTAACGTCCCCTCTAGAAGACAGTGAGAAGGACCGGCCCTGGGGTTTCTAGGGCCGGCAGAGGTTGTAGCACACAGTAGGTGGTGCAGAGAGGAGGGTTACTGATTTTACTAGAGACGATGGAGACGATGATAAGACCAGCCCCACAATGGGAGCCCACCCTTCTCCCCAGCTCCAGGGCTTCCCCCGAGCTCAGGCCCAACACCACTCCCATCATCTCCCCGACTCTCCTCTTGCCTTACTCAGCCCATGCCCTCCTCCAAGGTCAGTTCCTCCAGGGCCAGCTCCTCCCCAGCTGCTCCTCCAGGGACAGCTCCTCCCCAGCTGCTTCTTCAAGGTCAGGTCCTCCCCAGCTACTTCTCCAGGGTCAGGTCCTCCCCAGCCTAGCCGTGTTCTGAAACTCGCCTCTGAGGACACTTCAGATCAAAGTATACATAGGGTGGTTAGGTTGGGCTCAAATGTTCTGCAGAGTGAACCAAATGGTGATAGATCCACAAGCCCTGCAAACAACCTTAAATTGCTCTCAGTGGTTTTCAGGACACAGTGGAGCCAGGGCAGGTGCCCTCCCCACCCCAAAGACCCCACCCAGAAGCCTCACCCCCAGATTGCTCAGAATGCCCCTTCTTCTCCCCCACCCTTGCCCCACAGCTCCACAGCCTCAGACCTCAGTTTCCTTTCTGATTCCTATTGTACTGCCAGCCCATGCTACTCAACACCCCCCTGTGTGCTCATACTGACCTGGGAGAGCCATTAAAGGCGAGAGGCCATGTTCCTCCCTCCTTCCCCCACAATCCTGGAAACAGAGCCCCGCACATGGCAGGAACCTGGTACCTGTCAAATGAGCAAATGAATGGACAGATTCCAGTTTCTCGAACATACCAATTACTAGGGCCAGCAATGAGCAGAAAGAGAAATGAAGCTGAGCCTGGGGCTTCACATAACTCCAGCGGGAGTCGGACAGGAAGAGCTCTGTACTCTGTGGCAGAATCCCTCATCTTTGTTCCTGTGTGTTTAGACTGTTCTGAGTCAACTTCTATATAAATATATTATTTTAGTTTGGGCCTTTCAATTTGGGTTGTGTGTGGAATAGAAGTGTTAGCTTAGAGTTTGTCACCATAACATAAAAAGTGCTAGAAAACAGATGAGGGCTAGCTAAAATGAAGGCTAAGAATAGAATCTAATTTATGCAAGTTGATTATACTTGTAGCAAGAGTGATAATTAGAGATATTTTGAAAAAAAGAGAACCTGAAGGTGGAGATAATTGGAAGATTCTTTCTGCTAGGCTACTAGATAGGAAAGAATGAGATCTTTAATTACATTAATAAGAAAATAATTATTGATAGTCACAAATAATGTCTCTGCTTGATTCAGGGAAGCACATGACCTTCCAGAACTACCTAATCAATGTAAAACCTAAAAAGCTTTTTTTTAAAAATAATACAGGCAAACTCTAAAGTGAATGAGTCAGTCATTGGAGGAGCAGGGGGCTGCTGTCTTCCTGAAACCTGAAATGGCGAACTTTCCAGCCTGAAGGGGAGGAAGGCCAGGAGCGGGAGTGGCAGGGAGGAATGCAACACCAGCCCTGGGCAAGCCTGGCAAGCCTGGCAGCCCTCTTGCCCTCTTACCCTCCAGCAGGGGTCCATGGCGTTGTAGGAAAATGAATGGAACCCTACAGTGGAGCGCGTGACACATGACAGGTGCCTCTCCTACTCCGTTCCTGTCCATAGGTCATTTCCAAATCCTCTTTCAGCTCAAAGAACATGGATGTGTAACCATTCTCCTCACTTTGTAACTGAAAAGGTGCTTTCTTCTCACTCAACTCACTGTGAGGGGGCTTCTCAGAGAATGGCTGTAGCTAGCAGGCCTTCCAGGAGTCCACCCTCTTCCCCAGCTCCAGAGCTTCCACCTGAGCTCAGTCCCAACACTGCTCCCATCATCTCCCTGACTCTCCTCTTCCCTACCTCAGCCCATGCCCTCCTCCGAGGTCAGCTCCTCCAGGGGTGGCTTCTCCCCAGCTGCTCCTCCAGGACCAGCCCTTCCCCAGCTGCTCCTCCAGGGACATCTGCTCCCCAGCTGCTCCTCCAGGGACCAGCTTCTCCCCAGCTGCTCCTCCAGGGACCAGCTTCTCCCCAGCTGCTCCTCCAGGGACCAGCTTCTCCCCAGCTGCTCCTCCAGGGCAACTCCTCCCCAGCTGCTCCTCCAGGGACAGCTCCTCCCCAGCTGCTCCTCCAGGGACATCTCCCCAGCTGCTCCTCCAGGGACAGCTCCTCCCCAGCTGCTCCTCCAGGGCCAGCTGCTCTTCAGCTGTTCCTCTAGGTTCAACTCCTCCCCAGCTCCGTGTAGCACCTCCCTTCTGAAAGACTTGATTAGTGCCTGCTTCCCTGTGACTGGAGGTTCAGAGCTGATGGAAGCACAAAAGTCCTTTTCTGGGTAAAGTCTTCCAAAAAGCCATTTTCTAAGTAAATCACTCTCCTGTGCGGATGCTCTCAGTGAGCAATGGACAAGGGCCAAACTCCCCAGCACAAGAGGCGGAGCCCCTCACTACCTGGACCAGCCCACCTGGCCATTCCTCACCCTCACCCCCTCCCTCATAACCCCTCCCTTGAAGCAGGACCTTCCCATCATCCCTTCATTCCTAGAAGGCTTGTCCTCATCCTTCAAGACCCTGCAGATGTCACCACATTGGGACACCTCCCATAGTCACATGTGTCTACACACCGCAGGAGCCCAGAACACAGGACAGTGCAGAGGCAGCACCCATGTACTCATCTCTCTTCCACCAGACTCTGGGCTACTTGAGGGCTGGGGCCTTAACTGACCCCTGCAGCCTTCCCAGGGAAGGGCAAGGGCCCAGCACTCCATAAATGCTTGGAATGGATAAATGTGCTTTGCCACAAAACAAAATTTAAGGAACCTTAAAGAGACAAACCATGGAAACCATTGTCAAGCACTTGACAGATCATAGGGTGAAAAATTTTAAAACAGAGTGGGCAGAGAGTGTGGGATTTGTAATTAGCATTTGCTTTGCACCTTCTTATCTGCCAGGCACTGGACAAAGTGCTATCCAAGCCTCGGCCAGGTGCGGGGGGGCAGCGGCATTCATAGATTCTTGATCTCTGGTCTTGTTTCCGCGGACATGTAGGCCATGTCTCTTGAGAATCCAAATGCTTTGCAGAAGTCTGAGATTCTCATTCATGGGTGGCTCCTGCGGAGCCTTCATAGGCTGCACTGGCCAATCTCCATTTTCCAGAGCAAACAAAACAAACAATAGAAAATCCTGCAGCTAAGACTCACGTCCCAGACTCCTTAATGTTTCTCCTCCAACTTGCTGTTCTTGCCCACCCCAGCTGTTCCAAAGGACACATCCACGGCTCAGAAGTGCTCACCAACAGGCTGCAGACAGCCAGAAATGACAAGGGAAGAGTGTGTCCCTCCATCTGGGCACTTGAGATTTTAAGACTTAAAAGCATTTACAGCGACCAGGATTGACATTTCAAACCCAGATCTAGACGGAGAAGGTGACTCTCCCCCAGCAGGACCTGAGGCTGCCGCCCCATCTGTCAGCCTTGCTGTAAACAGCCACAGAACTTCAGGCGGAATTCAACAGGAAACACGGATCCAGTGCATGAGTCTGTGGGCTGAGCTGAGCTCTCACCAGGGCTCTGGTGCATCTGCCGAAGGTTACTTAGGGGGCTGTCAGCTGGGCTGGACTGGCTTGCAAGTCTAGGGGTTACCTGATGGCTACAATGGGTGCCTTGAGCTAGGACCAACCAGAGACCCAGCACGGCCCCAGCTGCCTCCCTGGAGAAGACCAGCCCCAGCACTTCCCCAGGCCATGGCCGAGGGGCCAAGGAGAGCTCAGTGGTGGACAAGGCAAGTCACCTGGCCAAGCTCAGGGCAGGGAAAGGGCAGGTCAAGGACACCCCAAAGGATGTGACCAGGGAGGGGCAAAGCACTGGGACCACTGGACTGGCTCTATCAGCCTGACAGCCCCACACACCTGAAGCTCCTCTCTCCACAACGGTCCTTCTACTAAGCATGGCCCACCTTTTTTTTCTCTTTTGAGTTCCACCTGCCCCAGAAAGGCTGCATACAGACTGTGGGAAAATCAGACTGAATGATCTCCTGAGCCGCTTCCTTGCAACCCTCCCCTCTGTGGGGCTGTCACACTAGGCCCAGCAGCTCTGCCTCCCACACACCCTCCTCAGATCCACCCAGCCCACCCAGACAAAGTACTGCCCCAAGGGGGACACTTTGCTTTGTGTCTGCTTTACACCTCTGCCTTTTGGAAGGAATCATCTTACATGATGTGTGATCGCCACAGATCTGACAGTGATGGTGTCTGGGGAGCCACCTCATCCCAGGAGGTGTGGGTCAGGCTGGTGGGTCAGAGCAGCTGCCCTCACAGCCATGATGATTGGTCTGGGGCAGGGGTCTGGTGCGTGCTGCCAGGCAGGGCCAGTCACAGCCCTGCTCCAGGATTGATGTGCATCCCTGGGGGTGTGGGGTTTCCTTGTTCTGAGCTTGCTGGTTATGAATCTTAGAGATTGGAGCTGCCAGCTTTTGCACCCAAGAAAAATTCCCCAGAGAAAGCAGGCAGGACAGAAGAAAGCAAAGGCCAACGTTCAGGGAAGGTGCTTCTAGCTGAAGCTGCACCTTCCAGGCTCTTCCAGCACAGGAAGCTTTGAACTGTTTTGCCTTGGGTGGGTTTCTGTCACTTGCAACCTAAGCAGTCTTGGTTAATATGCACGCCCTGAATACATTTGGAGCAGGACTCTCGTACTGTATTGGTCTGTTCTCATGCTGCTAATAAAGACATACCTGAGACTGGGTAATGTATAAAAAGAGGTTTAATGGACTTACAGTTCCACATGCCTGGGGAGGCCTCACAATCAGGGTGGAAGGTGAAAGAGGAGCAAAGGCACATCTTACATGGCGGCAGGCAAGAGGGCATGTGAAGGGGAACTGCCCTTTATAAAACCATCAGATCTGCTGAGATTTATTCTCTGTCATGAGAACAGCACGGGAAAGACCCACCCCCATGTTTCAATCACCTCCCACCGGGTCCCTCCCATGACATGTGGGGATTATGGAAGCTACAATTCAAGATGAGATTTGGGTGGGGACACAGCCAAATCGTATCTCCTGCCCTCCCTGTTTGTTGCTGCCTCTGTAGTTGTTACTGTTGTTTTCATGTTCTTTTCTCTAAATCCTTCTTCCAAATTCAGCCCATCTTTCCAAGCATGGCCCAGGCCCCATCCCCCTGCCTCAGGCAGTCAGATCTCATCACCCCCCAACCCTCACTCCCAGGACATGGGTGGGCTCTGTTGCCCTCTGACCAAATCGCCCTTCCCCAGGGAGGCAGACAGCGTGAGGCCTCTTGCTGTGAACCTCTGTCTTTCAACACAGAGCATAGTCTGTGACAACAGATATGCTCTTGTGATGAGGCATAGATACCGTTTTCCATCCTTTTAGAGACAATCAACTAAGATAGCATCTTCCTGCAGGATGGCAGCCACCATTCTGTCCCATCCAGAACCTTCACAAACACAAAGGCTGTGGTTGGATTGAGTGAGAACTTCCCTTGTGTCCCAAGCCCCCTCACCCTTCACGCAGAGCCGGCCACGTCACACCTCCCTCATCTCATGGTCCTCCAGCCTCTTCCACTGCACTGTGGCCACAGGGTGTGCTGCACACATCACTGGACTCTGACCTAGCTCTTTTCAAAGTCTTTATCATGCAGCTCTATCTTTGAAGCCATGTAGGTGAAGAATTAAATTTCTGTGCTTTGTGGCCCAATTCATTGGAGTGGAGAATAGGTTTATCTCTATCACACTCAAAATTTATAGGCCTTCCCACTCACAGAATGACATTCTTCAAGAGTGTCCTAGGTCCTGGCTCCCACGATGCTCCTCCCTGTCCTCTTTCAGAGCATCCCGTGGAGTTAAGGGACTTAGCACACTATTGCGTAGATGTTGTTCACCTTCTGCAACCCCGGATGAAAGTTATGCTCACAAAGGTCTTGTTTCATGTCAATAAAACATGTCACAAGCTACTCAAGGGTTAGTGGCTTGAAGGAAACTCCAACCTGGAATTCTGTGGGCTGGGAATTGGACCTGGCCTGGCTGGGCAGCTGGACTCCTCTCAGAGGCTGGATGGTCTGGAATGGTTCCTGTCACAGGCCTGGGGTCGGGTGTGCAGAGGGCCAGCTGTGCATTAGCCAGAATGCCCCAACTGTCTTCCATGTGCCTCTCAGGTTCCCGCAGGCCAACTCAGGTTGGCTGTCATGGTCTAAGGGTTCCAACAGTGGCAAGAGAGCCCAGCTGCAACGTCCAGCACTCTCCATGTCTACACCACCACTGTCCCATGGCTGAAGCAAGTCACGAGGTGGAGCCCAGCCTCACTGTGGGAGGACACTGCCTTGGATGTCTAAGAGAAAGGAGGGCGCTTTCAGGCATTTTCACAAATAATCAACCACAGAACCTGTTTGCTAGGGCTGTCGTGAGGACTGGATAAGAGCTCTGCATGCATGCACGTGCACACACACATGCACACACACAGGCACACACACGTGTACACACACATACACACACGCACACACATACACACATGCACATCCACACACACACACGCACACATGCACACACACATGCAAGGCACACACGTGTACACACACGCATGCACACACACACACACACACAGAGCTAAACCAGAACTCCAATGCCCAGTAATACGGTACTGCTGTTTTGTTTTTTTTTGTATTCATATTGTGGATTCCTTGCACCTGCCACGATGCCTGCATGTAGACATTGTTCACTATGTGTTTAGTTAATGAATCTCTGTGGCTTCACCTGGACTTCTTGGCCATCCAGACCGCTCAGGATCTTCCAGGTGAGCTGCTTGGATGACTTGATTCCAAAGAGCTTCTTGTCCATTGTCCACTGCTTGGGGTTGTGTTTTGCAGTTTAGCAAAAATTTTGATATTTGTAAGACAATGCCCAGGAATGTGGAAATGGCTTCATGTCCCAGCACTCCCGGGACCAGAGTTCTCATGTGCTCTTCTCCTCCAGCACCTGATGGTCCACCTGTACGGGAGATCCAGGCCAGCTCTGAACCCCCATGGAGAGAACACCATGAGGGCCTCGCTAACTCTCAGGTGGGGGCCAGCTGCCGAGGCGCGTCGGCACAGAACAACCATGCAGCACTGAAGTCCTTTGGTAAAACACATGCTCCTGAAAGGTGGTTCAGGTTCCTTTTCACCTGGAAGAAAACTGAGGATCAGAGACATCGAGGGATGTCTAATAATCGCAGAGCAACTGAGAGGCAGATGCAGACCCTGGGACTCCCGGGCAACCCTAGGCTCTTTCCCCCACTCACCATCCACCTCCATCTAGCAGTAAGAAAAGGGCTGCCTGCCTGGGGACCTCTGGGGAAAGGCAGGGCTGTACCTGTGTCCCATGAGTAAGCCACATACCAGGAGCCATCTGAAAGAGTCCACCCAGGGACGGAAGCCTGTGAGAGCCTGCTGGGCCACCAGGTGCACGCTGGTGATGACACCTCCCCAAACCCCGTGCCCCTTTCCTTAGAATCCGCCTTGCTTCATGGATGAGCAAGGGTGCCCTGCCCTCAGCGAGCCACACTCTACAGGGGAATAGTCAGCACCCCCAGGAGGTAGGGGAGCTGCAGAGAAAATAAAGCACAGAAGGGGACAGGAAGACCAAGTCAGGGCACAAGCTAGGGTGGCCAGGAAGCCCTTAAGACCAGAAGAAGGCCAGGGAAGAGCTACCCAGGCCCAGGTATCTCTGCAGAGGCACAGAGGATTGGAGGCGGGCACCCCCATGGAGGGCCCACTCGGCTTTGCCATGGCAGCTGGAGTGGGACAGCCAGGGCAGGAAGGCGAGGAGATGTGGCCAGAGAGCAGCGTCCCAGAGGCCACCGTGGGGTTGGAAACCTGCAGGGTGAGCTCAATCACGCTGGCCAGCTGCTGCTTTGGAAAAACCTCCAGAAGCGAAATTCAAAGCTGTGGTCATGGTGAGGAGGCTCCTGCAAGGACCAGATGGGAAATGATGGAAGCCATGGGGTAGAGGCAGAGGGTGGATCCCGACACAGTGCACTGGCTTCAGAGCTCTCAAGTCTGCTGGCACATGGCACCCTCCATGGGGGCTGGTTCTGTCCTATGGGAGGTGAGTCCCTCCTTGGGGACTGACTTTCTCCTATGGGGCTGTGTGGCACACGATTCCCCAGACCCTTGGGATCCCCAGAGTGCTGGCTTCTTCATGCTAATGTTGACTGACAGCTTCAGGATGGAGCCGTTCACCTGAAAGATGGGCATGACCAGTTGCTTGGAGTGGTTTTTTCCTACTTGATTCCAATTCTTAGAACACAGCTCCTAGAACCCAAGTGCAAGCCTCTCCCTTGTTTGGCATTCCCTGAGATGGAGTGACATAACACGAATTCCATCAGGGCCAACTTCATGGCCCAGTGTGAGTCTGGCATCCCAAGGTACAAGGTCACACCCTTATCTTTCGAATGTTGTGACCACCACCCTCTGCCCAGCCCAATTCACCCTCCCACCCATGCTGCACCCAGCCCCATCCTGAAATCTGTTTTCAATCCAGGGGCTAGGCAGCTGTGCCCCTACTTGTCACCCACCACAGACCGAGCCCTGGCAGTGGGGCAGTGCTGCTGGGTTCTTCCTGAGTAGTCACCAGGAACCTGACGGAGTGACGCACCCAGGCACCAGGTGGGCAGCACCCCAGCTCCATGGGGCCTTCTTAGGTAACATTGCATAGCCGACCTCTTAGCCAGCATGGGCAAAAGTAGCCATGGAAACAAGACACAGGTCTTTCAGGAGTCCTTTTGGAGGTTCTGCCCGTACCCGGCGTTTCCCCTCTAGACCTCGCCTACGCCGCAGGCTTGCGGGGAGCAAGGAGCCTGGAGCTGCACCCCCTCCCCAGCTCTGCCCACCCTGGGCAGGGTTTGGCCACGATTCTCAGCTGCTCGGCTCCAGGGTTGCCTTTGTGTGAAAGGCGATACAATCACATGACCTCCAGGACTGACCCCAGGGAGCCCTCCGCACATGCCAGCCCCTGTTCCTTCAGGGGGGTCTGCAAGCTTGGAGCAAATCTGGCTTGCACACACTGTCAGGAAGGATCCAAGCGGTTGCTGAATAAGGGCTGAGCTTGAGCAGATTATTTAGCAGCAAGACAAATTCTCCTGTGTATCTGGCTCTGGTTTTTATTTTTAGCAAGAAACACACACACACGTGTGCTTTGGGGGAAGGGCTCCATTTCTCCAAAGCCACCCTTAGGATGACGTGTGTCCACATCTCCACCTGGGTCTGCGGGCATAAGTGCATGTCAGTCACCTGTGAGCTCACAAACCCCACGGCTGCTCCGGCTTCATTCACACCAGACATCCCAAAGCCGGGGCTCTGGGAGCAGGACGTGAGCATCCAGCCACATAGGTCTCTGCAGAGGGTCCCCATGCTGCACCAGAGACCCATCCTGTGCTCAGACAAAGATTCCACATGCCTCCTGGACTGCACAGTGCCCAGCCCCAGGCTTCTTTTCTTCTTCAAGGAAATCACTGTAAAAGCATTGTGCAGTGTAGATATTCAGGAGCCAATGAGACTTTGGAAAGATGTTAGGTCCAGGAGGTGGAAAGAGTGACAAATTAGAGAGTGACTTTAGAGTCCCAGGGATGGCCCCACCTGCCATTCCCCCTGAAGGAGTGGCGTGTGAGCAGCCTGCACTCAGCTGAAGCTCAGCAGTGAGACCCAAGCCCTGGGGGCCAGTGTGGGTATAGATACCCGGAAGAAGCCAGCACCTCTCAGATACACCACGCGCTGCAACACCTAGCCAAGGGTAAAGTCAGCATCTTGGCTTTTTAGCCAGGTAAAGTGGCATAAAATCAGCAAACTTCTCCAAGAAGCTTTCAGGAAATATGAAAACATTCACCTTCTGAAACTGGGATTGCAGCAAGAACTAGGTTCTTTCATATAAACATAAATATTCCCTGTGAGGGGCAAGGAGAGAGATGTAAGGTGTGGGGATAAGAGGAGATAGATAGATAGATACAGATGGAAAGATAGATTAGATAGATAATAATACATAAATAGATGATATATGATATATAATAGAGATATATAATAGATAATAGATACATAAATAGATGATAGATAGCTACATAGATTGTACATAGACAGATGATAGGAGATAGATATAGATAGATGATAGATAGGATGGGTGGATGGATGGATGAATGGATGGATGGGTAAATGGGTAGGTGGATGAGTGGGTGGGTAGATAGATGGATGGGTGGGTGGATGAGTGGGTGGGTGGGTGGATGGATGGATGGATTGATGGATGGGTAGATAGATGGGTGGATGGGTAGGTAGATGGATGGGTGGGTGGATGACTGGGTGGATGGATGGATGAATGGATGAATGATGGATAGATAGATAGATGGATGGTGGATGGGTAGATGGGTAGGTGGATGAGTGTGTGGGTAGGTAGATGGATGGGTAGATAGGTGGATGGGTGGGTGGGTGGGTGGATGAGTGGTTGGGTAGATGGATGGATGGATGGATGGATGGATGGATGGATGGATAAATGGGTGAATGGATAGATGGGTGGGTGGATGGATGGATGGTTGGATGAGTGGGTAGATGGATGGGTGGGTGGATGGATGGATGGATGGATGAATAAATGGGTCAATGGGTAGATGGGTGGATGGATGGATGGATGGATGGATGGATGGTTAGGTAGATGGATGGGTGGATGGGTAGATGGGTGGATGGATGAATGGGTGGGTAGGTAGATAGACGGGTGGATGGGTGGGTGGATGGGAGGGTGGGTGGGTGGATGGGAGGGTGGGTGGGTAGGTGGATGGGCGGATAAGTGGGTGGGTGGATGGATGGATAGATGGATGGATGGGTGGGTGGATGATGGAGATAAAAGAGGAGCCCTGCACAGGTCACTGGTGTCACTGTGCTCTGAACTGAAGCTTACAACTAATTCAAGCTTTAAACCTGAGTTCCAAAATCAACAATATCAAAATTATGAATTCCTGCCAGAAATGAAAAACTTGCTCTAATGTGGGTTTCCACAAAGCTGCCTATGCAGAAGGTTGGGGAAAAGCCGGATAGTCTGAAATGCTGGAATCCTGGTCTGGCTTTGCCTTCAGGAGCCGTGTGCCCCCATCGCTGTTCTCAGCCATAGGAACCTGGCTCTCCTTCCTGCAGAGCAGCATCACCAGCCCTACCAGTGGCCAATGCCACCCTCCCCTCACTGCAATAGGGGTCACAAGCACCGGCAGGCCATAGGAATTCCAGCCTAATGCCTGAATTCCCTTCCAGCGCCCTGGAATTCCTCCATCTCGGGGTCCCCTGTGTTTTGGGGCTCCTCCATCTCAGGGTTTCCTCGTCTGACTCGGGGCCACAGTGCCCCCGCTGCAGCCCTCCCCACTCTCCACTCTCGAGGCCACAGTGCCCACGCTGCAGCCCTCCCCACTCTCCACTCTCGGGGCCACAGTGCCCGTACTGTGGGTGATGCTTCTTCTTGGGGTTCCTCTGTTTCGGGGGCTTCTCATCAGTATCGGGGCCGCAATGCCCACACTGCAGCCCTCCCCACTCTCCACTGTCGCTGCCCTTCAGCAGCAGGTCTTCCCCTTGTGGTGCACCAGGTGGTTTCTGTCCTTTGATAATTTGGTGTCCTATCCAAGGGGGACAATTCAGACCCTGGTGTCAGAAAAGAACGCGTGGCTAACTGGTAGGCAATTTTGTCTCAGAAATATAGCTGTCTTTTTTATCAGAAACACAGCGAGTATCTGAAAATTCTCATCTGATTTGGCTCTGATGGGAAAGAAAAACTAGGAGAGGATTCTCCTCACTTGGGTCCCGGAGAGGGGCCAGGAGGGACTTGCAGGAGTGCAGACCCTGCTGGAGAACTGGAGAGACCCGGAGGGCTAACCCCACAGAACAGGTGATTGAGAGAGAAGCCCTAGGTGGAACCTCTCCATGGGGTCCTGGAGGACCACCTCAGCTGCTTTGTGTTTCAAACAAACTTCTCTGTTTCACAACTCCAAGAAGTAGCTACACAAACCTGGGTCTGCTGCAGGGTGTAGTTCCCTGAGGAGCTTTGTGGTGTTGATATTCCGTGCTATCTCTCGCCCCTGTCTGATAATGACGGGTGGACCCCAAAGGTCATTCGGAGGCATCCCAGCTTCCACAGCAAGGCGTCGCGGGGTCTCCCTTCTGACTTCCTAACCCAGTGGAGAGGGGTGAGGGGCTCCACACTCATTCTCCCCTCTCCTTACTGAGCGACCCCGGCACTTTGCAGGCAGCGTTGTGCACAGATGCTTTTAACCTGAGTCTCCCCTTCCCCTGCAGCTGGTCTGGCCTCTGTGATGCAGCTACATCCAGGGGCGGAACGGAGGACTAACAGGGACTTCTGGAAACTTCTGACTTTCCCAATTTGGGTGCTGGATTTCTTTCTTCTCTTTCTCCTCATCCTCCTTCTTTTCTTTCCTTTTCCTATTTCTCATTCTTCTTCTTCCTCTTCTGGAGAAAGTGGACGTGAGGCAGGAGGTGGAGCAACCATTTTGTGGCCATGAGGCATTCGTGAGGACAAGAGGAATAGAAAAATAGGACTCAGAGTGCGAGGCCACCACAGAGCTGCTGCTCTAGCCCCAGCTGCCACTGCCTGGTGAGTGTGCCTGGTGGCCCAGCCACTGCAGTGAGGTGCCTGCTACCTTCACCCGCATACAGTCCCTCAAACAGAAAGGGAAGTGTTTCCATCTTGGCAGAACAAACCCCCATATGAAAATAACTTGGCCCTGGGTTTCAGAAAACTCAGTAAGCATTATACTTAGTACTTATCACTGCTCAGAACAGAGTGAATTTTGAGAAGCGCTTCCACTTTGCTGGGAGACGAATCTCACTCAAGACCGTTAGGGGACAAGGCACCAGCAGCACGGGCACTGGCATGAAGATGACTAAGGGGCTAAAACTAACAGATGAGGTGTTAGGAGAAAGCCACTAGGAATTATCCAGAAAGCCAGCCTCTTTGGAGAAGGTACGATCTGCGATGAAACTTATTTTAACTGGAAAAGGCCAGCAAAATTAGGATGTAACTAGTCCTATTAAGAGAGGGCACGCCTGTTTGCTTACTCTATGGGTGCAGCCAACTCAATTTATCCAAAATTCCAGCAAACAGAAAGAACTAATAAAGATTATTTTCATCTACAGCTGTAGACCTATGCAATGCTAATTGATGTTTATTAAGACATCTTTGGGGAAACAGAAAAACCCCAAAGGACCTTATTATCCAGAGTCAATTACTTCCAAATTGTTTGGATGTTAAGAGTAAGTTAGTGCATTGTCAATTCACATTCAGGCTGGTATTTGTAGAATAAATGAAGATGCTGCATCTTCTGCTCAGTCTGTTAATTATGTTCCCCACAAACTTATCCCTACAGAGAATCTGTGACTAGATAGTAATTTGCTTAGATTCAGTCTGCATATTAAATGATCATCTGCTTTTTCCCCCTTTGTTTTTGCTTTATTTCTCTTTTGTTTCCCTTATTTATATTCAGTTACTTCTTTCAGCATCCTAAAAAGCAAACGGCTACTGTAATTAATTTCTAATAGATCATATGGATGCAGAGATCATGTAGGAAGTCAATGTTTTTAGCCCAGTTCTGCAGAATGTCCTCACAAGCTCAACTCCATCATTATTCAGCAGGCATTCATGTCAAAGGCAAATTCATTTCTGGCAAAATGGGAAAAAGATTATTTTGAATTCATGAAAAATGAAAGGACTTTGCTCAAAATTGGTAACCTGTCATAGATTTGTTACTGTGAGTTTTTCAAAAACAAGATATAACCTAAGCCCTATGGGCATTTGACTAGCACGATCTAAGTCAGCCATCCTTTCTCCCAAACTCCCAGTGCACAGGGGGCTTGGGATGTCAGAGAATCACAGCATCTTAGTATACTGGACTGAGAACAGGTATGAGCCACTGCTACTGTCATCCTGAAACCCAAAAGGATAATGAATATTTCAACAAATGACCAAAACATGAACACCAATGCCTTTGACAAAAGGCAAATGAATTATTTACACAAATGGGAAGCTGAAACTGGCTAGTGGTATTTTCCGATACCAAACATACGGGGCAAAAGAATCCTTGGATACCAATTTGCCTGAGAACAACACAATTCCATAGAATGCCACAAGAGACACTTCAGTGACCACCCCCACTCTCTCGCACGGCAGCCTGTTCCAGGGGACTCTGACTTCCTACCATGTTGGGAGTTTCTTCTTCCACTGCCCAAGTCGTGTCAGAGCCCATGGGGAAGGCAATCCCACTCTGACACAGCAGCAGCAGCCTGATGTGGGATGTGTGCTTTTTATTCTCCTCTTGCCTCTTCCTCACCTCCACGGTCTGACTCCAACTCCATCTAGTTTCTTCAGTAGTTCTGCATGTCTTGCAATAATTAAATAAAGATCAATATTTTTATGCACCTGTTTCAGTTGAAAGTTATTCTTGTAATGTGCTTAGAGCTGAATAGCGGCTTAGGTGTCACTCATTTCAAACTCTTCCTTTACACAAATGAGAAAACTGAGACCCAAAGAGGAGAAATGACTTATTCAAAGTCATGCAACTAGAGGGTATGAAGCCAAGACTAGAATCCACATCTCCAAAAGCCCATAGCAGTATTTTTTCTTTATACCACTTTATCTCAATTGTACTATAGGAGGCAAGGGAGGTGTGACTTGGCTCTTGTTTCATGACTTTAAAGAAACTTCTGAACCAAAGGTTAATACCAGCCGGACTCTGTTACAACATAGGTTTTTAAATCTACTATATTTCAAAATCTGCAGGATTTAAAATTCACTATAAAAGAAGTAATGTTCCGTTCCTCAAAACAATTTAAAGTAGAGGCCAGGCGCGGTGGCTCACGCCTGTAATCCCAACACTTGGGGAGGTCGAGGCGGGTGGATCACCTGAGGTCAGGAGTTCGAGACCAGCCTGGCCAACATGGTGAAACCCCGTCTCTCCTAAAAATACAAAAATTAGCCAGGTGTGGTGGCAGGTGCCTGTAATCCCAGCTACTTGGGAGACTGAGGCAGGAGAATTGCTTAAACCCAGGAGATGGAGGTTGCAGTGAGCTGAGATCTCACCATTGCATGCCAGCCTGGTCGACACAGTGAGACTCTGTCAAAAAAAAAAAAAAAAGTAGAATTACCATATAATCCAGCAAGCACACTTCTGGGTATACATACAAAAGAATTAAAAGTGGGATGTCAAAGAGATATTTGCACATCTGTGTTCACAGCGGCACTAGTCACAACAGCCAAGGGGTTGAAGCCACTCAAGTGTCCATCGTCGGATGGACAGATAAGAAGCCTTGGTCTCTATGCACCACGCAATATCATTTGGTCTTAAAAAGGAAGGAAATTCTGGCACCTGCTACAACGCAGATGAACCTTGAGGACATTACGCTGAGTGAAGTGAGCCAGACACAGAAGGACAACTACTGAATGATTCCATTTATATGAGGTCCCTAGAATAGTCAAATTCATAGAGACAGAAAGCAGAATGATAAGAGCCAATGGCCAGGGAGTAAGAGAGTCGAGATGTGTTTAATAGGTGCAGAGTTCTAGTTTTGCAAGATGAAAAAATTCAAGTGATCCATTGCACAACAATGTGACTATATTTTACATACTAAACTGTACACATGGTAAATTTTGGTTATGTGTTTTTTTCACAATTACATTTTTAAAATTTTTAATAAATACTGTTTCTTAAATATAACCTTCAGATATAATCCAAGCTCAAGATAATACGACCCCTGATGCAGAAGTGCCTGCTCAGATAAGCATTACAATGTGAGATGCAATTTTTCATCGGAGTCGGCTGTAGAGACATCCAACAAGAAAACACAAGGAATGTCTCTTTTTCTCTTCAAATATCACCAAAAGAAATATTTTTGTTTCACTTTCCCAGGTTTCAAATCTGCTAGGAAGAAAGCAACTCTAAGACCTTTCTCTCTGCTACATAATATAACTGAGACTACTAATTAAAGTTTCACCGAGAAGGCTTTTGGACAGATGGTTTCACTATTTTAATTAAGTATATATATTAGACTGTTGGAATTAATATATTTGACACGACAGATGTTTTCTATGCTCATTTAGAATTTTTAGTCATTTACTATCTATGTCGGAATTAGGGCCCCTTGTGAATTTTATTCTGTTCAATTTTGCAGTTTATTCGTATTTTGTCATGTTACAGTTATTATTGAGTAATCTCAAGTATAATATGTACAAAGGAAACTTTAAAGAAATAGAAAGTGCTTTTTTGTAGGCATGAGAACTGATTTTAGTTAGGATGAGCCATTTAGTGACCACAAATTCAACTGTGGCATCTTGTGACTCCAGTCACATTCCAGGAGGGGTTTCTCTGTGCGTTCTTACTGTGCGTCCATGTGCGCCCCCCTTTCCAGCCACAATGCCGCTACCAGATTTAAAAGCCTTCTGTGCTCACACCATCCTGAACCTCCGCCTGTCCCTGCCTCTCATTGCCCTGTTCCCTCCACCATCCTACTACCAAACCTTTCTTCCTAAAGTCCTGCTGTCTGCATGGAGCCTACAAAGTCTCCACGTTCCCTGACCGCAAGCCTGAGCTCCTCCTTGTGGTTCCCAAGAGCATGGGTGTTCAGCCCTCCCCAAGCTGCTCAGCCTCCCCCACCGTCAGTGTTCTGGCCGCCATCTCATCTCGCTCCTCCTCATTTCCATGTGGGAGAGGCTCAGCCCCAGTCGCAGCTTGCACCCCCTCTTGAATCCTCTCCCACCTCCTCACCCCTCCTCAGGCTTCCTGAGCAACAACACTCAGGGCACACTCCTGAGTGTCTGCCCAAGAGAAGGGCCAGCTCATGTCCGCACAAAGACTCGTAACAAGGGTCTGTGCCATCAATATTCATACTGGAAACAATTCACACATATTCAAACTGGAACAATATTCAAACTGGAAACAATTCAAGCCTCCGGCTGATGAATGGATATGTAAAATGTGGTTCCTCCATACAGTGGGTTTCTCTTCAGCAATAAAAAAGAATAAACTGCTAATGCCTGCTAGGACACGGATGAACCTCAAACATGATGCTGAGTGAAGAAGCCAGTCTCAAAAGATCCCGGACTGCCTGATTCCCATCTACGTGAATGTCCAGAAAAGGCAAACGTGTAGGAATGGAAAACCGGTTCGCGGTTGCCTGGGCTGGGGCGAGAATGGAGATTGAGTACAGATGGGCATTAGGGCCTTTCTGAGGGACGGAAATGTTGGAAACTGAATTGTAGTAGCAGTTGCATAATTATGTATTTTTTTTTTTTACAAACCATTGACTTATACACTTAAAATAGGTGAACCCACAGCATGTAAAATTATTATCACTATTACTAACGCAAAAAAATTCTAAACTTTAAAATATGTTTTAAAACCTGGTAACGTCCTTCCCCTCTCTACCACATCCCTTCTGTGAACTTCAGGAACACTTAGGGATGGTGCCGCATGGTGGTGGGCCGTGGGGTCCTTCCTAGTTTGTGCTGGTCTTGTGGTTTAGGGAGTTTACTTTCTTACTTGAGAAAACAGTGTGAGAACCTTGAGTGGTTAACTTCCCTTTACTTTCTTCCCAGTGTGGACCCTGGTCGGAGGCTCCAAGCCATCCAGAGTCTGGCCCCACCCTTCCTTCTCCAAGATCAGCAGGAGCTCAGCCAGGGTCAGGTGAGACGCCCAGCCACCGCCCAGGCTGCCTCCTCTGTTTCTTTTGTTCTTCCCTGCCTGGGAGCAGGTATCCCACCTTCCTTTCTTCCTATAGGAAACCAAGCCATTCCCCAGCCCATATTAAATCCCATATTCTCCCTTTTTTGACATCACCTAGCACCCACCTTCCCCTGACTTCTAGGAGCACTCACCCCACCCGGGGAGCAGGTCCCCCCTGTCCAAGCGTGAGGAGCCCTGGACCCATTTACGTCTGCCTTTCTTGATGTTCCTGGGGCACCTGGGAGGAGCCTGGAAGAGAATCTCTGTAAATAAAGTCGATGGCTCATGTTCATCAACAGCCTGCAGACCCAGCCCTGGGGCGGCCACATGCTTAGGCTCAGACTGTAGAGGTCGTCCACCCCACCCTCACCTCCTGTCTGAATTCCCCTGGATCGTGCCCTCCAGGTGGTCTGCTCTTGACACCCCCGTGGGCAGGGAAATTCTACTTTTTGGAGCAGTCCATTCCAATTTGTGAAAACTCTTGCTGATGGAAACTTCTTCCCTGTCTGGAGCCCACCATGACCCACCCCCACGACCCGTTCCCTCCACCTGTTGTCACAGGGATGCCCTTAAGGCCACACAAAATGACTGCAGCCCTTCTTCCCACTGACAGTCCTTCCTACCTCCTCAGTTTTCATCCGTTCCATGCAAAATTCTAGAACTCCTCAGCACTGGGCCACTCTCCACTGGGCAAGCACCACCATCTCCATCTGTTGCACTGGGATGCAAACGGCGAGCCCAGGGACCCACCATGGCCTGGCCAGCCTGAGCAAGCAGCACCACTGTGGCCGTGCAGGTGCCCGTGCTGCCCTCACCGAGGCCGTGCCGGTGCCCGTGCTGCCCTCACCGAGGCCGTGCCGGTGCCCGTGCTGCCCTCACCGTGGCCGTGCCGGTGCCCGTGCTGCCCTCACTGAGGCCCTGCCGGTGCCCGTGCTGCCCTCACTGCGGCCGTGCCGGTGCCCGTGCTGCCCTCACCGAGGCCCTGCCGGTGCCCGTGCTGCCCTCACCGCGGCCGTGCCGGTGCCCTGCTGCCCTCACCGAGGCCGTGCCGGTGCCCGTGCTGCCCTCACCGAGGCCGTGCTGGTGCCTGTGCTGCCCTCACCGAGGCCCTGCCGGTGCCCGTGCTGCCCTCACCGCGGCCGTGCAGGTGCCCGTGCTGCCCTCACTGTGGCCGTGCCGGTGCCCGTGCTGCCCTCACTGTGGCCGAGTGAAGAGTGAAGGGGCACCGTGCTGAGCCGTCGGCCTCCGTCCCTGAAGACACTCACTTCTTTTTCACCTGGCTGCTTAGCTATACTCTCCCGCCTTGTGCTAGCCGACTTGGAATTTGGGGAACTAAACTCAGAATGGTCCCTGCATCCCTCTCCAGCACTGGCAGGACCACCATGGCAGGCAGATCTCGAGTTGTCACCTTTTCCCTGGGGGGTGGCATCCTGCCCCTGTCCTGCAGCAGGCCCAGGCATCCTCCCAGCTCCACCTTCCACAGTGTTTAGATGTGCACTTTCCATGATTTATCCAAGTCATGGCTGTCATCAGTTATAAGTCAGTTTAGGAACAAATAACAGAAACTTGGTCTGACTTAACAAACATAAAATCCCATATTCTTGTTTTTCTGTGTCATAAAAACGAGCCTGGAGATAGGTGAGGCCTGCCAGTGAGGTGATCAGGGCCCTGCCCTCCCCACGGTCCGCAGTCCCATCCTCAGCACAGCTGCCTCTGGGCACAGACCACTGTGGGCACGTCCCTCTGCCAAGGACAGAGAAGATGTTCAGGAGCAGGGAAGGGCTTTCCCAGGAGCCTCTGCCTTCCCATTAGAGGAAAGGGCACCTGCCCGTGTTGTTCCGCCTGAATGCCACTGCCTGGAGCTGAAAGGAAGCTTAGAAAATTGAGTGTTTGGTAGGGCACTCAATTGTTCCCTGAGAAAAATCAGATTCTACACCTAAGGAAGAGTGTGGCAAGGACATTGTGTGCTCCACCAGCAGCCTCAGTCACAAGAAAAACTGTCAGAGAGAGGAGAGCCCTGGGGCTCCCAGTGGGGGCTTGCTCCAGACCTGTGTGGGAGTCAGCTTGGCTATCTGAACAAGATCCCACGATGTGGCTATGGATGGGGCGGCTTACACACAGAAGTTCATTTCTCACAGCTCCAGAGGCTGCAAGACCAACAGCAAGCTGTGGGCAGGGCTGGCCCCCTCCAGTGCCTTCCTCCCTGTCTCTTCCCTGGGTCAGCCTTCTGGGTGTGTCTGTGTCCTTATCTCCTCTTCTTATAAGGACGTGGGTCAGATGGGATCAGGGCCCACCCTAATACTCCATTTTACTTTAATTAACTCTTGAAATGCCCTATCTCCAAATACAGTTACATTCTCAGGTCCTAGGGGTCAGGACTTCAACATGTGAATTGGGGGGTGAACTTAGCCGCAGCGACTGACAATGACCTATCATCCCTCCGTGAGGGTGCCAGCCTTACCCAGATGCGTCCACATGGGCGTTCTTGCCCAGACGTGTCCACACGGGCATTCTGCAGACTGCATTTACACACTCCCCCATAAATATACGTATTGGTCTGAACTTGTTTTTTAAGAGAACTTAGGAAAATCCAAACACAGTATGTCCACAACCTTACCTGATCCAATAATTCTAAATAATCCTTTCTAGAATCATACAGTACATGGAGCCATTAATTAGATGGTTATTTTTATACTTGTTATCCCAATCTGTCATAACTAAAACCAAGTTTAACCTACACACCGTGAAGTAGAAAACTATTAAGTACCCAGAAAACTGACTGAATTCTCTACTAAATATAGGTACAGAGGTTCCTACGGCTACACCCTTCTTGGATACAAATGGCCCCAGCTTTTAGGATAAAAAGCATTCCTGTAAATCATGTAAGACAGATGGCTGTGAGCCTGCGCTTCTGAATTCAGGTTCCAGAGAATGATGGGCATCATTAGTGGGCAAAAACTGAAGGAATTTTTTTAATAGCCGCCAAAGGCTTAGAAGAAGCCGGGGCTGGAGGCTTCAGTGGGAAGAGTTCTCCCTCTCCGCCTGCATTTCCCACGGAGCACCTCTCCCGTTTACTGCTTGGGGCTCTCCAGGGCTTCCTGGATACCTGGTGGGCATAGAAGGCCTTGAGGGCTGGACCAAGCCTCTCTCCTTCCACTCAGCGTGGAGGCTAAGACGTCCATCCTCACCAGGGTCTTGCCCTCGGAGAGATGCCACTCTAAACTTCCTGGAGGGAACGTGCTGAACACTCAGGCCTGGACAACCGAGGAGAAGGAAGAGGAAGAACAGATTAAAAACTTCCCTGCGTCAGGCTGAGAAAAGAAAAGGAAAAAAAAAAAAAAAAAGGAAGTGAAGCCTCAGCTCAACCAGCTTGCATACTTGAATAACATACAGAAATGAAAATCTTGAGTTTCAGGTAAAGTTCATATCTGTGCCACTGGCTCGGGTGCCCTACAGGCCCCATTCCTGGACTGCACACCTCGTTTACCTGGGACTGAGCAAAACCCAGGGGAGGACCCAGGTGTCAAGGCTGAAGCTGCTGCAGCAGGCGACCTGCGTCCTACCCAGCGCTGAACACACAGATCCCACTCCGTCTTCACGGAACTCGTGGTCAGGGCAGAGGGACACATTAAATATGAGTATTTCTTTCCCTCTGGGGATGACAGTTACAGATCCCAATCCATCTTCACAGAACTCGCGGCCAGGGCAGAGGGACACGTTAAATATGAGTGTTTGCTTTCCTTTGGGTATGACAGTTGCATATCATTGATAAGGGATTTAGAACACAAGGGATTTGAAAGCAGGGTGAATTTCGTCCAGGATCTAGCAAACAGTCGGTGATCAAAAATGTCTCTTCAAGCTCTTCCTGAATAAACTCAATACTGTGAATATCCAAAGGGCTGACTTTTCTGAGATGAGGCTAGACAAGTCCTGTAGGAGACAGAGTGGACAAGTGTGTCACAGTCCCTCGAACCATTGTGCCCCCAGTTTCATTGAGATGAAACAAGTGTCCTACAGAATAGACCAGCACAGAGTGATCCATACTTTGAGTGATCCCAGGTCACCCTGCAGAGGAGTGGGCTATGAGAGGAGTGACAGCATCAGCCCAGCTCTGGATGAGGTGGGGGATCTTAAAAGACACACTTAGCTCACGGAACCAACTACATTCTCCTTTGAAAAGGAAAAGAAAAATGTAAACAGGAAGTCAGAATTTCTTCTTGAGAAGTTAGTCCCTTTAGGGAGCAGAAATGGGCTAAAATAGACAAAGAAACTAAAATTAAGTCATTTAAGAATTTCATGAAAAAAAAGGGTCATCATCATCAATCACGATTTTGATAAAATTTCATAAATATCTTGTGGAAACTCCTTCCCATGTTCCAAGAGCCCTGGAGGGAAGACGGACGTGCAGTTGGCTGATGGGGAAGCTTTGGGAATCCTGACTCTGTCAAGGCTGCCACGCTCAGCAAAAGCAGACTTAGAAGCTAGACCAGGTCCTGGACCCAAAGGTCTTTCTGGAAAAACTGCTAGACATGCATTAGGCAACGAAAGAGCAAAGGGGCATATTCAGCTTCAACTGCTCTTCAAAAAGAGAGGAACAGAAAGGATTTTACACTGTGGAGAATATTTCATAAGACTGTGTGAAAAGAACAAACAGAAAGGCCCTACCTGTGCTTGGTTTTTAAAGCTACCTTCCTCATTGCTTAGAAATAGGCAGACAGGCCAAGCGCAGTGGCTCTTGCCTGTAATCCCAGCACTTTGGGAGGCCGAGGCGAGCAGATCACGAGGTCAAGAGATTGAGACCATCCTGGCCAACATGGTGATACCCTATCTCTACTAAAAATACAAAAATTAGCCAGGCGTGGTGGTGCATGCCTGTAATCCCAGCTACTCGGGAAGCTGAGGCAGGAGAATCGCTTGAACCCCAGGAGGTGGAGGTTGCAGTGAGCTGAGATCTTGCCACTGTACTCCAGCCTAGGCAACAAGAGCAAAACTCCGTCTGGAAAAAAAAAAAAAAAAAAGGCAGCCAGCCCAGCCCTGTACCTTCAGAGAGGAACACGTTCATCCCCACCACCACCACCAAGTGCTGGTGAAAATGGAGAGCCCTGGGATGAAAAGTCCATGACTCAAATCCGCCGCGGCGTACTGCCTTCTGGGTGCTCAGAGCTCTCCAAGCCTTATCTCCTCCAACCGTCACAGCACACTCGGAGCAGCGCCACTTTACAGACGGCATCCGAGAGCTTTAGAAAAGTTAACTCACCCCTTGTCAAATGGCTCTTCATTGTGGAGCCCGGCTTTGCACTGGGACAGTCGGACTGCAGAGCTGCTCCTCTAAACCCTAGAGGAGGAACGTTAAGCAGAGAGGACTTGGGTGTGCAGCCACCATTCCAGGGGTGCAGAGAGAATGTGGAATACTCATCTCTAGTCACGAGAAGCTTAACTACCTGGTGGAATGACCAGCCAGGCACGCACGAAACAGTTAAGCCATAATGTAAGGTGGCAGGTAACAAAATGTGAACATGAACGATAAAGTGGGTCCGACCAGACACCTCCAGCCCAGGATCAACTTCTGCTATGATGCCAGTCCTCAGCGAGAGCTCTGTGATGGGCCGCCTTCTGGCTCCCATCCTTCCCCACCTGCATCTGTGCCTTCTGCCATGGAACTCTGCATCCCTCTTTCTAAAATGGTTGAGCCAATTTCCTTTACTCTTGGGTCTGAAATCAGTGATAGGATGTGTTTTGGATCATACAGCAGTTCACAGAAACATGGCCTGTGGATCCCCGAGGGTCCCCAAGCATTCTCTGGGGATCCATGATGTAAAAATTATTTTTGCAATAACACCTAGATGTCATGTACCTTTTTCACTGTCGGTATTCTGAAATGTGTCAACATTTGGAAGATCTGCATGACTCAGTGAATTAATATGAATTCACTCAGGGAATTAACATGACCTTTATTATTTTAAGGTATGTTTCTTTTATACCCAGTTTATTGAAGGTTTTTTGTATCATAAAGGTATGCTGAATTTTATCAAATGCTTTTTCAGCAGCTACTGAAATTATTTTGTCAAATGCTTTTTCTGCAATGTGAACAGAACATTAACAGAATCAAGAACATTAATAGAACTGAGAACAAAAATCATGTGATCATTTCAATACTTATTGGTTTGCATACGTAGAATCAACCTTGCACCCTGGGGTGAAACCCACTTGATCATGGTGAATGATCTTTTTGATGTGCTGTTGAATTCAGTTGGCTAGTATTTTGTTGAGGATTTGTGCATCTATGTTCATCAGTGATCTTGGCCTGTAGTTTTCTTTTTTGTTGTTGTATCCTTATCTGGTTTGGGTATCATGGTAATGCTAGCCTTGTAGAATGAGTTCGAAAGATGAAAAGGTTCTGCGCAAGGCCAGGCATGGTGGCTCATGCCTGTAATCCCAGAGCTTTAGGAGGCCAAGGTAGGAGGATCACTTGAGGCCATGAGTTCAAGACCAGCCAGGGCAACATCGTGAGACTGTCTCCCCCGGAAAAAAAAAAAAAAAAACAGTTTCTACACAGTAAACAAAACAATCAACAAAGTGAAGATGAAGATACAACCTACAGAATAGCAGAAAATATTTGCAAATTCTTTATCTGACAAGGGATTAATAAGCAAAATATATAAGTCGCTCAAATAGCAAAAAAACAAATAATCTGATTTTAAAATGGCCAAAAGATCTGAACAGACATTTCTTGACAGAAGACATACACATGGTCAACAGGTATATAAAAAAAATGTTCAACATCACTAATCATCAGAGAAATGTAAGTCAAAACCAGAGTGAAGTATCACTTCACCTCAGTCAGAATGTTTTTTCTCCAAAAGACAGCCAATAACAGATGCTGGTGAGAATGTGGAGAAAGGGGAAACCCTTGTTCACCATTGGCAGGAATGTGAATTTTCACAGCCATGGTAGAGAACACTATGGAGGTTCCTCAAAACACTAAACGTAGAACCACATATGATCCAGCAATCCCTCTGTTGGGTATATATTTAAATCTGCACTCTCATGCTTATTGCAGCACTATTCACAATAGTCAAAATATGGGATCAATGTAACTGTCCATCTGTGGATGAATGGATAAAGAAAATGAGGTATAAATACACAATGGAATATTATTCAGCCATAAAAAAGAATGAAATCCTGTCATTTGCAGCAACATGATGTTAAGTGAAATAAGCCAAGCACAGAAAGACAAATATCACATGTTCTCACTCATACATGGGGGCTAAAAAAGAGAACCTCATGAAGATAGAGACTGGGTTGGTGGTTACCAGAGGCTGGGAAGGGTAGGGGAGGTGGGTGGAGAAAAACAAAGGCTGATTAAGGGTATAAACCTACACATAGAAGAAATCAGACCTGGTGTTTGATAGATCAGTAGGGTGATTATAGTTAACGTTAATCGGTTGTTTTGAAATAGCTAGGAGAGAATAATGCAATTGTTCTTAGCATAAAGAAAAGATAAATATTTAAGGTAATGGATATCCCCATTACCCCAATTTGATTATGTGAGTGTATCAAATTGTCACATGTACCCTGAAAATATGTACATCTAATAGGTGTCAGTAAAAAGTAAATAATTTTTTAAAAAGAGAATAGATGTCTGAGTCGTTTCCACCACATGGCTATTGTATACTGTTGTTATTAACGTGGGTATAAAAATCACTATTTGAGATCCTACTTTTATTTCCTTTGGGTATGTAACCAGAAGTGGCACTGCTGGATCCTATGATAGTTCTACCTTTAATTTTTTGAGGAACGACCATACTGGTTTACATAGTGGCCACACCATTTTACATTCTCACCAACTTACATTAAGTTTTCAATTTCTCTACACCCTTGTCGACACTTCGTTTTTCTTATTGTAGCCATCCTAATGGATATCAGGCGATATTTCATTGTGGTTTTGATTTTCATTTATCTAATGTTAGTGACATTGAGCATCTTTTCATGTGCTTATTTGGCCATTTGTATATCCTCTTTGAAGAAATGTCTATTCAAGGCCTTTGCCCACTTTTAAATTGAGTTACTTATTTTGTTGTTGTAGCTGAGATTTAAATGTTCTTTATATATTCTGGATATTAACCCCTCACCAGATACATAATTTGCAAATATTTTCTCTCATTCTGCAGGTTGCCTTTTTACTGTGTTGACTGTGTATTTTGATACACAGAACTTTTTAAGTATGATGTAGTCCCATTTCTCTATTTTTGCTTTTGTCACCTGTGCTTTTGATGCCATATGCAAAAAATCATGCCAAATCAATGCATGAAGTTTTCCGCTATGTTTCCTTCCAGAAATTTTATACTTTTTGGTATTATGGCTAGTTCTTTAATCCAGTTTTAGTAGATTCTTGTATATAGTGTAAAGTTAGGGTCCAACTTCGTTCTTTTGCATATAAATATCTAATTTTTCCAACATCATTTGTTGAAGAGGCTGTCCTTTCCCCAGTAAGTGGTCTTGGCACCCTCACCAAAGATCATTTGACCATATATGTGAAGATTTATTTCCAAGATTTATATTCTATTCTATTTTTCTATATCTTTGTGACAATATCATGCTGTTTTAATTACTGTAGCTTTTTAATTACTGTAGTTTTGAAACCAGAAAGTGTGAGACCTCCAACATTGTTCTTTTACAAGATTGTTTTGTCTACTCAGGGTTCCTTGAGAGTCCATATAAATTTTAGAATGGATTTTCCTATGTTTGAAAAAAAATGGGGTTTTGACAGGGATTGCATAGAATCTATAGTATTGACATCTTAACAATATTGTCTTTCAATCCATGAACATGGGATGTGTTTTCATCATCTAATTGTGTCTTCTTTAACAGCTTTCATCAACATTTTCTAGTCTTCAGTGCAGTTTTAACATTTTGTTTACAAGTCCCTCACCTCCTTGGTTAAGTTTATTCCCCAAAAGATTATTTTTTAAAAAAATGACTGCATCTAAGCAGGAGGGAGTTCTTCTTCCATTTTCTCCTTTCCTTAGTCAATGCTAAAGTCTAAATAACTGCTACATGGTATTTAATTGTTCCTTTTTAAGAAACCATACTTGCAGGTCAAAATAGCCTTAATAATTGTGTGTTGTCAGCTTACTTCAAAGCAGCTCACGTAGATCCCAGCCCAAGACCAGAACCACCCGGGACCAAGAAAGCACATTCTCCAAAGACAACTTTCACTGCAAAGATTAGCTGTGTATAACTGGCGACCATTGGAAAACTGAAGATGAAGGACTGTATTTTTTTTTAAGTTTTCCAGCATGGATAATGCAGTTAGACTGAGCCCTGAGATTGCTAATTACAACAATCTCAATAAATACAAATAACTCTAACCCATCATGCCACCAGTCTTTGGAGCAAAATAGGAGCAATTATATTTCAAGTAAGTCAGTTCAAAGGCATGACTAAGTCTTTACAAGGAGCCAAATTGTCCATGGGTGTTGAGTGGCTATGAAACATCACGCCCTTCATCTCTGCCAAGGAGCAGGTTCAGGTGTGCGCAGCTGGGTTTGGCCGCCAGCCTTCCCTTGGGAGAACAAGTGCTATAGTCCCAGGTCAGACTCCAGGCTGAGCTCAGAACATCAAAGGAAGTCAGTGGTGGAGAGTGACTCATCCTGAGAGCAGCAACATCATCTTGACATCCAAGTACTGTGCATTTTGGATGAAGCTTCCCCTCAACCCTAACGCCATCATAGCCAGGCGGAGGCCTTGAGGAAAGCTCCCCGGTCCAGCAGGCTCACCTTTCACACAACTGTACCTCATCCCTGAACCTCGCCTGCACAGTCCAGCCAGCCCACTGCTGCTGTGCTCCCAAAGGGATGGGGACAAAACATGACAGAGGCCATGGGGCCTGAGCAGGCAAAGGAGTCCTTTACAATTTCTCTTCAGCATGAACCGGTGACATCCCACAGGACAACAAAGACTTATCATGCGAGTAGCTCAAGAGCGGACACAGAATGCCAACTCAGATGTGTCCTTGCATGGGCACTGGGTGAGAGGAGAAGGCAGGTAAGGACTCAGCCTTCTGAGCACGAGCGGCCAGCCCTGCCAGGCAGTTGACCCAGGCAGTGGCAGCAGAGGTCCCTGTCCCAACCCCTCCCCCAGGGTTTCCCCAGCCCTGGGAAGCCACCACTGGGGAGATGCTAGCACCCTCATGTTGGTGCCCCTCCTCCTGTGGTCATGAAGAAACAACAAGCAGGCTCTGACCTCTTGAGGACACACTGGGGAGCAAAAGCAAGAGTAATCAGCGAGACGGGCCGGAGTCCAGCCCGCAGCACAGGGCTTGCCCAGGTGCTCCCTGCTGAGTCTGAGTCCAGCCAACAGCAGCTTGGAAATCAACTGACAAGTTGCTGATCTGAGAGTTATCCATGGTCCCAGGTAACCTGGAAACTGGTGTAGCTCAGAAGAGACACCCACAGACCTATATTGAGAGAAAAGGGGAGTCAGAAGGTATTTAACATTTTTTAACAATTGTGACGTTAATTGTGATGCTCATCAGTGCAGGTCCCAGGAGGTGGCTGCCTGGAGAGTGGATCTGATGAGGATCCCACAGTTCCTCCTGCCCACAACCCTCCCCGCCAGCCTCAGGGTCCCCTCCCCAACAAGGGTCACTCCTCCTGACCAAAGGAAAGGACAAGATGCTGACCACAGGGTCCCTGCTGAAACCATGTCTTTCCCGGAAAGGGAAAGAAGGGCTGCCACACCCCTGACTCCACTTACCTATGAGCAGGGACACGCCACTTCCTCGGTTTCAAATCCTAACTCAGCCACTTACTGGCTGTGTTGGGGGATTAAAGAGCTCGTTCATATAAACCCCTTCTATGAGAGTCTGCCAGGCACATGGCCGGCCTTAGGCCTTTGTCTGTGGTTATGATTGTTATCTTCGTTAGTCGTCACTTAGAGAGAGACGTGCAGAGCTGCCGTGACGTGGTGTGGAAGACAGCAGAATCAGCAAACACTGAGTTAGAATAGTCGAGGTCAACGGCACAGCTGGGGGTGTGCATGAAATGGGAAGGGGCCGCAGCCAAAGGGGCCTCAAAGAGGAGGAAGGCAGGGAGAGCCGGGGAAAAGTTGCCATCCAGCGGGGAGCCCATGGGAGCACACGATGGAGGGCCCTGGATGGCCCAAGTACCTGCCGTGCCTCCTGGACCCCCAGCTCCTCCTCTAATAAGCTGTGCTGCCCTGAGGGGGTCAGACAACTCCTCGGAGCTGGGTTCCCTGGAAGGCCCAGCCATCACCCTTCCGCCTAAATGGAGGCCTGCAAATCACCAAGACCTCCTTGGTCTCAAAGCTTGGAGCCAGCAGGACATGCAATTGTCTGTGAGCACAGAGCAAGACCACAGCTGGGCCAAACGGTGGCCGCCTCAAAATATGATGTGAGAGAGACTGGCAGGGCCCGCCTTCCCCA
This sequence comes from Pan troglodytes, assembly GCF_028858775.2. Lineage (NCBI taxonomy): Eukaryota > Metazoa > Chordata > Mammalia > Primates > Hominidae > Pan > Pan troglodytes. The sequence continues at coordinate 171,010,271 of NC_072404.2, read as the reverse complement.
AATCATCCACAACATTTGTAAAAACCCCACCACGACGGCTTCATCCCTGTGGATTCATCCTACCACTGTCAGGTGTCCGGAGTCCCTGCCACACGCAGGTTTATACACTGTTGCCTAAACTCTCCAGATTCATCTGAAGCGAGCTCATCACAGCCGCTGTAAGCCCCTACCCTCCACCCTGTCTCTTACCTGGCAGGACACTCATGCTCCACGTGTCTGCAAGCCTGGACCTCAGCCTCAGTGCTCCTTCTCCTCTGCGGCACCCCATCCCCCCGGCTCTGACGCTTCACCTCCTCCATGTTTCTTGAACCTCCCCCTTCTCCCAGCCTACAGGAGAATCTGGACACCACCGGCCCGACGGCCTCAGAGCCGGGTCCCCAGGCAGCTTCCGGAGGATGCCCTCTGCTCATCCACCCTCTGCAAAGGCCCCCAAGCAGCCTCTCTGTGAGGCTGCACCCCGCAGAGCTGACATTTGTCTTGGCCCTAAATGGCCGAATATTGTCTTTTTCACGTGATTCAACCCATAAGCAGTGGAGACGACTGCAGAGGTCCTGTTTGGAATCCTCAGTAGCTCCATTTGCCAAGCTGCTTAGCTACCTACCTCCAACCTGTCCTTCCACACTACCCAGCAGCATGAAACACACAGCTTCCAGAACTCTCCCTGCATTTCGTCTTGGCTGTGACTTGGCTGTGCAGCCCTTCTGCCTGGCCTTATCCACATGTTCTCCTCTCTCTTCCCATTCATCCTTAAGACCCAGCCTAGCTGTCACCTCCTCCAGAAAGCCTTCCTTGACCAACCGTCGTCCACAGTAAGTAGTACCCGTGCTCCTAAAGCTTCCCTGGGATTAATATTGCACTGATCACATTGGCTTCAGTGATGTTTTTCCTTCCACTTCCTGCTCTAGTGTAGAACTCACAGGGTGGGGACAAGGTTTTCATACCCCCAGCACGGGGAACAGCAGCCCTTGGTTAACATGTACTGAATGAATCACAGGAAGTGGTGGCTGGAGCTCATTCACACTAGCATGTAAATGACTAATATACATCCTTTCCTGAAAACAACCCTTGATGGAGGAGAGGAAGGGGAAATCCCAGAGCCCCGGGCAAGTGAAGCCAGGGAAGCAGCCCCACCTGGAGAGGGACAGGTCCAGGGAGTTGGGAGGCCCAGCTTCAACCCTGGTTATGAAGGTGGGCTCAGTTCTGCACGCCTCCTAAATGGCTTGGGTGGAGGGAATCGGGGTTCCTATTTGAACAACTGAGAGGCCCTTAAGGCAGTTGCTAAATGGAAAACTTCTCAAAGGGACTGGGAAACGTGGGCAGCTCTGGAAATCGGAGCATCCAAGCAGGAAGCAGCTGAGCAGGTGAACTCCAACTGCCTCTGCTCCGAGCGGCTGGCTTCCCTGCAAACCGCAGTCCTGCCCCCACGCCCACGCACACTGCGGATTGGCACTTCACACAGACTAATTAACAAATAGCAGGGCGATTAAATCACGCAGCCCGTGGTATTTTCCTAACTCCTCTCAGTGGCGGCAGAGCATGAAAGTGAAATCAGGAGCTCTCCCCAGAGGCCCCGCTGCCGACCGCAGGCCACTCTTCAGAAGGAGCAGCAGCCACCGAAGAGGCACAGCCCTCATGCACTCCAGAGACCATGGGCAGCTGCCTCCATGGCCGTGTCCTGCCCTGTCTCCCCTCCCAGCCCTGGGCTGGCTCTGGCCCCCGAGGAGTAGAGAGCAGGTCCCTGTCACTGTGGCTTTCCTTGCTTTCTGTCCCTGGGTCTTGCCCCTTGTGCCGAGCTGCTGGCTGCCCCCCTCAGCTCCCACCCACCTCCTCTCAGGGCACAGCTGCTCCAAAGCTGCCCCTGTCCTTCCTCCCCTTGCTCCTGACATGCACACTGGGTCCCGCCTGGACACTCACCCTCTTGGTTATCTTCTCTCCTGCTGGTCAAGCACCCCTTTCTGCTGGGGTTCATCTCCTCTGAGCTCTGTCCTCTTTTCTTTACACGGCAAACAGAGGACACAGCTGCCCCTCGTTCAAATGCCAGGAGAGGGCTCCCAGCCAGCATTCCAGACAGAACACTCCAGGTGCTCCGTGACACACGGACAGATCCTTGCAGAGAAGTGAGACGTTCTAGAGCCTGGACAATTCCATAAATGGCCGTGAGGACTTTGCTTTAAGGACTTTGCTCTTGGAAGCTGGATTTTCCCTCTATGAGTTAGAATTCCATGACAACATGGCACCCAAAACACAGATGCTGTTTACCTCTGTTCATACAGTCAAGCTCATTAAAATTCATTAAAGTCACCGACTATCATTCTACTGAAAATCACTTATAACAAATCAGAATTACAACAGATTTTGATGTTGCATAGTATTCAATTTGATCAAATCAGTCAAGACATTGAAAGCTCCCATAAGGGGAAGAAGGAGGGTGATGTAGAAATATAAAGGGGTAAAATGAGGGTACAATGGCCAGAGTGCGGAGTGCGCAGAAACCGGAATTCACCTTCCTGAAGGCCAGCTCAGGGCAGGATTCTAACACACACACACACACACACACACACACACACACACACACGCTCAGGCATGCATGCACATGTACACACGCATGCACACATGTGCACATGCATGTACATAAGCACACAGTGGCTTCACATTGCTGCATGATGACTCCTTTCTGACATGAAAACGCTACTTTGCACTTTTCGCCCTCTCCCTAACTATGAATTCCTGCATACTTATTCCCAGAAATTAGAATTCACATGGCAGATAATAGAATTTCTGCCAATTAGTTCACTTATCTAACAAGGTAGGCTCTTTCTCTACTGGAAATGGTCATCTGTAGGTTATCATAACATTTCACGTGGGCTTCTTCCGGGGAACGGGAAGGAACAAGGACAGTCAGCAATTGTCTCCAGAGCATTGCCTTGCTGGTTTAAATGCTCCAGGAAGTGTTTGCCGTGGGACCAACGGCAGGTGGGGGCACAGGTGGACTGTGCTGGGGGCAGGAGGGGCTGCCTGGGAAGGTAAAAAGGAATGGGAAGAAAGAGAGGGACTATCCCAGCGAGGAGCAGTGTGACCTTGATACCTTCAATGCCTGTGAGCCAAGCATTCAGGATTTATTTCTACCCCAATTATCCTAAGAGAGGCAATGGCCTCATTCAATGCCGTGGAGAAATGGGCTCTAGCTCCTAGATGACAATGGCGGCCAGCCTCTGCGGATGGACAGGAGAGCTGCCAGAGAGAGCCAGGGCCATCCTAGTGGCGGTTGCGAGCCTCACCCCAACCCGCTCCAAACCCACCCCGGAGGCAGGTGCTGCCAATGCCATGTAAAGCACCTGCTGAGGTCTGGGAAAGGCCACGCCCATAATCACGGCAGGGCGTTTGTTGTGCTTTTGAGAGTCAGCCCATTACTCCTGCTGAGACGCCAGCATCTAAGTGCACCAAGAATGCTGTGACTAAGGGCTATTAACTGGGTGGCCCTAGTTGGACTGGATAAATTGCCTGACTCTCAAAAAGTTCCCTATCTTGTTCCTTTCCAAAGGGTAAGTGTAATGTAGACGTGTGTCATCATTCGTATTGGAAGACACGCTGGCCGCTTCACTGAGTCAGGCTTTCACTGAAACATAATAGCTACTCACCTCCGAAAACAGAAACTATACTGCACTACACTATTCCATATTATACTCTGTGGTGCTGTGCCACGCTATACGGTGTAATATTATACTGGACTACACTGTATTATGCTATACTATACTACACTATGTTATACTATACTACACAATACTGCATTATACTGTGTGTACTACACTCTCCTATGCTGCACTACACTATGTTATACAACATTATACTATACCATGCTACGCTATACTACACTACACCACGCCATACTGTATTATCCTCTACCACACTGTGTTATGCTACAGTACACTACACTATGCCACACTATGCCATATTATACTATACCATACTACATTCCACTACACTACAATATGCTACACTATGCTATGTTATATTATACCACACTATATTATGCTACACTATAGTACACTTGCTACACTATACTGTATCATACTATACTACCCATGCTATACTATGCTATAAAACAATACACTATGCTATGATACACTATGCTATATTATACTATACTGTGCTCTATTATGCTACACTATTCTACCCTATATACGCTATACTATACACTATACTGTGCTATATACACTATATTATACAGTGCTATTTTATACTACACTGTACTATATTATGCTACACTATGCTATGCTATATTATACTATACCACACTATGTTATGCTACATTATACTATACAATGCTGTATTTTACCATACTGTACTATGTTACGCTACACTACACTATGCTATGTTATGCTATATTATACTATACCACACTATATTACACTACACTACACCACACTATGCTACATTATACTGTACCATAATATATTACACTACACCACACTATGCTATGCTATGCCACATTGTACTGTACCGTAGTATATTATACTACACTACACCACACTATGCTACACTATGCTACATTATACTGTACCATAATATATTACACTACACCACACTATGCTATGCTATGCTACATTATACTGTACTGTAATATATTATACTACACTACACCACACTATGCTACACTATGCTACATTATACTGTACCATGCTGTTTTTACACTACATCCCACTATCCTACACTATGCTATATTATACTGTATAAGCCTATATGCTACACAATACACTATGCTACACTATACTATACTTTCTTATAGTGTACTATACTATGCTACACCATGCTAAACTTTACTATACAATGCTATATTACACTATACTGTACTATATTATGCTATACTATGTACGCTATACTATATTACATTATACCACACTATATTATGCTACATGATACTACACTGTGCTATGCTATACTATACTGCATTATATTATGCTACACTATACTACGCTGTGCTACACTATGCTATATTATACTCTTATACCATACTGTAGTGTATGATTCTACACTATACAGTACTATGCTATGCTACACTATATTATACTGTGCCTCACTATATTATGCTACACTATACTACACTGTGCTATATTATACTATACCACACTACATTATGCTACAAGAAACTACACTATGCTACACTATACCATACAATGCTATCTTACACTATACTGTACTATATTATGCTACACTATGCTACACTATGCTACATTATAGTATACCACAGTATACTACATTAAACGATACTACACTATGCTACACTATACCATACAATGCTATCTTATAGTATACTGTACTATATTATGCTACACTGTGCTATGCTATGCTAGATTATACTATACCACAGTATATTACATTAAACGATACTACACCACGCTACACTATACTATACAATGCTATCTTATACTATACCGTACTATATTATGCTACACTATGCTACGCTATGCTACATTATACTATACCACAGTATATTACATTAAACGATACCACACCATGCTACACTATACCATACAATGCTATCTTATACTATACTGTACTATATTATGCTACACTATGCTATGCTATGCTACATTATACTATACCACAGTATATTACATTAAACGATACCACACCATGCTACACTATACCATAGAATGCTATCTTATACTATACTGTACTATATTATGCTACACTATGCTATGCTATGCTAGATTATACTATACCACAGTATATTACATTAAACGATACTACACCATGCTACACTATACCATACAATGCTATCTTATACTATACTGTACTATATTATGCTACACTATGCTACGCTATGCTAGATTATAGTATACCACAGTATATTACGTTAAACGATACTACACTATGCTACACTATACTATACAATAGGTGTTGTCAGGGCCCTGTTCCCTCGGAGGCTCTGGATGGAATGTCCCCTCAACCCTCCCAGCTTCTGTGGCTGCCGTCGGTCCTGGGAGTCACCAGGCTTGCAGCTGCACGGCTCCCATCTCTGCCTATAGTGCTATGCTATACTATATTATATCATATTGGACTACACTATATTATGCTATGCTATACTGCACTGTGCTATACAACACTACACTATACGATACCATGCTGTACTACACTACACCACGCCATACTATATTATACCCTACCACACTGTATTATGCTACACTATGTTGTGTCGTTGTGTCATATTCTACTGTACTTGGTATAGCACTTGGTAGAGTGCAGTGTAGTATAACAGCATGCTGTAGCATTGCCGTTATGTGGCCTTCTCTCTGTGTGTCCATGTGCTCTTCCCTCCTTAGCAAACACAGTCATTGGATTAAGGGCCCATGTAAAGACCTCATATTAACTTGAGCATATCTGGAAAGACCCTATGCCCAAATAAAGTCACATTCATAGGTACTGGCATCAGGATGTCAGCATAGTTTTAGGGGGACACGATTCAACCCACAACACTGAGAGATTATCCCAGAAGCACCTCTGTCCTCCCCTGTCCCTAGAAACACTGTCACCCTGACAGGATAGGTGCCCCTGGGGAGGGGAGGCAGGCACCCTGTGGCTTTCCTCCAGGTAGGAAGGAAGCAGTGGGTGACAGTAGTTTGTCCACTTTGGGGGAGGCCACCCATCTCAGTGGGTCTTCCTTTCCTCATCTGTACGTGTTCACCCCCCACATGAACCAGCAGAGGTGCTTAAGAAGCAAAGGAACTAATTACAGAAAAAGGAGTCACAAGTCTCAAGACCTAGTTAACATGGGAGGAGTTGGGTGGAGGGACCGGCTTTGAGGCCATTCACCTACAAGCTCATGGAAGCTTCGGTCAGCGATGACAGTGATAAGAGGGACCAGGTGGGAGACAGCCCACCATGGAGAGCAGGGAGGGCACTGCGTCCTGCTGCCACCTGCCCCACAGCATCCCAGGACCACCTCCAGGGTGGGTTTCCAGCAGGTTGGATGCCCTCGATGGAAGGACACCAGATGCTGCCATGTTGGGTTTCACTGTGCACAGCAGACCCACGAACCAACTTCCTACTGGGGAAGAGCACAGGGAGAAGGTGGGGAGTTGGGTTTCCTGCATCTGTCTGCAGTGGGGAGCACCTGCACCTTTCCTGCATGGGGTCATGTGCTGTGCTGTTGCATTTCCAACAGGTACAGCCAGTTGCATGAGCAAACCTTGTAGTGGATGAAGCAAAGGAAACAGATCATGGTTTTGCCATCTTGATGACTGCCGTTCTGTGTGTACACATCTGGAAATGTGCTAGTCACACCATTTATTTAACTCCTAGAACTTTAACAAACTCTGCTGTCAAGTTAAAGTAACTGTTCATTTTCTAAGAGATTCACTCAGGGCTGGCCAGGTCAGCTAGAACACTGAGTCCTTGCAGAACAAACTGCTACTGAGATGGAGACCCCTTCCCCAGCCCACAGCCAGTAAAAAACCAAACACAACTGGAAGACTGTGGACGTCACTGCATTTGGGATGGAGGGAGGAGCATCCAGCTAGTGGTCTACAAGGAAACAGCATCTCTCCAAAACCAGGGACACAGCAGCAGGCCCGACACGACCTCCACAACCTCGGCCGCAGCAGGCATTGATCAGGGGCCTCTGCAGCGTGCTTGGCAACTGCGTGGTGGCAGGAAGACTGGACCCTCAATTCACTTTGCTTCTGGACATCCTGGTGGCTAATGAGATGGTAGCATTTCCTCCACTGGTAAGCACCAGCAGCAGGGCACTGTTGAGAGGACAATGGTCCTTCCACGCCGGCTTCATGCTCCCCTGTGGACTCCCTACACCTCCATCCACTGACAGCCTCAGAATGGTCATATGTGTGCACACTAGACAAGCTAAAGCTACCTCGCTGTGGGTAAGACGGTGGACTCTGACGTCGTATCCAAGTTCAAATCTCTACCCACTGTGTCCCTGCTGTGATGGGGAAGTTGGTCTCCCCGTCTTCGCCATGGGAGCACTGTCATGCTGACCCTGCTGTGCTGATGTGGTAAGTGCTGAGATAACACCAAGTCAAGGGCATGGCCGAGCATCTGGTGCCTGGAAGAGCCAGAAGGACAGTGGACATTAGGGTCCTCACTATCATCGTCCTGCCCCCACCCCACCATCTGTTTGCCCTTCTGATGGGCACCTGCTCCTCTCCCGACAGGTGCAGCCACTAAGCAGCCCTGTCAGGAAGTGGAGGGCAGGAGGAAGGAGTGCCAAGAGTGTTCTCCTCCCAGGCCACCCCCGACTCAGGGGCACAGCCAATCCCAGCGCGGGGCATCTCCTCCGGCTGAGCTCCCGTGGGACAGCTTCACAGTCCTGCTCCCACGAGGGACATCCCTGCACCCCACTCTAGCACTTGCTGGTCTCTATGTGACCCCCTGCTGAGAACCTGCTTCGAGTTCTTAGCTCTTCCACACTCATGTGAGAAAATGCTCCGGATTAATCTCTTCCTGCCATGAGCACTCAGGACAGCTTTCTGATTGGACCCGAATCAGTACTGGGCGTAGTCTTCTCTCTAGAAACCAAAGGTCCTGCAGTCTTGAAGGTCTCCATCCCCGGAGAGTGAGGTGAGGCTCAGTGATACAAGGCGCCCTCGCAGGGGTGGCCATGGTGGGTCTGCAGTCTCTGCCAGACCACAGTGTCGGCAATCAGCCCTCAGAGCCCTCGGAGCCCTCGGGGCCCTTGGCCACCAGGAGGCCCTGACCAGGCAGATGGAGTCTTTGTTACAGAGCTGGGCCCAAGGGGAGGGGCAGATGTGTGCCGGGGACTGAGGGCTGCGGAACCACCCTGGAAGCAAATATTTATTTCTGCAACAATCTCCATTCCCCAGAGTGCAGATAAGATTAGTGTAGCACTGCAGATAAAGAAAAATCGAATTTCACCTGTTGCCCTTGGCCCCACCTAGGCTCAGCCCCTACCCATCTCAGCCACAGGGGCAACCCTTGTGCAGGTGGAGCCCAATGGCCTCCCCCACTGCCCCAACAGAGCTGCTCGTGCAGCCATCAGCAACGCAGCTCCCACTGCTGAGAACAGCCGCCTGCTAAAGACCTCGGAAAAGCCAGAGGAAAAATGCAGGCAGACAGGAACCGAGGCAGCCGGGCAGCTGGGCAGACCTGGGCAGGGTGGGCGGCGACGCTGCAGTGGCACAGGAGGGCCTCTTGTGTGTCCCCCCAACCATCCAACGTGCTCTGCTCGTTGCCCCTGCAGACAGGACAGGACCTGCTCGGGCCCCACTCATGCACAGCAGGCTCTTCCTTGGAGCCATCCTCCCCGGGCTCTCGGGGGCTCCTCTCAGCCTCCCTGGGAGCTCCTTCCAGCTCATTGGTGGCTTCTCTGTCACGCTAGCGAGCACTGCATCCCCCACTCCTGGCCGGGCTCCCTTTTCTCCTCTCTCCCTGACATCTCCCTACCACCCACTACCATGGCTTCAGTCTCCACCCATTGCCTTCTCCTAAACTTATGTCCTTTTCTTTTCTTTCTTTCTTCTTCTGTTTTTTTTAGACAGTTTTGCTCTTGTCACCCAGGCTGGAGTGCAGTGGCGTGATCTCAGCCCCCGCAGCCTCCAGCTCCCAAGTTCAAGTGATTCTCCTGCCTCAGCCTCCAGTGTAGCTGGGATTACAGGTGTCCGCCACCACCCCCGGCTAATCTTTGTATTTTTGGTAGAGAAGGGGTTTCACCATGTTGGCCAGGCTGGTTTCAAACTCCTGACCCTCGGGTGATCCACCCATCTCGGCCTCCCAAAGTGCTGGGATTACAGGCGTGAGCCACCGCGCCCAATCTAAACTTATTTTCAACCCAAATCTTTCCCCCGGGCTCCACTGTGTATTCCCAGGTACCTTCCTATTGAATATCTCCAACCAATTACCCCTTAGACTCATCCAACTTCATCTACCCGAGATGGAGCCCACCCATTCTATGCACCCACATCTGACATGGCTCTCCCTCCCCTGCCTTCTGCACCAGGAGATGCCTGCTCATCCCAAGCCGCTCATGCCGGGACAGGATGTCCTCTCACCACTTTCTCTCACGTGCCCTCACATCCAAGCCCTGTCCCACTCCCGCCAGGCCACATCTGCAGCAAATCCACTTCTCTGCAACATGGTTCTCCAGCCCCAGCCACATCCTTGCTTCCTACCAGGCCACACCAGCTGCCTCCCCGCTGTCTCCCCACCGCTGGGCTTCCCCTGCACCCACGTTATATTTAATACAAGAGCCAGGTGTTCTTTCCAACACCCAAACCAGGTGAGTTTACTGGCTGAGCCCTTCCTGGTCTGTCGCAGACGTGGTCCAGGACTCCCTCCCCACTGTGTTTCTCTCCTCCTGGGCTCCTTACTCACTAAGCCCCCACCCCTGGCCCAGGGCAGGCACCGTTAGCAGAGCTTAAGGCTCAGCTTGTGGGCTTGGGGGCTGACTCAGAAAAGGCAACGTGAGCACACCCACATCTTTGCCTATTTCAGAAGAGGAATTCAGGGCTTTGCAGCCTAAAGCCATCAGACCCAAGAGGACATCCACAGGGATTCTCATCCTTGAAGACGCAGAAGTCCCACCTCATCGCTTGAGGCAGTGAAGGGGAAACCCACCTGCCAGGCACCTGCAGGCTTCCACTGGCCCCCTTCACTCCCCTCTCCATCCAGTAGTCTTGAGTTCTAAGGATCCTCACAGGTCATAGCCCTAAGCACTCAAGAGAATGGAGGTGTGGGGATCCCAGGCAAAGAAACCACCTGGTGTCACTGAGAGAAGCAGAGGAGGTGGGCAGGGGCCCGGAGCCCCAGATGAACAGACAACCGCGAGGATGTGGGGTCTGAGTGCTCTCCTCATGATCAAACACACTAAACTGTCACCAGAAGACTCCATTCCTAGGCCTGGCTGTGTCACCAACCAGCCAGGTCACTAGGCAGGTCTCCCTGCCCCTCTGGACACAGCTGCCTCTCCTGGCAGAGCTGTGGGTCGAGTTGGAAGCTCACACAGCCCCTTTTGGCTCTGACACTCCACTGTCTATGAGTCACTCTGGGTTCCGGTGGTTTGTCACTGGGGCTCACAGGGAAACCAAAGAAAGAACAATCGCAGCCCAGGGTAGCGAGTTCACGGGCGCTGGGTCCAGGGCTTGCGTAAGGAGGCCCAGCGACCTTCAGCACCGCGGTGACTCAAGGCGGTACTTTTCCACTGCTGGCAGGCACAAGCCCTCTAACGCGTGGCACCGGCACCTGCATTAAAACAATGTTTTGATGATGTTGCAGGGCTTAGATCCAGCCTCAAACATGAAAACAAATAAGAGTCCGGGCCTGGTGTTGTCGGAGCAATTCCCTGGATTCCTTGTCGAGTCGAGTCCTGCACGGAGGGACGGTCAGGGCTCGCTGGTTACCCGGCCTTGAGTCACCACCAGCCTTCTCCCAGAACCTCTGATTCATGGGCATGTTATTTGGGGAAGGAGTCACAAAGCCATCACCGGCTCCTTCCTCTTGTTCCTCCCAGCTCCACACTTGGCCATCACGGAGTGTTTTTGTTTCGCTGCAGTAATCCAGATAAGCCCTAATTGTTTTCGGATATCCCAAATGAGAGGCATTAAACAACCAGAATTTTCTGCATTCAATGTGTAGGACTAAGTGGCAATTCCTTACAGAATGGGCTTAGGTTCCAGATTCATCTGAAAACAAAACACTTCTAGCTCTGACCCCTGCGGAACAATAAAATCATGTTTTCAGTGTTCCCCTAGGGCCTGGCCAGATCCTCAGGTATCCTCAAAGAACCTGTCCTCCACATCATTTCTGCTCCTGAAGTCAGGGCAGACGGGTTCACCAGCCAACATCCTCTACCGAATCCTGGTTGACCAGCACACTTTTCCTCCCACTGTTTGTAGGTAGAACTTTCCTAGGCCACACTCACCCTGCTGGCCATGGGCTGTGCTCTTCGATGGCAAGGGCAGTCACGTGGGCGTGATGCACGGGGCCTCTGCCATCAGACACCCCTGTTCCAACCCTGGTGCCCCTATTCTGCCTGAGGTCAGCAAAATGGGGCACTCACGAATCCTACTTTAGAGGGTTTTCTTCTGAGTACTTAGTGAGTATTCATGTAGAGAAATTAGCCCAGCTCCTTCCCCACAAGGACCTTAACAATCCTGTCCATGATTGCCATCCAGGACGAACTGCTGCTTACTTATAACCAGAAGAGTTAGAACTCGTTCTGAACCTCCTGAGGCCAAACTGCCACAAAATTCCAAACAAATAAAATGTGAATGAATATTTGAAGACAGGGTCTTGGAAGCCTGACTCTTTAAGAGCTTGCTTTCAAGTGAAATATGTACACACACACACACACACACACACACACACAAAGTGGAGAGAGGGGGTAAAGCAAAGATGTCCTTGAAACTTAAATCATGCGGCTTTTCCGTCCAAGAAAAACACAGGTCTTCCCTTGACATTTGGAGGCAGTTCCTTGTCTCTATTCCCCCACCCTCTTCTCTGGCATTTCTTTGAGAATAGACTGAAGAAAGGGGCTGTAATGCAGCTATAAATCCAGGTTGTATGCATTAGTAGTATTTGGAGCAGGGGGGATCTCGAGAGAAAGAATCCTGCAGAACCGTGGGCCCAGATGAATAAAAATGTCTTTCTAACTGTTTGGCTACCAAACCAAACAGAAATTAAATGTTCACCCTCCCAGATCTTCCACTTTACTTCGAGAAGCTTTTTGTCGCTCCTGTTTTGGAACCCACCACGTTACGTCCAAATGGCACACAAGTGGGTCCCACTCATCGAATACCGTGACCCTGTGTATTCACTGAAGGTCAGCTTCACATAACTCCGAAAGAGCAACACTGAAAATCTGAAATGATGGCATCTGAGTTATTTTATATCAAAAGTTACACTTCTTCTTGGAATTGAAGGGGAAAACATCAATAGATTCAACATAAAAACATAAAATTTTGTACATCATCAAAATGTAACATTTAAAAAAATTAAACAGGAATCTTGAGAAGTGCTTGTAATACATGTAGTAAAGAAAGGTGATACGCCAAACTACAAAAGTTACAGAAAAAAAACCACTGAGAGGCAGACAGAAAAATAGAAAAGGCAGCTAAATGGATAGAAAAGGAAATAAAAATCGCTAATAAAAAATTAACTGCATTAGTATAAAAGAAGTACAGTTAAAATAGCAAAGTGGTGTTTTTGCCTATCAAATTAGCCAGGGCATGTTAGGGGTGTGTACACAGCCCTACAGAGGGCTGGTAAGGTATGCTGGCGGGAACATAAATTTATTTAACCTTTCTGCAAAATAATGGACTCACATTAATCACAGACCTTGAAACAACACCCTTGCACTTTGGTACACTAGCTCTAGTGAGAGTAATTTATCTGAATGAACCAATGAAAAATTGCTAATAAAAACATAGTATTTTGTTGACCAAGACAGGTATCAAAACCTCATTTGTAATAGCAAACATGTTAAATCAAAAAAGCATACCCAAATCATGAAATATTATTAAATCACTTTAAAACCCTGCTTACAAATAATCTTTAAGAGTAGAGGAAAATTATATGACAATACCAGAAGTAAAAATAGAAAAGGAAGAATATTAAATTTTAATAGTCTATAAGCTCAACCATTTAAAAATAGGAATAGGGAAAAGACTGAGGGGAATATATTCATATATCGGAGTAGTCATTTCCATGATCCTCATTTTATTTCTTTTTCTCATTTAAAAAGTTGCTATATTTTTAAAATATTCAATTATAAGCATAGATTCTTTTCCAAATAATTAAAAGGTTTTTGAAGCTATTCTATTCTACAGGAATTCTGAATGTGCTAAAACACTGGTGTAAGGTGCATCCAAAGAGTTGTAAGAAACAAACGCTGCTTCCAGACATGCACAGGTGAATCCAACATGCGTGCACTTCCAACCTCGTGCATGATTCACCAGCCACCTGTCACTGTGGGGCCTGCCAGCCTTCACCTCACACACCTCCGTGACACGGTGCACTCAGCCACACGCATCTGTCTCCTGCACTAGACACACGGCTCTCAGGGAATATGTCTTATTTCTCCTTGTATCTCCAGGGCCGAGCAGGGTTTGTGCAATGCAGTAAACACTTAATAAATATTTGTTGAATAAATCAATGGCATATACCAGGCATTAAATAACTTCTTGTTGAATAACTCGAAACAAGAACTGTCGGGACCATGACCAGGGCAGCTCCACGGAGCTGATGGGGATTCATGATCTTCAGCTGGGCCATTTCTGAGTCAGGGGTTTAGAGCACACCCCATGGATTGGACAGGTGTCCGGTGGGCAGCAGGGACTCCTCCTTCCCAGCCTACTCCTCCCTCTTGACCCCACACCTGCTCACAGGGTCAGTGGGCCCCTCAGCCCATCACAGGGCCGACTTCATGCCAGCCAGAAAGTTAAAGACTTCCCACAGGATGAGGTCCCCGGCCCCCCTGGGATGACAGAGGATGACCAGCCCCACAGCACACCCCAGGCTGCTCCACAAAGCTGGTTTGGAGAGAAGCTTGTGAGGAAGAAGCACAGTTCGGTGACTGCAGCTGGACAGCGGTGTTCTCCAGCGTGCCACATCCCCATGGTCCCTTGCTGGCTCAGGAAATCCCTGCAGCTCCCTTAAATGAAGAATTCTACACAGAAGGACCCATCCTTGCCATGAGAAATTTAGACATCTAGGCTGATAATAACATTTTAAGTCTAGTCCATTCTAGTTTAAAAAAAGGACCATGATGATTAAATTCCTACTCACAGAAAATTTAGAAAGCAAGCCACGAAAAACAAGCTCTTCATTTCCTTACTGATTAGATCAAGGAAAGATACTAACAAGCAGTGGGGAAGTTTCATTTTGTTAGAGGACAGGACATTTTACGAAAATCTTAGAGCCCTTCTGCAGAGCTAAGGTGAGAAAAGACACAGTAATTTTCGCCTTGTTGCCATCCCACAGGCGTACATTTTTTCAGCAAGGTCAAGTATGACTCCCTGATACACGCAGCCTAGTAGTTTGGTGGCTAACAGGCAGTTAAGTGAAGGCTTTTGCTTAAGAGGAAGTATCTGGAACATACTTAAACTAGAGCATGTAACGTGTCTGCCTTTTTTTCATTTTTCTAAGGAAGAAGTAGCATTGTTGTCATATAATAAAAAACAATTGCACAGGCCTGATATTCAAACTCAATTTCACATCAGCATCTCCTAATTCCTTATCCTGTGTTATATACCAACAATGCCCCTTCCCCACCTCCCACCTGACCCCTCACACCCTTTATTTAAATACTATAAAAGGCCCCCTTGTCAAAAGTCAGAAAATGCCAAGTCCAGGCTGAAGCTGGGCAACCTATAGTCTTGAAAAAGAAATTTCTAAGGCAACACAATGCCAAGAGTCCAGGAACATCAGCCTTAGCTGTGAATTTCCTCAGTTTGAGTGAGTTCCCAAAAATATCACTGACAAGAGCTCTTCGGTGCTTGAGAAAGTTAGATCACGAAAGATGGGGAAAAGCCTCTATTTTCTCCCTTCGGTGATTCCTGAATCCTCCTTTGAATCTTTGGAAAATAGTTTTGCAGATGACCTGAGAAACATGATGCAGATACTTTTCAAAACAATCTCTGGGAAACTTCATGCAGATAAAAGAAGGAAACCACCAGGTCTTACAAAGGAACATCGCTGAAGTCACCAGCAGCAACTTGAGACTACCCGCTGTATTTGAACTAGCTGGTTCTACGGAAGAGGCAAGAACAGAAAATGACACAGCGCTCATGCCCTCAGAAATTTGACCAGAGGCCAGGTGCGGCGACTCATGCCTATAATCCCAGCACTGTGGGAGGCCAAGGCGGGTGAATCATTTGAGGTCAGGAGCTCGAGACCAGCCTGGCCAATATGGTGAAACCCAGTCTCTACTAAAAATACAAAAAAAAAAAAAAAAAAAAAAAAAAAAACCCAGCTGGGCATGGTGGTATGTGTCTGTAATCCCAGCTACTTGAGAGGCTGATGCAGGAGAATTGCTTGAACCCAGGAGGCGGAAGTTGCAGTGAGCAGAGATCCCACTGCTGTACTCCAGCCTGGGCAACAGAGCAAGAGTCTGTCTTGAAATGAAAGAAAGAAAGAAAGAAAGAAAGAAGAAAAGAAAAGAAAGAGAGAGAGAGAGGGAGGGAGAGAAGGAAGGAAGGAAGGAAAGAAAGAGAAGGAAGGAAGGAAAGAAAGAGAAAGAAGAAACAAAGAAAGAGAAAGAAAGAAAGAGGGAGTGAGGGAGGGGAAAAAGGAAGGAAGGAAGGAAAGAAAGAAAGAAAGAAAAAAAAAATTTGCCCAGGGTATAGAATAACTAGAATAGAGAATTTTAGGAAAGACTTAGTCCTTATGAAGGATCAAGGGAGAGATCGGACCCATCAGGTTCTACACAACGAACAGCTCTGCCTCCTCCCGCCGCCAAGTGGCACCCAGCACGGAGATACCCAAAAAGCGCCCGTTTCCTCGTCCTGCTCAGCATCCTTCCTACAGCCCCAGGATGCGCCTCCACCTTCAACACAACATTTACAGCTGACAGGGGCTTTGCAGGAAACGATGCAATCTGGACGAACCTTTTCGGGAAGATCAAAGCGGCCCATGTTAGCAGAAGAGCGTTTTGATCAGAACCACGAGTTTGGAATCGCGCTGGCGATAGTGTTCTTGCCGTGCGCCAGCTGATGCTGACAGACAGAGGGCGGTTTATCCACGGTAGCCGGGTAGAGTGGGGACATGCAAGGGCGTTAGGGACAGACTTCCTTGGAGTCCTGGCGTCACTAAGGATACTGCGAACCGCGTCATCTTAGACCAGTGCCTTGGACCCTGGAACTTCTGTCTCTGCATCCTATGAGGAGGTTAAAAAAGATAATCCACCTGTCAGGGTTGTGAGGATTAAACACAGCAGCGTGCGGGGAAAGCTTGTGAAAATGTCCTCAGGACGTCCCCGGTGAAGGGCTTCACCCTCACACCTAGTGCAGCGGCAGAATTGAGTGGATCACAGCTGCCGAAACGCACAGGGAAAGGTCCCTGCGGAGGCTCCTGGGTGGCCCAAAGGGATGAGAGCGCAGAAGGGAACCCGGGGACACGCCTTCTGAATGAAGCAGAGTAAAAGTTGTTGACACCAGCATAGGAACCCAGGGCACCGTTCTCACACCCCTAACAACCGCGGCCAAGGAAGCCAGAGTCAAGGCTAAAGTGTCACTGGTAGAGGGCTGTGACTGCAAGTTGTCCAGGTTCTTGGCGTTTTGAACAAAGAATTGGACAAGGCCAGGCGCCGTGGCTCTCACCTGTAATCCCAGCACTTTGGGAGGCCGAGGTGGGTGGATCACCTGAGATCAGGAGTTCGAGACCAGCCTGGCCAACATGGTGAAACCCTATCGCTACTAAAAATACTGAAATTAGCCGGGCATGGTGGCAGGCGCCTGTAGTCTGAGCTACTCGGGAGGCTGAGACAGGAGAATCGCTTGAACCCAGGAGGCAGAGGTTGCAGTGAGCTGCGATCGTGCCACTGCACTCCAGCCCGGGCGACAGAGTGAGACTCTGTCTTAAAAAAAAAAAAAAAGATTTGGACAAAACGCCCAGCAAAGCAGAGAAAGAATGAACCAACAAAAGAACAAAAGCAGGGATTTGTTGAAAACAAAAGTACGCTCCACAGTGCAGCGGCTCCAGAGCCCAGATACAGAATCTTCTTGGGTCCAAATACCCTCTAGGGGTTTCCCATTGGCCCCTTCCTGCTCACCTCATGTAAATGAGGTGGTAACCAGCCATCAGTCTGACAGGCTGTGGATAGCAACCATTCAGAGGCTAGAGTGAAGTTACAAAGTTGCAAACAAAGACTGGACCGGCAGTCAGCCTGATTTGTTGGGGACAGCCAGTTTCCCATCTGCCGCACAGAAAAGGTCAAAGGGAGTAGCCTCTGGTCCTTTTGTTACTTAGCATGCAAAGCTAGACTTCTCCTTTCAGTTTAGTTCTAGGAAGTCGTGGTGAAACAGCCTTAGGTCCTCTGCCTCCAAACCCTATTCTCCTGCCTCGGAAGGACTGTTCCCACACCATCTTGATAGGTTTTCGCCTTCATTCCTGCAGAAGCGGCCCTGGATGGAAGTAAACACTAGCAGCACCCAGTTCTCAAGCTCCATGAAGACCACACCTGGGCCCGTTCTGCTCCGACAAGCTCTGACCAGTAAAATGGCACCTTCCAGTACCCCAGCCTCAGATGGGATGCTGGTGTCCAGGGAGAGGTGAGCACTCATCTACTTTACTTTAGGAGAAAGAACAAGAATAATCTACCGAGCAAAACTGCTTCACCTGATGTCAGGCCTCACATGGCCCTTGCATGTTCTGTGATCCTACACGTCCCTCTAAAACACCTGCTGTGTGCCCAGGGCTACACTAGGTGCTGGATACCATAATGAAACCCAAAACACAGCCCCTGCATCCCAGGCAGATGGAGAAGAATGGCAGCGCGGTTAACGGGAGGGGCGTGTTCACAGCCTCGGAAATACTGCAAATACTGCAGCTACTTCCATCGCAGAACCGTGAGCTTGTTGCCCACTGACACGTAAGCTCCATGAGGGAGGGATTTTTTTACTGATGGATCTCAGAGTGTAGACGAGTATCTGGCGCACAGTAGGATCTTTGCAAATATGTGTTCAGTGGATACACGTATCATCTTTTGCAAATTATCAAGCTACCTGGTGAATATTTTGGACCAGGAGTTCATGATCATAAAAAAGAGATTTCTAAAACACGTCTGTGCTTAAATGGGGGGAAACAAAAATTATCAACACATTTCCTGTTGAATGTAGGATCATTATTATGTACATTTTAGGTTAGAATGACCACAGCCTCTTGCACCCTAATTCCACCACCATCACCGTGAGAACTTTCTATTATCTTTTTGCATTTATCCTTACTGAAAGAACCCATGCCTGATACCAGACTGAACCATCGAGGTATCTTAACTCTATGTCTTAACTCATAAAAGAAACTGCCCCTGCCCCCTGCCCATCGTCATTTAATAAATCAACAGGTCTGTTTCAGTGGCCTGATGTGTAATGGCATTTATGAGCACTGGCGAAGTTATGAACACTTAACTGAAGCAATTAAGCCATGCCTTGCTCTTATTATTGTAAGAGATTGACTGGTGGTAATTTATTTTTTCCACTGCAGCTGACAAAAAGAGGTAATATTCATACTTACAGGTCATGCGGAATATGGGTATCAAAAAACCACTTCCTGTCATTTTTCATCACTGTGTTCTATTTTTCCTCTGAAAGGGATGGTGAAATATTCTCTTAACACAGATTCGGGTATATTTAGTGAGGCTTTCCTCAGAACCAGGTGCTGCCACGGAATCTCAGAATTCTTCTAGAAACCAGAGCTGGGGCTTTAGGGCCAGTCTCAGCTGAGCCTCTTCACTTATGGAGGAGAACACCAAGACCCATGTAAAGGAAGTTGCTGTCCCTGTTCAGCCAGAGCCAGCAGAACAACCCAATTAGATGGTCGCTTCCCTCCAGGCTTCCCAGGGATTCCCCTGGGTGGGTGAGGACGAGTGCAACCCAACACTTCCCAGGTGGAAGGAGGCAAATTGAGCAGAGCCTTAGTATGCCTTCTGGAGTCGGGGTTTCCAGCTCAAAAGCCATGAGCTTTTTTTAAATAAGTAATTTAAATAAGTTAAATATTACACATTGTTTTAGATAAAAATGTTAACTTTTAAAATAAATATACAAACCATCCCCCAAAGGGGTGAACTGATTTATACTCCCCTCTACTAATATACGCTTATTAAAATAACATGTTAGCATTAAAAAATCTCTGCCGGTTTAATGGGCAAAAATGATCTCATTATTACTTTGATTGGTGTTTGTTTACTAGTGAGGATGAGCATTTTCTTACGTTCCAATAGCTTATTGCATTTTTCATTTTGTAAACTGCTAATTTACATGCCAAGTATAGTTTTAATACACATCATGAATGGACCGTGTGGCCTTGGAAAAGTTGCTCAAGGTCTGTGAGCCTCAGCTTTGGGACCTGTCTCTCGGGGTGGCTGTGAGACCTGAACACAGCATGACAGAGACCAGAGTGGGCGCTGAACTCCTGAGCCCCACTGTCTCCCCAGCACTTCTGTCCATCCAGCTCCTCTGACCTCATCAAGAAGAGGAAAGAGAGGACCGAGCCCCTGTGACAGCCCCTCCCCATGGCAGGGGCAGCCACCAGGGCACTGGGGCTCCTGGCAGAGGACATATGCCTGCCGGGTGTTCCTTCAGCCCAAGTCTCCATGAATGAGTCCCTTTTCTGACCCTCTTGTCCCTCGATGGTGCGTGAACAACACAGCCTCTTTCCTTCTGTGCTGTTTGGGGGGAAACCCAAAGTCTAGATCAGGGAGATGACACCCTCCCTATTTCACAGCCTTCTCTCTTACGTCTCAGAGGGGGCTTGAAAGATGGCATAAGGAAGAGGAGCAGAATGGCGCACATACGTCATGAGCGGTTGGTTGAATCAGTTTCTTGCCTGGGCTACACTGGTCTTTCCTTGGTGAGTGTTTGAGTTGCGTGCGTGTGCACGAGTGTGCCTGTGTTCATATGTGAGTGTGTGAATGCTTGTGTGGCTGTGTGTGCATGTGTGCGCTTGTGTGTGAGTGCATGTGTGTGAGTGTGAGAGTGTGCATGCATGTGCATGTGTGCGTGAGACAGTGTTTAATCGAAATACTTGTAAACGCTGCCCTGTGTGGTTTTCTTACAGACGCAAACAAATGCCATTTCCTCAGGAGCCAAGAATGAGGTGCTCTTTTCAAACTTTCTGTGCTCCAAAGAGCTGTGCTTAGATGCTTGATGCTGCTTCGAAGTTCTGAGGCAAGATCGTAAGATCCTGCAACCTCACAAGCTCACTTACAAAGCATTACTGTAATGCATCCCAGCAAGAAGCTCTGTTTCACTGTAGCTTGGAGCACAAGATTGCCTTGTAAATAAGAAACGATGATGGATGGAAGACAGCAGAGGCTTGTGGAATTTCAACCCTGATGGTAAGGCTGCCGCTAAGAATAACCCTGCTGTGCTTCAGGCCAGGGAGGCTAAGCAGAAAACCCTCTTTTCTCATTGCCCCACCTGCCTCTTCTGGACGCAATCAGCCAAGGAGTGAACAGTCTTGTGGATCCCTTGTCTGCATAGCCTCAGAGCACTCTTGAGCCTGCGTTTTCATCATTTCCAGGCCTCCTGGATGAAACTGAGCAGCCCTTGATGCCTGCAGACAGTCTCCACTGAGCTTTCCTAGTTTATCTTTAAGTCCTGTCCCAAGAGGTTTGTCAGTCTCTGTCAAATAAGACACGTTGCTCACACTGAGACCTTATTCTTATCCAGGCACAAATAAACTGCTATTTTCCATGATGCTTGGACTTCACTCTTGTTAACTTATTAAAGGCCCTAAGGGCCCAGAGGGACAAGTTCTATTGTCATCTGCATTTAGTGAACGGAGTGTGTGGATGTCACACGGCAGAGCCAAGACCCACCACCATCTTCAGGCTACATCACCCTGCTCACCGCATGGCTCATGGCAGGTGGCAGGTGAGGGTGACAGTGGAGGCACACTTTCCCTAGGATGCTGTTAACAGAGCTCAGGGGATGTGGAAAGGCATCACTTTGGAAGTGTTCCCCACACATTAAAGTTACCTATTCCTGAAGATTCTTACAAATGTTCAACCACTTTGGAGGGATGTATGCATTGCCTCTTATAAAGTAGGTTTTGAAATTTGTCCTAAATCCCCTTCCTCTCAAAAGTGTTCTTATTAGAGAACTCCAGGATTTCAGCAGACATATCCACATGCTCGTTTTCAAGGTCCTTCATGATATCAGAGACCTGGAGCCATAACCACTGACTGTTACCAGCCACACCCGTCTCACCTGCAGCCTCTCCAGAAGCAAGGAAGCCAAGCTTCACCTGCCTGTGTGCTGAAGCTGCCTTTACCCTTCTTGATTTGTGTTCTAGTGTTTTATTCACAAAGTCTTTTCCTACCAAGGATCTTTTTAAAAATGTATATTTTCTTTTTAAAAGTTTTGCTTCACGTAATGAGAAATGCCCCTGGAAGTTTTTCTAGCCAATGTGAGGTCGGTATGTAATTTTATTGTTTTTCATTTGGAAAGCAAATTGTCCTAGCTCTATTGTTTGGCTACTCCAACTTTTTTCCCACTTCCCTGCTAGTTTTTAATGGTCACTCTTTCAATAATCACTTATTTACTTAATCTATTGGATGCCTCTAGTATGCCAGGCACTGTTCTAAGTGCTGCTGATATGACACAAAGGCAGAAAACAGCCCTGCCCTCATGGAGCGCAGATTTTAGTGGACCTGGAGGATTTTCCAGGCAGAGAAAACACCAAGTACAGGGACAAGAAGCAGAAGTTCTGTGTGTTTGAGACACACTTGAGAAGGCAGTGTGTTGGGAAAATAAATAAGGTAGGAAAAGGATAGAAGACAAGATCAGAAAGGTAGCACCTAGAGCCCAAGCTAAAAAGTTCGGGATGCATTTAAGTGTGATGAAAATCCACCAAGAGTGAAATCAGCGAGGCCGATAAGAAAGCTCTTCACACAGTTTAGACAGCAGACAACGGTGGCGGCTTAGACGCATGTGCAATGTATGTAGTGCCCTAGGAAGAGTGACTGGATTTTAGATATCACTTGAAGGTCAAGCTGATGAATTTGTGTATAGTCGGAGGGAAAGGGAGAAGGTTTTTTTTTTTATTGGAACAATTATGTAAAATAGTGGTGTCATTTTATTGAAATAGAAATCCTGCAGAAGCAGGTTCAAGGGCAGGAGTAGAAAGTGAAGACAAGAGTTCCATTTCTAAAATGTAAGCTTTACACACTTGTTAGACATGGAGATGTCTTGCAGACAGTTAGGAATGCATTCCAGGAGCTCGGGAGTTAGGGTTGTGGATATAAATGTGGTTGTCTTTAGCACATAGGTGAGAACTAAAGCCATAGCATGAGATGAGGTCACCTAGCACATGAGTATAATTAGAGAAGATGGATTTGTATTGGCTTTTTTTTTTTTTTGTAGACTGCAGTGGGAAAGTCATTGGCCCCTTTCTAGACTTAATTCTGTTTCATCAATCTACTGTTTATCCATGTGCTAAAAAACACATTGATTTATTTATTGTAACTTTATCACGTCTTAATTTCCATAGAGTTTGCCCACCCATAATGTTTGTATGCTGATAAGAAAAAGCCAATCAAAAGAGAGAATTTGATAATGAAGATAAATAGTTGCAGGATTAAAGTCCATGAGTAGATGAGAGATGATGAGACCCCTTGCCTTTGCCAGTGTAAAGAGTGACTCTAGATAAGGAAGGTACTCATTCCTGTAATAGATAAGAAAGAAAAATGCTTGAGTCTGTATTTCTGTTATATCCCATTGATCTATTTTGACAGAAATTACACGGAATTTATAAATTAATTCAAAACAAATTGACATGACATTATGCTTGTTTTTCCATGAATAAGGTTTACCTTTACTTTCTCTTTTTCTTATCTTATTGCATTGGCTAGAAATGTCAATGTCTTTTTTGGGGCTTTATTGAGGGTATTTGGTGGGGATATGCTCAGTAAGTTTAACATTTGTTATAGATTTCAGGTTAGGAAAATTGCTTCTATTCTTGGTTTGCTAAGAACTTTTTATAATGTGTTAATGTTGAATTGTAATAAATGCTTTTCTGCATTTAATGACATGGTCATAGTTTCCCCTTTACTCTATAATCTTTTCACAGGAATAGATTTTCTTACCCTGAACTGTGCTTGTCTCCTCTACTTACGCATTGTAGTATTATTACTTTTATAAATGGCTAAGTTTATTTTATTAACATTTTATACTTGATTTTTGCCCCTGTGTTTATAAGTGAGATTGAAATTTTAACCTACAGATTTATTTTGAGTTGAAGATTCTCTCTCTCTCTCTCTGTCTCTCTCTCTCTCTTTTTCCTTCTTTTTCTCTCTCTCCAGCACCCCTCTTTGTGTGGCAATAATACAGTTGCTTCTGCCCAGCTCCCCACTCTCATATTCTGTAGCCACGTTTTCTAATGGTGTTGGGGGGCTTCTATTCATCACTACTACAGGGAAGATATCAGTTATAGCCAATAAGGAGCTTGGCTCAGTTCCCAAGTATGAGGCTGTATATTCACCATTTCACTTCCTTAGACACATACTTTCATAAAAGACATACCTGGGTCAACAGCACTTCTTATTTCCAGCCTCCCTTATTGAGCTGGCTGGCCTCATGCCCTTCCCTGACTCCACACAGCAGGCTTGGCTGGTGCTCCCAGCCCCCGCTCAGTCCAGCAGGAGGGATACCCTCCTCCACTGCCTGTAGGAGGTGGGCTCCTAGCCTTCACTGGCTTCTGCACCTGGATTCAGCAGGCCAGCTCACCACAAGAGTGTCAGTTCCATTGCTGATCCATAAAGATGTCTGCCTTGCTTTTCCACCAGACTATTTCTTTTCAGCTTCCTCTTCTTTGTGTTTTATATATCATTGCTCTGTGTAATGCAGAAAGGATGTATCAAAGTGTAAACTCGTAGCACTCTGTGCCTAAATGGCACAACACACTCTTTAGAGGGAAAACTATGTAAAGCTTTGCTCAAGCCAAAGCTTACCTGAATTCATTAGCCAATGCATTCATTGCCTACTCTATCCACAGTATAACAGTAGCATGAACAGGAAATGTTTCATCTTTAACTTTCCCAATATCTTCCCAAGAGAAATTTCCTAGTGTCTTACATTTCTATATTGGGTGGAAACTTTTCTATGAAGTTCTCTGTCATTGGCAAGTCATGATTACAGAAATGTGTAGACAGGCCATAATTTCAGATACACATAGAAAATCCCAGAAAGTTAAGTGACTTACCCATGGTATATCAATGAGTTAATGGCAAAGATCAACCTAGATGTAGGCTCCCTGGCTCTGCTTGAAGCTTCCATGAATCCTGGTTTGTAGACCTTAGCTTGGAGAAGAAAAGGCTGGGGAGGACCAATGAAACTGGGGAGTGAAGGAGCTGTTGCAAAAACCCACCTGATGGTCACACCTCCATCATATCAGCCCTCATCACACCCCTGTCCTCCAGATTTGCCCTTGACCCCACTTGGCCCTGGAGCTCTGGTCCCTGTTAAGCTGTCCCACCTGGACTGACCCCAGTCTTGACTACGTGCACCTCTGGACCCATGTTTCATTGAACTCTCAACCTTGGTTCCTAGGCGACAGTCCTACTTTCTCATCACACAGTTTATATCACAAAATCTTGTTTCAACCTTAGAAACAAAGGGAGGGGGATTTTCTTCCTTCTCCCTAGGAGGGAGATTTTCTCTTATGCTCCAGTCTTGTTTCAATAAATATTTATCCAAATTTGATAACCACTTGTCTAGAAAGCTAGAAATAATCACAACAGATTTTCCACCCAGCCCCTCACCCCTGACTTCTTTTCCCTGGGGTTATCCTGCCTTCCAGCTGCTGACTTTTCACTTATTGCTTTTGACTTATCCTCTGATAACTCTGTGATAAGCTGTTCAAAGTCAGCGCCCCACTGTCTCTGATCTTAAGCCATCCCTGCCCCTACATCTTCTGAAACCCCACTCTAAATAAAATTCTAAAAACAAAGGGAAATCAAGCAGTGCAGTGTGACTATGCACAGGAGCTCTCGTTCTCTTAACACTTTCCTGACAGCTCTAACCTCAGGCCTCGTGGTTATTTTTCCCTCCAGAAGATGGTGAAACTCACTGCATGTGGACCTGACTTTTTCCTCCAGAAGATGGTGAGACTCACTGCACGTGGACTTGTGTTCAGATCTTTTTCTGTTCCCCCTGGGAAGGATGAGGGGAAGGAATGACCATTCCTGTGCGTCTATCATATGCCCAGCACTGCTCTCCAAGCATAACGATTATGGTCTGTTTGTTGGCCTCATTGCATAGATCAGGTACATCAACCTTCGAGGAGCTGCCATTCAGCTACTGAGCGACAGACCCATGATCTGAACCCAGGTCTGTTGGATGCAGAGGCTAGGCTGTCTCAGAATAGAACAGAATGGTCTTCACTCTGTGTGAGAATATGTGTCTTGCTTGGAGGCAGCAACAACGTGCAGAGAAACTGCAAAGCAATGCTCTGCAGTGGCTCGCTGGGAAATGCCTGTGGAGGAGTCCACTCGGCTCTCCCACTCCCCATCTGTGGACTCACCGCCACCTCCTGTCTTCTCCAGTCTGCAGTCTCCTAGTATCAGTTTCTGTTGCTCCCAAAGAAAAGGACAGGACCAGAGGGCAGAAATCACAGCATATCAGGCTGTGCTTCACAAAGTGGAAGCTGCTGGCAGCCTAGTGGGCAAACTTTGGATGAGGTGATGCCCAAGTGGAGACACGATGACCACTGGGCAGAGGGAGGCCGAGCATCTTTTCAGACGTGGGACAAGGCCAGGCCTCCTAATGCCTGGGCTCCATACCGGGGGCAGTTTACTGGGCCTGGGGTCACCATGGAGCCCTGCACAGACCTTGGCTGGCTACCTCAGTCCACCTTCAGTCAGCTCATCCTAGCTCCAGTGCGATGTGCACGTCTTGTTTTCTCTGCGTGCCATGATGTGAAAGAAACTAAGAAACAGCAGGCCAGACACCATTTATACTATCCCCAAGCCTGAGTGTTGATGGTTCTCCCACAGTCACGGGATGGGGCTCTTGTGAGACCCAGCAAGATGACTCACTAACAATTCCCCTGAAAAGCCTGGGAGAGGCAAATCCATCTCAACTCCCATTCCATCTCCAAGCTATGCCAAGTGCTGTCTGGAGCTCTGGAGAACCTGTGGGTCAACCAATCTCCACCCCCATATGCTGACCCCACACACATCCACACTAACTGCTGCCTGTGGCCTCAGGCCACCTCCCTTGCTGCCTAGGGTCCCCTCTTGTAACCACCCATGGAGCACCTCGTATCTGTGGGTTTCAGTCGACTTTTCTTGCCCTGGCCCTGCTCCACCACGGCCCCTCTCTCTGCAGCCCCTGGTCTGCTGCAATCGCTGGAGCAGAGAGATGAAGCATCATCTGGCTCTGCCCCTCCCCGACAACACTGGCACTTTGCTGTGGGCATTTCAGGCACCTCAGCCAAAGAGGGAGACTTTGCCAAGTCTGCTGGTGCCACTGCAGGCCCTGCAGAGCCCTGTCTACCAGGCATTCTTCCTGGACTTGGGAATCCCTCACCTTAAGCCCAGCAGGCTCTTTCCTTCTGTGTCTGCCCCTCTCTTTGCTTCAGGCTGAGTCTGTGCCCGGCAGCCTCTCATCCATTACTGCTCTAGTCCTCCAGTCCTCATGCCACATCTCTAGATGAAAATATTATGCCCGTTTTACTGATGAGGAAATGGAGGACCACAGCCTCCCATGGCTGGGGGCAGGCAGCCATTTCAGTCCTACGTCAGGAGTGATAGGACCACATTCCAGTTCCACAGCTTCTGGATGGAGAGCTTGAGCAATCCTTCCTCACCTGTAACAGGATGATAACAATAACAGTGCCCTTCTTCCTGGATAGCTGTGAGGATGAAATGAGTCAATACATGCTAAGTGTTTAGAAAGCACTTCACACGTGGTACTCAAGTGATGATGACAATGAGGGTGATGATGAGAAGCACTCCATAAGTGAGGAAGAGGAGAAGAAGGGGCAGCATGATGATACTGATGACAACAATGCTGATGATGATGAGCACTCCGTAAGTGAGGAAGAGGAGGAGGAGGGGTACCATGCTGCTGCTGATGACAACAGTAGTGATGATAAGGAGAAGCACTATGCAAGTCATCATGATGAGGAGAAGGAGGAAGAGGAGTAGGAGCACTAAACAAGTGATGATGATGAGGAGGAGGACTACACAGTGATGAGGAGGAGGAGGACTACACAGTGATGAGGACTACACAGTGATGAGGAGGAGGAGGACTACACAGTGATGAGGAGGACTACACAGTGATGAGGAGGAGGACTACACAGTGATGATGAGGAGGGGGAGGACTACACAGTGATGATCATGAGGAGGACTACACAGTGATGAGGAGGAGGACTACACAGTGATGATGAGGAGGGGGAGGACTACACAGTGATGATCATGAGGAGGACTACACAGTGATGAGGAGGAGGACTACACAGTGAGGAGGAGGAGGACTACACAGTGATGAGGAGGAGGAGGACTACACAGTGATGAGGAGGAGGAGGACTACACAGTGATGAGGAGGACTACACAGTGAGGAGGAGGAGGACTACACAGTGATTATGATGATGAGGAGGAGTACACAGTGATGATGATGAGAAGGAGGACTACACAGTGATGAGGAGGAAGAGGACTACACAGTGAGGAGAAGGAGGACTACACAGTGATGATGAGGAGGAGGTGGACTACACAGTGATGATGAGGAGGTGGCAATGATGATGGTGATAATGATGATGATGGTGGTGATGATGGTGATGATGACAATGGCAATTAGCACTACACCAGTAGTCACAGCAATGATCATCACCATCATTTTCCTGGGTCAAATAAAGAGGAAGTGGCAGTACCAAGAGTTTAGCTCAGCCCTTCTGGATTCCCATCCAAAGCATCACAGGAAGAGCCATCGGGCATTTTAGTAAAAGGAAGCTATCTGGTATTGGCTTGTTGCCTTTTGTAATTGGCTGAAAATATTAAGGGTGGTAATTCATGGGCCTTGAACAGATTCTGACATGCGCCACTCATTTGAGCTCAGCTCCTGAAGCCAAATACACTGGATGTGGCAGCCTCATTTTCAATAAACTCTTCCAAAAGGGAAAAGCCCAAAATCTTTGAGCCTGAATGATCTTGAAATCCACATGAAGAAAAGCCCCCGAATGAAGATATTGCCCTCCTTTTTCTCCCCTCCCCTGACAAGTCACTTTGCCATGTTGTTGGGAAAGTTGGCGTTTTCCTGGCATTTTCCAGGACAGGCCGTAGCCCCTGACACCCAAGATGCCTAAGGGAGGACAAAGCCTTCTTCTACAGCACCCAGAAAAGGTGGGGCTAAAGTGCAAACTCCAGAGACCCAGGTGCACACACATGTGCATTTTGCACACGCACACACATACACACATGCACACATGCACACATGTACACATACACACATGCACACATATACACATACACACATGCACACATGCACACATATACAAATACACACACATGCACACATATGCACATTCACACACACATGCACACATGCACACGCACACATGCACACATATACACATACATGCACACATGCACACATGCACACATACACACATGCACACATGCACACATATACACATGCACACATGCACACATGCACATGCACACACAAACACACACGTACACACGCACACACACATGGACACACGCACACATGCACACATACACACATGTTCACACATGCACACATACACAGATACACACATGCACACATATAAACCATGCACACATACGCACATGCACACAAACGCATACACACATGCACGCACATACACAGATACACATGTGCACACATGCATGCACATACACGCACACACATACACATGCACACATGCACACACACATGCACACATACACACACGCACACACTCACACATACATCCACACACATGCACACACACGTGCACACATACACACATGCACAAGGAACACATACACACATACACACATGCACGTATATACACACATGCACACATTCACACACATACATACACATATGCACACATGCACACACATACACACATGCACACACATACGCACACACATGCACACACATACACACATGCACGCACATGCATACACATACACATGCACACATGCACACACATGCACACACACATACACACATGCATACACACATGCATACACACACACACACCCTTCCTAAAGATTCAATGACTGGCCGGGTGCGGTGGCTCACGTCTGTAATCCCAGCTCTTGGGGAGGCCGAGGCAGGCGGATTACCTGAGGTCAGGAGTTTGAGGCCAGCCTGGCCAACATGGTGAAACCCCGTCTCTACTAAAAATACAAAAAATTCGCTGGGTGAGGTGGCAGATGCCTGTAATCCCAGCTACTCGGGAGGCTGAGGCAGGAGAATCGCTTGAACCCAGGGGTCAGAGGTTGCAGTGAGCCTAGATCGTGCCGTTGCACTCCAGCCTGGGTGACAGAGCAAGAGTCTGTCTCAAAAAGAAAAAAAAAATTGAAAAGACTCATTGACTCATTGACCGAATCCTCAGGCTTCCTGGGAATAGGGTTTAGAGTGGGGAGCAAGCCCCGAAGGTGGAGGGGTCTCCTCAGGCAGGAGGCATGGAAAGGGGGTGTAGGGACACAACCCCAAAACTGAATGCTTCGCAGGCTGATAACAGCTTGCTGTGCTAGTGAAGGACGCAGCATGACACTCACATTTGCTAAGCCTCTGAGGCAGATGGACCACGCCGCGTTTCCTTCTAAGGCGATGTCTTCATTGTGGCAGGACAGGGGACAGTGCTTCAGCACAGAAGCACCCGGGGGCGAAACCCTCGGTCCTGCTTTCCCACCTTGATCCTCTGATGCTCTTTGGCTGCCAGAGCACAGAGCACCCGGTGATTTTCCAGCTCCACTGCTCCCTTCATATGTTCTGGGGCCGCAGGCACAGCCATCACGTTCTGATCCAGCCCCTCAGACCCCAAAGACAAAAACGAGAGCTGGCAGGGGACTGCTGGCTGCCCTCCAAGGCTGACAGACGGGTCAGACTTCGGAGGAACGTTTCAGGCCGCCATGTGTGCGGCCAGATTCTCCCCGGGATCCGCAAATCGCTTGGGTCAGAAAATGGGGAAGGAAAACCAGCCAACTTCCAGCCAATGTGCGAGAGAAGGGGAGGCAGAGTCTCGGTGTAGGCTGACCTGTGCTCAGCGGCAGTGTGACTGTGGTCTGTTTGACGACTTCATCTTCCATTGCCCTGATTTACTCATCTGCAAAATGGGGTTATTAATAGTATCCTCATCACAGGGTTTTTTAATAATGATTAAGCAAAATAATACATGTAAATAAAATGTGTTTCATGGTGGTTTGCATGTAGGAGGAACTCCACAAGTGTCAGCTATTGTTATTATGGACTTTAATAATATTAAATAATTAATTTTAATCATTTTAACAAACTCTGCCCTTCTGACCATCTAATCTTTTCTGTATAAGTACCGCATGCTAGCCGATTGTGCCACCGGAGCTCCAGACCATCTAATCTTTTCTGTTCTAGGAATGGATTAATCGTAGAGATGGAAGAATTCCAGAGATGACCACAGTTAAGTTTTAACAGGGGTACAGCAAAGAAACAGCACGGGGTGAGCTGGAAGCACGCTGGGCTCAGGGGTGCACGTGAGACCTGGATGGGGAGGTGAGGGGAAAGAGGTGGTCAGTGAAAGTGCCAATATTTGCTGGAGCCAGCTGGCCTGGGAGGCAGGTCTTCATGGCTGGTGAGCAGGACCACAGGATCCTCAGCTGTAAAGAGAGGGGCAGAGTGGTTCCCACTTCACAGAGCCCCTGTGAGGCTGGAAGGAGCTCTCATGTGCACGGCATGTTGAGAAGAGTGAGGGACACATGGCAGCTGTCCATCCAAGGCTGGCTCTCATTCCAACAGGGCTGACATGCTTGATGGACAGTTCTAGTCAGTTACTCAAAAGCACTCTGCATTTTTCTTTCAAATAAATCTTTCCTGTGACTAGAGTAACCAGATAAAATTCAAGATGCCAGGTAATTTCAGAGAAACAACAAATGTTTTTTAGTATAAGTATGTCCCATGCAATATTTAGGAGGTGCTCATACCAAAAAAAAATTTGTTGTATATCTGAAATTTGAATTTAACTGGGTATCTTGTATTTTCCATTTATGCTAAATAAGGCAATCTTATCTATGATGGGAATTGGCGTGTGCTGTCAACAGTAGAAATGTGCCACAGGAAACGGAGCCTGATGGAAACCAACAGCCAGCAGCAAGGACCTTTAATGGAAATGGTGACTGCGACTTGTCCTGGTCCTCAGAAACTTCAGCTGTGTGAGGCAGATGTGCAATCCTCCTTCCTGAATGTGATTGCATGAAACACACAAGCCTGCCGGCACCGCGGCTGGGAGGTGCATCCGCTTTCAGAGACAGAACCAAGGGAAATGATCATGAGTATGTACAAAGAGTTTGCCAAAATGTTAGTCCTGGTAATATTTTTATAACAATGAAGAAGCATAAACAATTTAATTATCCAATAGTAGGACTCAGGTTCAATTCGCTGCTGGGCTTTCTACAAAGGAATGAGAGACAGTCATTGACACTCACGGCAATCCTACTTAGTGGTAGAGAAAGATACTCCTGATTTAAAAAAAAAAGGGGGGGGGAATAAAACAGAATGTATTGTGTGGTTCAAGTTGTTGGCAGACTAGAAGAGTCTGGAAAGATTAAACCAAATGTTAGTGGTGATTTCTTAGGCAGGTACAATTATGAGTGTTTTTGTTTTCTTCTTTTGTCACTCTGGATTTTCTGATGTTTTTACATCAGGAAGGTTGAAAAAGCATCTATGCTTAGTGTAATAACGGGAAAGTGGATTGATAAATAAAGTCCTCTGCTCGGCTCTGCCTTCCCAGGTTGGAGCCCTGAGGCTGCTCCACGCTATGTGGAGCTCGCCTTCCCCTCCCTCCCTCCTCATCCAGTGCTGTTGACATCAACAGCCTTCTGCAGCTAAACCCACTCCTGCTTTTCCAGGCTGTGTTTCTCATAGTTCCCAGAATGGCACTTCACAAAAGGAAAAAATCATGATAATATGTAAGTTCTCAAATTATTTTGCAGGAAAAAAAAGGGTGAATGCATATATGGCAGGCACTAAGCTCAGTGCTTTCATGTGCAATGTCTTGCTCTTTAGCCGTGGAAAAGAGTACTAGCACAAAGCTTCTTGTCAGCTTTCAGGGATGGATATTCATAAGTTTTGCATGAGTTCACATGAAGCTTCTTGAAGATAGAGACCAAAGCTCATCTTCCCCGATGATGTATTTAGTCACTCACTGGTTCAACAAGTGGCCACTGAGCACATCCTTCATGCCAAACCCCACACTGTATCTTGGAGATCCGAGAAGCAGGGAATAGCAGCAAATGCCCCTGTTCTCACTGAGGGTATCGCTCCACTGGAGAGACAATTAGGCAAGTCAGGAAATGTCGCAGTGCCAGAATTGTGGATGTGCAGACTCCCGGCACCCCTGAGCACACAGGAGGCAGCCTTGGACGCCGTGCCTCCGTGCCTTCATTGAGTCCTTCTGTAGTAAGAATTGCCTGAAGCCGGGCTCCTCTCCAGGTCTAAGGCAAGCGAAAGCGACTTTGCATGAGATGGCTAGGTGACAGCTGGGCTGAGAGGGTACATTTGAGCTGAGGCAATGACACCTGAGCTAAGACTTGGATGATGGATGGAGTCTGTCCAGGCGAGAGCTGGAGGAAGAGGGCTGTGGACCAAGGTAGGCGCATGTGCAAAGGCCCCCGGATGGGACTGGGCGTGGCTTGCTTGTGGAACAGAAGGAAGATCAACAGAGCAGGGGCAGCGCAAGGCAAGAGCGGCACAAGACGCAGAAACTGGATCTCCTGGAGCTTAGCAGAGCCAGGTCATGAACTCGCCTTGTAGCCTAAGTGCAAGGAAATGCCAGAGGAAGGCTTGGCCAAGTGGGTGGCATGACTCCATTCGTATTTTCATCGGGTCTCTCTCTCTGCTGGTGAGAAAAATACATCACGTGGGAAGAGGGACAAGAATAAAAACAAAAGACCAATCAGGAAGCATTAGGATAACCCAGGAAGGGAAAACAGACAATGTGGACTAGAGTAGTAGTGGTTGAGGGAGGGAGAGGTGTGACCAGCTTCAAGGTGTCATTTAGAGGTAGCCAGGAAGAGTGACAGCTCCCGTGACATGGAGCTCCCAGGGATCTCAACACTTCATGCACGCTAACCCCACGGAAGCCGCATGACCCTGTGAGTCAGGCGTACTTGCATCTGCATTCTACAGAGGACATGGAAGTCTGAGATTATGTTTGTGGCGCTCACTAACAAATCTGCTGTGAGAATTAAGAAAAACATTGGACAGGGAATGGGGAGATGTTGGCCAAAGAGTACAAGGTTTTAGTTATACAGGAGAAATAAGTTCTGGGGATCGATTGCACAGAATAATGACTGTAGCTAATAATAATGTATCATATACTTGAAAATTGCTGAGATAGTAGATTTTAAATCTTCTCACCACAAAAAATAAGGACATGAGGCAATAGATATGCTAATTAGTTTAATGTAATCATTCCACAATAAACACATATATCAAAATGTCACATTGCACACCATAAATATATATGCTTTTCCACTTTTCAATTTTAAAACAAATACATTATAAAATAAAATGATAAAAATAAATAAACAAACATTTAAAAAAAAGAAAAGGCTTGACGTTGCAGGTTGACCATTGTGTCAGTCAGGATGGTCCAGATTGTGCTGCATAACAAACAGCCCCCACATCTCACTGACTTAAGACATTTCATTTCCTCCTCGCACTATGTCCGTCACAGGTCTGTGTGGCCACATGGTGCAGGAGTAGGAGTCAGCCAGTCTTTGGGCTGCCCAGACAGTCACCATCTCGAATGTCAAGGGGTCTGGACCAGAGGGAGAGAGAACTCTTGATTTTCCTAAACTCACAAGTAAGTGATTTGATCCCCAAATGACACCAGTGATATCCACTTATGACTCATCAGCCAGAGCCAATTTCATGAGAATGGGGTCTGGAAAGCATAACCTAGCAACCAATATGGCACTAACAAATGTCATTGCTCCATGAATTAAAGTTCTTTGGTTGCAAGCAACCGAAATTAGCTCTTCTTGATGTAAACATTAAAGGAGGGGAGAGTTCAGAGGAACACAAGCTAACACCTGTGCCTCAGGGAGG
This sequence comes from Pan troglodytes, assembly GCF_028858775.2. NCBI lineage: Eukaryota > Metazoa > Chordata > Mammalia > Primates > Hominidae > Pan > Pan troglodytes. The sequence continues at coordinate 170,975,328 of NC_072404.2, read as the reverse complement.
ACAAGAATCCAGGCGGCTCCCAGGATCCCTGCAGGAGGAACAAATGGACAGCTCAGGACAAGTACCACCAGGAGAAACAGCTCCACAGCCTTCATCCTTGAGTAACTCTTCCCATGGAGAGAAAGCATAGTCAGCTCAGCTCAGATCACACACCAGCTCGGCGGCCAGGGAAGGCATGACACCTTGATGAACCCACCGATGGCAGCACTAAAGGAAATGCACGAAAATGGGAGTGTAGTGCTGAGATGCAAAAACAACGAATGTGCACCTGGTGGCCTGAATGTCCTCATCCATCACATCCGTGTGGTCTGTGATCTTCATCAGGGCCTCCTTCGTTTATCAGTGGGTTTGATCAGCAAGCATTTAGTGTGTGCCTCCAAAGCCACACTCACCCACAGCCACTCTGTGGACCCGCAGATCTTCCTACACATCACATGTCCTTCAGGGAGCAGCTGTGCCCACCTTCATGATGCTGGGTGTTACTGTCGAGCACAGATGCCCCAGGTAAGACGCCACCTTTCTTACCTGTGTCCCCAGAAGCCACATGCTTGCATGTGGAGGAGGCTGTTCTGGGAGGAATCCTGTCCCCATGCTTGAGCGAGAGGGTCCTCAGGTCAGAAGCTATTCAGCCAGGGCTGCCCACGACTGACCCCCAGACACAGAGGACCTGCCAGTGGGTGACTGAGGGCCCCACAGGATCGCCTGGGCCAGGGGTTCCCAAATGGTCGTCCTTGGACTAGGTCAAGATTTCACGGAGGAAATGAGCACAATAAGTACAGTAGAGGTGAATGTTTCCATAAACCCAAATTATTAAATTTAAAGGACTGTCTTCATTCTGAAGGTTTCCTTTTTGATACTAAAATGTTCTATTGTTTATAAAGCAATTAAGCTAGCTGGGCATGGTGCCTCATGGCTGTAATCCCATGACTTTGGGAGGCTGAGCCAGGTGGATCACCTGAGGTCAGAAGTTCAAGACTACCCTGGCCAACATGGAGAAACCCTGCCTCTACTAAAAATACAATAATTAGCTGGGCGTGGTGGCAGGCACCTGTAATCCCAGCTACTCCGGAGGCTGAGGCATGAGAATTGCTTGAACCTGGGAGGCAGAGGTTACAGTGACCCGAGATCCTGCCATTGCACTCCAGCGTGGGTGACAAGAGTGAAACTCAGTCTCGAAAAAACAGACAAACAACAAATAAACAAACAACAACAAAAACAATTAAGAAAAAAAATAGATCTTTCTAATGTCCTCGGCAATAAAAGAGAGAGAAGAGGCCAGCTTGTTAGTCAGCAAATTCATTTGTTCATTTGTTTTGAATGTCCCAGTAGACGGTATCCAAGCCTGGGAATCACTAACAGAATCTAACTGCTTACTGATCTGACGAGGAAGTCAAAGCCTAGTAGGTGGAGATGCCCAGGCTCACATGCTCCCCACAGGCCTGGCTCTTCCACTCAGCGTGTGACGCCCTCTCCCAGCTCTCCTCCTGCCCGGGTCCTTGCCACCTCCTGTGGGTTCTTCTTTGACCTGAAACTCACAGGAGCAGCACTCCCAGCTGGGCGCTGCATGTTCCTGTCCCCAGACCGAAGAGAACAGACCACCTGCCGCCTCGTCCGGTCATCTCAGCGCAGGGAGCCGCTCTGCCCTGACCACGTGCCTCCTTCCAATCCAACACGGTTTTCAGTGGAAGGTTAAATTATAGGTGCTGCCTTCTTAATGTTATCAAAAGTAACTATAGTCATTTAAAAAGCCAAGAAGTCAAACTTCCACCAATTAGTTAGGTAATTTGTTTCTTTAAGAGCCCCCACCATGAATTACCCATTAAATAAATATCTGATGCATTTACTGTTTCCCGCACCATCAAGCTGAAAGGGCAAATGAATGATAATTACACATAAATACACTCCAGTTCCATAGTACTCATTCCCAGGGTCGGATATAATTTACAAACCCCAGTGAGATTAACTCAGTAACCCAAGGCTCTCACCCATTTTCAGGACAGGAAAGCTGAAGAGAATCAACAAGAAATATTTAGGTAGAAAACATGCCTTTTGGACTACTAAGAATCCCCAGTATCTCATTTATTTATTTTGAATCATTAATGCATGCTTACCATGCACCAGGGTTTCAGTTCGCAGCCCAGGGTTTTGACTTTCGATTACCATTTGTCCTGGGCTATTGGGTTTATAGAGGATGACGTTGTTCAGGAAAATAACTTGGGAAATGCTTGGTTAGATGCCAACGGCCCTTCTGAACTTCTATGACATGAGTGTTCACCAAGAGCCATTTTAGGATGTTGTATTAGGCCATTCTTGCGTTGCTATAAAACAACACCGGGGCCAGGCAAGGTGGCTCACACCTGTAATCCCAGCACTTTGGGAGGCCGAGGCGTGTGGATCACAAGGTCAAGAGATCGAGACCATCCTGGCCAACATGGTGCAACCGCATCTCTACTAATAATACAAATACTAGCTGGGCGTGGTGACATGCCTGTAGTCCCAGTTAATTGGGAGGCTGAGGCACGAGAATTGCTTGAACCCGGGGGGCGGAGGTTGCAGTGAGCAGAGATCGCGCCACTGCACTCTAGCCTGACAACAGAGCGGGATTCTGGAAAACAAACAAACAACAAAAAAAAAAACCTGAGACTGAGTGATTTATAAGAAAAGAGGTTTAATTGGCTCACAGTTCTGCAGACTGTACGGGGGCTTCTGCTTCTAGAGCGGCCTCAAGGAGCTCTTATTCATGGCAGAGGGGAAGGGGGAGCAGGCATCTTAACATGGCAAACGCAGGAGTGAGAAAGAAGGGGGGAGAGTGCTACACACTCTTAAACAGACAGATCTCACGAGAACTCACTATCGCAAGAACTGCACCGAGAAGGAAATCCACCCCCATGACCCTCACCCCACTAGGCCCACCTCCAACACTGGAGATTACAATTTGACATGACACTTGCGGCAGGAACACAGATTCAAACCACATCAGATGTGGAAAGTTGATGGCGTGTGCCTGTGGTCCCAGCCACTCAGGAGGTTGAGGCAGGAGGATTGCTTGAGCCCAGGAGGTCAAGGCTGTAGTGAGCCATGATCACACAGCTACACTCCAGCCTGGGCAACAAAAAACAAAACAAAACAAAACAAAGTGGAAGAAATTCAAGAATATTCCCAAGAACAAAGATCCTAGTAATTTTTTTAACCAAGCTGGAATGTTTCATGAAAATGAAAACCTTTATTCTGCCTAATATCCTTTCTTATTAACTTGACAGAAAATGTTTCACTTTTTCAGAAGAAAAAGCTCTTTTCTAAATGAGTCAATGTTTGCATGTTTTCTAATTAATTTAAACCTCAGGGCCCTTCTCTTCTTAGAGGCTGCCTGGGACTTGGGGTCCACCAGACGAGCATGGCCCTCATTGTTCCACTGCCTGCCCGTGGTGTGACTTTTTCGGCAAATCACCTCGTGTTTCCAGCCTGTGCTGTCTGATCTGTAGAATGGGGAGCATTGCAGCTGCCCCGCGGGGTTTGTTACGAGGAATGAAGATGGTGAGCTTGAAGCACACAAACCCTCAAGAAATGAGGCCTAAAGCTTCCCAATGACACTCATCTCCAGGAGGAGCTCAGGGATTGGTCTCGATGTCCGTGAGTACCAGCCTGCCCGGGCATCGCAGCCGCCATCCACAAACACGAGCACAGCACAGGCACGCAGCAAATGTGCTTGTGAGTGATCCAAGCCCACACTGCCCATCTCCCACCACTGGATTAGGACATTTAAAGAATTGCTTCTCTTTGGAACTACAGTTTTCTCTTAGAACTCAAATGCAAAGAAAAGCCTCTCAGCATGGGGGTGGCACAGAAAATCTGCAACCCTGATTACTCTACGATGTACAGTTTTATTTCTACTGATGTTCACGTGAGCTTGGGAAACAAGATTTTAGCTTCAGTTCTCAAATAATTAGAAGATGTCAGCCAGGCACGGTGGCTCACCCCTGTAATCCCAACACTTTGGGAGCCCAAGGTGGGTGGATAGCCTGACGTCAGGAGTTTGAGACCAGCCTGGCCAACATGGTGAAACCCCATCTCTACTAAAAGTACAAAGATTAACTGGGTGTGGTGGTGCCTGTCTGTAATCCCAGCTACTCAGGAGGCTGAGGCAGGAGAATCACTTGAACCCCCACTAGGCAGAGGTTGTAGTGAGCTGAGATCGAGCCACCGCACTCCAGCCTGGGTGACAAGAGTGAGACTCCATCTCAAAAAAAAAAAAAAAGGAAAAAAGAAGATGTCCTCTCTAGGTGGAAAGGGCAGTGAGCCTGCCTCCTTGCCTTTGTAGCATAGTGAAGAATGGGATGTTCAACTTGTCACTTAATCGCTTCAGGTTGCGGCTTTTAATCTATTAAATAGGGATATTCACAGAACAGTTGCAAAGGATTAATGAGTAATATTTGTAAAGCGATTGGAGATAACACGACGAAAAGCACATATAAATACAGAGTATTACTATTAAGTCTCTAAAGAATAATAAAATGCGTAATGACACGTCTGTGGTAATCTATACTTAATTATGTAATTTTCTAATACCCAGAAGGTATGCACAAGCCTAGATAAGTAAATGGCATTGCATGGCATTCATTTCATGAGGTCACTGGCCATTAAAGTTTAATCATGTCCCATTAAAAAATAAAGACTTCTGTTTTCACTCTTTCCCAATACTTACTAATACGTGCGTGTGGTAAGGTATGAAGTCATATCGATTTTTTAAAGAGAGAGAGGTTTCATATCAGGCTTAGCCAACTCTCTCCACCCATTCCCCATAAGCACCTGCCAGACCATCACAAATGCCAGAGGCGGGGTCCCCGTCTTCCCTGGCTGGTGCTCCGGCTGGGCAGTGAAGACCAGCCTATGTGAAGGATGGTGACGGACAGGCGCTGCACAATGCCCTGTCGGGCTGCAGAGCCCATCTTTCAGAGCTGGGATCGGGAAGCAGCAGAAGCAGCCTCGTGAGGTCAGGGACTTGATTCCTGTCCTGTGCCCAGAGCCTCAACGCTGGTATGTAGGGAGCGCCCCACAGACATTTTTGGACACACAGCTGAGTGACTGCATGAATGAGGCCCCGCTGAACCGAGGAACGCTCCCGGAGGAAAGGGCCCTGGGAGCCCCTGCAGGAGGGCTGAGCTGGCCAGGGAGGGCCCCCGTCACCAGGAGCAAGGCCCAGAGGGAGTCAGCGTGGTGCGGCCAGGGAAGAAAACCGGTTTGGCTGCTTCACACAGGGCCAGGGAGACGCTGGTGAATCACAGAGGGAGGCCCACCCAGCGGCCTTGCAAGCCTGGCTGTTCTTAGCTCCAACGCCTCTGAGAGTCCTTTTGCCCAAATTTCAGACCCAAGAAAGAACAAAACTGCAGAGATCCGCCATCTCACCGTATCTTCTCCTTCCACGGCTTCTGGCCACCGCAGTGCACACAGATACCAGGTGTCGGGCCTAGAAAACAACAAGTGCTTCCAAATGGAGCCCATGGGGCCTGCAGGACCCCCAGTGGCAGCCGCGGTGACCACGGGCGGACCCACCGTGAGACAAACAGCCCCAGCCAGCAAAACAACCAGAGGAGGCCTCCCTGGGCACTGCAATGATCACAGGCTTTCTGGGTTTCTCAGGAGGACCACTGGGTGCAGCTGAGGGTACCCGACGTCCCGTAGCTAGCCGATGAATTCAACAGGTGGTGAGTCCGACCGTCTGGAGTCAGACTCTGAGTCTGACCCCCACCCACCGGGGACCTGAGACAAATCATGAAATGGGTGAGGCCTCTAAACCACCAGCTTCATCTACCCAATGGCCTCCTGCAATGCCCAGGCCGTGCATGTGGAAACTCAAAGCTGCCCCAGGTGGCACTGGCCGCAAGGATTAAGGGGCGGTGGACAGAGCACACTCAGGGCAGGCAGCATTTGGGTGCACAGCTTTGGACAAATCACTCAACTGCTCCAAGCCTCAGTTTTTCCACGCATGAGATGAGATTGTTGGATGAGTTTAGTGGCTCCCCAAGTCGCAGTCTGTGAACCAACTGCATCACAATCGCCCGGGACTCCCATTTCTAATGCTGATGGCCAGGCCCCACTTCAGACTGGCAGGGCCCAGAATCAGCAGCTGGAATGCTGTTCCCAGTTCCTGGTGATGGATGCACAAGCAGCTGGGTTTGGAAACCAACGGGCCAGGTCTCTCCCTGCTCTGAACCCAGGGTCTCATACACCATAGCAGGTGCAGCTGAGGTGTAGAGCTCAGTGAGGGGTGGCTACAGGCAGGTACCCACCACCCTAAAAGCTGCAGCTGGCTCAGTGGGTCCCCACCAACCTAAAAGCTGCCCCTTGCAGGGCTATCTGTTGGCTTCTTCCTTGACACAATGGGCTGTTGGTACCATCCATGCTGTTAGTGCCACGCTGCACACAGGGTCCCTCAGGGGCCGCAAGTCCAAGCTGCTCTGGGGCCACTGCGGCCTCAGATCCCAGGAAGAAGCATGGGGTCTGCCCCCACCCAGCATCAGCTCCTTCTGTGCACCACTATCCGCTTCCATTTGTGCTCTGGAAGGAAGTCCAGCAACTGGAGTTAGGCCTGGTCTTTTCTCGGAGGACAGGTGCCCCTCCTCCCAGCCCCCTCAGCTTCCCCCTACCCCTGCCCCGCCAAAGCTCTACTCACCCTTCTTTCCAGACCTCGTTGTTGATGCCCCACTCTATGTAAGGCCCGGGCAGGCACGGGGGCAGACACCAAAGCTCCATGAAGCTAAGTGAGCTGCATCTCCACATATTCTGGTTTCTAAAACGCTGATGTGATTGAAGCAGGTACATTTACATGCTTGGCTCGCCTAAAGAATGCAGTAGAGCTCCTGGAGCTTCCCAGGTGGAGGGGGCACCTGCTGATATGACCAGGGCATCTTTCAACCATGAGGGCATCCTACGTGATATGACCAAGTGATGGAGGGCACCTGGTGATATGACCCAGGCATCTTTCGACCATGAAGGCATCCTATGTGAACAATGCCCCTGGGGAGGGTGGCTTCTCCACCTGCACTGAAGCAGGACCACACTGGGCCATCAGGGCACCGGGTCCCCCCCAGCAGCCCTGGCCCACACCGTGACTCCCCTGGCTGAACCCCGATGGCCACACATCTCTGTGGCCCCTCAGTCCTGAACAAGCAAAGCATCCCTCAGCCCCGCCTGGGCATTTGTCTTCTCTCAGGCAGGTGGAGCATGCCGCGGACAGCATAGTGCAGCCTTCACAAGATGAAGCACAATTTTGAAGAGAAAGGGAAACTAGGTCTGGACGACACCCCACCAGGAAATTTTTCTCTCAAGGGTCTCAGATCCTCAGACAAAAATAAGCAGCGCGAGATCAAAGTTAGGGGAGTTCTTCCACCCCCACCTCAGGCCTGGATTCAGGATGTTTTGTTACATTCAGGTTCATTTTTATTGCAACGTATCCCTGGAAAGTCATCACCAAATAAAGAATGACACAGACCCCACACCCATGGACGGAGCAGTACGGCAGGGGGAGGCCTGAGCAACGCTTCTGGGACCGTCTCAGGTTCCAGGAATCCTTTTCCAGGGGGTTTTCACCAAAGCCCTGATGCCCACCCATGCTGCCGCCTCCTGGCTGGGAGCTGCTGTCCCCTCTAAGGTGATACCCCAGTCTGCAGGGGCGAGACCTGCTCTCCCAGCCTCTCCTGCCCCGAGCCTGCACCCAGGCCCTCAGGCTGCTGTGTGGGGCTGGCCACTGGGGACAGGCAGGACCCTGGGGGTGGGGAGGCCACGATCACAGTGGCCCTGTGGCGGTGGCTGCAGCCCTCAGCAGCACAGCCCCACATCCATCGCTGCCCTCGCCAGGCCCTATGACCCCGTCCTTGCCAGGCCCTATGACCCTGATAACCCCATCCAGACTTGGCTCCTGCCCTCCACCCTGCTGCTCCCACATCCCACAGGGGCTTGGAGGGTCCCATGCTGGCCTCTGCAGGGCCCCCCACCCTAAACTCTTAGCCCTGAGTGACACTCCATCTCCCGTGGGACCCTGCCCAAGGCAGTCAGTGGTCACTGGCGCCTTTGACTCCCTCCCACAAAGCTTTCCTGGAACACGCCAAGCCGTGGTGACCTTTCTCCTCTAAAGCCTCGTGTGTTTATCTTGGAACTCAGAGCCACCGCGTGCTGCTGTCTGGTGCATGACTGCACACCCCGGGGCCCAGTGATCTCACCAGCTCCTCTGAGATCACGTTTGCATCCTCAATGCATAGTTCAGTATCCGGCGTGGCCAGTGCTACACACACACAGACACACACGCACACACATGCACCAAAAAAAACACACAATGCACACACAAACACACACCACACACACAATGCATGCAGAAACACACACACCACACAAAATGCACACTCAAACACACATGCACACACACCACACACAAACACACTACAAACACACATGCAAAATGCACACACAAACACACCACACACAGACACACACAAAATATACACACAAACACACACACAAAATGCACACACAAACACACACACAAAATGCACACACGCACAAAATGCACACACAAACACACCACACACATGCAAACCATACACACAAAATGCACACAAAAATGCACCACACATATATCCACACACCACTCACAAAAATGTACAAACACACCACACACACATACACACATGCACACAAAATACACACACACAAACACACCACCCAAAAACACACCACATGCATATATTCACACACATCACACATACATATACACACACAAACCACACACATATACATACAACACACAGGTGCACAAAATGCACAACACACCACACACACATATACAAACATAGATATAAGCTCCACACACACAGTTACACACACACACAAATGTACGTGCTGGTCATATTTATTTAGTTCCGGAGTGGTTCTAAAAGATGTCCACAAACAATTCTCCATTGAGGAGGGGAAGCTTAAACCCTCCCGTTGAGCGTAGGCATGACTTAATGACTCCCCCTCTAACAGACAGATGTGATGGAAGTCATCCTGGGCCACTTCCAAAATCAGGTCACAAAGGCACTGCAGCTTTCTCCTCACCCTCTCCAATCCCTCGCTCTGGGGAAGCCAGCTGCCTTATCAAGGGCACCAGGCAGCCTGTCGTGGTTGCCTGCAGGGAGGAGCTGAGGCTTCCCCCCAATAGTCCTGAGAGTGAGACTCGGAAGTGGGTCTTCTGGCCTCGGTCAAGCCTTCAGGTGAGCAGGGCCCTGGTCAACGTTCTTGACTGCGGTCTCCTGAGACCCAGAACAAAACTACCAGCTAAGCTGTTTCCAAATTCCTGACTCAGAGAAATAGTGTGAGGTGTTAAACGTTTGTTGTTTTAAGCTGCTGGGTTTTGAGTTAATCTGCTACACAGAAATTGATCACAATTACAGGCTCTGACAAAGCTATACAGCAAATCCATATTTTCTCTGATAACTGGAAATAGAAAAAAAGAAATAACCTCTGGTTGCAAAATCAGTTGCCTCCTGGAGCACCTCTCCCCACTGGTGCCGTTGTTGTGTATGAGGGACGCTTTTTAGAGCAAAAGTTGAGATCCGCCTGCCTACCTGCCACTACCCATGTGCTGACAGGGGCCAGGAGAAAGTGATGTGGCCCAAATTAGGAAAACTGGGGATATGAACAGAGAGGAAGAGAAAAGGAGAAGAGGCTGTCTGCCTGGGGCCATGGAGAGTGGCCCCACTGCACCTCCTGCTTCTACCTCTCTAGTACACAGAGATCTGCCCTCGAATAAGTGAGGAATCTGTGTCTTCGCCAAAGGCTGCAGCCACAAGCACCTTCCACCAAGCCCTCACCAAACACACAATCGAGATAAGTGTTCACGACGGATCACTGAAGGCTCGTCACTTGGTCACCTTCCAGATCAGGGTGAGCAAATGCTTTCTGTAAACAATCAGAGAATAAATACTTCCAGCTTTGCAGGCTATGTGGCCTGGGCCTCAAACTACTCAACACTTGGAGATATTGCAAAGTGATATTTACGTGGCAAGTGGTATCACTGGTAAAGACAGAAGCAAAGGCACAGAAGACCATGGAGACAGAAGTGTCTCCCCTGAGCTGAGCCTCAAAGGCTGCAAGGAACCAGGCAGATGGAGGGGACGGTGAGAGAGGGGAAAGGACACTAGGAAGGTGGAGGTGAGAGCAGTGGCATCAACAGAGGATGGCGTTGAGGGTCCCCCAGAGTGCTGAGGAGAGGGGCCCATTGGAACCGGAGGTCCCACAGAGGAGCAGTGGACACCAGGGTTCTGGAGCTCGGAGGACATCGGCTACTGTGGGCCAGAGAGGGCAGGAGGAAGTGTGGAGTTAGCTCTTAAGAAAATGAGGGATCTACTGAAGGTTTAAATGGAGGGGCTCAATGTTCAAATCTGCATTGGATTGAGAAGAGATCAAAGGCACCTTGGCGGTCAGCAGAGAGTGGGATGAGCTATCAACAGAGGATACTGCTGAAGGCTTTCCAGAGCCCTAAGAAAATGGAGTAGGTGACCATGGGTCAGAACTTCCTGTGGAGCTCCCAGGCAAGCTTTGCAGATATTAATGTCCAGAAGGCCACCGATCTCTGCCAGAAATGCCACAGCCTTGCATTCAAGGTCCCCAACCTCCATCTTCCAGGTGAAGGTGGCATGCTTATAAGAAGACTGGTGATCTTGGCGTGCCATCCCACTTAATCTTCACAACCACTAGGCTAAGTGAGCATCACTATCCCCACCAGATCTGTGGGTAATGGTGGGAGGACATGGCCAGGATCACACACCTCCCATTGGACAGCGTCTTCTTTCCATCTTTCGTTGGATGAACATTTGCTAAGCCTCTTAGGCCAGCCAGGCAGTGGGCTGGGCACCAGGCACTCCTCAATGAGCACAGTCCCTCCCCAAGGTCAGCCCCATTCTTGTGGGAGAAATCAATTGAATAAATAAGCAGATGGTGGTGGCAGCCATGGAGGAAGAGCAGGGAGAGCAGACGGGATGGAGTGGTGGCTCTGAGAAAAGACTGCAGGTAAGTGAAGGAACAGCCATGTGAAGGTGTCTGGGGAAGAACATTCCAAGCAGATGAGCCAGCCAGCCAACCCTACCTACATGTTCAAGGGAGAGAAAGAACATCTGCATGGCTGGAGAAGGGTGGGACGGTGGGGAGAGGGTAGTGAAAAGTGGTGTCAGAGCAACAAGCCAATGGGACCCTGTATCAGTCAGCTCAGGCCACCATGACAAGCCCTGAGGATGGGAGGGATGGGCAGTGAGGCTTAAACAACAGAAGCTTATGTCTCCCAAATCTGGAAGCTGGACCTCTAAGACCGAGGTACCAGCAGGGCTCCCTTTTCCTGAGCCCTCTCTCCGAGGGTCTTCACATGGTTGTCTCTCTGTGTGTCTGTGTCCTCATCTCTCCTTCTTATGAGGATACCAGGCAGGTTGAATTAGAACCAAACCTACTGACTTTGGTATGACTTAATGACCTCGTTAAAGACCCCATCTCTAAATACAGTCACATTCTAAGGCACTGGGGGTGTAGGACTTCAACTTATGAATTTGGAAGAGACACAGTTCAGCCCATCATGGATTTATAAGCCATCACAAGCCTCTTACCAGAAATGAGGCACCCACAGATCACTTTCCCTCATCGAGCTTCAAATCATGCTCCTCGCACTTCCATAGAGGGAATGATGTCTGCTTGGTAGAGCCATTATCCCAGAAACCAGCTGCTACCAGGAACAGCCAAGAGCAGGACCAGGGGAGTGCTGGGAACACAAAACCCTTTACCAGGTAAGATGCCTCATGCGAACCATTTCAGTGGTTCCGTGCTGGAGGCTGGGACACGCAGAATCCTCTGCACCATGGGGCAGGTGCATCTCTTCTTCATTGCTGTTTCCTGGTGTGTGACACAGTCGGGGCTCCAACATCTGCTGCATAAATTGCGCCTCTTACACACACACACACACACACACACACACACACACAGAGGAGCTTCGCCTTAGGAGCCAGAGGCAGACCCCTTCACAGCCCTTCCTTTTGAACAATGAGATCTACAGCATCAGTGAATATGCTAGTGATGCTCATTATAAAAGAGCAAGTGCTAGTCATCAGCAATTCATTAATAGCTGACCTGCAATGGGTGACAACTCGTTGGGGTCTTTCGTACTGTTTAGAAACTCCAGCCTGTTGAGGCAGACTGTAAGTTCACAAGCCCCAGGGGCCCTGGCTGATGATGGCGGCCTCCTCACACTTCACTTTCACGAACAGAAAGTGACGCATGCTTCCTCCAGCATAACCTGCTCCAAGATCCCACTTGGTAAGATTCCAGAAGCAGATGTGGTTCCCCATTTAAACTACTAGTTATTAATATACACTATGAGGCACAACTGACCAAAATTTTGGATGAATCTCTGTTTGGGGAAACTAGATGTTTTGGTTACTTGGAAGAGCCAGCAAAAATAATCTACTTCAATTAGCACAGTGGGTTTACAGATTACAGTCAGCTGCATGTGGTCACAACAGACCGCTCAATACATTTGGGGCCAAACGCACCGGAAGCTCACTTCTTGTTCAAGCAGGAGTGCAAGGAGGGCAGTTCCTGCTGCAGGAGGTGGCGACTTTGGGACCTGGGTGAATCCCATCGTCTGCCCTATGCGGTGGACTCACTCGTGCTTCCAGTGGAAGAAAGGAGGAAGAGTGTGCAGAGGCCCAGTGCTTCTTAAGGACTTAGTCCCCAAAGCAAAACATGTTCACTCTGCCCATTTTCCATGATGCAGCCATGTCTAACCATAAAGGAGCTGGGACGTGTGGCCCAGCAGTGTGCCGGGGAGAGGGGTCCATGTGTGAGTAACCAGCTCCATGTGGCCCAGCAGTGTGCCGGGGAGAGGGGTCAATCCGTGAGTGACCAGCTCCGTGTGATCCAGCAGTGTGCTGGGGAGAGGGGTCCATGTGTGAGTAACCAACTCTATGTGGCCCAGCAGTATGCCGGGGAGAGGGGTCAATCCGTGAGTGACCAGCTCCGTGTGACCCAGCAATATGCCGGGGAGAGGGGGCAATCCGTGAGTGACCAGCTCCTTGTGACCCAGCAGTGTGCTGGGGAGAGGGGATCAGTGCGTAAGTGACCAGCTCACGCCCCTGCACGCAAAGCTCCCTTGGCAATGTGGTTTCTCTCTGGCCTCCACCTGAAGGGCCCAGAAGGGAAGCGGTCTGTTGAACGTGAGTCATTATTGTCAACGTTCCCCCAGCTCAGGACAGGAGGCAGATGCAAAGGTGGAGGGATCGAACCTGCCTCTGTGCTGGCTCTGGGGAAGCCCCTCTCACTGACGTCATTCTGGACTGGATGGGAATCCGCATGCCCATGGAGCCCCCGCTCCAGGCCCTGCCCATGCGTGACCAAGGCAGAAGCACCCCTCAAACCACGGCATCCCCATCGTGGACCAGCCCTGCCCTCACAGGCGCCTGCCCCAGTCAGACAGTGCGGACCCTGCATGTGGGCTGCAGGACGCCCTGCAGGTGTTGGGGCTCCCACCCTTTCAAGCATCACATGGGGAATCTACTCAGCTCTGGAAAACAAACTTCTGAAAGACTTTGGTGCACTTTTTCTAAGATGTCCTTCTCTTGCAATTCACATGGAGCTAAGTCCCCTGCAAATATAAAAGCCCTGCTCAGGTGCCCCAGAGCCCTGTGAACATGGGCACCATGGAAATAGGCCACTTTCTCTACCCTCTCTCCCAGACTCCTTTGCCCTCTTCCAGACTCCTTTGCCCTCTCCCAATCCCCTTTCAAAGACGACAGTTACATAAGTGGATTCCTTCTAGCAAATAACAGCTGGTGATGTGCTGGCAAGGAATGTCCAGAAATAAAATTTCAGCCGAAAAGAATGCTGAGAAGTTCCAGCTGATGAGCTGGGAAAGGAAATGTTTGGGGTAAGAGAGACTGCCGATGTCGCTGGCCCTGCTTCTTCTCCCCGCGAGGGCACCTCAGTGACTCTCCTCTCAGGCTGGGACCTGGCATCTCCTGCTCCTCCCCATCCCTCCCCATCAGATGCTAAGAGCTGGGGCTTGTTGAGCCCTGTGCCTGTGCCAGGCATAATGTTCAGTATTTTGTACTCATGAGCTCACTTAATTCCTCACAACGACCGTGTAAGCAAGGTGTGCCCATCTACAACTAAGAAGAGTGAAGCACAAATAAATTTAGGAGCCTACCCAAGGGGAACAGGAAGTGCCACCTCGGTGCTTGAACCCAGGTAACTTGGCTACAGGGCTCACAGCCAGTGAGCTCAATCCTGTACTTCTAGTCTGTGTCCTGTCAGTTCCCCAAATAGTAACTCACAGCTGAGCCTTCCTTTCTAGCCTCCCCTCTCCACTCATGGACTGTCATGAAGATCTCAAGACTGAGGGTTCTGTCTCCAGCCTCCATCCACTGTCATCCATAGACCATGTCCTTGAGAATTGTCCAGCCACTGGAAAGATTTGAATAAGCACTCATGTAATTATCAGTGCAGAATGTGGAAAGTCATAAAGAAAGCTGGTCCAAACCAAGCCTGGTCCAAACCGAGCCCAGTCCACATGCTCATCATACACAGTAGTTATGCCATAAACAGAAAATCAGCAGCTGAACCTCAGTGCCTAGGAGAAATACAAGGCTAGGTTCCTACAGGCCTCTGGTCACATTCTCATCAGCAATCAGTACATGACCTTGTTTCATCTGTGTTTTTGTTTAGAGATGCCTTGTTTAATATATACTATTAATTATATTATATATACTATTGATAACACTCATAGCCAGTAGCACCAGAACACAGCCTGCTTGAAGCTTCTCTGAGACACATATTTTCTCTTAAGGCGCATCATCGCCTTCCTGCATTGGGAACACAGCACATCAGCACTGAGCTTGTGGGCCACTCTAAACAGCAAAAGCACCAACAAAAAGCATTAAAATGTGGAAAAAGTAGCACTAAATAGACCTTAAAACAACACATTTGTTTACAGCGTGGGCCGGCGTGAGAAGGCAGGCAGAGCTTTGTTCCACCTGAGCTGGGAGCTCAAATCTCTCACCCCTCTGCAAGTCTGCAGATGACTGTGAGAGTGCTGCCAGGGTTGATTTGGGGGTTAGAGATGGATTTTCAAAAGTAGGTGAATTCACAACTGTGGAGTCCATGAATGATAGGGATCGACAGTCCTTTGTTCTAAACAGGACAGTGGGGGAAAGTAAGGACTCACAACGGGGATTAAAGGTAGAAGGAGGACGTGGTGCTGGAGCAGGAAGGGGGTGCTGGTGCAGGAAGACGTGGTGCTTATGCAGGAGGACATGGTGCTGGTGCAGGAGGGCATGGTGCTGGAGCAGGAGGACGTGATGCTGGTGCAGGAGGGCGTGGTGCTGGAGCAGGAGGGTGTGGTGCTGGTGTAGGAGGAGGTGGTGCTGTAGCAGGAGGGCATGGTGCTGGTGGCAGGTTAAGCACACTCAGAGCTTCTGCTGGGAGAGTGTATGGAGCACATGGAGACACCCTGAGGCAAAACCACCCACCTCCCAAAGCCTGCACTCCTGTGGCTTAGCCTGAGTATTCCCAGCATGGTCCACACCTGCCACTCCTGCCTCCACGCTTGTTCTTGGCTCCTCCACTCCAATCCCAGTTTCCTCTGCCTCCCTCCCATGCTTCACTGCCCATCTCAGAGCTCAGCCCCGGCCTCCTTGTGGTGATCCAGGCCCTGCTCAGAGCTGGGCTGGAAGCTTCACAGGTCATCGCCCCAGCCCTCCTGCCAGGCCACACCCAAACTACCCCTGATTTAAGGGGCTGCGGCATGTCAGGTGGCAGACACGTGAGAAATTAGCCACTGCCCCCCTCCCTTGAAGCACAACTCCCTTCCACCACACACATCCCCCTGTACTGGAAAGCTCCATGGTGGAGAATTAACTACTTCATAACACACCCCTTCTACTTCCATGTCTTTTAGGATTGCTTTAGTCAGTCCAGGCTATCACAAAATGCCTAGACTGAGTGGCTCGTAGACAACAGGAACTCATTTTTCACAGTTCTGCAGCCTGAGAAGTCCAAGATCAAGGTGTTGGCAGTTCAGTGTGGTGAGGGCTACATCCTTCTCCCTATAACCCTATGCCCTGGAAGAGAGGCAAAGCCTCTCTGAAGTCTCTTTCATTAGGGCACTGACAAGGTTTGGCTGTGTCCCCACCCAAGTCTCATCTTGAATTGTAGCTCCCATAATTCCCAGATGTCATGGGAGGGACCCGGTGGGGGGGTAATTGAATCATGGGGGCAGTCTTTCCTGTGCTCTTCTCCTGGTAGTGAATAAGTCTCATGAGATCTGATGGTTTTACAAAGGCAGTTCTCCTGCACACACTCTCTTGCCTGCCACCATGGAAAAAGTGCCTTTGCTTCTCCTTTGCCTTCCACCATGATTGTGAGGCCTCCCCAGCCATGTGGAACTGTGAGTCCATTAAACCTCTTTCCTTTGGAAATTACCCAGTCTTGGGTATGTATTTATTAGCAGCCTAAGAACAGACTAATATAGGCACTAATCCTATTCATGAGGCTTCTCCCTCATGACCCAATCACCTCCCAGAGGTCGCACCTCCTAACACCATCCCATCAGGTGTTGGGATTTTAACACAGAATTATGGGTGGGGGGTGCAACATTTGGTTCGCCCCCCCATAATAGCATTGATATTTAAGGAAGAAAGAGAATCAATTTCCCTGTAACTTCCACCCATCGATCCTAATGGCTGTCTCAATGGACACCAAGAAATGGGATTTGGGAACAGCCACCACGTTCCTTCATGGCTCTCACACCTCCCACCACACAGAGCACTTCTGCATCCTCCCTACCTCCCCTGCTCTGGTTTTGAGTCCAGACCTTTAACCATTCTTGCCATGTTTCTCTGCTAGACCCAGAACAGAATCACAACAAATCGAGTGTGGTCAGCACAAAACAGAAACGTGGCCTCTGCAGGTCTGGGTCCAAGTCTTCCTGCTTCCCCAGCATGTGCTCAGGAAGCCGAAGTCAGGACCCGTGCTCAGCACCTTACATTCATTCCCGTAAAATTTGGTCCTCATCATGGAGTGAAGTCCCAGAGGAAGCATCACCTAAATAATCAGCTGGACCCAGGCAGGCAGAGGAGGAGGAGCAAGGACTCAGGCTGGGGCAGACGGGCGGGCAAAAGCTCAGCAGTGGGAAGATTCAGGAATCGCAGAGTCCAACATTAGGAACATTCCCTACTGTTCCTTGTGGCACATTAGGAAACTCCTAAAGAGCTTTTCTCCATAAGGAAAAGATGGAAGAGAAATAAATAAGTAGCAAGCCTTGAGCGTGAGCCCAGCGACCTGGGATCATGAGCATCATCAATGTCTCTTGGCAGATGGTCCAGAACTCCTAAGCTCCACAGCCGATAACGTCCTTACTTTGGGTTTACTCCATAAAAATGAGTGGGATCTTGGCTAATTCTTGGAGCAGCTCCTGGACAGAATGACTTGAGTGAGCCACTTCAGGTGTCAGCCCCAAGTGCTAACAGAACAGGCTCAGTGTCTCTGCACCCACCAAGAGGCAATGCACTATCTGACCCTGAAGGCCCACAAAATGGCCTTCTGCGAGAAGCCCAGACAGGAATACAGCAGACGCGAGGCCTCGGGACAGGGAGCACTGCTGCGACACCTGCGCTCCAGCCCCACATGCACCGAGCTCAAGAGGTGCTGTGCTCTGTTAACGCCCTCCCCTTCTGAATGTGCTCTTGTCCATTCCACATTCCACCCCATAACCTGGAAAGAGATCTTGGATTAATATGATTGTTAAACTGAGGCCCAGAGAGCTGGAGCAGCTGCCCGATATCACCCAGCTAATGAGTGATGATTGGGGCTGCAATACTTTGGATGTGGCTTGCTCGTCCCACCCCAGCGTGGGGTGTGGAGAGGTGGGCCAGTAGGAGGGGTTTGGTTGTGGAGGCAGATTCCTCCCAAATGGTTTAGTGCAGTTCTCCCGTAGTGCCTGAGTTCCCCCTCTCTAGAGACGATTCATTCTGGCCGACTTACATTCATTTGTTAAAAAGCCAGGACATCCCTTGAGTTTCCCCTCACTGAAGGCATCTTGTTCCCCTTTGTCGTTCCCCACCATGTTATGAGGAAGCACAAGAGGTCTCCCCAGAAGCCTGGGCCATGCCCTTGAACTTCTCAGACTGGAGAACCGTGAGCAAAATATACCTTTTTTCTTTATAAATTACCCAGTCTGAGGTATTATTTTATAGCAAGCACAGAGTGGACTGAGACAGGGGCTAAGCATAAGGCCCCCAGAGCCTGGCCTGGCCCCCTGTGTGCACTGCCAGCTGACCAGGTGGCCCCATCGGCCAAGCTAACAACATAGAGCCCAGCGCTTTCTCCCACTCAAAATGTGATCCGTTTGGCATCTTTGAGCCTCACGCACACCCTGAAAAGCAGCCTGGGCAGGAGTGTTTTTCTCATTGGACAACTGAGGAAACTGAGGTCAAGGGAAGGTGAGTGACATTCCCAAGATCACACAGCAAGTCGTGTCAGACCCAAGAGTAGCCCCAGGTCCCTCTGTGGCAGCCCAAGGAGCCAGCATGGCCTCCTGTTCCAACGCCAGACCCCCTTATCCTCCCACCCTCTGCATTCGGCCACTGCTGTCACACGGGATTGGGGGTCCAATCACTCAGCCGTGGCCAGGTAAACCGCGATGCAGCTGAGAGGGTGGCCAGGCTGACAAGCACAGTTATAAAAAGGCCCCTTTACCATCAATCCTCCCCGCTGACTCGCCACACTGGCCTCCTACCCAGGGACCCTGCCTCGGGGCTGGAGTAATCTGGGGCTCCTGGATTCATCTTGAACAAGGCAGTCTAGGCTGGAAACAAAGGCCAGGCCAATGCCAGATTCCTGAACGTGGGAGGGAGACAGAAGCAGAGGAGGTTAGAAAAGAGGGGAAGGAAATGAGGAGAGGAGAACTGAGGGCAGGGAGGAGAGGGGGATTCATGAGGGTGTGGTGAGAAGGATGCCTGCACTCACTGCCAGGGTCAGAGGCTCCAGAGGGCCGGGCAGAGCACGCATGTGAGGCTGGGCTCAAAGAAGGGGCTTCACCAGGTACCCAGCAGGCCACTGAAGACCTGGAGACGAAGCAGGAAGTCTGAACAAAAAGGTTTATCTCTTTCCCCCACCCCTCCCCCTTCTCCCTACCTCTCCCTCCCCTTCCTTCCCACCTTCCTTCCTCTCCCCCTACCTCTCCACCTCCCCTCTCCTTTTCTCTACCTCCCTCCTCCCTCTCCCTCTCTCTCTAAAACACTTTAGCTCAAGGTAAGCAGAATAAGTGAACACCCTAGGTGAACTGTTCAGATGAGAGCAAGGAGTTAACTTTTCAAAATCCAGGAGCTGCAAAGCAGAGGGGAGGAAATATGCTCTCAGAACACACCACACACTTCAAGGTCAAAGTCAGCAATGGTCATTAAAGAAAGTATTAATCTTGGTGCTGCTGCTTGACATCTTGTGGCATATTAGGAAACTTCTAAAGAGCTATAATTGTACAATCCAATACTGCAAGAACAGGGCAAGAGCAAACTTCGGTTCCTGAATCCGCCCCATGCCAAATCCGGATATTTTTATAACTGACCAAATCCTGGGGGGGGTGGGAGGGTTCGTGATTCATGTCTCCAGACTCGAGGGCACTGAGTGATGCCCCCCTGCCCCAGGATGGACCCTACAGAAAGAGGTGCCAGCAGAGTCCAGCACACACACGTCAGGACACTCCAGACCAAAGCATGGACGGTGACCTGTGGGTGGCAGGAATAGGGCTGGGATGTCACCCTCCCTGCAGAGAGCCACATCCCAACACGGCTCTTCAAGACCTGGAGCAGAAAGTGCTTGAGGTTGGTCCCCTGGCAGGAGGTGAAGAACCTGCAATCCGCCCACAGACAGACCTGGCTCCAGCCCAGCTTTGTCATTGTTTTTATTTCATTGTTATTACTGTTACCTTAGCCTTAGTTTCCCCCTCTGTAGAACAGAGGTAAACACACCTACTCCCAGTGTTATGAGAAAGAAGCGGCCCACAAGTGTCCAGCCTGCTGTCTGGCACTGACCACGTGCTCGGTGGATCAGAGCTCCTGTGGATAATCCTCCTGGGATCACTTTCCCTACAGGGCCGCTCACCTGGACCCATCCTCAACACGCATTGTCACTGGCATTTTGGATCTCCAGGCAGCATGATGGCTTGCCCCCCACCTCTTACCACATCTTCGGCCATTCACTGTCCCTGTGTCCACCCACACAGTGTGCCCATTGCTCCAACAGTGCATCCCACAGCCTGTGCTCTACGGGTCCTCGGGCCCTAGACACACAAAACATCTTACCTAAGCACAAAATATCTTCTAATTCAAGCCCCAGCCACCATTCTCTTCCCCAAGTCTTACCCATGGTCTTCCTTTCTTGGACTGATGACTTCTTTCTTCCTTGGACTCGGAGAATGACTCAGCCTTGCCTCCACCTCGAAGCCTTTCCCAGGCCCCACTGCTCCATCCTTCCCTGGGATCCCAGGGAGAACCAGAGTTCAGGGTGCAAGGAGCGACTGCTTCCCTTAAGACGTGCACCATTGCTGCCCGGATCACCGTGCCATCTGCCACCAGCAGGTCCAGACTCCAGGCATCATCCACAACCACTCCTCCACCCACCTGATAAAGCTGTCTCTAAAATACACCCGTATCTTGTCCCCTCCCCCACAGCCAGCCCCAGGACAATGTCCAAAGCCTCAGTGTGGCATCTGAGGCTGACCCAGGAGGACCATCACCCATCACCCATGGGCTCAGTGTCCTGCTGTTCCAGACCACACACCACATCCTCACGCACTGTTTTTGTGCCTCCACCTTCTGGCTCAGGCAAACCTCTTTTATGCATCCCGTTTCCTGCCTGGCTGCCCCTTAGGGTCGCTCGCCTGGACCCATCCTCAACACCCATCCCTTTTGCCTGCCTGTACTGGAGATGTCTTGATATAACTGCTTACTCTCTCACCTGCCAGGGCAGCTAAAGGTGGCCTGGTGGCACCATTCCAACAATGAGACTGAAGTAGAAGTCTGCGGGTGTGCCCCCTCCCCTTCCTCTCTTTAATATAAGTTGATCCTGGAACTGTGGCAGCCATCCTGTGACAATGAGGAGATGAAAAAGAGAAAGTCCAAGCAAACCCCAGAGACATGGGTCCCAGCATCCTGAAACCTCTGAGCCAACATCGAAAGTCAGCGCCTCCAAGCTTCTTAAGGGAAGAGAAACCTCCGTTTCTACCTGGCACACCTGCTAGGCTTAGGTCAAACACTCTTCTTTCTAAGCACTTTCTGAGTCTTCCAGCCCCATCTGTAACACAGTGTATTGTTCCATCCTCATCAGTCCTATACACGTGGCATTTCGCTGTTTACTGTATGACGCTGGGCTATTTGACCTGACTGTCCTCCAATCAGATTCCAAGCACTGCTGTGTACCTAGAACCAGGGTGGGTGCTGGGTCAACAGTGAGGAACAAAACCTATGTGGTCCCTTCTCTCAAGAAGCTGAATTCCAGAGGGGGGCTGCTGACACTTTGCAAGCACAAGTGATGGCAGAATAAGAGGCCCTCCAGTGATGTCTGCATCCTGAAAGCTGTGAATATTCGGGGTGACAGGACAAAGGAGACCAAGGTTTCAGGTGGAATTAGGGCTGTAATCAGACAATCTTGAGATGGGAGATTGTTCTAGTTTATCTGGGTGGACCCAACGTCCAATGTCACAGGGGTGGCATTATAAGCCAGAGGGGGTTGCAGAAGAGTGAGTCGGTGTCAGAAAGGTATTGCAAGAGGCCAGGCTGCTGTCTTTGAAGAGGAGGAAGAGCTATGAGGTGCAGAATGTAGGCGGTCTCAAGGAGTGAGGGCAAGAAGGCCACGAAACAGATCATCTCCCAGGGGCTCCTGGAGGAGTGTGGCCTTTGCAATGCCCACATTTTAGTGTATGCAGGATTTATAATTACGGAATGGTGAGATCACATAGTTGCATTGTTTTAGGACACTAAATTTGTGGGAATTTATTATAGTGGCAATAAGACACCAATGCACCCACAGATCATGTCTAATGATAAGTGGACTTGGTGCAGGTGGACCTGCTGGGTCTCAGTGTCACCTTCCCTACTGCACTTAGCTTCTTTGTCAAATAGGGGGATGATATGGTTTGGCTGTGTCCCCACCCGAAACTCATCTTGAATTTTAATCCCCATAATCCCCACCTTGGATGGAGGGTCCTGGTGGGAGGTGATTGGATCACGGGGGCAGTTTCTCCCATGCTGTTCTTGTGATAGTGAGTGAGTCTCACAAGATCAAGATGGTTTTATAAGTGTTTGAAAGTTCCTCCTTCACACGCTCACACTCTCCTGACACCTTGTGAAGAAGGACATGTTTGCTTCCCCTTCCACCATGATTGTAAGTTCCCTGAGGCCTCCCCAGCCATGAGGAACTGTGAGTCAATTAAATCTCTTTCCTTTATAAATTACCCAGTCCCCAATATTTCTTCAGAGCAGTGCAAGAACAGACTAATACAAGGTAATAATAACAGACTTGCAAGATTGCTGTGAGGACTCAATTATATCTCTGAATCATAATGCTCTTAGGATAGTACGTAAAACACAGTAAGTCCAAAAAAGGGTGGATAACACTTCTGGTATTAGTAGCATTCGTGTTGTTTTTATTAATATATGTAAATAATATCTCCCTATCTTTATTGATTGGAGTACTGTCCAAGCTTCTATAGCAAAATTATCCCTAATACCATGGTTTAAACAAGACTGGACTTTGTTTTTTCTTGTGTAACGGTTCAGACGTAGGTGATTGGGGACCCTAAGGATAGCTGTGCCAACCTCAACATAGACCTTCCGTTCTGGGCCAAAGGTGGCTAATTCAGCCAAAAACCCAGTGGCGGCAGGTAAAAACAAGGAAAGTGCACAGCCATTCCTTGTAAGAACGCAACCCAGAACAGACACACACCACACCCCATGGGCCAGGACGTGGTGGTGGAGATGTGCCCAGCTGCAAGGGGAGCTACAAACGCTGCTGTGACAGCAAAGCAGCAGAGGAAGCAGGGAGCAGGTGTGTTCATGAGCCACCAGCCAAGCCTGCCGCATGGTACCCACTGCCTGTCTCTAAATGTCCCGTGACTGAAGGGCTCTGGGAGGCCCAGTGCTGGCGATGGGGGAGACACTGGAACCCCGTTCCGCTCTGTCCCTTCTCAGCCTCCATGCGGCGTGGGGTCCTGCCCATCCCTCTGTGGCATCCTGTGGTGTTCCCCATCCCTCCCCTGGTGTCCCTGCAGGCCTCAGCACACATCATGGCTGGGGTTCTGTTTCCCTCTTTACGTCGCTGGTGAGAGAGAACCCTGGGTTTCTGAGGACGGTCAAACCCATGAAACCTGGCACTGGACAGATGCAATCAGTTTCTCAGCCACATAGAAGGGCAGCCGGGAGGCCACACGAGGCTCTGCTGGGAAGCAGAGTGCACAGGGCTGTGGGAGGTAGGCTTGGTAGTGACATAGTGAAGGCGGAGGGGCGGGAGGCTGGTTCCTGCAGGAGATGGTGAATGGCTTCAGTGAGTGGTT
Organism: Pan troglodytes; assembly: GCF_028858775.2. NCBI lineage: Eukaryota > Metazoa > Chordata > Mammalia > Primates > Hominidae > Pan > Pan troglodytes. The sequence continues at coordinate 170,951,711 of NC_072404.2, read as the reverse complement.
CCGGGAGTGGACAGGAAGGTAGAACCAAGCTGTGGGCCTGGTGGGATGTAACCCGTGCAGCCGAGGGGCAGGAGCCTTTCCCACTTGGTCGCAGGGAGGGGATGGTAGGGGCATGTCTGGGGAGAGCAGGGTACTCAAAGTTTAGAGTTAGGGGACCTGGAGGCTCCAAGAAGTCAAGGCAGTGCTGGACACTGTGTGCCCTCTGATGCAGCGTGCACCCAGTGGTCTACACAAGGCCCATCCCTGTGCAAAGCCAGCCCCCTCCAGGATTGGGCAGCCTGGCTGAGAGACGGCTGGCCTGGGGCTCCTGCACTCAGAACCACTGTGTTCTCTTCAGAGCTACATTCCCTGTTCCACCCTTTGGGCGCACTCAGGCTTTCCTTGCTGTCTGTCTTTGTGCTCAGGTTTCCGACCAATGCGGATGGTTTAAATGGCAGCTTTCACTCCACTCCAGCATCCCTAGTCCCCAACCTGCTTTTTATTTCCACAGTAGCATCACCTTCAACATGACATGTTTTTATTGATGTCTGTTTACTGTTTCTCTCCCTTCACCACACATAAGCTCCTTGAGGGAAAGACTTTTTGCCTCCTTTACCTGTGTCCTGATCCCCCTACCTGGAACCGTGCCTGGAACATGGAAGGTGCTCATTAATACCCCACAAATGAATAAGCAGATCCAGCAACCATCAAAGAGACCAGCCAAAGTCCACTTCCCCGTCACTCTATCTGAAACAAGAGGCTTCTGACCGTCCTAGCTTCCAGGCTAACAACCAGTAACCTACTCACCCCTTCTTGCCACCCAACACCAGCCTCAGCCCCGTCCACTCTGCAGAGGGCTCAAGTTTAGTGCTGGTCGGGCCTAGGTGTGCATCCTCGGCCAGCCCTCCCCAGTCACTACTGGTCACCATAGCCTCGTGGCTGCTCCGCTCCTGCCTCCCTGTGGGCCAGGCCTCCTGCCGCCTTTCCAAGGCACCCAGTCCTCCCTTCCGACCCTAGAACCTGGGCTCAGAACCGAGCTCACAGCAGGAGCCCCGCTCAGACTTAGGACAGCCGGGGCCTCACCTCCACTCTGCCACTAACAAGCTGTGTGGAAAGTCACGTTTTCTCCATTTCTTTCTCAGGAAAATGGGATGCCAACACCTGCCGTGACTCACAGGGTGGTGCCTGGAGCAAGTGGAATAACGACCATCTGTCCAAGAGGGTCTCTAGCTTGTCACGGTCATCACCCCCGTTGCTCCTCTCCCTAGAGTCATGGACAGGTCACACGAGAGTTTAATCAATGCAAATGCCTGGAAAGGGGGCCTCTTGATGCCACTCTTTCCAGGGAATTCTGAATTTGGTCCAAGCTCAAACCTCTTGGGAGGAAGCAGCAATTTTGCAGGGGTGGCCTGGGGGCCGCTGAGCACTGAGAGGGAAACAGCGACCGCCACCTTGATGGAGCCCACAGCTCTGTGAGGTTGGCCGTGTGCACCCCACTCTGCAGACAAGGAAACACAGGCTCAGGAGCTGAAATAACAGCCCCTGAAATCATGGTGGTGCTGGAATTTAAATCCAAGTGTCCATGTGCTGTTTTGTCCCAGAACCCTGGAAAGGACAGCAGGTGCCTCGGTAACCCATGAGTGGAGGCCCTGTTTGGAGCCATCACCTTCCTTGTGGTCACTGACGACACAGGTGGAGGTACCTCGGTAACCCGTGAGTGGAGGCCCTGTTCAGAGCCATCACCTTCCTGGTGGTCACTGAGGACATGGGTGCAGGTGCCTCAGTAACCCGTGAGTGGAGGCCCTGTTTGGAGCCATCACCTTCCTGGTGGTCACTGAGGACACAGGTGGGAAGTGCTTGCTTTGCCGACATGGAGGCAGAGCATTTGATTACTTCTTTGTAGGGGAATGGAGCCCTTGTTATCACCCGGTGCAGTCCCACTGTCCCTCGGAGGGACCTGTGCTATGGTCTGCGGCCACCGTGCTTCTGGTCTGTGTGTTTGGGGAATCTGCCACATTCTCCCCAACCTTGTGACATGCTACCAGCCTCAGCACTGTGGCATTGCACCAGCCTCAACACTGTCCTCAGCACTGTCCTCAGCACTGCCCTCAGCACTATCCTCAGCACTGTGGCATTGCACAGGGGTGACATTTTACTCACCCTCCTGCCACTGACTTAGGGACTTCCGCAAACAGCAGTAGGAGCCCCCGCAGCCAGGAAAGGTCAAGTGCTGACATCTTCCAGGGCTCCCAGAAACTCTGCCGTGAGCTGCTAGGGCACTGTCATCCGGGGACAGGAGTGGGATTAGGCCCAGCCGCCAACTCTCCCCAAGTCCCCAAACCCTCACCCTCTCCCTTCTTGACACATCAGTGAGAAAGCTGGGCCGGGGCCTGGCGGGGTCACAGAGCCAGCCTGGCCAGAGGCCCAAGCCACTGCCATTAGCTGTGGGCTGGGGACATTCACTGCTTTATGTGCTATCTCATCACAACACAGGCGTTTTCAATAGCGGTTTAAAGGCCCACTTGTTACCATACATTGTATTTCAGACTCCTACAGGTTTTGAACGAGACAGATAGCAAAGCCGGGTATTGAGAAAAGCTGGCACTTGGGGTTTTCATTGTCCTGGATAAAAGTAGGCTTCCGTGCCCAGACCTTCCAAACAGTCCCCAGCCTGAAGGTCACAAAGCAATGTGACCGAGCCAAGGCAAGCATGGGGTGAGCAGTAAGTCTCTGGGAAATCAAAATCCTTTTGTTGTCCAGCTGGAAGGTCAAAAATTGCCATTTGAGATTGCCTAGACAAGCAGGGAGTCCGCCCCCATGAAGGTGACTGTATCTGGGTCAGAAGTCAGCCTCGCCACCATTGGCCAATAATGTCACATTGAGCAAAGGCCCCATGATCCACTCGCAAACAAATGGCATTGTCATCTAGAAATTGCCCAAAATAAAGCGGTGCTTGTTCGAAAGGCCACCAACTCAGCTGGGCCTGGAAGGAGAGGTGGCCCCGGGGCAGCACCAGGCACCCAACTGCAGGACAGCTGCCCACCCCACCCAGACTCAGGGGTAGCTAAGATGCTGTCAGCACTTGTGCATAGCAGTCATGTTCTGTAAAGTCTCCGTGAACACAGAATTAGCGGGCACTGAATGGTGGTTCCTAGGGGAAACTCAGGGTTAGGTTCCTGTGAGCTTCTGGTCACTTCAGTTTCATCTATCAAGAAATACATGACCTTGTCTGATGCGGGTTTCTGTTTAAAGACACTGTATTTAATGTATATTGTCAGCTTATTAACACTGAACTCAAGGCCAGCAGCGCCATCATTCAGCCTGAACAAAGCTTCTCTGACACGCATATTTTCTCTGTAAGGTGCATCACAGTCTTCCTGTGCTCAGGAACACAGATGCCACCACTGCACTATGCTTGGGGCCATTTCAAACATCGAAATGACCAATAAAGAACAAAATTGCAAAACGTCTGGAACTAAATGGAGCACATGGAGGGGAGGCCACACTGCTGCCCTAGCTGGGGCAAGAAGGCAGTGCACCCAGTTCCACCTCCCCAGGAGCCTGTGCGATGGGGGCTCGCACTTTCCACCATTCAGAATGTGTCCAAAAACGACCACCAATGTTCTGCAAGTACTGATTTTGAGGGTGCAAACATACTTTCACAAGCAGACAAACTCACAATACAGAATCTGTGAGCAATGAGAATCATGGTCTAAAGGCCATTTCTCAGCAGAAGTCTCCCAGGTCTCCTCAGGAGACATCACCTCAAGTTACCACTGCCCAACAATCACCAAGGGCTTAAACACAGCCTCTCCCATCTAGCACCATCTCGAGAGGGTCCTCTCCACCCGAGCCACACCCCGAGCCCACTGCCAAGCCTGGCACCCTGCTGAGACCCCCAGTGCTGGGGTCCCTGAGGTTGGACCAGGAAGACCAGGTCTCTGTAGAAGACAGCCAGCTCCCTCAGTCTCAAAAACAGCTGGGCCACTCTTGAGAAACTCTATTTTTTTATTATAAACATTTTCAGCTAGTGCTTGATAGTATTTCCCTCTTACAGGGAAGCATGAAAACCTCAGAGCGAAATTGGTGGTCCACCCCTTGTGAGCTGGCAGGACCCCGTTGCGTGGTTTATGAGAAAATCTCCCATCAGGTTTCGTCCCTTTGTCTCCATTCTTGCTTTCCTTTTATCTCTTCTCTTGATTATTATAGTAATTTTAGCCTCAAGTCTTTTCTGAAAAAAACGTGGGAAGAGAGAGTCTACAAATGACCACAGCATGAGAATTCTTTGCTAGGCCTCTGGTGGGAAGCCTGGGGTTAAGACTTCTGCAGGGAAGGCTGGGGCTGAATTTCCAGAGGCTGGACACCAGGGAAAAGGCTGGAACACAGGGCTCCACCTTCTAACTCATCTTCATCATTTGTTGACATCTTTGCGAGCAATAGCAGAAATGAGACAGAGACAAGATCCCTGGAGTTGAGGAGCAAGAGTCAGAAGTGGGGTTGGGTACCAGAAAGGAGAAGTGGAGCATAGATTGGGAAGGTGGAAATAGGCCAGAAGCAAGTTTTACCAGCGTCACATTGTTCCTAGGACAGACCACAGTGCACAAGCATCTCAGCAGCACCTTGTGGACCATGGCATTCAAAATCATGTCACAGGCTCACTAAGAAAGGAACCAGGAGTTCTAAAACCCCAGACCTTGGGCACCATGTCTAAAATCATCACAATTGGGCAAAAGCTTTGCCAAGGATCCCTTGAGAGTGATTCTGTCTACCAACCTCAAATATGATTAAAGTTCTTGCCGTTCTAGGCTGGGCATGGTGGCTCACGCCGGTAATCCCAGCACTTTGGGAGGCCAAGGCAGGCCAATCACCTGAGTTTGAGACCAACCTGGCCAACATGGTGAAACCCTGTCTCTACTAAAAATACAAAAATTAGCAGGGCTGTAGTGGCACGCATCTGTAATCCCAGCTACTTAGGAGGCTGAGGAGAGAGAATCACTTGAACCTGGGAGGTGGAGGTTGCCGTAAGCCAAGATCACACCACTGCACTATAGCATGGGTAACAGAGGGAGATGCTGTCTCAAAAAAATAAATAAATAAAATAAATAAATAAAAAATAAGAAAAACCTTGCCATTCTGGACAAAAATGTGATGGCCATTCCAGCAAAAGTTTGATTTAGTTCAACATTTCTTGAGTGGCTACTATGTGCCTGGAATCATGATAGTCACTGGTGCTACACAGGAGGTAGTTTCTATGCTTGAATCTACCAGAAGGTAAAAACTTCACTAACACTTTTCAGAAGGAAAGCAGGTATCATATTTGACACCGAGAATTTTCTGGCATTTTGAAAAAATTTAGTTGCCCAGATTGAAATTCTCTTAAGAACCAAAATACTGAAATAATCGTGGGTGTGAAACTGTCAAGGGTTGGTAAGAGAAGAACAGGGCACAGTGACCCATATACAAGTCATCTGAATCTCAGGATGTTTTAAACCACAGATCACAACCCAAAGGTTAAAAGCCACTTTGAACGCTCGATATCTGGCCTCATCTCTCCCCGCTAATCCCTCGCCAGGAAGGTTCACGAATTCGTCTCCTACTTCAAATGCTGACCTGTTTCTGCCTGGGAGATCAGGCTTCGCCCTCTGTGATTTTCCCCAGGAGGAGCTGAAAGCACAGCAAGGGCTCCTGGTTGCAGCACGGGATCCCTGAGGCTCCCTGCAGCTGGTCCCCTGGCCCCCTGTCCAGTGTCCACAAATCCCTGGCCCCACAGCACTGACTTTGCCCTGCGTGTTTTCTGAGGCTCAGCATGCCTGCCTGGCTCTGGGAAGCAGCATTCTCCGGCCTCCAGCAGCCCGGCAGTCCTGAGCTCTGCTGCCCTCAGCTCTCCCCCTACCTGGGTCCCAGTCCATGGTGGGGCAGGTGACTATGTTTCATCCGCCTTACAGCTTTTCCTTCAGGAACGGCCTCTTCCCAGCCTCATGAGACTCTAAGGAGGCTCTCACCCAAGGGCCTTGCTTCCCCTCCTTCAGGGATGTATCGGTGTTGACCCAGTCTGGGGCAACACAAGTCCTTCTCTGCAGGGTTTCAAATGTGGAAGGCAGAGCCTCCCTGACCCCCTGGAATTGTAAGCTTTGAGCACCATGGAAGTCTGCAGCTGCTATGGCCATCTTTGCTGAAAGGTGGTGAAGCCACAGCTCAGAATGAAGCCGAATACTTCTGGGAGGCCTGGAGAGGGACAGTCTTTGGGTCTGCACCCCTGGATTCAGCAATACCAAAAACACTGGCCCCCAAACTTCCCACCTACCTGAACCAATAAACTTCCTCTTTTGTTTAAACTAATTTCAGTTGGGTTTCTACCACTTGGAAGCGAGACTCCTATTAATCCACATGGCCTTGGCATAGGGACAGCCATTCTGTTCATAGACAAAGTTAATTTATTCACTGAGTTGCGGAAACTAACAGACTGACACCCACAATACAGAGGACATGGACAGAGTAGCTGTTCAGGGAATATTAACTAAATGAACAAAGCCACCTTGGAAGCACCTGCCCCTGCCTGACCAGCTGTGGTGAAGGTTCCTTCCTCCCTGGAGTGAGGTCAGCAAACCTCATCTCTAAAGGGCCAAAGAGCTCAAAGCTGAGACTTTGAGGGCCACCCAATCCCATGTGAAACACACAAGGGAAAGTCAGGCAAATCTCCAAGAAGAAAAGCCCATTCTGGAGCCAAATGCAAACTGTTCTCTTCATCGTAGTAGCTAACAGTTTGCATCCGCTCCTTAGCGAGAGAAGTTTATGTTGTAAACATACAGGCAGACCTCAGAGATACTGCAGGTTGAACTGAACCTGCACTATCAGGGATCAACCTGCAATATCACCTCTGAGGTCTGCCTGTATATTTATAACTTAAACTTCTGCCTGCTCTACTGCACCACAATAAAGCAAACATCACAATAAAATGAGTCACACAAACTTTCTGGTTTCCCAGTGCATATAAAAAAGTTATGTTTTAATTGTATTGTAGTCCATTAAGTGGTCAACAGCATTGTGTCTAAAAAAACCAGTGTTCATACCTTAAGCATCTGAGCTTTCAGTGAGTCATCATCTTTTTGCTGGACAATGGTCTTGCCTCAATGTTGATGGCTGCTGACTGCTGGTGGTGCTTGCTGAAGGTTGGGGTGCCTGTGGCAATTTCTTAAAATAAGACAATGATGTTTGCCACATCAGTGGACTCTTCCTTCCATGAAAGATTTCTCTGCAACACATGATGCTGTCTGATAGCATTTTACCCACAGTAGAACTTCTTTCAAAATTGGAGTCAGTCCTCTCAAACCCTTCCACTGCTTTATCAACTAAGATTTTGTAATATTCTAAATCCTTGCTGATGTTTCAACAGTGTTCACAGCATCTTTGCCAGGAGTAGACCTGATCTCAAGAAACTACTTTCTTTGCCCATCCTTAAGAAGCCACTCCTCATCCATTCAAGTGTTATCCTGAGATTGTAGCAACTCAGTCCCATCTTCAGGCTCCACCTCTAGTTCTAGTTCTCTTGCTATTTCCACCACATCTGTAGTAACTTTTTCTGCTGAAGTCCTGAACCCTCAAAGTCATCCACGAGAGTTGGAATCCACATTGTCCAAACTCCTGTGAATGTTGAGATTTTTACCTCCTCTAGTAAATTTCAAATGTTCTTCATGACACCTAGGATGGTGAATACTTTCTAGAGGGTTTTCAGTTGAGTTTGCCTAGACCCATCAGAGGAATCACTGTCTATGGCAGCTATAACCTTACGAAATGTATTTCCAAAATATAAGACTTGAAAGTCAGAATTACTCCTTGATCCATGGGCTGCAGAATGGATGTGGTGTTAGCAGGCATGAAAACATTAACTTCCTTGTACATCAATGTCAGAGCTCTTGGATGACTAGGTGCATTGTCAATGAGCAGTCATATTTTGAAAGGAATCTTTTTCTCTGAATACTAGGTCTCAATCAAGAACTTAAAATATCCAGTAAACTAGGATGTAAACAGATGTGCTGTCATCCAGGCTTTGTGGGTCCATTTATAGGGCATAGGCAGAATAGATTTAGCATAATTTTTAAGGTCCCTAGGATTTTTGGAATGCTAAATAGCATTGGATACAACTTAAAGTCACTTAAATTGCATTCACCCCTCACAAGAGAGTCAGCCTGTCCTTTGAGGCTTTGAAGCCAGGCACTGACTTCTCCTCTCCAGCTTTGAAAGTCCTAAGTGGCATCTTCTTCCAACAGAAGTCTGTTTCATCTACACTGAAAACCTGTTGTTAAGTGTAGACATCTTCATCCCTGATCTCAGCTGGATCTTCTGGAGAACTGGCTTCTTCAGCTGGCACTTTCATGTTATGGAGACGGCTTCTTTCCCTACAGCTCACGAAGCAACCTCTGCCAGCTTCAAGCTTTTCTTTTGCAGCTTCCTCACCTTTCTCAGCCTTCATAGAATTGAAGAGGGTTAGGGCCTTCTCTGTGGCTGTGGCTTCAGGGAATGTTGTGGCTGGTTTGATCTTCTATCCAGATCACTCAAACTTTTTTCATATCAGCAATAAGTCCATGTCACTTTTTTATCATTCAGAAAACGTCCAGCTTTTGGACTAGCTTGGCTTTTGAACTGGCGGCCTCACTAAGCTTAATCATTTCTAGATTTTGATTAAAAATGAGAGATGTAGCTGGGCACAGTGGCTCATGCCTGTAATCCCAGCACTTTAGGATGCCGAAGCAGAAGGGTCTCTTGAGCCCAGGAGTTCAAGGCTGCAGTGAGCTACAATCGTGCCACTGCATTTTAGCCTCAGTGACAGAGCACGACCTCCATCTCTTAAAATTAAAAAGAAATGAAAGTGAGAGATGTGAGACTCTTCCTTTCACTTGAACACTTACAGGCAACTGTAGAGTTATTAACTGGCCTAATTTCAATATTGTTGTATCTCACGGACTAGCAAGGCCTAAGGAGATGGAGAGGGACAAGGAGTGGCCAGTTGGCGGAGAAGTCAGAACACACAGAACATTTATCGATTAAGTTTGTTGTCTTCACATGGGTGCAGTCATGGCAACCCAAAACAATTACAATAGGAACATCAAGAATCACTGACCACAGAGCACCGTAACAGATACTATAATGAAAACATTTGAAATATTGTGAGAATTACCAAAACGTGACGTGGAGACACAAAGTGAGCACATGCTGTTGCGGAAATGGTGCCATTAGCCTGGCTCGATGCAGGGTTGCCACAAACCCTCAGTTTATAGAAAACATAATATCTGCAGAGCCCATAAAGCAAAGTGCAATAAAGCCAGGTTTGCCTGTACTTTGTGTCTTTTGCAATCATATATATTCACACTCACATTAAGAAAGAGGAAAACATAGTTCTTTAAAAACAAAATGTCTTCCAATTGACATTTGGGAATCTCTAATGAAGTTCCTTTTCCACAGAGAATTAAATACTGAATTCCCTCATCAACAGGTAGGATCTCTTAGTGGGCAGTAATAGTTTTCTCAGCATACTGGTTTTTTAACTACCAAATAAAAAAGAAGACCTGGCAGATAACAATGGTAATAATGATGGTTACCAAGGCTCCTGAGCCCCTGCCATGATCCAGCCACTAGAGAACCATTTGCCAGCGTCATCTTACATGGACAATATATGGTAAGCACTAGTTCCATTTTATTAGAAAACAAGACAAGGACCTCACTTTAATGACTACATCTCTGCAATTTCTCATTAAGTAGCACTGCTGGGATTGTATCTGGCCCTGGGAGGGTGGCGTGGCCAGATGCAGTGGGGAGGAGGCGGCAGCGGGAGCTGGGCCGGGCGTGGATGGTGGATCCTGCAGGACACTGGGCTCAGGGTCACGAGGCCTTCAGACCCGGCTCAGCCACAAACCACCTATGTGGCTTCCAACAACTCTTCAAGCCTCAAAGTGATTAGATTTGTTCCTCTCTAAATTGGAGAGGTCAAGGGTTGCTAGACTGTGAGAATTTTACAGCCTCTGCCAATTCTGTGAATAAGTTGACAAATTGAAAAAATGCCTCTCAGTGGCAGCAGAGAGGGTTTCAGACAGCTGACTGCTCCCTTTTAACACCCTGGTGACAGCTTGACCCTGGAGCAGAGATTCTCCTGCAGAAACAGAGAAGCCCCACAGCCACACAGTGCTGCCTCCCCTCTGGCACACAGAGTGTCTGCCCTGTCTGCAGCCTTCCCAGGCGATGGCCAGGGGACAGCCTGACAGCAACTCATGGCAATGTCACCTCCCCGCACCAGGGAAGAGCCGCTGCCTGCTGAGCACGCTGGCCAGGTTCCCCTCCTGTTCCCTCTCCTTGTCCAGCCTTATTCTCTGACGAACCTCCCCGCGCCTGGGTGGGGAAGGACCGTGAGTGTTGAGGGAGCCAGGCCAGCAGCTCCACACTTCCATCTGCAGTCCCGAAGAGAAGCAGCTGTGGGGGCTCATTCAGGGGTTCATTCAGGGGCTCATGTTCCTGCAAAACGCCACGGGGGACTCAGGTGCTCTGGAGAAGCAGCTGCAGGGGCTCATATTCCTGCAAAACGCCACAGGGGACTCAGGTGCTCTGGAATCCAGCATGGATTTTCTCTCTCATTATTCATGCAGCCCTGGGCAGGCTGCTTAATGTCACCAGGTGGGGTGGGATAAGGGATCCCTGAGGTTCCTTCAAGCTCTCCTGGATGCTCACCTCCCTTGCCCTCTCCATCACCACTATATCCACCATCTCCAGCACCTCCATCACCCCCACCACCACAATAGCCACCACCTCCACCTCCAGCACCTTCACCACCTCCATCACCACAGCCACCTCTATCATCTCCATCAACTCCACCACAACAGCCATCACCTTCACCTCTACCACCTCCACCACCACTCTTACCACCTCCATCACCACCACCTCCACCACCACCTTCACCATCATCATCTCCACCTCCACTTCCACCACCATCTTCACCACTTCCACACCACAACCCCCTCTATCACCTCCATCACGTCCACCACCATAACAGTCACCACCTCCACCTCCACCACCACCTTCACAACCACAACCACCTCCATCGCCTCCATCAATTCCACCACAACAGCCACCACCTTCACCACCTCCACCACCACCTTCACACCTCCACCACCACAACCACCTCTATCACCTCATCACCCCCACCATCACAACAGCCACCACCACCTCCACCTCCACCACCTCCATCACCACCTTCACCACCAGCACAACCACCTCTATCACCTCCGTCACCTCCACCACCATAACAGCCACCACCTCCATCTCCACCTCCACCACCACCACCTTCACAACCACAACCACCAGCACAACCACCTCTATCACCTCCATCACCTCTACCACCATAACAGCCACCACCTCCATCTCCACCACCTCCACCACCACCTTCACAACCACAACCACCTCTATCACCTCCATCAACTCCACCACAGCAGCCACCACCTGCACGACCTCCACCACCACCTTCACCACCTCCACCACCACAACCACCTCTGTTACCTCCATCAACTCCACCACAACAGCCACCATCTCCATCTCCACCACCACCACCTCCACCACCACCTTCACCACCTCTACCACCATAACCACCTCCATCACCTCCATCACCCCCACCACCACAACAGCCACTACCTCCACCTCCACCACCTTCACTACCAGCTTCACCACCTTCACCACCACCTTCACCACCACTACCTTCACCACCGCAACCATCACAACCACCTCTATCACTTCCATCACCCCATCCCCACAACAGCCACCACCTCCACCTCCACCTCCATCACCTCCACCACTTTCTCCACCTCCATCACCACAACCTTCACCACCTTCACTACCACTACCTTCACCACCTCCACCACCATAACCACCTCTATCACCTCCACCACCACCCAGCACCTCCACCACCTCCTCCACCACCACATTCATCACCTCTCCCATCTCTACCCCCTACCCCCATCCCCTTCACCATCACCTCTATCATCACCAACAACATCATCACATCCACCACCAACCCACCTCCATCACCTCCACTGCCTCCATCATCTCCACCACTTCCACCACCATCACCACCTACACCACTACCACCTTTACCACTTTCACCACCATCACCACGTCACCACCACAACCACCACAACCACCGCCACCACCACCTCCACACCTCTACCACCTCCACCACTTCCACCACCATTACCACCTCTATCACCACCTCTACCGCTACCACCACTGCTTCCACCACTTCCATCGCCTCCGCCAACACCATCACCTCCACGACCTTTACCACCTGCAGTGCTTCTACTATATTTATCTCCAACACCACCCACACCACCTCCACACCTCCAATACCTCCACCACCACCAACACCACCAGGTGCATTACCTTTCTCATTCCCACCACAACCACCATCACCACCACCATTACCTCTACCACCATCACCACCTCCATCACCTCCATCAAATCCACCACCTCCACCAGTGTCACCACTTTTACCACCATCACCACCTCCACCACACCAACCAACACCAGCTCCATCACCTTCCTAATCCCCAGCAAAATTACCTCCGCCACCTGCACTGCAGCACCCACAGCACCATCAGTTCCATCACCTCCATGACTTCCACCACCATTACCACCTCCAGCACTTCCACCACCCACAGCTCCATCACCTCCCACATCACCACCAAAACCGTGACTTTCATCACCTCCAATCATGACCTCCATCACCTCCACCACCTGCACCACCTCACCTCCACCACCTCCACCAACATCATCACCTCCTCCACCACTCCCTCTACCAACTCCACAGCCTCCATCACCTCCACCACCATCACCACTTTCACACTGTCACCACCTTCACCACCTCCATGACCTCTGGCACCTCCACCACCACCAACTTCATCACCTCCTCCATCTCCACCACAACCACCTCCACAACCTCCACTTCCACCAATATCACTGCCTCCATCACCAACAATACCTCCAGCACCACCACCTCCACCAACATCACCGCCTCCTTCACTTTTATCATTTTCATCACCTTCACCACTTCCACCATCACCACCACCACCAGCTCCATCACCTCCGGGATCCCCACTAAAACTACTCTACCATCTCCAGCAAATCCAACACCACCACTTCCATTACCTCCACCACCATCACCACCTCCAGCCCTTCCAACATCATCCCCACCAGCTCCATCACCTCCGGGATCCCCACCAAAACTACTCTACCATCTCCAGCAAATCCAACACCACCACTTCCATTACCTCCACCACCATCACCACCTCCAGCCCTTCCAACACCATCCCCACCAGCTCCAACACCTCCCCCATTGCCACCACAACCATGACCACCTCTTTCACCTCCACCACCTGCACCACCCCTACCTCCACCACCTTCACTATCATCACCACCTCCACCTCCACAACCACTACCTCCACCACCTCCATTACCTCCTCCACCTCCACCACCTCCATCACCTCCACTGCTTCCACCAACTCCATCACCATTACCACCTCCACCATATCCACCACCCCTCCATCACCTCTTCCACTTCCACCAACTCCATCACCATTACCACCTCCACCATATCCATCACCACCTCCATCACCTCTTCCACTTCCACCAACTCCATCACCATTACCACCTCCACCATATCCACCACCATCTCCATCACCTCCACCACTTCTACCAACTCCATCACCATTACCACCTCCACCATGTCCACCACCACCTCCATCACCTCCACCACTTCCACCAACTCCATCACCATTACCACCTCCACCATATCCACCACCACCTCCATCACCTCCATCACCTCCTCCACTTCCACCAACTCCATCACCATTACCACCTCCACCAACTCCACCACCATCTCCACCACCTCCATCACCTCCTCCACTTCCACCAACTCCACCACCATCTCCACTACCTCCATCACCTCCTCCACTTCCACCAACTCCATCACCATTACCACCTCCACCATATCCACCACCACCTCCACCACCTCCATCGCCTTCTCCAGTTCCACCAACTCCATCAACATTACCACCTCCACCATATCCACCACCACCTCCACCACCTCCAACACCTCCTCCACCTCCACCAACTCCATCACCATTACCACCTCCACCATATCCACTGCCACCTCCACCACCTCCATCACCTCCACCACCTCCACCAACTCCATCACCATTACCACCTCCACCATATCCACCACCACCTCCACCACCTCCATCACCTCCTCCACTTCCACCAAATCCATCACTATTACCACCTCCACCATATCCACCACCACCTCCACCACCTCCATCACCTCCTCCACTTCCACCAACTCCATCACCATTACCACCTCCACCATATCCACCACCACCTCCACCACCTCCTCCACTTCCACCAACTCCATCACCATTACCACCTCCACCATATCCACCACCACCTCCACCACCTCCACCACTTCCACCAAATCCATCACCATTACACCTCCACCATATCCACCACCACCTCCACCAACTCCATCACCATTACCACCTCCACCATATACACCACCTCCACCACCTCCATCACCTCCTCCACTTCCACCAAATCCATCACCATTACCACCTCCACCATATCCACCACCACCTCCACCACCTCCATCACCTCCTCCACTTCCACCAAATCCATCACCATTACCACCTCCACCATATCCACCACCACCTCCACCACCTCCACCAACTCCATCACCATTACCACCTCCACCCTATCCACCGCCACCTCCACCACCTCCATCACCTCCTCCACTTTCACAACCTCCATGATCTCCAGCACTTCCATCACCACCAGCTCCATCAGCTCCCCAATTCCAACACAACCAAGACCACCTCCACCACTGTCACCACCTCCATCACAATCACCACCTCCACAACCTTCACCACCTTCACCACCTTTACCACCACCTCTGTCTCCATCACCTCCCCCATCCCCACCAATACCACTCTACCACCTCCAGCACGTCCAGCACCAACACTTCCATCACCCCCACCACTATTACCACCTCCATCTCCACCACCAACAACACCACCAGCTCCATCAGCTCCCTGATCTCCACCAAAACCACAACCACTTTCATCACCTCCACTATCTGCACCACCACCACCTCCACCACCATCACCACCTCCACCACCTCTACTGCCTGCACCACCTCCACCACCTCCAGCAATTCCACCCCAGCACTACCACCATCTTCTTCACCTCCATCACCACCTTCACCACCTGCACCACCTCCACCACCTCCAGCCATTCCACCCCAGCACTACCACCATCTTCTTCACCTCCATCACCACCTTCACCACCTCCATCACCATTACCTCCATTGCCTCCCCCATCCCCACTACCTCCTCCACCTCCATCACCTCCCACACCACCTCCACCACCATTTCTACCATCTCACCACATTCACCACCTCCACCACCACCATCACCTCCATCACCCCTACCACCTCCCTAACTGCTCTGCCCCTTCCGGTGAAGCAGGGCTAAATGCTACTGTCTTCTGGTCTCTCTGGAGAAAGCTTTATGGGAGAGGAAAGGCTTCAGCAATCCAAAACGCTCTATTTAGAAGCCACAGATGGTTTTTAGACCTCTTTGCTTATGATCCCATTTTGGGGGGCTCCAACAAAGCCAGCTGGAGGAGAGTCCATGGCCAGCGCCCCTCTCTTGGGGAAATCATTTAGAAGAGCCCAGCCATGTCCCAGGCCACAGAATGCCACTCAGGTCTCGGGGCCCTGGGCAACTCTCGTCTAGAGAGGCTGCTCTTGGAATGCATCAAGAGCTCCGTCTTGGAATCTGTCCTTTCTGAGGGGTGTCCTCATGGCCAGCACCCCTCTCAGACCAGCTGGAGTCTCTCGGGTCTTGCCCTGTGCACTCTGCAGTGTCTGCCTTGGCATCAAGGCCCTCCTCACCCCTTGGCTCTGTCTTAAGGGTCTGTAGAAGTTTAGGCTTCCCAAGGCTGCTCCTCCTCCTCCACCTCTCAGAAGGCAGTGGAAGGCAGACGGAAAACCTTCCATTTGCTGAGCAGTAGGTGCTGGTAAACTCCCTTCTGTGCTAGAACAGCTGCGAGGGCAAATAACGGAGGGCGTTGTCCCCCAAACACAGCTGCTGCGAGTGAGCAGACCTGCGGAAGGGCGCGCCGAGGCCAGTGACCTTGGCTTCCCTTGCAGTTGCTTAGGGAGAGTTGAGATGGAGTTGAGTGAGGCCCAGGCTGGGGCCTGCACTCTTTGCACCACATAGAGCTCCTCTGTGTCCGGCTGCCAGGCCCCGGGACATCCCCCATATTGAAGGTGGGGCTGGGAAAAATGTCCTTCGGCCAAAAAGTAAACCACTAGTGTGTGCCCAGGCTTTGGCAATTTTATAAGAAGTGGATTTATTTCCTTCTTACCTCCAAAGAGGGCAGGGAAGAGCGTATGTGGGTGCAGCAGGCAGGTGCTGAGCACCTGACTCCACGGAGGCCTCGCCAGGCAAATTCACGGGAGCCGAATGCAGACCAAGAATTAAGGAGCAAGTCAAGTGAGAAGGGGCATCTGTCCCCCAGCCTAGTGCATTCAGCTGCACAGCATCCCGGTGAGGGGTGTGACCTGGATGCCAGGGGGCTGGAGCTGGGGTGCTGGGGGCTGTTGAGTCCCCCAGAGGTCATGGCCAGCCCTGGGCAGCCTGTTTCATGCCTCTGAGGAGAGACTTGAGCACTGGAATTGATGAAGGTGTTCAGGTTCATTCAGACCCACTCCTAGGACAGGGGCCAATGCAGGACACGTGATGTGGGGACGTGGTGACAACTGCAGGCACTGGCTTTCCATTCACTTCCCCATTGCCCTGGATTGGTTCAGGGCAGGAGTGGCCCTGAGCTGCCATCATCTGCCTGCCACCTGCAATCGGAGCAGTGAAGGCCACGTGCATTCAAGCCAGAGCTTTGGAGTCGGGGCTGAGCTCAAACCTTGCCTCTCCTGGCTGCATGAGTGAGCTATCCATCGATTACAAGCCTCGGGTCCTCTCCCATTAAATGGAAATAGCAAGACTTCCTTCTCCTAGGGACGTGGTAAGGGTTGAAAGTGTGATTACAAACAAACAAAAAAAAGGGGGTTAGCACCAAAAGTGACTCCCAGGCAGGCCTCAGTGAACAGTTCCGAGTACAGAGGCAGAGGTGCTATAGTGAAAACATCTGAAGTTCAAGGCCCAGCCTATCACTAAGTAGTCTGTGACCTGTGAGCTGGGACTGAGAGGCTTCCCAGTATGCGAGACGTTCCTTGCTAAAACCCAGAAAGTCCAGGCAAACTGGGGTGAGTTGGTCACTCTAGTTGGGAAAGTCATTTCACCCTTATAAAGTCGCGATGATGCCATCCAGTTCAGAGGGCCCTCGGCAAGACGTGTGTGAAAGTCCTTCCTGTTCACCAAGTGCTGCACTAAGGAGGGGCAGCTGTCCTCGTCACTGTTGTCACTGACACTCCCCTGATTAAGTCCCTTTGCCTGTACAGCCTACACGCCCAAGGGCTTTCAGCAATGACACCCTGGGGCAGCAAGCATGCCACCATCTGTGCGTTCCCCTCACCACCATCAAATGTGCCCACACTTCAGCCTGAAAGGACCTGACAAGGAAAATCCCTCCACCACTTGCATTGTCTGGGTCCCAAACAGAAGAGCAACAAGATCAGAGTTGCTGGGCAACAATCAATAAATAACAATGACCAGTAATGTGACATGGGTTTATTATGTACATGGAAATTCAGTTTCACATAGTTAAAAAGTTGTCCTCAAAGAAAAAAGCAAAACCTAGGCTCTTCATGGTAATCTCTGGCAAAGCGAGGTTCCTAAACTTCCAGCTTAACTAAGTTAGCTGAATGGCAGGCCTGGTTTTATAAAACAAAGAAAGCAAAAGCTCCACGTACTTCTAAGGTCTAGGGGGCTGGGGTTAGTATAGAAAGCTAGATTTATAGGGTGACTAGGCATTGACTGATGGGACCCACAGGAGACAGAGAAGACCCTAAGGGAGGGGACGAGGCCATTGTGTGGATGGGGCCACCAGCTGACACACTGGACACTGCCAGGCTGGCATGGTTTGAGATGCAGTAAGGGTGAAGTTTCCCAGGCTCACGCCTGTAATCCCAGCACTTTGGGAGGCCAAGGCGGGCGGATCATCTGAGGTTGGGAGTTCCAGACCAGCCTGACCAATATGGAGAAACCCCGTCTCTACTAAAAATACAAAATTAGCCGGGTGTGGTGGCGCATACCTGTAATTCCAACTACTCGGGAGGCTGAGGCAGGAGAATTGCTTGAACCCGGGAGGCAGAGGTTGCAGTGAGCCGAGATAGTGCCACTGCACTCCAGCCTGGGCAACAACAGCGAAACTCTGTCTCAAAAAATAAAATAAAATAATTAACCATAACGTTAATTATGACCCAGCAATTCCACTCCAGCAATGCACCCAGGAGACATGAAACTGACATTCATACGAACAACCTGCACATGAATGTTCACAGCAGCATTACTCACAATCCCCAAAACAAGGATGCAACCCACATGTCCACCCACAGATAAGTGCATCAATAAAATAGGGTCTGTTCGCACACTGGGCTGTTACTCCACCATGGGAAGGAATGAAGGCCCGATGCACGCTACCACATGGATGAACCGTGAGAACATGCTAAGTCAAAGAGGCTGGTCGTGTTGTGTGATCCCACCTGAAAATATGAAGTGTTCAGAATAGGGACCCCTCAGAGACAGAAACTGGATTTGTGGGCGCCATGGACTGGGGAAGGGAGGATAGAGGAGTGACAGCTACTGCACACAAGGTTTCTTTCACGGTGATAAAAATGTTTGGGAATTACTAATGATGATGACTGCACAACTCTGAAATATACCAAAACACACGAATTGCACACTTCTAAATGGTGAATTTTATAATAAGTGAATCATAGCTCAATTTTTAAAATTGAATTAAAAAATAATAAAACAGCAAGGGCCAAAGCAGCCCAGCCCTGGAAGGGCGGTTGGTAGGTTGGCCTGGCCCGCAGTCCTCACGCCCCACCACTGCCGCCTCTGCCCGGCCCCCTCAAGACCAGGGGCCCAGGCCAACACCCCTCCACACCGGGGGAGCCACAGCCAAGTGCAGAAGCTCCAGCCCTGGCTCGGCACGCCTCCTGTCCGACCTGGCCACGCAGCTCTCTCCTGCACGGTCGGAATTCCTTCCACCCCCAGCCCACAGTGCAGCCGTGGCAGGACAGGGGAAGACCAGGGGTGAACCATCTGGGTCGCCCTTGAGGGAGAAGAGACCCAGAGAGAAGAGGTCAAAAGAACGCTCTCAGGCAGAAACTGAGTGGCTTCCTGGGCCTGGGAACTGCAGTCCCTGGAGGAGACACCAGGCCAGGGACGAGGACCACGTGCTTGACTGTGCGAGCTGCATGAGCGATTGTGCAGTCCCTGAGCGGGTCTGGCAGCTCCAAAGTGCTTCGCAAAATCAGGACGCCCGGGATGCTGGAGTCACACTCAGCGCTCTCTGCCAAGCTGGGTTAAGCCCTTTCCAATCCCTGCAGGAGCACAGCCAGTCGGCAGGTCTCAGCTCCCATGTCTCACGGGGAAGAAACAGAGGCAGAGATGAGTCCAGGGAGGCTCCCTGCGGCCTCCCTCGGCTGTACGTGGCGGCAGGGCACCCATACCAGGCGCACGTCCTCAGCGGAGCTGCATGGGTCTGCCCGTGATGTGGAGCCTGGAAGAAGCCGACGTGCTGCAAGTCTTGGATGGGAAGATCATGAAGAACGCAGGCGTCCCTCTGAGCCCCTTCAACCCCCCAGCCCCACCCCAGGCTCCCAGCCTACCCTCCGAGTCGGCCTTGTCAGGGAAAGGAGCCAGCAGACGCCCTCTCGCTCAGGTGAACAGGACCACCTCCGGGCTGAGCCTTCCGTTCCAGTCTGTCCTCCCTGTGATCGCACCCGTAAAACCACATTCTGCTCCCCCACACCCTCTCCACGTCTGCGCATGCTTACCCATTTTCTCACCCACAGGGGTGGGCGTCCCTCACCCCATGCCCTCTCCACGTCTGCACACGCTTACCCATGTTTCTCACCCACAGGGATGCACTTCCCTTACCCCACGCCCTCTCCATGTCTGCACACACTTACCCATGTTTGTCACCTACAGGGATGCGCTTCCCTCACCAGGCTGCACCCTCCGTGACACAGGGCAGTGTTGCCCACTCTACATCCCGTGTCCAGCACAGGGCCTGATAAATATCGACAGAGTGAATGAATGAGTGAATGAATGAATGGGGACTCATGGATTTCTGCTACTTACCTCCCTCAGAGCATCTTCACCATGGAATGAGCAAAGCCACACAACTCCCCAGGACCCTCAGTGTCTGAGGAAGGGAAGGAAGCTTCAAGGCCACTCAATCCAACCTCCTTCCCAGAACTGAAACCCCCAAGCCTGCTTCCCAGGACGTCTGTCCCCTCCGCCCGGCGTGCACTCACAGGCCCCACTCTGACTCTGTAGAATTGGGGGGCTGTTTTCAGGGTGCCTTGCTCACTTCCCTAACACCTCATCCCTCCCGCCCCCACCAACGCCAAAGGAAGAAGGAAAAGGATGGGGGAGGAGGAGAGAAGAGAAAATAAGAGAATCAAAAGAGAAACCCAAGTCTAATCATCGAATAGCCCAGCGTGTGCCGAGAGGAAACGGGAGGCGGGATGAGCTCACAGCCCTGGGAAGGGAAGGGCAGGAGGCCCGGCCAGGCAGTGGTGACTCAGGGCTGTGCTTTTGTCACTTGTCCACAATGGTGGGGCAGTGCACGGGCTCCACGCAGAACAAAGCAGTTCTATGGAGCAGCTACCAAACCCAGGGCAGAGCTGGGAGCAAACACTCGGGGAAGAAAGGCAGCTCCTGGGTGTGGGCTGGGGGCCGCAGGAAGTGCAGGAGCATTCATCGGTCTTCCAGGAAGCAGCGTGCTCACAGGGCACCCAGGACGGAGGAGGGGGCACAGAGGCCCACGCTGAGAAGACTCAGCCACAGGATGAACTGCTAGACTAGGCTGGAAAATATTTGAGGCCAAGGAGCGACCTCACCCTACGGCTTTCCAGGACTCCAGGCAGCATCCACAGGCTCCGTGTAAGGCCCAGCTCCTCAGGCTCTGGCCAGAGCCTGTGGCACCAGCCTGGCCCTGCCAGGTGTCCCTAGGCCTGCCTGGCCCCTCTGGTTTGTACCAACTTTAACACGAGGATGGCTGCTGCCTCCATCTGCATCCTTCCTGGGACACCCCCTCCTTGCACAAGCTTTGAGGCACCTGAAAGTCCACAGCGTCTCCCCATCACTGCAATCCCCGCGACACTTCTGCCACCGCAGGCACACCCAGCAACAAGGCATTCGCAGGAACCAAGGGCGAACACAGGCAGAGCAGGTGCCCAACAGCTGTGTGGCCTCTGAAGCCCCAAGCAGTCCAGAGCTGAAGTCAACCCAAGAGAATGCCACCAGCCTCTATGACGGGCTCCAGGGGCCCTATGAGGGGCCTGCCCCTTCCCGACCCACGGCCGCCCTCTGGGGCTCAACCCAGTCTCCCGTTGCTCTAGCTGTGTGGTGTGACCTCTGCATCTCACCTCCTGTGCCATACAGTGCCACTACATCCGGGGTCTTCACGCCGGTGCATAAAGGGCACAACCCCATCCAGAAACCCTCTCCCAGCAAGTGTGCTCTTTGCTACTGGGCTCCCGGCTCCGGGGAACAGGCCTGAAGGGGCCAGGCCTTAGGACAGCCCCTCTTGATAGAGACAGAGTTTTATTTGTTCCTTGTTGAAAGTGTCTCTGGTACCTGTTCACCCACGAGGGCTGAGAAGGTGGTGAATGGGTGCAGGCACAGGTGCCTAGGAAGGGCTGTCCCCCACACTCTCCCGCAAACCAACATCACAGCAAGGGCAGAACCAGGAGCTACGCTGTAGGTGGCGAGAGCCCCGTGTGCTGAGCAAGCTGACATTTCCCCATCCGTCCTTGCTGTCAGCCACTTGCTGCCCTGCTGAATGTCAGCTCTGCCTCCGGACGCCCAGAGTGGATGGCCAGGCCTCTGCTCCAGCAGCAGACGAGCACAGCGCAGGGCTGGGGGGCTGGAAAGCGGTCTTCCTTAACAAATACAAAACCCCCTGAGTAAGCTTCCCAGACCACTCAAACCAAACCCACCCACCCCCGTGTAACCCCTCTCCCTCACAGCACCTTCAGGGCTACCCAGCCTCTAAGAACCTGCTGTTGACATCCAATTCTTTAGATGTTTTCCTAATCAGATAGGATTTCCAGCAGGAACAGAAATGAATGGGGCACCTCATGAAGTCAAGTGAGCCCCACAGGGACTGAGGGGCTGTCCTCCTCCAGGCCCAGCAGAAGGCTCTTTGACTCCCTTTCTTGAAAGCACCTCCCTTGCACCCTCCAGCCTATGTCTCAGATCACACTGGTCATTCCTTGGACGGACAGGCCACCCATGGCATCACCTGGAATACAGCACGGGGCACCACCATTAGGAGTCCGGGGCCTGATGCAATCACAGGGCAGGAAAGTGAAAGACAAATAAGAAAGGAAGCAAGAAGGAAGGAGAGACACCAACAGGACACCCCAGCCCACTGTCTGGGGGGCAGCTCATACCAAGAACAGGAAGAGGAGCTGCAGAGGCCATACAGGAGCCTGGAAACCACGTGGGAAGCAGCACCGAGGGAACACCCAAGCCCTGGCCTAGGCATGGGGGTGGGTCGGGATGGGACTGGTCCAGCAGCCACTTCTGTCCCAGCTTACTCTGCCTGGCCACCATGGCAGACAGGAGCTCTGCTCAGGGACCCAGGGTGGGAGCCTGCCCATCTCTGCGCATGCTTTCAGGATCACGGGGGCGAGGAAAAGAGTGTGATGTGCTGGCTCTGGAGCTTCTGCCCCAAAGTGACACAGGCCACTGCCACACATATTTCATTGACTCAGGCAAGTCACACAGCCACTGTCAGGTCCAACAAGGTGGAAATGTGTAATCCTTTCACAGGAGGGGCACCAGGTATTGTTAAACAATCATGCAGACCATAGCAGAGGGAAAATTGGTACAAGCATCTTAGAGAACAGTTGACTGTCTAGGGGAGCTGAGGAAATACACATCCTAGGGTCCAGCAATTCCACTGCTGACAACACAGCCTAGAGACACTTAGGCCCATACACAGGCCACGCAGACCAGTGATGCTCCTAAGAGCTGGAAACGACTCAAATAGCCATCAAACGCAGAATGAGTACAAGATGATGGCACATTTAGAAAGACAGACCCATATACAGCAATCGAATGAACAAGTTAGAACTGCAGGCAGCAACATGGACTAATCTTAAAAACATCATGTTTAGCAAAATCAATGACTCAAAAGAACATCAACAGTGGAATTCCACTTTATAATCTTTGAAAAACAGCAACACTAAATCCTATTTTAAAGACACATGCATAGTTCAAAACTACTGGGCCAAACAAGGAAGGGCTCCACATGGAAGTCAGCAATGGGGCTCCTCACGAGGAGGGAGGAGAACTTCTGGGGAGACAGCAGGGTCCTGCTTCCTGAGTCAGTGGGAGAATCACACTGTTGTTTACAATTATTCACTAGGCCGTCTGTGAATTTTATGCATTTTTTGGTACGCTTTATATTTCACAATTAAAGGTTTTCATAAATGGAAGCACGATGAATAATGCATTTGGTATTATTACACACTCAGTGAAGTCAGCGTGGGCCAGAGGGCAGGAGCAAGGAGACCTGCTGTGTTCCCTACATCCCCAAGAGGCCCGGGTGGAGATGCTCATCCTCCTAGGCCCTGAGTTTCCTGGGTGGCTACAGAAGTGTGCCAGAACAATTGGGTTTTAAGTCTCTCCCCTATCTTTTTATTTTTATTTTTTTGGTTGGGGGGCGTCAGGGTCTTGCTCTGTCACCCAGGCTGGAGTGCAGTGGTGCTATAGCAGCTCACTGCAGCTTTGACCTCTTGGGCTCAGGCGACCCTCCCGCCTCAGCCTCCTGAGTAGCTGGGACCACAGGCACACTCCCCAAGCCTGGCTGTCTCCTGCCTTTCTATTGTAGATTCTGATTCATATTAGGACAGAAAATCCTCTCGCTGTGATCCTGTGAAGAGTCTTTCATCCGAGACACCATGGGCCTTCCAAACAGAAACACCTCCATTCCATCCCAGCGGCGAAAGGACATGAAGAAAGCCCTTCCTTCAGGGCCCGTGTGGCCGCCGTGGGCTCCGCCTCTGCCCCGCCTCGGGAGGGAGCGCTGTCGTGGGAGAGCTTTCTGTTTCAGGTCAGCTGACTGCGTCCAGGAGACTGGAGGGAGCCCATCACCGCCTGCCCCGGAATCACCGATTGGGAAGAATCCTTGGAGGCAGCCTCAGCTGACCCCTCCATTTCTGACTGACAG
Source organism: Pan troglodytes (assembly GCF_028858775.2). Lineage (NCBI taxonomy): Eukaryota > Metazoa > Chordata > Mammalia > Primates > Hominidae > Pan > Pan troglodytes. The sequence continues at coordinate 170,927,270 of NC_072404.2, read as the reverse complement.
TAGTGTAGCAACCATCATGGTCACATTTGGCGTATTTCTCCTTGCCTCGTCTACCTCAGCGACAACCAAGTGAGGCAGGTACTGTCATAACCTTCATTTCACAGATGGTGAAAAGGAGGCTTTGGGACATTCACGGTCGTGTGACTGGTCAGTGGTGCGTATAGAGCGACAGTAGCCCTAGAGAGGGTTGGTGGTGACCTGCCTCGGGCACGTCTTGTGCTGGTGAAAATTAAGACCGAATTTAACTTTCACTTAAAATTAAGGCTGACCCTAGAATACAGGCATCTGGGATTTTCCTGCTCAAGAGCACTGTAAACTACCTCGTGTCCCCCTCCAGGATGCCCTGCCTAACCCAGCTCCCCTCAGCCGAGCTCCCAGCTCCCCATCACCTGGTATCGACCATGACAGCTCTGGGTGGTCACCTTCTCATGTGTCAGCCCCCCCACAAAGAAACAGGAAAGGAGACCACCACACCAGGCCTGGACTGCAGCTACAGCAGAGTAGCTTCTCTGTATGGACTATGGATAGCTTGAGTCAGCTTCCAAACCAAAGGCCGGAGGACTCTTTCTCTGGTGTGTGGCCAGCACCAGTGACACAGCCAGAAATGGTATGTGGCCTTTCTACAGGATTCTGGGGAGAAAACACTGTGATAATGACAAGGCTGATTTTTTAAATGTATTTGGATCTGATTCTGAATGAATTTGTAATTCCTGTAATGATGCTTTCCCGAAGGAGAGAGGGAAATGTTGTTCCGTTGAAGAGGGTTTGGCAAAAGCCAATGTGCGACATTGGTAGGGTGTTTGGGGGTCGAGGGACAACTGGAGTGTCCATCCTGAAATTGTAGGTGCTGGGTACCACTCATACAGTGTTCAGAGTGGGGGGGCATCTTAAGTAACTGTGAAGGATTTCTCTTTGTACAATACTTCTTTACTTCAGAGTTGTGAGGGTAATGGCGGATGTAAGATGAGAGAGACAGCCACCTGTTTTCTGGATGCCTTGGCAGTGGGACATGGCTATGACCCTCCCAGGTGCACACCTCTCAGGAAACTGAACAGCAACCTAAGTGCTTTGGCCAGGTGACCTGTGTGCAGAGCTTGGACCGCACTGACTCCCCCAGTGGCCTGACAGTACCAGAGGCCCATGGTCAGCATTCCCAGGCAGAGCCCACAGCGGTGGCTCCTTCCTGCCTGGCTTCGTATCCCAGATGGTGGCATTGTTTCCAAGGAATGAAAGTCAAATACACTTTCAGAGTCAGAGAGGAGATCAAGGGTTTGAACTAGCCAAGACCAGTGCAATGCCAACTCTCACATTTATCTGCCTGGGCTGTCCACTCCGTGAGTGTTGCTGGCATCTCTACTTTCCACTGTGCTATGACACAATTGGGACCACCTTCCTGGGTCCGGGGACCTCTGAGAAGTTGCGGTTAAGTGGGGGCTTGGGAAGAACAATGTGAATGTAAAGTTAAATTCTGAGGCAACCCGGTTCCTAAAAAGTCCAAATCTTAGATCTTCCAGCTGCCTTGCTTTGAGTTTCTAGAACTGAGCTTCTAGAGATTGGGAAGACAGAGGGCCACTAATGGACCCCATCATTTTACCGAGTACTTAAAATGCAATCTTTTTTAAATTTTATTTTTCAGTTGCTCTTTAGAAGTTATCCCAATATATAATTTTTGACAGAGGATAAACTTAAATACGTAGGACACCTCACTGTAAAATTATGGAGACAGGTTTTGCATGTGGCTCATGGAACCCATCTTACTGCCTTACGGTCAAGCCACAGGCACATTACTGCAAGAGGCTTAATTTGCACTTGAAGTATGCGGGTCTGTTGGTGTGAAGAACAAAGTGGAATCCAAGCTGTGTCTGGGAAGTGACACAGTCTACTTAGAGACTGGATATTATCCTTGTCATCCATCAGATGTCTGTGGTGAGCCTGCAGGGGACGGAAAGCACCAACAGAATGGCAAGCAAATTGGGAAAGCCAAGGGAACTCCCAGAGTGGTGAGGGTGGTGGCCTTGAGCATCCACTAAGTAGACCTTTGGTCCAGGAGGAAGTGTACCAGTTCAGATTGCTGCAGCCACAAAAGTCACTAACCAAAGGCTTAGGTGATACCCTGTCTTCATCCTACTCTGATGAGAAGTTGAGAAACATCATTTAAACAGACTCATGTGGTGGACTGAGCACCGCTTCCAGGATAGCCACAGACACAGCCCCCATCTTGGGACATTTCAGAAGACAGAAGGAGGACCCACACAGGAGAGGAAAGGGCCACAGGATGGAACCGGGTGCTGGTCATGGACTCGTGTCCCTTGGAGGAGGCCTTGGTGTGGCTGGTCCCATCCTCCAAGCATCACTCCTCAATATCTTACCAATGTCAAAGATGTCAGCCCATTCCTAAAATGTAATATTGATCAAAGGCTTAAGATACAGCTAATATTCAAATGACCAGATCAAAAGTGTTAAGGAAGCATGCAAATAGATGAGATCTACAGAAGAACTTAAAAGATGGAATTTATCTAGCACAAATACAACATCCTGAACTCAACTGTAAGCTGGAGAAGAGCCTAGATGATTTAGGACATGTGAAGAAGACCCAGGGAACCTGATGGCAGATGTGAGAGATCTGCAAAATAGAATGCAATGTTTAAAACACAAGTTTGGGCTACATCAATAGAATTTAACATTCAGACTACAGCTGGTCAGACCAAATTCCGCATACTGGGTTCAGCCCCAGACCCCTTGAAGACTAACTCTTGAGAACACTAGGTGACTCCCAAAGAGAATGCCTAGACTAGACAAAAAGGCTCATCGCAGTGAGGGATGTACTGAGGCATGTGGTCAGCAGGTGGGGTTTGCAGCCCATTCTCCAATCTGCCATTTAACTGTGTGACTTTAAACAGCTACTGAACCTCTCTGAATCTCTGTTTTCTCATCTATACAATATAAACTTTCCCTAAATGAGGTAATTATGTAAATCACAATGCCTGTCCCTAAGTAAGCACTCAACAAATTTGCTAAATTATTATGATCAGTATCATTGTGCTAAAAAAAAGACCTCCTGCTGAGCTGAGGCTGGCAGGTGGGAGCGGTAGGCCAGGTGTCCAGGGATAAGGTGAAAAGCCACCAGAGAGTGACATGCCCCCAGCTCCAGAGAGTTGGGTTGCAATGCAGAATTTCTGGATACTAAACTTGAGAAGCACTCCTCTGAAAGTGCTACACTTCTACTCAAAGTGTGCAGTCAGCTCAAGGTGTCCCGGAACGAACACCGGCGCTGAATGGGAACAGAGTGAGCTGGGTAATTCCCACGCCTCTGCGAGCTCTAAGATGCTGCAGCTCTTTCTCTTACACCTTCTGCAACTTCAGTATTAAATAACATAAATACGTATTGGGCATTCCCAATACCCAAGATAATAAAAAATATTCCCCAAGGAAGCCTTTTGCTCTCTGGAGGAATTAGCTCACCTAAGCCCAAACCTGTCCACAGCCACGTCCCAGGGCTAGGAACAGAAAATGGAGGGAGCGGGAGTCCCCTCCCAACCTCCCACACACTCAGAGCCCCTCTTCCACTGAGAGGCTGAATCCACCCCTGCCCCTCACCTCCTGGCATGAGCTCCACCCCTGCCCTGCACCTCCTGGTGAGAGGCGAGGAGTGATGCTCAGCCGGTTCCAGTCTTCTGGGGCGCTGCTTGTCCCCGCGCCAAGGGCTCCCCACAGCAGGGTGAGAACACATCTGAACGGTTCTTCTCCAGCCTGGGCGTGCGTCATGTAGGCCTAAAGAACGAACGGGTCTCGTGTGTCCATCTGTCCTCTTAGACAATTTACTGTCTCCATTTCAGTCCACAGAGTTCCTCGTTGAGTCTCATGATGCTCCTTTCTCCCCACTGATTATAAAAGTAATACAAGCTCATTGGACAAAGTTTGGAAGACACAGAGGTCACTTTTTTTTTTTTTTTTTTTTTTTTTTTTTTGAGATGGAGTCTCGCTCTGTCGCCCAGGCTGGAGTGCAGTGGCGCGATCTGGGCTCACTGCAAGCTCCACCTCCCGGGTTCAAGCGATTATCCTGCCTCAGCCTCCCGAGTAGCTGGACTTACAGGCATGCGCTACCACGCTCAGCTAATTTTTGTATTTTTAGTAGAGACAGGGTTTCGCCTTATTGGCCAGGATGGTCTCCATCTCTTGACCTTGTGATATGCCCGCTTTGGCCTCCCAAGGTGCTAGGATTACAGGCGTGAGCCACCTCGCCCAGCCAGAAAGGTCACTTTCAATCACCCTTCACCTCATCATCTAGAACTAAATAATGACTACGTTATGGACTTGATATATATATAAAAGATTTATTTTACAACATGGGGTTTGCACAATTTCTTATGAGCAACATCCTTCTTTCCCGTATCAACACATTATGCAAATTTTCCAACTCATTAGATCATCTTCAAAATTATGGCTGTGGCATTCCACCCACGAACAGGGCTTTCCTTACTGGACAGTTTCCTATTTTAGCTGTTTGTGTTGTCTCCGTCTTTTGGTATTATATAGAGCATTGCAGTTAAAAAAAAAAAATTCTACTATGTAGCTTTTTATTATTTCTTTAGGATAAATTCCTAGGACAGGTTTATTGCTGGGTCAAATGGTTTAAACATTAAGAATCTTGATAAAAAGTCATAAAATTACTCCCAGAAAATTATACCAATTTACTCATAGCTGTATAGGCGAATGTTTGTATTACTCAACCTTTGTCAAACCTGACTGACTGTTATCTCAGTGTTCTATCTCTGCCAATTTGAGCATTGAAAATTTTTTTTTAATTTTACTGTGAATTATTTAATCACTAGTGGGGTTCAACATTTCACTTATTTTTGTTGGCCATTGGTCTTACTTTTGGTAATTGTCCGTTGACACTGTTTGCTAATTTTTCTCCCTGGATGTTCAACATTGTTTTATTGATCCTTAAGAACACTTTTATATTTAAGGTTTTTAACTCTTGGTCTGCCATACTGGAATATTTTTCCAGTACATTCTGTTTGCATTTTAACTTGAAATCTTATTTTTAATGTGCAAACATTTAATTTTAATACAGTCAAACCTAATAATGTGTGCATTCGTAGGTTTTCTTTGTTATGTTTTGAAAGGTCTTTCCCATTCTAAGATCCGACAAAAATTGCTCTGGTTTTTTCTCTCCGATTTTTTGATGGTTTTTTAAACATGGTGGTGTCTGATGGGAAGTAGACTATAACTCTTCTTTTCCAAATAGTAACCTAGTGTCCAGCACCCTTCACTCAATAGCCCATGTGAAATGTATGTTCTATCATATACTAAAGTAGTATAAAACATTTTAACATTATAAATTAATCAACATGAAATCAATTTTTTATAAAATATTTTGTTTTTCCATTTTTTGTTACGTTGATCTGCCTTTCTCACACTGTTCGATTTAATATTTATTTATACTACCTGTGGTTTGGTAGAGCAAATACAACAACCAAATTTTATTTTACAAAAATTTTCATCTATTTTCACTCATTTGTTGTTTCTCCAATTTAGAATCACCTGGTCAAGTTCCAAAATTGCCCTGAAATGATTTTGGTTGGAATTACATTATGTTTTAAATTAATTATAGGAAAAGCATTACCTTGATAATATTGAGACTTCAAATCTGAGAGTATGGCAAATCTTTTCATTTAATTAAATTTTAAAACACTGTTTTGTTATACAAGTTCTTCACATTTCTAAAATTGATTCCAAGATATTTTATGTACTATAATAATTGCAGTCTTTTCTCCCCTATGTTTTCAAATCTTTTATTGCCAACGTATAGAACATCAATTGGCTAATATTTTTGTGCTATGACTAGCCAATTTAGTACAAACTCTTTCAATGGTAGCACTAGTGTTTTCAGTTTATTCTCTTGAATTTTTTAGGTAGAAAAGAAAAAGGTCTACAAATTACAATAATTTTTATCTGCCTTTTGGCAATGTATCTATTACTGCTTATGTTTTTCTTATCTTATTGCATCATTTAAAACTTATAGATCAGGGTTAAGATGGGGAAATGGGCTCTCCTGCCTTATTCTTCAGTTTAATAGGCTTCTTTTGATTGTTTTATCCTAATGTCTGATGTTAGGTTTTAGTTTAAAAGACAGAATATTTACCAAGTTAAAAAGTAATCATTTTATTCCTAATCCACTAAAAAGATTTTATCAGCATCTCCTAGAAGATCATCAAGATGAATATTTTTTCCTGTCCTTGAACCTATTGATGTGACAAATTATATTAACAGTATCCTATATTAAGCCAGTATCTCATTTCTGACATAAATCTTTATTAAAATTAAGATGTAATATTCTTTCAATATTCTGCATGATTTGATTAGGTAGCATTTTATTTACAATATAATGCATTGATAGGTATAAATGAGGATGGTTTATAATTTTTTTATACTATTTCAGCCAGGATTTATATAAGAATTTTGCTATCTTTGAAAAATGAATTCAGGACGCTTTTCATTTCACTGTTGGATATTTATACAGCACAAAAAAACTTGCCACTAAAATCGTCTGTGTCATGGAAGTACGCATTCTTGTTTTTGAGATAATTCTTTGACAACATTTAAAATGTATTCCAATGTCATCAATCTATCCATGTTTTAAACATCTTATTAGCCCAGTTTTGACCATCTTTATTTTCCCAAAAAATAATCAAATTTATCAAAACCTAAAAATTTACAAGCAGAATTTTATAATCATGTTTATTCTCATGTTTACTCTCTAAAACTTCATATTATGTTCATATCTCCTTTTCCATTTCTAATTTTATGCATTTGTATTTTCTCTTTATTATTTGACTTTTGGATGTCTTTTTTCCCCAAATAACCAATTGATAGATTTATAACCCATATGAATATTCTTCTGTTTTCTAACATAATAATTTTCACATATATCATTTTATTTTCTCTGCTTTTCTTCTTTTGTCTTTCTGCTTATTTTTTGTCTTTTTTTCCACTTCTTGAATACCTAGCATATCTATCTATGTTTTTTCCTATATGGTAATAAATGAATAATACGGTAATAATATGAATGAATAATATGGTAATGAATGAATAATAAATGTTAACTCCATACATTTTCACGAATACTGTTTTGACCACTCCTGTAATAGCTCATAAGCAGGATTCCATCGATACTAACTAAACAGCAAGTGCCATTTTGATTCTTGCTTTAATGCCACTTATTTTGTTGAATGATTCTTAATTTCCAAAAAGTTTAGGATTGGGGCTAAAACTTTTGGTCAAGGCTGACATAGCATATGAGCAGATCCGGATCTCAATGGATGGAGGTAGATGGGAAGGCAGAGGGAATGTGAACAGAGACACGGACACGCACAGCCAAAGTGGCAAGTCACCAGAGTCCTGTGGTCCCAGCTCAGGAGGATGACACAGTCAGGACCACACAGCCAATGAACCTTTCAGGGTCTGGGCCTCCAGGCCAGTCCTAGGACACTGACTAGCACCAGAGAGGGGTGCACTCCTGTGCTCTCTCTCTCTCTCCCTCCTTTCTCTTTCTGTTTCTCTTCCTCTTTCTCCCTCTCCATCCCCATCTCTATCTCTCTCTATTTCTACATCAACTTCTTCTGAAAAAAATAAAAACTTTCTTTCAAAAAGGCACTATTTTAAAATCTTAGTAATGCTCTCAAACCATGAAGTCTCCAATAGAAATCTCATCACCATCGCCATAAACAAATGTACTTGAGTGTGTCAGAGCCGTTTTCTCTGCCCACATGCTGGCAGAAAGCACAGCCTCCATGGTTGAGAGCTGAAACTCATGAACAGCTCTTGCCATCAGAAAACGGGGGCCTCTAAGCAAGTATCTGTCTCCCTGGTCTGCCACTGCCGCTGCCTGCTTGCCACCATTCACTGCTGACAAGCAGGTGCTGTGCACGAAAATCACCCTAGGAACTAAAACCTGTTGTAAAACAAAGTGCATCTCCATGTGCCTTTTTGGACTAATTTCAAGCCCCATAGACTTGTCCCTACTAAATCCAAAGTAGCTTTTACTTTTGGATATGGGTTTGTGTCGTTCTTTCTACCTTTCACCATCTCCAACATGATCAACAATAGCCACGTACGTCCACGATCTAAGAAGAGAGAGAAGTGGAATAAGAGCCATCACTCACAGCCAGGCATGTAGCATGCACCTATGGTCCCAGGTACTAGAGAGGCTGAGGCAGGAGGATTATTTGAGCCCAGGAGTTCAAGGCTGCAGTGAGCTATGATCACACCACTGCACTCCAGCCAAGGCAACAGAGCAAGACCCTGTCTCAAAAAAAAAGAAAGAAAGAACGAAAGACAGAAAGAGAGAGAGAGAGAGAAAGAAAGAAAGAAGAAGAAAGAAAGAAAGAAAGAAAGAAAGAAAGAAAGAAAGAAAGAAAGAAAGAAGAGCATCACCCATGCATGAAGCCAATGCCTCCCTCATGGCTGAGCAGGAAGAAGCTCCTCTGAGGCCTGACTCCCACCAGCATTGTAGCTGGGACCCCAAGGTTAGCGCCAGCATCATATCTGGGACCCAAGGTTAGCGCCAGCATCATATCTGGGACCCCAAGGTTGGTGCCTGCAGTTTTCACATGGCATTATGCACTCCTCATCATGCTATCCACCAAGGCCCTACCCGAGTCAGTGTAATCATTTCTTAAAAACAATGCAAATGGAAGACAAAGTTATTTTGACCAGCTCAGAGGCTGAAAGGCCTTGGCTGCCTCATGGCAGACAACAGAAGAAAAGACTGCAAACAGATAGGAAAGAAAACATGATTACATCACAGAGGTGACATTAAATCAATAGAAGCAGCGCGAGATCGATGCGCCTTTGCTCGTGGTAAGAGCAGTGGGCTCGTGCATATTTTCAGATTGTGCCAAGATCGTTTCCTACTGGAGTTGTACAAAGGAAGACTTTGGGGGATGACATGGGCGGGGCTGCTGTTTTCTTAAACATCTCATTTGATTCTTCAAGTATGGCTCTATTTTTCTTCCTTAATTCCTCAATACAGTCAATCAGTTCCAGCCCTGTGCATATATGAGACGCCAGTACCAATACTAGCACAGGCAGCCGGGTAATTGCCAAAGAGAAGTTACTCGGAGTTAACCAGTGGAAATTGAGGCGCTGTGATTTGCCACTGCAATGACCAGACTGAAGGAAATCAGGTCATGCAAACAATTCACTTTCAAGGCTCTGCCTTTGCATCACTTAGCCTTGGACCGCGGGCCAGGGCCACAGAACATCCCTCAGAGTGGGAGAGCAGCAAACCCCATGAATCCATGTTTTAGCTGAGGCAGTATCAGCAAAGAGGAAATTTCACATTGAGAAAGTGTCCCTGGGTTCTAGCACTGATTCTGCTGCTAACGATGAACTTAAGCTCTTTAAGCTCTCTGGGCCTCAGTTCTTTTTATCTCTACAATGAGGCTGTAGGAGCAGATGATCTTAACATCTTTTATTATTATTATTATTATTATTATACTTTAAGTTCTAGGATACATGTGCACAATGTGCAGGTTTGTTACATATGTATACAAGTGCCATGTTGCTGTGCTGCACCCATTAACTCGTCATTTAGCATTAGGTATATCTCCTAATGCTATCCCTCCCCCCTCCCCCCACCCCACAACAGGATCTTTTTTAACCTCCAAAATTTTTATTCTATAAAAACTGGACTAAAATTCCCCTGGATCATGTTTGCACGGTGGTAACCAAGCAAAGAGGCTAAAAAATATTGGGACATTTTTCGGCCACTCTGGACACATCATAACTAAATAATATTAAACATCTCTAAATGGAATGTTTCATCAGTAAAGAAAATACACATATAGCTCAAGCTATATCCTGCCATCGATCTGAGCACGGAACAGAGGCAGGATATGGCCATGGGTTTGCATTTGTTATTAATAGGAAGGCTGAATTTTTCAGGACAAAAATAACATTATCCTCTGAACTAAGAAAATGTGAAGCTGTAAATAAAAATATTAGGTTGGTGCAAAAGTAATCGCAGTTTTTGCTGTTACTTTTAATGGCAAAAACCGCACTTACTTTTGCACTAAGCTAATAGGTGTGCTTGCCAGCTGAGAGGACAGTATACCTGGTATTGCTCTTCAGAATCTCATCCTTGGGACTCAGTGACTGTTCTGGGCAAAAATGTTCTTGGATTCCAGTCCAGGGAATTATAATTTAGCAACATGAGCCCTGGGCCAATTATCTAGAAATGGTGAAGACAGATTAACAGGGACCGGCGGCTCTGAGGGCTGGAAGGAATGCGTAACCTGGTGCCGCACCTGTGTCTTCCCTGGTAGCAAAAGAGAGGTCCCAAGGAGGCCTCAAGGACAAGGCAGTCAGGCCTCTCCTGCCTGAGAAATCTACCACATTTGGAGAAGAAGGAGAAACAGGATTCCAAATCTCATCAATACTGCAGCTGCCATAGTCCAAGCAAAAGGATGCGATGGTTTGAGAAGAATAGTAGGCCTGTGTTCTGCATCATAACAGCCAGAATTCCTGTTATCCATGCCCGTCTCTGGACCTGCCTCCTCCCTTGTGAAACAGGAGTGACCCCCTTCCCGCCGCTGAGCTCAGAGAGCCCAGACGGGGGCCTGGGAGGCTCATTCACCCGAGACCTGTTGGCCTCAGACAGTTTTTCCATCCATTCTGAAAAGCTTCCGGTCCTTTTTCTTATTTTTCGGAAAGTTTCCCTAAACAGTTTCAATATGGTTCTTCTTTTTAGGGTGTTTTGTCCTGTACTGTGTTCCCCCAAAATGTATATCTTGAACTCCTTATCCCAAAGACTTCGGAATGTGACCATATTTGAGAAAGGGCCCTTGAAGAGGGAATCAAGTTAAAATGAGACAGTTGGCTGGACCTTAATTCAATCCGACTAGCGTCCTCATAAGAAGACACAGACACACACACAGAGACGGCCATGTGAGGACATAGGGAGAAGATGGCCATCTGCAAGCCAAGGAGAGAGGCCAACCCTGCTCACATCTTGATCTTGGACTTCCAGCCTCCAGGGTTGTAAGACAATACATTTCTGTTGCTGAAGCCTCCTGTCTGCAGTGCTTTCTTATGGCAGCTCTAGCAAGCTAACACAGGGCAAGTGAACACAGTAAACAAAAATTCCTGCACGGCAAATGGTTGTTAAGAGAAATAGTCCATTGGGTGAAGTGGTGGCAGGCAAGAGCTCAGATTTAGTACAGGAGTTTGGGGGCCCTATCCTGCCCCGCCCCACCGGCAGACAGCCTCAGCTGCCCACAGCAAAGGGGAAGAGACCAGGGGAGGCAGGTCCTGGCCATGCTTGGGTCTGGGGAGCTCGTCCTCAGGTGCTGTGTGGTGTTTCAGGAGCTCCCAGGAGGGGACAGCAGGCCGGCTACGAACAGTGGCTAAAGGTGGGGCATTTGTGCCTGGCTTGGAGGATCAGATGGAGGAGGAGAGGAGACAGCATTCCAGGCCTGAGACAGGATGAGCTCAACCCGGGTGGCAAAGAGGAAGCACGTGTGGGGTGTTTGAGGCAGAGGGAGTGCCCAGAACAGCCACCGGGAGCAGTGGGTGGAGTTAGAAAGGGTAAGCCGAGATACCACGTGGAACTCAGGGCTGGGGCTCCTACGGAGGGCTCTGAACGCCTTGCTCAGGAGTCAACTTTGGACAAAAAGAAGCTGTCCACATCTGAAAAACACTACTCTCCCCTTCACCACCACCCCCTAAGAGAAGACAAGCTGAATCAATGCACATTTTTTATTAATTTTAAAAATATGTTTTATTGATCTTCAAAACTCTTTTAAGGAAAGGGGAGTCATTGGAGATGTTCCAGTTTGGGAAGGTTGGTGCCCACGCACGGCGACCCTGGCCCATGAGAAGGATCAGTTTGGGAAGGTTGGTGCCCACGCACGGCGACCCTGGCCCATGAGAAGGATCAGTTTGGGAAGGCTGGTGCCCACGTATGGTGACCCTGGCCCATGAGGAGGATCACCAACGGGGTGGACGAGGAGACTGTGAAAGCCCCTCCCCAGAGAAGTGCGGCAGGTCCAGGCCCTGAGAAGACCCAGGTATGGCAGCCGGATGCCGCCGTTCCCCGTTCCCTCCATCCCTGCCACGAACCTGTGAGCTCACCCAATCCCGATAAGATCACAGCCCTCAGGGTGCACGGTTGCAGGTCCATTCCCTGCAAAATCAGAGTTAATTAATACAAGGCCATGGACAGAGCCCGACAATGGGGGCCTATTCTCCCCCAGCTGTGCATGAACAACTCCATGTAATATTTATAAACCAAGTTATGCCTGTGCACTGAAGAGAGGCTGGGCCCTGAGGACTATTTTGCTGGCCGTATTTCATGAGTTCAGGAGCTCCATAGGGAGGTGACAGGCAGACCGGGACCCTCGAGGCACACTCCACACAGCCAACTCTGGGCTCCTGAGACCTTTAGGGGAAACTTCTATCCCACTCCACCCTAGGGCTGATGCCTGTCTTTGAGAAAGGCCTAATATCAAACTGAATTTACTCTACAGATCCAAACGGACAGCCAAGGTATGGCTGGCCAAGATGCCAAAGAATCCAAGGAGTCGTGTAGAAGAAGGGAGACCAAGTCATTCGCTCTGTTCCTGGATTTCTGCCAAGGCCCCAAACCTCCTGCTTGAGCAGCTCGGATCCTAAATGCAGCTGAAGCTGCTTCCTGTGGCTCCCTTGAAGCCAGAAACCACTGCCAGGGCCTGCACCACCACCCACCCCCATCCCCAGGCCTGGGGTCACTGTCCCACCATTAACAGGAGCTAGAAATATGCTTTGCTGTGTTGCTAAATAAGTCTTGTTCTGTGACTAAGACTTTGGGGGTTGTTTGTTACACAGCAGAAGCTTGTCTGTCCTGTTCGATACAAGACCTATGTCTCCACTTTAGAAACTATCTGTTGACTGCAGGTTAGGAAGGTGGAGCTTTCCTCACTTACACACTTCTCACTACCCCTTGAACAATAGGTGCCAGCTGTGTTATTTTTTTTCTATTACTTACCTTTGCAAATTTAGGTGATATTTTCCATTTCTTCCACCGACATTAAAGGTATCTCTTGGCTTTCCACCATGTACATCAGGGTGGCAGTAAAGCAGTCTTCCTCTGCCCTCCTGGCTCTCCTTCTCCCACCCTACTTCCATCAGTTATCACTTTACCTTTTCATTGTGGGGAATCGTATCCGCAGCATTCTATCTTGAAGCCACAACCAAGTCTTCTGGGCTTTATTCCCAGGTTGATTCTAAAAGAAAAATAATTTTTTAAAAAGAATGAATGCATTTATGTGATTATGACTGTATAAAACTGTTCCTTCCAGGGCCAAGTAGTACAGTAAAATTTTATTCTCTATAGGTCCAATGTTAAGATCTTCTGCCACTCAAGGGAGAAGGGTCCCAGCATCAGAGTTGAATGGATTCCCTCTTCTTGTGCTCCACCAGTTTCTCGGTATCGTCTTCCTACCTGGAACATGGCTTTTTTGTACTGTTTTTGGGCTTTTCCTAGACATTATTATTAGTCCTGCCTAGCTGGTATGCCCTCCCTCTTCCTTATGGCTAAACAGAACTTGACTTGTTCAGGTGACAATATGTCAGCCTCAGGAGTCACAAATAGTCCAGTCAGTGGGTCTCAAATCTACCAATTAGCATCACCCAGGAAACTTTATATGACCACACATGCCCAAGTGCCACTCCATGCCAGCTGGACAAGATGCCCTGGGGTGGGGCCTCATCACCCATTTATTTTAAGTTGAAGCCAATCATAACCATTCTGCTTCATTTTGCCAGATACGCACCTTCTCATCCCATCTGGCAGCTGGAGGTGCACATAGGACCCTCCTGTGGCCAAACAGACCTAAGAAAAGGTCTGCCGGAAAGTTCTGGAAGTTTTACCTTTGTGACAAGAGGAAAGACCTTCTCCACCCACCCTCATTGCTCCTTTCTTGCCTTTGAATGCAGTATGGGTACACTGTGCCTGAAAATATGAGAGCCACCTGCTCATCATGAGGTGACAAGCTGGAGAACAAAAGGTCCTCGTGCTGAGCATGGCCAAACAGTGCAGTGGAAATAGCCAGGTCCTTGATGATGTCTTTGAGCTTCTGAGCCAACTCAGAGATGACCCATCTCTGGAGTTCTGTTAAGTGAATAATAAATGCGCTCATGGATTAAGCCACTCTCAGGCAGATGATGTGTTACTTGCAGCCAAAAGCTCCCCAATTGACAGACCTTACTATGTTAGAGAAGAAGCATTTCTTCTTCCACATGCCACTACTATCTCCCAGCTCCTTTTTCAATCTATGACATAATCCAGTTTTGTTTTATGGGGTCCTCTTAATGCCTGCTGACTTCTTGTGCTAACTGGGTTCTGTTGCTCTCTGAGGCTACAGTATAACATCATTCTTGAAGGCATTTTCACTGGACTCCCAGGGTAGTGCCTCTGTTTCTTGTTTGCCTTACCTTATCTTTATTGACTTTCTGAAATATATCCTCAGGTAGCATTTTCAGCAAAGGCCTATCAGAAACAAAATGCGTTCACCTTGCCCTTGTGCTGAATCATACTTGACCTTGATGCGGCTGCTTATGAAAACACTGGCTGAATTTCATCCCTTTGTGGATGGCCCGATTCCCCCTCCTTGCAAGGTCCTCCATGCTTTTCTTTATCTTTAGTTTTCTAAAATTTCATCAAGATATGCAGGTCTTTTTTCACTTATCATGCTGGTCATTCAGTGAGTTCCTGTTATTTTGAAAATTTGTGTCTCTGTTCAGGTCTTGAAAGTTTCATATATTACTTCTTTGATAATTTTCTTGTCCATTTTTTCTCTGTTCTTTCAAGAAATATTGCAGTCTGATATTTTTCTTTCCTGAATTGATCTTTTATGTTTTTTGTCATTTTTCTCATAGTTCCTATTTTACTCTGTGTTCTGGAAATTTCCTCAACTTACCTCCCAACTCCTCTTTGATTTGTTTTACAATCCTTTTGTTTTTATTTCTGAATATTCTTTCTCAGGGTTTCATAATATCTGTTCTTTTTTTTAAAATGCAGTACGTGCTTGAAGAATACTTCAAAATATTTCATTTTGAAATTAATTTACGATCCCAGAATTGTTTCTTTTCTGTCTGGGGTAGTTATCCTTATTTATTCTGATCTTCCTCTTTTGTGCTGCTAGTAGGTCTTCTTTATGTATTGAAGATTCTATGATTCTATGTCATTAATACTTAAGACAGAGAATTAGGTGGACTTCTAGGAAGGCAAATGGGGCTTTTACCTGGACACAGCCCTGTTTTCCTGCCATTTGTCTCCTGAACGGGATGATTGGTTAACCAGGTACTTTGTGTGCAAGTGTGGCGCTTAATGACTGGCCCACAAGGAGCTCACCCATGAAACCGGGGTCCCAAAAATGCCAGGCTGGGAAAGGCATCCTGAAATTCCACAGGAATTCTGTCCATGTCTATGGTAAAAATCCTGTTCCTGCAAACCTGCCACCTGCATTTCACTTGGGGCTGGCAGTGGGCCGGGGATGGGAGGCAGACCCACAGGCCAGGGGAAGAGCCAGGAGCATCCCCAAGACAGACTGGCGACCCCTCCATTTCCACTCGCTGCTCCCACAACACCTGTGGCCACACCTGCAGCTCAGATCTGCCCCACCTGGGAAGCAGCCACACCCAGTCTCCCGTTCCGTCCAAGGCTGTGCTTCCCCTACTCTGCCGCCTGGACCGGCTTCCATCCATGTCAGGTCCTGCAGAAATCTGTTGAACCATCTCGCCGCCTGCCACCCACTGTGACCTGCGCTGTTATGGGTGTGTTTCTGCATCCCCCTTCGCTGGGCTCTCAGCAGGATCTGATGCTGCAGGGGACGAGCAAACGGGTTGGCAACTTCTAAACATCAACTTCTCTCATTAAAAGAATCACATTCAGCTTAATTACTTCAATAAGTCACGCTGGGCAGCTCTGATTCCACGAGGCTGTGCTGGACAGCACCAGGCCGCTCGCCCTCCACCAGGTCTGCTGGGCCCTCTCTGCTCTTTTGCCTGAAGCAAGCCACACACGAAAACAAGAGGAAACTAACACCCAGGGGTTCCCCTCTCCCTAAAGAGGAGGGTAGCTGTGGATCAGTGCCCCTGCCTCCCTTCCTTCTGGAGGCAGTTCTGGGAATCATTCCTGGCTTCTCCAAGCAAAGCCCAGACTGCTTTCGGCAGGAGCCCTAGTGACCTCCCCAGCTCTTCCTCCCAAGTCTCATACTCCTCCGCCCTCGCTCCTGATTTCTGGGGTCACCTCCCTCATAAATATGTTCCCCAAACCCTCATCTTGGGCTCTGCTCTCAGTGGGGCTGGACCTAAGGCAGGCGTAGCATCCTCCCCAGGGGACATGAGAGTTTCTGTTTATTGAAACATGCTGACATTCTTAGAATGGTGATGGCTGGAGGCAGACTGCCCAGGGAGCTGGACAGATGAACAGGTCCAACCAGGGGCTGTCGGGATATTTGCTCACAGGGCCATGACAGATCCCAGAGGGAGAATAGGGAAGGGAACAATGATGAGGAGGGCTTCATGGGGAGGACTCTGAAGCAGAAGTCAGCCAAGGCCTGGGTGGCATCCAGCTCAGAACCCTTGCTAGGATCTAGCCACAGTCAGCGGCTTCCAAGCATCTGCAACAAGGTCCAAGGGAGCACCAGCTGCACCTCCTCTGGGCCATGGGCAACGAGGGAGCCATGCTACAGACAGAGCCACCCGAGGGGAGCTCCCGCCCACTCCAGCAGAAGGAGATCTGGCAAGGCCCGTTAGCTGGTTAGCCTGTCCAGGAGAAAGTACGGTGGAGCCAGTTTTTCTTTTGGAGAGAAGAAAGCCTAATGGTGCACCCTGAAACCTCGGGACATGTTCTCATGCTCTCACCCTCTGTGCAATAGTGTATTGAGCAGGAACCACTCAGGGTCGTGTAGCAGGGGCTGTGTATGGTCCTCAATATCCACCTCCCTTTCCTTTTAATAATGGGATTTCCCTCATGACCTCCAGTCTTAGCTGAGGACATGGCTGCCTAACCAGAGATTGCATTCCCAGCCTCCTGGGTAGCTAGGTTTGGCCATGCAACTTTCACCAATGGACTATGAGAGGAAGCAAAATGGCAACCTCTGTATCACTAACTTAATAGGCCATTGTTGGTTTTTGGGGTTTCTTCATGTGTCCCCTTCTTCTCTTGCCCCCTTTCCTATGGCCAGGAAATTGTTAGGAATAAGCACGCTGGACCCGGGACAGAAGCCCCGTTTGGGAGATCCTGGAGCCCTGCCTGTCCTGAAGGAGCAGAGCCTCTGTAGCATGATGTGGAAGAGAGATGACTCCTGTTTTTACTTAAGCAGCCACATGTGAAGGTTTCTGTGACAACATCTTAGCCTTTATCCTAATAAATAAAAAGCTAGCATAATGGGGGATCATTCAGGAAGGCCTTCCTGAAGAGCTGGTGCTGAAGCTGGAACTGAACAGAAGAGAAAGGAGAGAGAATGGCAGCACGGTGAGGGCAGGGCTGCACCCAGAGAATGATGCTTACCAAGGACAAGCTGTTGCCTCGGGGTCGGGAACGAAGAAGGAAGAAGACGCAGTGAAGGGATTTGGAGCTACACAACCAAGAGATCTTCCTTCCTTAGAGCGGACCCCACAGGAGACAGCTTTTGAAGAAAGCAGACACAACTCTAAATGTGTCAACTCGTAGGTTCATATTCTTGCCTGCTGGTGTGAAATGTGCCCTTCTGCCACACACACAAAAAACCACAGCCACAAGTGTGAGGGGGGCATGGGCCTGGACTAGAAGGTCCACAGCGACTCTGCGAGGAGACAGAGTGGCCACTGTGCATGCAGCAGACCGGAGAAATGTCAGGGAATTCACAGCACAGAATTGCTCTTAGAAAGGAGCTGTACTCGCTTCCCCAAAAATCCTTGGTGAGTGCCTGGCGTCGAGGATGCAGTCAGGGCCTCACTGTGGAGACCACGATGGAAGGGGAGCACAGGTGAAGCTAATGAGCCCCGGAAGCCTCCTCCGCTGTGTCTTTATGAAGTCTGCAAGCTCCTGGGGTAACCTGTGTGTGTGGTTTTCCCAGGGGCCTGTGAACAGGGCCGGATTCTGTCTTAGGATGACAGTCAGCTCTGGACACCCAAGGGTGCAGAGTGCAGAGGAGGCCGCCACTGAGATGTGTGGGCGGAAGGTGCAGGTCAGGCCGGACGGGGCCACCAGCTGCCCTCACAGGGCAGTGCTGCCGGGAGTTTGTGCCGGGCAGGTCCCCTCCAAGCTGAAGGAGTCCAGGGACCATGGCAGTTCTGGATAAGGATAAAAAGGTAAGGATGGGCCAGGTGCGGTGGCTCACACCTGTAATAGCAGCACTTTGGGAGTCCGAGGTGGGCAGATCATGAGGTCAAGAGATTGAGACCATCCTGGCCAACATGGTGAAACCCCAACTCTACTAAAAATACAAAAATTAGCCAGGCGTGGTGGCACGTGCCTATAATCCCAGCTATTTGGGAGGCTGAGGCAGGAGAATCACTTGATCCTGGGAGGCGGAGGTTGCAGGGAGCCAAGATCATGCCACTGCACTCCAGCCTGGGTGACAGAGCAAGACTCTGTCAAAAAAAAAAAAAAAAGCCAAGGATGGACCTTGATCTATTTTGAGTTGTTTACTCTGAAAAGCTTTGGGAAATTGCATCCTCTCCTCACAAAGCCCCAGGGTACAAAAGTCAAGGCAGTGATGAAGGTATCGGAAGGAGCAACAACCTCAGAAAAGGAAAGTGACTCTGAGCATGAGGGAGGCAGCACCCAGAAGGTGGGCCTGGCCCCCTTGCCTAGAGGCCGGCAAGCTCCCCGAGGGACAGGCCTCTGTGGGAGGAGCAGGCGAGGGGCAGCGGGGAGGTCCAAGGTTCCGAGGGGGTTGGAGAACAATCTACCAGCAGCCCCCACACACCGGGAGCACCTCTTGTCTGCTGGGCAGCCCTGACCACGAGTGTTCCTGCCTGGTGTTATGCACGTGTCGGAGTGACCCTGCAAGGTCCTTGCTGGGAATCCCATTTTACAGATGTGGAAATGGATGTATCTAAGCTGGAATTCAAGCAGGTTGGTCTGGTGCCATAGCTCATTTCCCTGTGGGTTTTCTTGTGTCATTCTGAGTGCAAGGACTCGTGCAGCACCATCAGAGGAGAGAAGGCCATAACATGAAGAGCCTCTGTTAGCTGAATTGGGAAAAACCATGTCCCCATGGCTTACCAGGACTGGCCTCCCAGGTGCAGCCACCAGAGGCGCCAGCGAGCTGCACCAGGCAGCTTGTTCAGAAAGGATCACCTGTGAGCGCTGAGGATGGCACCGTCCAGACAACAGATAAGGCAAAGCCCTCCAAAGTCAGGGTCAGCCCTGGGGAGCAGAGACAACAATCCCTGTCTGCCAGGAAGACTTGCAGGTCTCCGATGGCCTCTGGAAGGGCAGGCAGCACCCTTTGCATTTTATCATCATACTAAACCTAAGAGTCATTTTCAAGTTGAAGTTTGCATTTAACTTTTTTTTAATTGCAAACAGAAGTTTATGGTCCAACAATATGTAACCCTGTAAATCATCTTTAAAATGCCTCCTGTTGTGAAATAATGACAAGAATAATAATCGATCGGCATATATTAAGAGTGAGAGGTTTATGCGGGGCTGAGACAATAGCACAACAAAGCAAATGTTTGCATTCTTTAAGAATAGCATTCTCATTTATAAAGTATGAGTAATAAAATCAATACTGCTGAAATTGAGCCACAGCAGGGTGGAGCATGTTTTCTTAATCTTATGACAGGTGACTGGATAAGAATGTTCTATATTCTTTTCGCTAAATAAAAATATGACCCAAAGCTTTCAACATTCTACATATGGACATGGTGAATTTTTTTTCCCAAAGAGATTCTAAATGAAGATGAGATATACAATTGCAAATATGTGAGAATAAGGCACCCTTATTAATTAGCCCCCTATCTTAACTATTCAACACTCAGTAAATATGTGCTGATATCTGCAAACTCCTGGGGTTAATTGATCATTGTCTCTGAGAACACCTGATCTTCAATGTGTAGACTGAAGTGGGTGATGATGCCCATCTTGGGTGGAGTAAGAAAGAGATGTGGGGAAGTGTCCCTTGCCTGGAATGGGAAGGACAGTGCCTCCAATAAAAAGAAAGATGACTGTGACGACGTCATCGCTGTGGTGACAGTGACAGAGAAGAATGGAGAGTGAATTCTGACACTGGGCAGCTCCGGGAAGGTGTGTGGCTGACCCTTCTTCACTGCATGCCTGTGTCAGCAGTAGGGACCTGTGCGACAGAGCAGAGTGACATGCTTAACAATTCACTATTTATAGGGCATGCAGAGGGAGCCAGCCTGCAGGAGAAATGCACTTACAAAATTGGAACTATTACTCAGAATGTGAATTCCACTGTAACTCCTGTCAGCAGCCACGCGCGGCTGTCGTTACGACCTTGCAAAGCTGCCTGGCTCCTGTGCAATGCCACCATTTCGGTGGCATCTCTACCTCACCCCTCCTGGACAGAGGACCTCTGCAGTCTCCTGAGGACCAGAGCTCTGCCATGCCACCCTGGTGCTGGCCCTGGGGCCTTTCCTGTTCCCGTCCCTGCCCTGCCTCCCTCCCCATTTCGTGCCAGGGCATATCTGCTCAGTGGGCATGACCGTGATTTTCACTTATCTACAGAGACAAGCCTGGTAGTGATCTCCCTGAGAGCCCTTTTCATGACTGGACAGGGGCCAGCTCTTCGCTGCTTCTGCAGTGTTTGCAGAGCTGCACCAGGTGCCCTCGTCTCTGACATCGTCTCCTCACCCAGGACTGGAGGAGGCACCTCAAGAGGCACCCAGTGTACTGGAATTACCCCCAGGGAGGCACTCACAAGGGGCCACTCCCTCACTGCCCCCTCGCTGGGCACTGAGAAATACTCTCAATGATGAAACCGTGCCTTGGCAAGCCCGCAGCGGGCTGCCTGCCAAATGCTCTCCCAGCAGAAGGGGCCGTTTTGCAAGAAAGAGGAAAAATGATTGCAAATATGAGCAGACGTCAGCTTTCTCTTTGGAGGCTAAAGGTTGGTAGCAGGATGAGGTCACTCAGAATACACTCTCTCCTTCATCCCCATTCATTTGGACCAAAGGAGACCTAACTCCTAGGTACAGCTGTGTTCAGATCTCCCATGCAGAAGTCACTGCCCAGGCCACTTGGGGTCTCAGATGACCAGGAGCTCGGCGCTGATGGTTTTAGACCTCACAGGCAGTAGGCTGCCTAAAAATAGAAGCCTTCAAAGCATCAGTGCTCCTGGAGCCAGACACTTTCCCAATACACAGAGAAGACACCTGAAAGCCTGATGACATTCTTCATCATGGGCTCGGCACTATTCATCCTACACTGCTTTGTTGTTGATGCCCGGTTACCATTTGATGACCCAGGGACCAGTCCCTGTGATTCTGCCCCAGTTAACCCCCAAGGAAACGGAGGCAGGTACAGAAGAAGAGACCCACTCTTGGGATCAGCAACAAAGACATCATCCCTGGGGAGAGCCGAGGGTTGCCAAGTTTCAGGGAGATAGGGACAAGGAGAAGCAGACGATTCTGCTGTTGGGAGCTTAGGAAGAGAAGCTGGGATACAGATGCAGATACAGTGAAAGATACAGATATAGAGATAGATGCAAATACAGATGCAGATACAGATACAGATAGATATAGATACAGAGATAGATGCAAATACAGATGATGCACATGCAGATACAGAGACCTGCAGATACAGAGATAGATGCAAATACAGATGTAGATGCAGATACAGATACAGATGCAGACATAGATACAGAGATAGATACAGATACAGATTCAGATGCAGATACAGAGATAGATACAGATACAGAGATAGATACAGATACAGAAATAGATGCAAATACAGATGCAGATACAGATACAGATGCAGACATAGATACAGAGTTAGATACAGATACAGATTCAGATGCAGATACAGACATAGATGCAGATACAGAGATAGATACAGATACAGAGATAGATGCAAATACAGATGCAGGCACAGATACAGATGCAAACATAGATACAGAGATGGATACAGATACAGATGCAGATACAGATACAGAGATAGATGCAGATACAGAGATAGATACAGATACAGAGATAGATGCAAATACAGATGCAGGCACAGATACAGATGCAAACATAGATACAGAGATAGATACAGATACAGATGCAGATACAGAGATAGATGCAAATACAGATGCAGATACAGAGACAGATACAGATGCAGACATAGATACAGATACAAAGATGGATACAGATATAGATGCAGATGCAGATACAGAGATAGATGCAAATATAGATGCAGATACAGATACAGATGCAGACAGAGATACAGGGATAGATACAGATACAGATGCAGATACAGATACAGAGACAGATGCAGATACAGAGATAGATGCAAATACAGATGCAGATACAGAGACAGATACAGATGCAGACATAGATACAGATACAAAGATAGATACAGATACAGATGCAGATACAGATACAGAGATAGATACATATGCAGATGCAGATACAATTACAGAGACAGAGATATATATAGATGCAGATGCAGATACAGATAGATACAGTAGAGATGCAGCTACAGATCGATGCAGATACAGTTACAGACATAGATACAGACACAGAGATTACAGATACAGATGAAGATACAGATGCAGAGATAGACCTCCTCAGAGAAGTATGGAAGGACTGTAGCTTTACAGTCACATGGACTGAGTTCACATCCCCACTCCTCCTCATCCTAGCTGTGTGGCTTTGGGTAAAGTTACTTAATCTCTCTGAGCCTCATTTTCCTCAACTATGAAATAAAGATAACAACCCCTTCAGGGTTTCCTTAAGAATTGAATAATTATAGCAGCTATTGAAGACTTAAAATGTGAGGCTCTTAGCTAAGGGGTTTTCCTGGATTAATTCATTTAATCCTCACAAGAATCCTCTGTTACTGGTATGGGAAAAATTTGGGCAGCGTGGCTAAGTGATTGCCCCAAGGCAAAGTCCAGCACTGTCCACTAACTCACACAGTCACTCCACTGACCGGGAAAAAGGAATAAGACAATGACTCATGCTAAGTGCTTGGCTTGGTGGCTGGCTGGCAGTGATTCTCAACACATGGTAACTACTCATTATTACTAGTTCCATTGCCCCACGCTTATGCCCCTGCCACTCACACACACACTCACATATGCACACACTCACACATGCACACTCATATGCACACACACATTTACACAAGTCACACATGCACACTCACATATTCACATGCATACACACATGCACACAAATGCACACATGCTCACACATATATACACACACGCTCACACTCACACACATGCACACACATTAACATGGACATGCACATTCATATACACATGCACACTTACACATTCACATTCACACATGCACACAAGCTCACACATGTACACACACATACATTCACACATGAACATATGCACACACAATCTCACACTAACACACACAGCTATACCACACGAATTCCCACACATATTAGCACACACATACATTTATGCACTCACAGTCACATGCACATACACTCACACATATACATGCTTACATTCACATGTGCACACACTCATGGCATACACCTACATATTTACACTCGCACAGTGTACACTCAGATGCTTGCACTCACAAGTACACACAAATGCTCTTACATACTGAGACATACAATCATGTTCACACATGCACGTTCACATGGTCACACTCATAACACTCACATGTGCATGCATTCATACACATGCATATGCACTCACATGAACATGTGCCCATACACTCGTACATGCACACCCTCACATACACATGGTCAGATACATTCACACATACACTCATACATGCACATAACACATACTCGAACACATTCACACAAGTGTACCGTCACACATCCATATGCAGACTCACACGCACACACACTCATACACACTGGCGATTACACCCTGTTTGTCGGGACATCTCACTCCCTTTCCTTCTCCCCTAGACCGCCCTCCATGTTCACTTCTCCCCTGACTTCCCGTGAACGAACGCCTGCAAAGGAAGGAGCATAGTCACTTTTTCCTTCATGTAGGCTGAAGCTCGTCACGATCATTCTGACCCCAATCCAGCTTTGGGCTCAAACCACAGTAACAGCAGCAGCAAAGGTCAAAGATGTACAGACAAGTGATAGAAAAATAAAGTTCTCATCTGTGACCTTCCTTGGGGGTTAGCGTGCACACAAACCACCTGGGGTGTTGTTTAACTGCAGATTCTGATGCAGGAGGTCTGGGTGAGATAAAGATTCCACATTTCCGAGAAGTTCCCAGTGATGCTGCTACTTCTCAGACCACACTTTGAGGAGCAGGTTATAGAATATTTCGGGGTTTGATCCAGATCCAAAGAGTGGAAATTTTTAGAGCACTTTGGGGTGTTGGAGCACTATGTACAGCTTTCAAGACTAAAGTGCTTTCAATGCTCACATGATTACTTGCCAAAATCCTAAGCAACAGCAATCACAAACATTATAGCAAGAAGGGACCTTGAAGGTCTTCAAATCTTTTACCCTCACTTAACAGATGGGGGGACTGAGGCCAAGAAAGGCTGCAGGACTTCCTCAAGGTCACACAGACACTCAGCAGCCAAGTCAGTCTCTAGTGCTTATTCCACTGTTGCCCACTGAGGCAGAAGCACCCTCACCCTGCTGTGGATTATCCAGGCATATGTACTGTGGCATTCCTGGGGATAAAGCCTTGTGAGCGATGGAAATTCACACCGTTTCTTCTAGCCAATATCCCCTGTTCTTACTTTTCATCAAGATTACCCCCCTGTGTTGTGTGACTCTTGACCAGAAGATGACCCACCACTGAGCAATATGTGCACTCCTTTTATAAGTGGAACTTTCCAGACCAAACTAGAAAATGCTGCCAAGAATCAATAACATAAGGAGCCTCAGACATTTCTGTGCCTCCCAGTGTTTTGTACAGTATCTGGACCACATGCATGTTGAACTCCTTGTCAAGATTGCAAGATAAGTAAGAAAGACCTCTAAGAGCTTTGGTCAGGTAGGGGCACAGCCAGAGGCATGTTTAGAGAGCCCTGCAACATACAGGAGGGACTTTGGCCTAGCAGGAAGGCAAGGGGCAGTTTGCAGAGGGAGCCAGGAGGTGGAGATGGCCTTGGAGGATGACCAGAAGCCCTCCAGACATAACAGCAGGAACACCAAGAACAAAGACCAGAAAGCATGATGTCACATGGTGAAGGCAGTCATGCAGCACCCTGCAGCTGGCTTAGAATGGGAAGGAACGACTGGCCAGGGAGACCATGGAAAGGTAGGCTTGGGCCAGCTTGCCAGAGATCTTGACGCCATATAAGACTCTAGGTTTGTTCTGTTGGGGGCTCCCACAATTCCCAGTTCTCCCAGGTTATTACTCAGCAAAGTCATGGACTTCTGTGAGAAGATCCAAGTCTAAAGCTAGCAAAAAGTGGCTATTCCTCCTTGGCAGTTTTTTAACTCCCTCTCCAAGAAAAGTAGATGATCTTTACCTTGGAACTGAATGCTCCTAGGAAATATGTTCCTTTTCCTTTTGTTTTCCCAATTCACTCTGTGCTAGGGAAGCCCATAATTAGAAGCATGGCACAAGTCTTAGCCTAGGCATAAGCCATGCTGGATTTCAGTCCTGGCTGTGCTGAGCCATGCTAATGGGACAGGGACACAGCCAATGACATAGTTGGCTACCTTCAGGTATCAGGTACCCTGAGTAGCTTTTATGAGTGCCCCTCACTCTAGTGATACACAAATGCCTTGCACAGATCATACAGAAAATCGAGTAAAAAAGTGTGGAAGGATGGTGAGGATTCAGCTTCAACTGGAAAAGGATACCCAAACTATGTTCTTTCCTAAGAAGATTCAATGGTGTCATTTATATGAGTAACATGGTTAATACATAAATTTAAATAAGCCCTATATTTGAATTTGCACAAAGTATAAATCTGGGGATGATTTTCTTTTTTCAGCCTTATTGAGGTATAATTGACTAATAAAAATTGTATGTATTTAAGGCATATAACACAATGTTTGATATACATATACATTGTAAAATGACACCACAATTAACATATCCATCACTTCATATAGTTATTATTGTATGTATGTGTGTGATAACACACATATATGTGAAACCCACAGCTAATATCATACTCAACAGTGAAAAGTTGAAAGCTTTTTCTATAAAGGAACAAGATAAGGAGGCCTACACTTACCACTTCCATTTAACATAGCACTGGAAGTCCTCGCCAGAGCAATTAGGTAATAAAAAGAAATAATCTAAATCAGAAAGGAAGAAGTGAAATTGTCTCTGTTTGCAGATGACATAATCTCGTATAATGAAAACCCTAAAGACTCTGCCAAAAACAAAACCTGTTACAACTAGAAAACTAATTCAGTAAAGTTGCAGAATACAAAATTAGCATACAAAAATTAGTAGGTTGGATGAAATCTTCTGAACATGTGTGTTAGGTCCATTTGGTCTATGATGTTGTTCAAATCGACTGTTTCCTGATTTATTTTCTGTCTGGATGATTTATCCATTGTTGAAAGTGTATTAAAGTCCCACTACTGTAATTATATTGCTATTTATTTCTCCTTCCAGTTCTGTTGACATTTACTTTATATATTTAGGTGCTCCAAAATTTGGTGCATAAATAGTTACTGTTGTTATAGCTTCTTGATGAAGTGACTTTTTTATCATTATATAATGACCTTCTTTGTCTCTCCCTTGGTTGCCATTTGCATGAGATTTTTTTCCCATCCCTTCACTTCCAGCCAATGCATATTCTTAAAGCTAACATGAGTTTCTTGTAGGCAACATATAGTTAGATCTTATGTTTTTATTTATTCAGCCACTGAATGTCTTTTGATGAGAAAATTTAATCCATTTACATTTAAAGTAATTATTAATAGGTAAGAACTCACTATTGCCACTTTGTTAATTGTTTTCTGACTGTTCGGTACTTCCTTTTTCCTTTGTTCTTCTCTTGCTTCTTCTTTTGTGACTTAATAAATTTTTGTAGTGGTTTGCTGTTACTTTTCTCTGTCTGTTGAGTATCTACTATAGGTTTTTGCTTTGTGGTTACTGTGAGTCTTACAGAAAACCTAATTGTGCAAATCTATATGGAACTGATAACAGCTTATCTTCAATCACATACAGAAACTACACTTTCACTTCCCTCCTTACCTTACATGTTTGTGAGTTCACAATTTACATAGTGCAAAATTTTTAGACAGTGTATCCATTAAGGAAATACTGTATAGTTATCTTTAATTTTATTAATTATTTAATTATTATTTACTATTTAAGTAAGCTATAGTTAGCTTTAATATGTTTGCCTCTAACCTTTATATTAGAGTTAAAAGAGATTTACAGACCATCATTACAGTATTAGAGTATTTGAATTTGACTATATATTGACCTTTACTGCTGAATTTTATATTTTCATATGGTTTATATTAGTAATTAGTATTTTTGTTTCCAGTGAAGAACTCCCTTTAGTGTTTCTTGTAAGGTAGGTGCTATGGTTTGGTTTGTCTCACTCACCCACCCACAAGTGTCATGTTGAAATTTGACTTCCAGTGTTGGAGGAGGGGCCTAATGGGAGGTGTTTGGATCATGGAGGTGGATTTCTTACAAATGGCTTGGTGTTGCCCTCATGGTAATGAATAAGGTCTTGCTTTATGCGTTCCCATGAAAACTGGTTGTTTAAGGAGAGTCTGGACCTCCCTCCCCTCTCTCTCACCATGTGGTTGCTGCACACGCCAGCTCCTCTTTGCTTTCCACCATGAGTGGAAGCAGCTTGAGGCCCTCACCAGAGCAGATGTTGGTGCCAAGCTTCTAATACAGCCTGCAGAACAGTGAGCCAGAGAAACCTGTTTTTTAAGGAAATGAATTACCCTGCATCAGTTGTTCCTTTATAGCAACACAAACAGACTAACACATGCCACTTTTCTATTGCGGCTTACAAAATTCTCTCTTTGTCTTTGACTTGATAAGTTTATTATAATGTGTCTTGGTGAAAATTTCTTTGGGTTTAATCTGCTTGGGGACTTTTAAGCTTCATGGGTCTAGACGTCCATATCTCTCCCAAGATTTGGGAAGTTTGCAGCAATTAGTTTTTAAAATAAGCTTTCTGTTTCTTTCTCTCCGTCTTCTTTTTCTGAGAGTCCAATAATGCATATATTGGGTCCTTTAATGGTGTCGCATAAGTCCCACAAGCTTTCTTTATTCTTTCTTTCTTTTTTTTTTTTTTTTTTTTTTGACAGAGTCTCGCTCTGTTGCCCAAGCTGGAGCACAGTGGCACAATCGAGGCTCACTGCAACCTCCTCCTCCCTGGTTCAAGCAATTCTCCCACCTAAGCCTCCGGAGTAGCTGAGACTACAGGCATGCACCATCGTACCCAGCTAATTTTTGTATTTTTTGGTAGAGATGGATTTTCACCACGTTGGCCAGGCTGATCTTGAGTATTCCCCCCACCTAAGCTTCCCAAAGTGCTGGGATTACAGGCGTGTGCCACTGTACCTGGCCAGCTTTCTTTACTCTTTTTTATTCATTTTCTCTTTCACCTCTAACTGGGCAATTTCCCAAGACACATCTTCATGTTCACAGATTCTTTCTTCCACTCTGTTGGGAAGGTTGAAACTCTGCATCGCATTTTTCATTTTATTCATTATATTTTTCAGCCCCAGAAGTCGTTTGGTTCTTTTTTATGATTTTTATCCCTTTGTTGAATTTCTTGTTTTATTCATATGTTGTTTTCCTGATTTCATTGAGTTGTTTATCTATGTTCTCCTGTATCTTACTAAGCTTCCTTAAAATAATAATTTTGAATTTCTTTCCAGATAATTCCTAGATCTCCATTTCTTTGTAATCAGTTACTGGAGAATTATTTGTTCTTTTGGTGATGTCATGTTTCCTTAATTTTCCATGTTTTTTGCAGCCTTGTGTTGATGTCTGAGCACTTGAAGAAGCAGTCACCTCTTCCAGACTTCACAGAATAGCTTTGACGAGGAAAGACTTTCACCAGCAGGTGAGCATAAGGTGCCCAGTCGGGTGGGGTGTGGCAGCTCCGGCTCCAAGGAATGCAGTGTGCAGTCTCTATTTACCACCATCAGCCTCGAGGCTAGAGGAGGCAAAGACTGTGGGGATCCTTGGTGACCAAGGCTGCAAGTGTTCGAAGTGGTGGTGGTGGCAGCAAGGGCTATTGGGATCTTTGGTGACAAAAGCTGCTAGTGTCCTCTTGGGGCACAATATCTTGGGCCTGGGGAGATGGGGTGTAGCAGTGGCTCAGGCCCCAGGGGGTAGGGTAAGCAGCAGCTGGGGATGAAGGTGCATCTCAGTCACTGGCATCTCGGTGTCATGTCAGTGGACCCAGCCCCAGGAAGAGGGGTACCACAGTGATTTGTGTCTTAAGGATGTCAAGGCACAGTGGCAACTGAGGCCCCTGGGGTGGTGTAGCACTGTTATGGCTCAGGCTCTAGGAGGGCCTTTCCCCTGCAGGAGATTCCTCTTGGTTCTGGGCCTGGCACAGTCTGCGGGCAGCCATAGCAGTGCTAGATTTCAGGATACAGATGCTCAGAACAGCTACAGAGCCAAGTATGGGACTCAGGGGATTACAGAACTGCTGTGCACCCATGGGTCCTATGGCTTTGGTGCACCTGCTAAGGCATGGCCATGTGCAGACTGCTTACAGAGCTGGGGTCAATGATTCTAGGAGGCACCTCAATAGCTTGGGCCTGGGGAGATGAGGCATGGCAGTGGCTCTGGCCCCAGGGAGTAGGGTAAGCAGCAGCTCAGCCCTGGGGATGAAGGTGTCAGTGGATGTCAGTGGCATGTCAGTGGCTGCAACCCCAAGAGGAGGGGTGCCACAGCGACTTGGATCCTAAGGCTGTCAGGGCACAGTGGCAATGGAAGCCGCTGGGGTGGGGCAGTGCTGTTGTGGCTCAGGCCTAGGAGGGAGAGGGCTGCTGCCACTCATGTCCAGGCATGTCAGAACACCACACCATGGCGGTAGGGCTCCAGGGACAGCAGGGTGCAGCCATGACTAGGGCCCCAGGGGCAGGGTACAGTGCTGGTGACTTCAGTTCCTGGGACTGCTGGGCCTGCAGCAGCCTAGAGCTCAGAGCTCTTTACGTGATTTCAGAGGGTCCTAGCGCCTCTGGTGTGGTTCCTCAAGAACACAGATATCAGCTCCATTTCCAGGATCCGTCTGAAAAGATGATAATGTTTCAGCCTGTGTTCTGCCCTCCTGTTCTTTGCTGAGCTGTGCTGCATAGCAGGAATAATGATTTTTAGTAGGAAAAGTTTGCCCCTTCATTGAAGATTCACACTTTGTGATTTTCTGCCTCAAACTGTTAATACATTTTCCCAGCTGCAGCAGCTTAGCATTTCATCTCGTCATTTTATGATGATGTTGTCCATACCCACATCAGACCTGGAGCCCCAGAAGGACCCTCCCAGTTCTGCAAGCCGAGAAGACCCTTTCCAGGTAGCCCCGTGACCTGTTTATGCCAAGGAGGATGCGTCTCCCCACCACCCTTTGGCGTGGAAGTCGGGGCAGATGTGTTCCCCATGTTTACCATGGGGGAGCGTAGGCATTGTGGGGTGCTTGGTTCCCTGTGATGCTTTTCCTTTACAGAGAACCTTGTAGAAGTGATTGGATTTCACGTGTAGACAGAGAGGAGTTTACAGAGAAGCAATGATGGAAGCAGGGTTCCAGTGAGGTTTCTAAAAACCTGGTGGCACTCTCCCAGACATCGGTCTGGCACTTCCTAGCACCACAGTGACAGGCTGGACACGGTCCAGATGCCCAGGAAGGCTCTGCCTTGTGTGAGCGTCAGCCCTGCCCTGAATCCCAGAGCCTAATTCTGGACTGTCTTACTTCAGGGATCCTTTCTGAGGTGCCCGCACTCTGTATAGCTCACTCATATAGCCATACGAGTGACTTACCGTTTCTCACAGCAGCTATGCAGAGCCAGTCTCTGCAGTTTCTGCCTCCAGCCCCTCATTCTCCCCTCCTGTCCCCATGGGACTTTGCTCACAATTCCATGCTGTACAGAGCATGTGTTTCTGTTTCCTACCAGGCTGTAGGCTACTCGAGGCCAGGGACTTTGCTTTAAACACCTGCCTGTTATTCTAGTGCTTTGGAGCCTTGATGAAGCAGATGTTAATCCAGGCGTGTTCTATTGGCTTCCTGAGAACATCGTAGAGGCTGGGGTGAGACCCTTAAAGTAACAAGTGATACAGGCACACTTACTCAACTGGGGCCTGTGGAAGACACATCAGAGGTATAGTAATACTCTTTGGAAGCAAGTACTAAAGGGGA
The DNA here is from genome assembly GCF_028858775.2 of Pan troglodytes. Taxonomy (NCBI): domain Eukaryota; kingdom Metazoa; phylum Chordata; class Mammalia; order Primates; family Hominidae; genus Pan; species Pan troglodytes. Next base: position 170,895,806 of record NC_072404.2, on the reverse strand, counting down.
GCCCCACAGCTACTATGTGCCTCCCTTAGCAAGATATCAGCTTCCTGCAAAGTCATACACAAGGCACTTTGAAATCAACCAAGCGTTAGTTTGAATACAAGTTGGGGCCCTTGTTATAAAAATCCACCCTGTGGACTGTCCCTTGGTAAAGTATAAAACCATTCCCAAGGTGACATCAGCAAGATGGTGGACTAGGAGATCTCAGTGCTTCCCCTCCACCCACAAAACAACAAAACAACACAAAGACACTACACACCATGAAAACCACGCTGGGAGAGCTCCAAGACAGCAGAGAAGCTGCAGAAACCTTGTGGAGAGCAGAAAGCAGAGATGCCACTCTGCTCTGCCACCCCATTCCCCCATGGGGAGCAGATTGGAGCCGAGGAGGGGTCCCCTCAGAGAGATTTCTCCCTGCAGGGAAAAGGTGAGCAGGATCCTGGTGGTCTCCATCACCCCTGAAGAACCCACAGCCTCCACCACGGGCACCTCTGTGTTAGTCAGCGAGGCTCTGCACAATGAAGAGAGATGCTCAGAGTCCACACTGTTGCGCTTCCCTGAAAGAAGGGGCCACTGTCATGCCCCCTGCCTGGGGCCTGAGTTGCTGCTGCACCTGCCCCACCATTCCCCAGAGCCTGGGCTGCTGTGACACCCCCAGCCCTGGGCCCAAGTTACCTCTACCCCCAACTCTTGGGTCCAAGTTACCTCCACCTCCTACCAATGGGTCCAAGTTACCTCCACCTCCCACCCCTGGGCCCAAGTTACATCCACGTCCCACCCCTGAGCCTAAGTTACCTCCACCCGCCACCCCCGGTTCCAAGTTACCTCCACCCTGCCCCCTGGTCCTAGATTTCCTTGCCCCCTGCCCCTGGGGCCAAGCTGCCACAGGGTTATGTGCACCCCAGGGCTAAGTCACGCTGTGCACCACCATCCCCAGGGTCTCACTGCCGCTGGATCCACCCCACAGTGACCTCAGACGGGAGCTGTGGAGACACCAAGGTGCCCAACAGATTAGACAAAAGGCAGATGAGGAAACAGACAGCACCAACTCCCTCTTGAGGGATGATGGAAAGCAAGCATTGTTGCTACACCCAATCCCTGGAGCTGGGTGTGTGGACACGGTGCTCAGGTTGGCTTTCGGTAAGCAGCAGGTGGCTCCCTGTCACAGTGTGTGAGAGCCACCATCTCCTCCCTGCTTGTCTTTAAGTCTTGAGAGCAGTAACCCCACAGGTGTTCTTTATGGTCCACTGGCAGGCCCCAGGCGACAGCTGGAGTTAAGATTCTGGGGCCAGAGGAGTGGAGCCTGTTACAGACACAGACTTTTCTGAATGTGCAAAACTGCACGAGCAGAATCACTCCTGCGGAGGAAACCACCCGGAAAATCCCATCTCAGAGCAGGAGGGAGGCCAGTGGGACAGCCCCACACTTCCGAGAGTGTCTTTAGGAGGATAACTGCCTTTTTTTTATCGGATTGACGAGGCACAGTGGGCATTAAGAGTGAACTACGCACCTGTTAAAGGAAGCATATGCCCTCCCAGCCCCTGGGAACAGCTGTGGGACTTGTGACATATCTCCTCCCCTTTAGCTACATCCATGTCACACCCTGTCCCTTCACCCCTACACCCATAAATCCTTCTGACAGACAGCAGAGAGCCCTGGACTTGGAGTGATGGTGGGAGAGCCAGGACCCCAGGACCGTGATGGACACGCGAGACCTGTCACATGGGCAGAGGAAGAGAAGACGGGGAGGGGACACTGAGGGACGTGGCAGGAACTCCTGGGGCAACCCTGGTCTTCTGAGCCAAGTAGAAGAGGGGTGGGTCAAGGAAAGTGGAGACCCAGGCTGGGTGCAGTAGCTCACGCCTGTAATCCCAGCACCTTGGGAGGCCAAGGCAGGCAGATCACCCGAGGTCAGGAGTTTGAGACCAGCCTGGCCAACATGGCAAAACCCCATCTCTACTAAAAACACAAAAATAAGCCGGGCATGGCGGCGGGTGCCTGTAATCCCAGCTATTCAGAAGGCTGAGACAGGAGAATCACTTCAACCCAGGAGGCAGAGGTTGCAGTGAGCCGAGATCACACCACTGAACTCCAGCCTGGGCAACAGAGCAAGACTCTCAAAAAGAGAAGGGAAGGGAAGGGGAGGGGAGGGGAGTGGAGGTGAGGGGAGGGGAGGGACACACTGAGAGCCCCAGGCCTGGGGGCACCAGAGAATAGGAGACAGGAGGCTGGAGAGCGGGCAGGGAAGGAGGGAGGTGCAGGTCCCCTGCTCTCCCAACATTGAGGGAGGGACTTGTGCCTGTGCAGGCAGCAGGAAAGCTCCAGGCACCTCCTGTTCTTCCCTGAGGCCTCAGGGCCTCCTGCCAAGGCCTTCTTCCCACAGGCCCTTGCAGAGACTCCCTGCAGGACTGCAGAAGCGTGTCCCACACACCTGCCTCCTACCTGAGAAACACCCTCTGTTCCTGAACGCAGAGCCTCACCAGCGGGCGATCTATCCGCGCTTCCCTGAACACACTCCGTTTTTCCGTTTCCATGGCTTTAAAGCCTTCCCAGGGCTCAGAGCAGCAGCATCCTCAGCAGCCAAGGCAGGGAAACAACCCAGGTGTCCATCCAGGGACCCAGGGGCGAAGAATGTGGCCACACACTGAGGAATGTCATTCTGCCTTCAAAAGGAAGGAAATTCTGACATCCTGCCACAACATCCACAACACGGGTGAGTCTTGAGGACCTTATGCTCCGTGAAGGAAGCCACTCACCAAAGAACAAACGCTGCGTGATTACACTCAGATGAAATATCTAAAATCCAGAGACAGAGAAGGCGGGCTCGAGGTTCTCACGGCTGCGGGGAGGAAGGTGTGGGGAGCTCTTCCCTAATAGGTACAGAGCTGCTGTTTGGGGTGATGAGAAAGGTTTGGAAGTAAATAGTGGGTTCCACAACGTTGTGAATGCAATTAATGCCACGGAGTTGTACACTTAAAAATGGTCTTAAAGGGCAAATTTTGTTATCCATATTTTGCTAAACGTTTCATAAGTTAATAAAACGATGTAACAAAAACCATTGAATTGTACACATTAAATGGGGGAATTGTATAGTATTGTGAATTATATCTCAATAAAGCTGTTTAAAGGTGAGCGCCCCTTCCCAACCCACAAAGACCCACGTGGTCTGGACCCCCACCCTCGCCCTCGGCCCTGCAGTCACAGCTCTCCCCGGGACCTGGGCTCCGTCTCACAGTCTCCTCAGCGAATCTCTGATTGCTCTGCTACATTATAATCAACTCCTTGACATTCGAGACAGTGTTTCCTTCCCCTTTGAGCCCCCACATCACCCCCCACAGTGTGTCCTTCTTCCCAAGTAAAGATGCGTCAGCCCCTGTGTCGGCAGATGGTGCCCTGAGAGCCAACAGCCGGCCTTGTGGTCTTGTGAAGAGGAACCGCCCGGTCTCCTACCTCACAGCCTCTCCACCTCACAACATCTCCAACTCACAACATCTCCAACTCACAACATCTCCAACTCACTACCTCTCCACCTCACAACCTCTCCACCTCACAACATCTCCAACTCACAACATCTCCAACTCACAACCTCTCCACCTCACGACGTCCCCACCTCACGACCTCTCCAACTCACAACCTCTCCACCTCACGACCTCTCCAACTCACAACCTCTCCACCTCACGACCTCTCCACCTCACAACTTCTCCACCTCACGACCTCTCCACCTCATGACCTCTCCACCTCACAACATCTCCAACTCACAACCTCTCCACCTCACAACCTCTCCACCTCACGACCTCTCCACCTCACAACCTCTCCACCTCACATCTCCAACTCACAACCTCCACCTCACGACCTCTCCACCTCACAACCTCTCCACCTCACAACCTCTCCACCTCACGACCTCTCCACCTCACAACCTCTCCACCTCACATCTCCAACTCACAACCTCCACCTCACGACCTCTCCACCTCACGACCTCTCCACCTCACAACATCTCCAACTCACAACCTCTCCACCTCACAACCTCTCCACCTCACGACCTCTCCACCTCACAACCTCTCCACCTCACAACCTCTCCACCTCACGACCTCTTCAACTCACAACCTCTCCACCTCACAACATCTCCAACTCACAACCTCTCCAACTCACGACCTCTTCAACTCACAACCTCTCCACCTCACGACGTCTCCACCTCACAACCTCTCCACCTCACAACCTCTCCACCTCACAACGTCTCCACCTCACAATGTCTCCACCTCACAACGTCTCCACCTCACAACGTCTCCACCTCACAACATCTCCCACTTCACAACGTCTGACACCTCACAACGTCTCCACCTCACAACCTCTCCACCTCACAACCTCTCCACCTCACAACCTCTCCACCTCACAACATCTCCCACCTCACAACGTCTCCACCTCACAACCTCTCCACCTCACAATGTATCCACCTCAAAACGTCTCCACCCCACAACCTCTCCACTTCACAACATCTCCCACCTCACAACGTCTGCCACCTCACAATGTCTCCACCTCACAACATCTCCCACCTCACAACGTCTGCCACCTCACAATGTCTCCACCTCACAACATCTCCACCTCACAACATCTCCCACCTCACAATGTCTCCACCTCACAATGTCTCCTCCTCACAACATCTCCATCTCACAACCTCTCCACCTCACAACATCTCCCACCTCACAACGTCTGCCACCTCACAATGTCTCCACCTCACAACATCTCCACCTCACAACATTTCCCACCTCACAATGTCTCCACCTCACAATGTCTCCACCTCACAACCTCTCCACCTCACAACATCTCCCACCTTACAACATCTCCCACCTCACAACGTCTCCATCTCACAACATCTCCCACCTCACAACGTCTCCATCTCACAACGTCTCTACCTCACAACATCTCCCACCTCACAATGTCTCCCACCTCACAACATCTCCACTTCACATCTCCACCTCACAATGTCTCCACCTCACAATGTGTCCACCTCACAACGTCTCCACCTGACAACATCTCCACTTCACATCTCCACCTCACAACGTCTCCACCTCACAACGTCTCCACCTGACAACATCTCCACTTCACATCTCCACCTCACAACGTCTCCACCTCACAACGTCTCCACCTGACAACATCTCCACTTCACATCTCCACCTCACAATGTCTCCCACCTGACAACATCTCCACTCACAACATCTCCCACCTCACAGTGTCTCCCACCTGACAACATCTCCACTCACAACATCTCCCACCTCACAACATCTCCACCTCACAGCTCCACCTCACAAGGTCTCCCACCTCACAACATCTCCACTTCACATCTCCACCTCACAACATCTCCCACCTCACAACATCTCCACTTCACATCTCCATCTCACAATGTCTCCACCTCACAACATCTCCACCTCACATCTCCCACCTCACAAGGTCTCCACCTCACAACATCTCCACTTCACATCTCTGCCTCACAATGTCTCCACCTCACAACATCTCCACTTCACATCTCCACCTCACAACGTCTCCACCTCACAACATCTCCACTTCACATCTCCACCTCACAAGGTCTCCACCTCACAACATCTCCACCTCACAGCTCCACCTCACAGCTCCACCTCACAACGTCTCCCACTTCACAACATTTCCCACCTCACAACATCTCCACTTCACAACATCTCCCACTTCACAACATTTCCCACCTCACAACGTCTCCACCTCACAATGTCTCCACCTCACAATGTCTCCATCTCACAACCTCTCCACCTGACAACATCTCCCACCTCACAACATCTCCCACCTCACAACATCTCCCACCTCACAACGTCTCCATCTCACAACGTCTCCACCTCACAACATCTCCCACCTCACAACGTCTCCATCTCACAACGTCTCCACCTCACAACATCTCCACTTCACATCTCCACCTCACATCTCCACCTCACAACGTCTCCCACCTCACAACATCTCCACTTCACAACATCTCCCACCTCACAACATCTCCTGCCTCACAACATCTCCACTTCACATCTCTGCCTCACAATGTCTCCACCTCACAACAACTCCACTTCACATCTCCGCCTCACAACATCTCCTGCCTCACAACATCTCCACTTCACATCTCCACCTCACAAGGTCTCCACCTCACAACATCTCCACTTCACATCTCCACCTCACAAGGTCTCCACCTCACAACATCTCCACTTCACATCTCCGCCTCACAACATCTCCTGCCTCACAACATCTCCACTTCACATCTCCACCTCACAACGTCTCCACCTCACAACATCTCCACTTCACATCTCCACCTCACAAGGTCTCCACCTCACAACATCTCCCATCTCGAGACGTCTCCCACCTCACAGGGTCTTTCACCTCACAATGTCTCCACCTCACAACATCTCCATTTCACAACGTCTCCACGACCAGACACTCTGATCTTCTCCAACCCATCCACCTAGTCCACCTAGGTCCAAGACATCTTTCCATGCTTTACTGGTCTCCCTGCTTTCATCCAAGCTCCTGGAATCTGTTCTCAACGCAGCTCCAAACTGATCCTGTTAGAGCATAAGTCAGATCATTCTTCTGCCAAAGCCCTCCAAGGACCCCACCTCTCTCAGCGTCAGAGCAGAAGTCCCAGAGTGGACTCCAGGGTCCTAAAGATTTGCCCCAGCACTTCTCCAACCTCATCTCCCTCAGCACACCCCTACCAAGCCCACGCTGCCACAGGCCTTTGCATGAACCACCCCTCCTCCCAGAATGCTCCCCCAGAATTCTGCCAGGCTCACTACACACACCCCGGCTTCCCCTTCTGCTCAGTCAACATCTTCTCAAAGGTCCCATCCAGATGCCTTATGCAGCTTGCATCATCTCACTACCCCAAGCGTACCCCGGTCTTTACCTGGCTCTATTTTTTCTAAAAATACATATTACCTTTGTTGATTAAAGAAAAAAACATAAGCTTTTAAAGATTTAAAGTTAGTTTTTTGTTTTGTTTTGTTTTGTTTTGTTTTTTACAGAGTCTCACTCTGTCGCCCAGGCTGGAGTGCAGAGGTGCGATCTCGGCTCACTGCAAGCTCCGCCTTCTGGGTTCACGCCATCCTCCTGCCTCAGCCTCTCGAGTAGCTGGGACTATAGGTGCACACTGCCATGCCTGGCTGATTTTTTGTATTTTTAGTAGAGATGGGGTTTCACCGCGTTAGCCAGGATGGTCTCGATCTCCTGACCTTGTGATCCGCCCGCCTTGGCCTCCCAAAGTGCTGAGATTACAGGCAGGAGCCACCACACCTGGCCAAAGATTTAAAGTTAGTTTTATTAGAAGTCTTATTGAGAACTACAGCCTGAGGCCTTCAGTCGGGGAGTCCGGGAGTGGTCTTTTAGATGGGTTTTAGGAGACTACTTGAATCCAGTGTTTTGGTTTATGGTTCACATGCAGGTGGTAAAGATTGAGTATAGGTAAAATTATGTTGAAGTTCAGGTGCGAGAGCATATCTGGTTGTAGTTATAGAAGGAAAGTTATTAATTTTGTTGGACATTTTATGTATTGAGGGACAGGGCTGCAGTCCCTGGACAAACGGAGGCTATCAGGGAAAAGAATAGAGAATGTCCAACGAGCCCCGCACTGCATGTGAGGGCGACTGTTCTGAAAAGCAGGAAAATCAGGGGTGCCGGGGAGCTGTGCCCCTAGGTGAGAGTCAGGAGCCTTCGTCCCCAGGGGGCTGGGCTGCCAGACCCGATAAGAGATGCTGCAGGACCTGTCGGGCGCCATCATCCTCCTGTGAAAGAGCTGGTCCTGCTGAGCAGGAAGTCCGGGTCTACCCCCGGGAGCTCACGGTGAGGGACCTGGGCAAGTGGGAGGACCCCTGAGCCCCAGATTCCCGCTCACAGAAGAAATCTACTAGTAACGACCAAATAGGGGTGTGGTGAAGGCAACTAACCCATGCAAAGCCACGTGGAATGGCCTTTCTCTTCCCAGACCTATGAACTGTGGACAGCCTGCATTCACTTCCAGGTTTCTAGCCGGGAAAACCCAAAAACTGGAAAACCTGGACCCCTCTCTCCGTGACCACAGATAGAAATCGGGAGGTGAGGAAGGGAAGCAGGTGTCTGGACCCGGGACCCTCACCTGGCTTAGATGCAGGTGTGCATCTGCCTTACCCAGGAGGGGCTTCCTCTGAGACATGGGCTCCAGATGCTGCCTTGGGGACAGGCAGGGCCCCACCAGGAAGACAGGCCTCCAATTCCAGGGAGAGAGAGTTCCTGCGCAGAGAGCCCCAAAGGTAACCTGACCATTCTGTCCAGGGTTCAGGAGACTTGCATTACCCAAGGGGCTGTCCCAGGCCGTGGGCGGAGAGGGGCAAGGAGGGGACGGGGAGTGATGTGCTCGGGCTGGGGCATGGGGAGGACGGGCCGCTAGGAGGAGCAGAATGGCGACCTCAGCGGGGAAACATCCCCAGTGCCTATGGAGAGATAGGAAAAGGCCCAAGCAGGTTCCATGCCCTCGTGGAGCTCGGGGGCGCTGAAGTCCCAGCTGCCCGGGATCTTCCATGGAAGCACGTCTGGAGGTTTGCCCGAACTCTTGGTGCATGTTCTGAGTCTCCGCCACTGTCAGGTCCCTGGGTCTTCGACACAGACCCATGTTAGGGCAGCTTTGGTTTAGTAACTTCCTCCAGAGATTCTCAGAGTCAGAAAGTGGAGAAACTGGAATTGGGCCCCGCTCATGTTCTTCCAAGCCATGCCGCCTCCCAACGCCCTTCTGGCTCCAGTTCAAGAGCGGGGGAGGGGGACCCGGGAGGGAACACCCAGGAACGCTGTGGTTAATCATTGCTGGGCTCCTGGGGCCGTCCAGAGCTCTTAAGGAAGTGGCCTGAGGACGCCGCCAGCTCGAGGGAGGCCCCTAGCTGGACATCAGAGACATTTTTCATCCACAGGCGGGCGGCGGGGGTGCAGTCCTCATGCCGGCCAGGGATCAGGTCGCAGGGTAAGGAGGGCAAGGCCTGTGGGGTGAGGGGGCGATGGCCTGCCCAGGACCCCAGCTACACAGGGCTTGGCCTGCCAGAAGCCAGGGCCAGCCACTCTTCATGGAGTTCCCCACCCAGCACCCCAGAAGTCACCTGAGAGTCCCCATAAGGTGGCCAGCACCACTCAGCAGGGCTAAGCCCACCACATGAGTGCCGGGCTCACGTCCCCCAGGCTTTCTGAGTTGAGGAATAAGCACTGACCACACGCAGGGGCAGCCTGTCCCCCATGTCGTTCTGTGGACCTGACCCCTTGCCAGCTGGCCTGGGTGCAGTGTGGGTTGGCCGACACTGCTCATCCACACTCTGACCCCAGGGGACGCTTGCCCCATTCTGGATGCTTTCTCTCATCTCTTCCCGGTCTCTTTTCTTGGGAAAATGTCCAGCAGGTGCTGATGGAGCACATCAGTTGAGTTCATCCTACTCATGTCCCCCCCAGGAACCCCACAGCCCTGGCCTAGGCCAGCAGGCCCCGCAGACACCAGGCCCCGCGGACACCAGGCCCCGCAGACACCAGGCCCCGCGGACACCAGGCCCTGCAGGTGCCAGCCTCTCCATGCCCCCACACCACAGGCCTCGGGTCCACAGACAGTTACTGAGAAGTGAAACTTCCCTAACCTGAAAATCTGAAATCTGAGATGCTCAAGAATCGGAAATTTTCCGAGCACCGTCACAAGGCCACGAGCAGAAAATTCCACGCACAGCTCGAAACTCAGGCGCACAACACACACTTGCTGCAGCATCCCTGAGGGGAGACACGTTACCTGTTACCTTCAGGCTGCGTATAGACAGTGCATATGAAACATAAATGAATTTTGGGTTTCGACTTGGGTGCCATCCCCAAGATATCCCTTATGCAAATATGCCAAAATCCAAAACAGTCGGAAATCCAAATCACTGCAGCCCCAAGAATTTGGATAAGGGAGACTCAACCTGTGCCAAGCGGCTGAGTTCTAAGCATGAGGACCTTGCCAGGGGGCAGGCCTGGTCCCCGCCCTTGAGAACAGGGGTGTCTCATGGGCTTACCGTCCGTAAGTGTAAAACAGAGCCTATGCCAAAACAAAACAAAACAAAACAACTCACAGACGCGCCCCTGAATGCTGAGGACACCAAGGTCAGCCCCTACTCTGCCCTGACCTGAGACGTGGATGAAGGTAACCTGGGCCCAGCCGCTTCTTGGGGTCTCCGTGAAGATTTCCTCTGGGGAATCTCGAACAGTTTCACTTGAAGGACATCTCATGTGTGTCACTGTTGTCTCCTGGATACATTTGTAGGCAATGGCTCCATGAGGGACAGAGGGTCCTGGCCTGGTGTCCTCGGTCCTCCCTGGTCAGTGAGTCTGGGATGTGTTTCTTTGGCCCGTTCTGCACGGAAAGGAGCCCTCACCTGAGGCCCTGAACTCCCTCTTCACTCCCTGCTTCTGGCATCTCCTTTGTCCTGGCCTGCCCCCATCTCAGTGCTGACCACCCTTCCATGAAGTTCCTGTCCCAGCCCCCGCAGGACGTCACTCCTCCCGCCCTGGACCCCGAAAGCCCTCGCGCTTGTTGTTGATGTTACACAAATCAGCGTTTGGTGCATGCAGTCTTTACTCCTGAAGGAGGAGCTAAGCTCTGTGTGGGCCAAAACAAAGAAATGACTTTTTTTTTTCTTTTTGAGACAGGGTCTCACTCTGTCACCCAGGCTGGAGTGCAGTGGTGCGATCTCAGCTCACTGCAACCTCTGCCTCCCGGGTTCAAGCAATTATCCAGCCTCAGCCTCCTGAGTAGCTGGGATTACAGGCACACGCCGCCACACCCGGCTAATTTTTATATTTTTAATAGAGACGGACTTCACAATGTTGGTCAGGCTGGTCTCAAATTCCTGACCTCGTGATCTGCCCACCTCAGCCTCCCAAAGTGCTAGGATTATAGGTGTGAGCCACCGCTCCCGGCCCTACTATTTGTTTTTTATGTATCCTCCACCTCCATCACCACCATAATGTAGACACTTGGTAAACACCTGTGGTTGGGGAAGAAGGAAATAGCTCTAAGGGGAAAGGTGCTGGTTTCCTGCTACCCTGACATGTCATCGGGGAGAGGAAGGACGTCATTCCAAGATATCTGTAACACAGGAGGATGAGGGAGAAAGGAAAGGTCTGCCCACCGCGGCTTCTCCCATCTTACTGCAGATGATTTAATATCAAACGAGGTGGAAACGATGCTAGCAACTTATTTCTGGCCCACATCCTCACACGCAGGACAGAGCATGGTACTGAGGACACAGGTAGGATCTATGGGCTATGATAGGAATTCACTTTTCCACTTCCAAGGTGAAGTTCTTCCAAGAATAAAAATTAATGATTTTCCTCAAAAATTGAAGGGGCTGCTGGGCACAGTGGCTCACGCTTGTAATCCCAGCACTTTGGGGGGCCGAGGCAGGAGGAACACCTGAGGTCAGGAGTTCGAGACCAACCTGGCCAAGATGGCAAAACCCTGTCTCTACTAAAAATACAAAATTTAGCCAGGCATGATGGCATGCACCTGTAGTCTCAGCTACTTGGGAGGCTGAGACAGAAGAATTGCTTGAATCCAGAAGGTGGAGGTTACGGTGAGCTGAGATCATGCCACTGCACTCCAGCCTGGGTGACAGAGGGAGACTGTCTCAAGAAAAAAAAAAAAAAAAAACTGAAGAGGCTGAGGAAAGTACAGGTGAAGACACATCAGAGGGTGAGCACCTGCCAAGCTAACGTCCCAGGGATATAACCTCCACCCTCCTGTTTCTCAGCCGCTACAGCCCTGGGGGCTGTCACTGAACCAAAGGGGTAGCAAAACATTGGCAGTCAGCCTTAAGAGACAAAACCGTAAAAACCAGGACAGTTTAACTGCCAGTTCATGCAAACCAAACAGAATGCTGTTTAGTGACAAATTGGTCGCTACTGAAGATGGGCAACAGCACCCAGGGTGCACAGAAACACACGCACACCGTGGGTGAGGAATAAAAGCGTCAACACAGGCGTGGTCTATTGTCTGCACATATTGGTCAGCACGTGGACCTTCATCCTGAGACACATGTGCCCGCGGGATTGCATCGTCTTCCCTTTGGGGCAGGCAAGGAAGGAAAGAACGGGACATCACTCACCTTTCAGGGAGGAATAGGGCTTAGTCCACAAAGCCAAGAACTGGTCTTCGATGAAACCAGGCCAAGCAGGCAGCACTCCAATGCCATGTAACCCAGAAGCCAGCTTGCCAGAGATGACATAAGAAAACCTAAAAGTGAGATAATTTTTCAAGGGTCACTTGTCAATAAGGGCAGAAAAATCCAACGCAAGGGCAGTCCAGAAGGCACTGAGAGGTACCTGGAGACGACTGAGCCAGCTAAGTGACTGTGCGAGTTACGTTCCATCTCTGAGGCTCCAGCCTTCGTATCGATGGGGACAGGTGCCCACGTGGAACAAACACACTCAGTTCTGACAACAGCACAGACTTGGACTTTCTCTACACAGGTAGGGCCACTCCTTCTGAAGAGGTTTGTCCTTCCACACAGGCTCCCGTTCCAATCATGCAGCCGACAACACCTGGGTTCAGAATCTGAAGTACGCTTTTCAGATATCCTCAGAAGAGACCGAGAGTTGTTCTTTAAGGATGGATTTCATCTTCTGAAGCAACCAGAGATATCAGAAGCCAAATGCAGTGACTACAATGGGCTGTCCAGCACGGTCAAACTACAGAAGAGCTCGGCTTCCTGAGGTGAGGACTTTGAAGGAAAAAGCACTCATGGGGATGTGTGTGGTCAAGTGTATTGGATAAAGAAAAATCGGTGTTCTTTCCTTGCTAGGTGTGTGTGCGTGTGTGCCTGCTCGCTGGCACATCTCACACTTTGTTTTGAAGCCTCAGAGAGCTAACAGACTCACTAGTAAATGCACTGGGGAGTCTACTATTACTAGCCCATCCCTTTTGGAAGCAAATATACCTTCAAATAGATACGTTTTGTTCTGATTATGTCTCAGATCTGTTTAAAATAGGACCTAGCTGAATCCGGCAGAAATGCACATGCATTCAAAATACACTTTGAGAGTCTGTGAACTCTAAGCGGAAAACTGCTCACAAATTCCAATAAACTCTTCCGGTTTTCTACGACAAGAAGGGAAACAGCTGCAGGAAGCTTCCAGGACAGGGAACCGGTGGTGGTTGCTAACTTCTGGAAGGAACATCTTCTCAAGACTCCTTGGTCGTTTCTACCATCTGACCTCTGATTCTCCTCACCAAAGCCTCTACACAGCAAAGGTCCTCTTAGCTGAGAGCAGAGCTTAGTATATGAGCATTAAAGCATGCTGGGAATTAGAAGTTTGGTCTGTCTCTGCACATAGCTGCAAATGAACTTTATCAGAGTTCAGGGGAAAACAGTCTTCAGGTAAACAGGAACATGTGCCAGTGGAAATCCCAGCCCTTTGTATACTGAGCAATGAGAGAAGATTTCTTCTTTGACAGCATGACGGATACCATCATAAAACAGTCCTGCGATCGCAGCAGAGAATCTGTCTGAAGAGCAAGCCCAGTGCTGCACCTGCACATCGAGCAGGTTCTGCCCTCCTGAGATGTGTGGTACCCAAAAGTCAGCCTCCCTCACCAGGAACTGGGTAATAGTCCCCGGAGGTAATGGTTCTGAGATGGCCACAGCCCTCCAGATCGCCAAAATTAATGACTTGGCTTAGCATATTTGTGTAGCTTCATCCAGATTACCATCATCAAGATACAGTAAGTAAAGAACTGCTGACTTCAGAGAAGCCTGATTCACACTCTTTGTTTCCCATATCTCTGCTGTAACTTTATAATAAGCCATCTGCACTATGACTTGGAGCTTGGCTTCCAGCATCCCAGTGAAATGAGCTCATGTGTCTGACCCTAAATCCTTAACCACAGAAGAATAGGAGAGCTACTGGGCTTCGTGGTGACCCTGGAATTCAGTGCCGAGTCCTCCCACTTTTATGCCCTCCCCACAAAAGAGCTGTCATAGACAAGGCAGTTTTTAAGACTACCATGACAAATGCACTGATCTAATGCAGTTATAGGAGTTAAAATGGTTTTCTCATTGAAAGTTTCACTTTATAAGTTTGTATACAATCAGTCATAGCCACAAGGACATGTGTCCACCAAAAATAAGTCACCTAACTTAGGTTAAGAACCTAACATAATTGTTTTTGGAAAGATTCTCACCTAGTACTTACCACACTTCATGTGTTCACTTATTTTTGTCATCTGATAACACTTGATAAGAGATGCCACAGTTTAAGAAAATTCCATGGGTCATAAGCTTAGCATGGAGGGAATTACATCCATTAACTTATGTTTCTAATTCAGTTCATTGAGCTTTAAACCTTTATTATCACAAATGATTCCAGAAAACAACCAAAGCCACTCTATTTTCTCTAGGAACCTCTCAGTTCAGTCACAGAGCTACAGTGCTTTCCAGAACCATCATTTTGAGACATCCTGAACCACAACTTTCTGTCTCACCTCCCAAAAATCTGAAGCACTTAACACTGCTTTGAAAGAAGACCCACACTATCATGAACAACATAAGAAAGGTCGGGCGTGGTGGCTCACACCTGTCATTCCAGCACTTTGGGAGGCTGAGGAGGGCAGATTACCTGAGGTCAGGAGTTCAACACCGGCCCGACCAGCATGGTAAAACCCCATCTCTACTAAAAAAATACAAAATTAGCCGGGCGTGGAGGCGCATGCCTGTAATCCCAGCTACTCAGGAGGCTGAGGCAGGAAAATCGCTTGAACCTGGGAAGCGGAAGTTGCAGTGAGCCAATATCGCACCATTGCACTCCAGCCTGGGCAACAAGATTGAAACTCGGTCAAAAAAAAAAAAAAAAAAAAGAAAACAGAAAAGAAGAGCAAATTCTGACTGTATTTGTTTGTGCTCCAAGACAACCTGCATCAAAAAACAAGTAAGCAGGTCCCACAACCATTAACAGTAATCATGAGCACGGCATTAGTTCTATTTCTCTGTACTGGTCAATTCTCTTCTATACTGATTATCTCACTCCTATACCCAGTGTATGCATTCCTTGAGCCACATGCAAACCTGTGGGATAGTAAAGGGACACTCTCCCCCTTTACAATAAGAGCATGTAGCTAAGAAGTGGCTTTCCCAAGGTCACTGAGATCAGGGGAGACCACACTGGATCTCCCTCCTAAGCCCCATCCCAGCATCACAGGGAAAGAAATTGGATGGCAATGCAGGGGCCCCAGTGCCCAAAAAGTGAGCATGTTTGAAGAGTCTTGGCCTCTGTCACCCTTTATGAAAAGCAAAGTCAGCCAGGCGCGGTGGCTCATGCCTATAATCCCAGCACTTTGGGAGGTCGAGGCAGGTGGATCACTTGAGGCCAGGAGTTCGAGAACAGCCAGGCTAACACGGAGAAACCCTATCTCTACCAAAAATACAAAATTAGCCAGGTGTGATGGCAGGCACCTGTAATCCCAGCTACTCAGGAGGCTGAGGCAGAAGAATCACTTGAACCCTGAAGGTGGAGGTTGCAGTGAGCCAAGATCACACCACTGCACTCCAGCCTGGGCAAAAGAATGAGACTCCATCTCAAAAATATAAATAATAAATAAAAATAAAAATTTTAAAAAAGAAAAGCAAAGTTGAGAAGAGTCATTATTTGAACAATTAGCTGACAAAGACTCCAGCAAAAAGCTGGCTCTGTGATTGGGTTTCTCTTAGTTGAAATGGGCATTGTCATGTACACACTGTGACTCAAAGCCGTCTCTGCCAGCAAGGCCCAGGTAGCCAACGTGAAGAAGAAAATGTGTTCTCCCAGGCTAAACAGTCAAGGCAACCCCAGTGTCCCAGACCACCCTGCTAAAACCACATAGAGACAGATGAATCACTCACATGGTGTTCCAGTGATGTCTTCATTGGCAAGGTTTGGGGACATCACTTAAAATTCATCAAGCGCTTGACAAGTATTTATTAAATACCCTTTGTGTGCCTACACCAGGGCTGGGAGTTGGGGTTGGGGGACATGGTGGGATCCGGGAGGCATGTTACACAGAGGCTCCTCCCCAGGACCCTCCCCATTCCACAGCAGCCTCCACGGGCCTCTCCAGCCTGCTGTGCTACAGCGTCCCCTCCCTAGACGGAGGAGGAGAGACAGCCCCGGAGACCGCAGCCTCACACCAGTCCTGAGCTACACAGCCAGAGGCCCGTGTCCAGCTACCGAGGGCCAGAGCCTGCTGGTGGCCCCTGGCCGCTGCCGGCCCCTCAGCAGACACCAGCCCCTGCAGACACCAGCCCTGTCGCGCCCTCTACAGCCCAGGCCATGCACCAGTGGGCATCAAGCCTGGCAGGGGGTTTGCTGGCCAGTCCCCACACACAGGGCCTTCAACCCGCCCTGTGTAGCTGAGAGACGTCTGATCCAAGATGAGCCTCCAACTGGATGATAAAGTGCAAGGACTGTTTTTCAGAGGAGGAAACTCAAACCCACCAGGACGTCGGGTGCCCACCTGAGGTCAGGACCCCTGGCTCGCAGCTCAAGGCCACCCTGCCCAAGTCACTTCCTGCCATCTGGGGATGGAGAGGGGCACGTGTGAGTTCACACAACGGTAAGTTCTGCCCTGACAGATTTCCTCCCTGTCCAAGTTCATCTTGTGCAGCTGCCCTGTGTTTCCGTGTGACTCCGTGGGGCTCAAGGAGGATGGCGTGCTCCACCCCAGGTGACAGTCACCGACAGAGCTGCGCTCACACCTTGTCTCTACCCATTAATGTTTGTGCTGAGCGCTGTGTGTGTTCATGGATAAACAGGCCTCCCTTACCTGACTCAACCACAAAGGGCAAGAAGAATCGGTCTCCACAACAACAGATCAGAGAAGCCCGGGGCCCGGGCAGGAACAGCCAAGGGAAGTTTATTCAGATGCAATCACCCCAAACCCCTGCTGTCCAGGAGCAACAAAAGGCAAGGAGGGATTTTTAAAGGAATCCTTGTCTCAACTCAGTTTCCTAAGACAGGGATTTCAGAGCAAGCAGTTGTGGGGCGGTGACCCCAGGAGTTGATGCAGGGTGACTGACAGGCAGGTCCCTGGCGCAGACAGTGGGGCTGTGTGCCGCCAGGAGCTATGGTGATCAGCACAGGACACAGCTGGGTCAGCCCACCAGGGACTGGGGCTTATCCTCCAGCATCTGTCTGCCCTGGACCAAGGGCTGCTCCCAGAACCTGAGCCCGTGGCCTCCTACCCACAGGTGGTGTCACAGGTGCCTGGGGAGGGTGACCTGGGCGTGGCTGGAACTAGGGATGCTGAGGAGGTGTGGGCAGGTTCTTGCAGTGGGGACGTGAGAGATGTGAAGATACACACTCGTCAAATGGCAACGGGTGTGCTGTTTCAAAGCTAGGGAAACTGAGGCCTAGAGACACAAGGAGCACTGGCAAGTTTCCTAGGAGCATAGACCAGGAGCCTGGACTGGAAGTGACTGGGCCCAGGGGACCCTGAGCTCAGGGAGAGAGGGCAGCCGCCCAGCTCGGGCCCCATGCCATCCCCCTTGGGCCTCGCCTGTGTCGTCACCATCTGCAGGCACCAGGGCCTTCCCTGTGGCTCAGAAGTCTGTCCTCAGAGTGTGTTTTTGTCCATCATTTCGGAAGATAAACTAAAGGAGTTATGAGAATTCCAGGAAATTATATATATAGGAGTCATTTCCTACGTATAATCTCTAAACATATCATTTTGTAAATAATTTTTATTATATACAGAAATTGTAAGAATTATAGGAAGGAGCCAGGTACAGTGGCTCATGCCCATAATCCCATTTCTTTGGGAGGCCAAGGCAGGAGGATCGCTTGAGCCCAGGAGTGCAAGACCAGCCTAGGTAACATAGTGAGACCCCATCTCTGCGAAACATAAAATTAAAAAAAAAAAATTAACCAGGCCTGGCGTGTGCACCTGTGGTCCCAGTACTTTGGGAGGCTAAGGTAGGAGGATCGCTTGAGCCCAGGAGGTTAAGGCTGCGGTGAGCCAAGACTGTACCACTTACTCCAGCCTGGGCAACAGAGCAAGACCCTGACTGCTCCTTCCCACCAAAAAAGAACTATAGGAATGAACTCAGAGACCCTTACTAAGGGCAGGGGCTCAGAGACAGTCACTGTCTTCACAGAGCAACATGATAAAGGGCTGGCTCTGCGGAGGGAAACGCTGAGAACGGCCACTAGCCCAGGGCCTTCCCCTCTCACCACCCAGCCCTTGAGGGAGGCCTCACCCCTCACTCTGCCTCCGCTGTTGACCTGGCTCCTGCGAAGCGAATGCAGATTCCAGTCGAGGAATACACACCTAGACACACACCCAGGAGAGCTGCACACATCACAGCCACAGTAGCACGGCTCACAATGGCCAAAAGTGGAGAAAACACAAACATCCATTGTGGACAAACGGACACACAAAACGCTCCTCCGTGCCCTGTGGTGTCGCTCAGCCACAAAGTGACAAGGAGCCCCATCGTACACCACAACACAGGCGAGCCTGGAAGCATCGTGCTGTGTGACTGTTCTAAAGAAGCTGCCACAGGGGCCTTGCATTGTGCCATTTCATTCATGCCAAATGTCCAGACGAGGGAAACCTGCAGAGCCGGAGAGTGGATCTGTGGGGAGAGGCCGGGGGAAGGGAGGGTTAGAGCTCAAGGTTACTTTTGGAGGTCATGAATAGCTCCGAAACTGTGGTGATGGCTGCACGTATCTGTGAATATGCTGAAAACCACTGGATTATACAATTCAAATGGGTCAATGTATGGTGAGCGTATTACATCTTGAAAAATCTTTTTTTTTTTTAAGTGACAGCTCATGGACCCAGAAAACCACCAACCAATTCCCGCCATGGGCTTAAGGAGTGGCCTAGCAGTCTATGAATGGGGCTTGGCCCACTGGGCAGCCCCTGTCCTCCCATCCCCCCAGGTCCTTCCAGAGCACTCCATCCCCACTGAGCCACACTGAGCCTCATCTAGCAAATGGCACTTTTTTGAGAACCAAGCTCTCCTTAAAGAACAGAGCAGGAAACTCACAGTGCACTTGCAAACCTCTGGCCTTTAGAATGCCAGCTGCCAGAGACCTCTGTCACCCCAGATGTGTCAGCTGGCCCCCAGCTGCATGCTCCCCACTCGGCCCCAAAGAGGACAGGGTGGAGGCGTGGCTGGACTTCCCAGGCAGCAGAACCAAAGACCGTTTGGTTTTTCAGGAGGAAGCGGGTGTCCCCAGGCTTTGGCACCCTCGATCAGAAACACCACTGCGTGTCCAAAGCCTCAGGCTTTCTTGGGAGCAGCTTTCCGTGATGGGAGGGACAACCCACCAGCTGTCACCACTCAGCGCAGAGGCAGGCAGGTTCCCAGGGCACTGCCTGGGAATTCCGATGGGGGCGGTGCAGACTCGGCCTCAGGTTCCCAGCAGGTGCGGCTGGACAACCAGTCAAAGAGCCCCCAAAGAGCAGCCTCACTGCAGCCGTGCCCACAAAGGATCCCCAGCACGCCGAAATGCCACGAGACATCATTGTGCAACTAGCCAAGATTTCAAATGTCTCCAGAGCTTAAGCCAAGTTCCATTTTGCTGTTAGTTTCTGCTGAGATGCACAGAAGTTTGTAAAAAAGGCTGTTTTCAGGATTCACCAAAGAAATTGTTTGGGGGACTCTAAATGCCTGCAAGATCCAGAATTGGTATTTTTGAAAATTATTCCATAGCCTAAACCCACAGCCTCTGAGAAGCAAGCCATGGCGGGCAGAGGGTGTGAGGCCATCAGAGGCCTGCGCCGCAGCCCCCTCCTCCAACTCACTTCCCCACTCTGAGCCACACAGCTTTGGGATCCGTGAAACTCAACCCTGGCTACACATCAGAATCACCTGGAAGATAATTCCTGGGCTCCATCCCAAACAAATTAAGTCATGGCTTCTGGCAGTGAGGCTAGGCAGAGGCATTTTTCTAGAACTTTCCAGATGATTCTAACGTGCAGCTGAAGTTGAAAACCTGATGAGACTGGCTGGGGCCTCGGTTCCTTCCAGCTCCAACATCCTTTGGCGCTTCTCTGTCACTCTGGAAGATTCTCTTCCCCCGGAAACGGAAGCAAATGCAGGGTCAGAGCAGCATTTGACCCAAGGAAGTGCCAAGCCCATCTCAGCAAAGTCACAGAGCAGGACTGACCTGCTGGGCTGAAGACAGCAGCATGGGCCACACCGGGGCAGCGACTGCTCTCACTCCTTGTCAGGACCACCGGGGCTGCTCATCCAACTGCAGGGAGCACCGAGGCAGGAGATCCATGTGGGGAGGTCTCAGGGCCAGGGCCAGGGTGGGGGCTGGAAGGTGAGTAGACGCAGAGAAAATCTCTGGGCCCACAGACCAGCAGATCCCAGCTCTCCAGGGTCACTCAAGACTGGCTGAGCCTTGACCCAGTCCCGTTTCTCCTTGACATCTAGAAGCTTTGCCTCACAGGCACCCTCCCTGCCCCCAGCTCTCCTCCCAGCCCAGCTCCTGGGGAGTTGTCTAAGTCCCAGCTCCTGCGGGGAGGCAAGGGGCAGGGAACTTCTGGCTCCAGCTCACTCCTTCTGCCACCTCGGGGTTGGGAAAGGGGCTGGTCCTCACCTCGTGTTCCTGAAGAGCTCTGAGATGTGAGCTCCCGCCGTTCTTAGGAGGATACTGGAAACTTGGAACTAACCTTCCTCTGTTAAAATGTCTTGTATGTCAACCATTTTGCATGCAAATGTTTCTCAAGAAGGATTACAACATTTCTCTGCATCACTGAAGCCCGCGTTGGACAAAGCTGCCTTCCTCACGTGCCTGTTCCTTGCTTTACACAATCGGAAAGTCTGGCGGGACTGAAGGCAGGAGCGAGCTGAGCACCCTGAATGGTCAGGTGTCCCCAGCCTGCTGGCCGGGAGTCCCTTCGCCCAGCTTGTATCATTTTTCGATCTCTTCCCTTCATGAAGTCAACCTCTAAGAATCCCTCCCCTTTCTGTCATTTTATTTCTGAAACTGCTGGAGGTTTGCAGCCAGATAACCAAGTTAGAAATGTTTCCAGAGCAAGCGGCGTCCAAGTGGGGTTACTGGTGCGTTCTGAGTACATGAGGCCCCTGCAGAGATGGGGTGTGTGAGGGTAAACAGTTTGTGTGTTTGCAGAAGGCCTGTTGGAATTTTCCCACCAGAATTGTAAGGATTGCACCAGCTGATTCCAGCCTCCATAGGAGGAAAGTCCATGCAGAACCAGCGCTGAAATGGCCGGCTCACCGCTTTCGGAACAGTCTGCCCTGGTATCCTTATCTACTCGTCTCTGTGTGTCACTGGCCAGGGGCTTGAAGGGCTGCCCTGGTTTTACATTTGGAAAAACTGAGGCCCCAAGAGGCAAAGAGGCTCCCAGGCGCACTGTGGGAAGCAGAGCACCCCGACCGCGCGCTCCTCCCACTGGACTCTCGGTCTCTCTCCTCGCTGAGCACAGGCCTCCTGCACAGCACCTGAGCCGCGCAGGATCTGAAGAAAGGAGAGGCGTGAGCGGTCAGCCTACCCTCTTCCTTGAGCGTCTCTGCCGGGCTCCAGGCTGAGGAGTGGGGACCACCTTCTGATCTCTCCGTGGCTCAAGGGTTTCAGGCTGGTGACCACACCGGTATCTATGGCAACAGCCCCACCACGTTCGCATCCCAGAATCGGACCTCCTGGCCCAGGCCGGGGTCTCCTGACAGCGGAGGACTCAGCCAGAAGATGCAGAAGACCGCTGCTGGGAAACCCGCCGGCCTCTACCCAGCTCCACAGGCTTCTGCCCGGCTCCACCGGCTTCCCTCTCCCTCCCTGAGGCTTGGTGTCCTCCTCTATAAAATGGACAGCCCCGGCTGCCCAGCCTCCCTCACTAAATTGCCAGAACGAAGGAGGTGCTTTGAGAAGTGACAGGCACTGTGCAAACCTCAGGGGCCTCTCCCCTCTCGCTCACAGGGCACCGGGTCCGCAGAGCCTCACCTCCTCGGGTGCATCCGGGGGTGCTGTTCGGGCAGTGGCTCGGCAGAACCAGCAGCCAAACTGGCTGAAGGCAGAGTCCCTGACCCCCCGACAACCCGGTCAGAACTCACTCTCCCTTGGTGCCCGGAACGCAGAGGCGCTTCGGAAACAAGATTTCTCATCTGGGTAATTTCGGGATGGCTCCTTCGCCTCGGAACCTGGCTTCACTGCCGGGGTCCGCCTCTTACCCCATCCCTGTCTGCCCCCTGCACGCTCAGCCCATTCCTCCCTCCCAAATGTCCCCAGCTCTCTCAGGTCCTCCACCTTGACTGAGAATTCCAGATTTACAGCCTGGGCAACATGGCAAAACCCCACCTCTACAAAAAACACAAAAATTAGCCTGCCACCTAATTAACCAGGCACGTGCCTGTAGTCCCAGCTACCTGGGAGGCTGAGGTGGGAGGATGGCTGGAGCCCAGGTGGTCAGGGGTGCCATGAGTCAAGATCATACCCTGCCCTCCAGTCTGGATGACAGACTAAGACCCTATCTCAAAAAAAAGAAAAAAAAAAAGACAGAGAGAGAGAGAGAATTCCAGATTTTGGTCCCACTCATGTAATTCCCAATTTCACTTGGCAAACGTGGCCTCTCCCTGACTATCCTCCAACTTAGCATCAGTGAGGCCCAGAAATGGCAGCACAGGGCAGCCAGCAGGGTGTGGTGATGGAGCTGTTGCTGTAAGGCACGTGGATACGTTGATGCCAGAGGTCACGTCCCCCTTGCCCACCCCTCCCAAGGAGGACGTGCGGGGCTGGACTGGGTGAGAGCCTCACTGATCCAGGGCCTTGGACTCCTCCCCTGGCACGCACAGTGGGTGGTGTTTTACCCATCCTCCTACGAGTCACTCCTTTCCAAGTGCCACATCCCCAGAGGACGTGCCAGGTGCGGCTGCTGACTGCGCTGGGGCCCCATTAAGGCATCTGTCTGCCTGACTGCACAGCTTAGGTCATCATTGGACGGGGTAGGGCCCCGTGGACCCGGCTTCCCTTGCATCTCTCAGCTCTTCTGGGAAGGAGGCCACCTCCAGCACTAGCCCAGGAGACGAGTCAGTTACTGGCGTCAGAAGGGGAGGCCCACCAGAGAGAAAGAGAGAGTGGGCCCCTTCTCACTGGAAGGAGGGGACGGCCATTGGGCAGCCCTGGGGTGTGCACCTGCTGGCACCTGGCCTGGCATGTGCTCCAGGTGCGGGAGTGACTTGGGGTGCAAGGCAAGGCTCTGTGCTGAAGGCTTCATGTGGGCACTCTGTGTTCCAGCTTTATGGAGGAAAGACTGAAATATAAAAATCGTAGGTATTTAGTGTGTGCAACATGGTCTTTTGTATAAGTACACATTGCGAAATGGCCATGACAATCAAGCTGACTAGCACATCCAATAGCTCACACGCTTTCCATTTTCCTGTCTTAAGAACACTTGAGATCTACCATCTTTGCAAGTTTCAGATATACATTATTACGGACTATAGTCACCCTGCTCCCCATTGACCCTCCAATGATAACTGAAACTTTGTACCTTCTGAGCAACAGCGCCCCATTCCCCCAGCCCCCAGCCCCCAGTAACCACCATTCTACAGGCCCCAGCCCCCAGTAACCACCATTCTACAGCCCCCAACCCCCAGTAACCACCATTCTACAGCCCCCAGCCCCCAGTAACCACCATTCTACAGCCCCCAGCCCCCAGTAACCACCATTCTACTCTCTGATACTATGAGTTCCATGTTTTCTTAGATTTCACATAGAGGTGAAATCATGTATATTTGACTTTCTGTGTCTGACTTATTTATTTCACTTAGTATAATGTTCACCAGTTCCATCCACGTTGCTGCAAATGAGAGGATTTCACTGATTTTTATGGCTGAATAGTACTCCATTGTGCACATACACTGCATTTTCTTTATCCATTCATCCACCAGTGGACACTTAGGGTGATTCCAAACCTTGGCTATTGTGGACAGTGTTGCAGTGGATATGGGTGTGGACAGCTCTTGAGGGCATTGATGGCATTTCCTTTGGGTACATGCCCAGGAGTGGAATGACTGGTGATATGATTTCGATTTGTGTCCCTGCCCCAATCTCACATCTACTTGTAATTCCTAATGTTGGAAGAGGGGCCTGGTGGGAGCTGATTGGATCATGGGGGTGGAGCTCCCCCTTTCTGTTCTCATGATAGTGAAGGAGTGCTCACAGGGTCTCGTTGTTTAAACGTACATAGCACCTCCCCCTTTGCTCCCTTCCTCCTTCTCCAGCCATGGAAGAAGTGCCTCCCTCCCCTTTGCCTTCCGCCATGATTGTAAGTTTCCTGAGGCCTCCCCAGCTAGGCTTCCTGTACAGCCTGTGGAACCATGAGCCAATTAAACCTCTTTTCTGTACACATTGCCCAGTCTCAGGTAGTGGTTTGTTTGTTTTTTGGGTTTTTTTTTTTGAGACAGAGTCTCGCTCTGTGGCCAGGCTGGAGTGCAGTGGCGCGATCTCGGCTCACTGCAACCTTCCAATTCCCTGGTTCAAGCGATTCTGTTGCCTCAGCCTCCCGAGTAGCTGGGATTACAGGCACACACCACCATGCCCAGCTAATTTTTGCATTTTTTTAGTAGAGATGGGGTTTCACCATGTTGGCCAGGATGGTCTCGATCTCCTGACCTTGTGATCCACCTGCCTCAGCCTCCGAAAGTGCTGGGATTACAGGTGTGAGCCACTGCGCCTGGCTCAGGTAGTTCTTTATAGCAATGTGAGAACAGATTAGTACCACTGGATCATATGGTAGATCTATTTTTGGATTTTCAAGAAACCCTATACTGTTCTCCACAGTGGTTATGCAGTCTTGATAAGTCAAAATAACCACAATGTTGAATAAATGAAGCAAAGCGTGGCAGCCTGTCCACATTGTCACCTCCTTCTTCTGCTTACAGAGTCTCTCTTTGGACTTTGTGCCCACCTGGCAGGGCTTTCCACTGGAAGTCTCCTCCTGGAGAAGCACTCTGCCCCAGCCGGAAGAGCGAGAACCCCAAACTGTGCACACAGTAACCGGCCCAGAGGAAGCACGTGAACCAAGAAGGCCAAATCCAAGCCTCTTAGGGAAATTACTAGGGATGCTAAAGACCCCAGAGCCAGGTGCTGCCAAGAGCTGTCTCTGCCACTAAATGGAGAGCTGCCTGAAAATGAAATCAACAGAGACCCAGGTGCAACAATATGGCAGACTGAGCTAAGCCTGGACCACATCTCGCCTGCACAAACAAGAGATGATGGGTAACATGTCATTAATATGTACCTGGAAAGGAAATAAAGAGATATCCTCTGGTGACTACAAAAAAAAAAAAAAAAAAACTTAAAGCCAGATCCTTAAGCTTGTGAACTGTCATTGCAACAACCCAAGGGGTTGACTTGGCCTCTGCTCATTTGAGGCAGGGACCTCACTCTCACCCTGAACATGGAAGGGCTTCTATCACAGGGAAGGGACTGACAAGGGGATGGGAAAATGCTAACCTTTCACTCCAAAAAGCAAAAAAGAAACATGGCTCTGCCCAGGACTCTGCGTCAGAAACAAACAGAAGCCGAAACAGAAAGTCCTCTGCCAGGAGGAACTGGAGATCCCAACAGTGCCACAGATGGGCGTGGTCTCCAGGTTTGTGCTCACTGCACGGTGCACAGCACCCCAGCCAAGAAATGCACCCGACCCCTGCGGCACAGAAGCAAGTGTGAAAACTCCGTGCTTTCCTCTCCAGGGACTCAGAGCCCCTTTGGTGTGGTTCATTACGGGACTCGCTGCCTTGAGTTACTTAAACCACAGGACTGGGTGTTATATTTGGACCAAAAGACAGTCTGGGAATGGTCTTAGACAATAGGAGCTGACTAAATGCTGGTGAAATAAATGGAAGTAGGAATAAATGATGGTACATGAACCAGAGAACACGCTTCTTCCGGATGTCTCCGGCCTCTGGAAAATACCGGGGTGCACGGTCCCTTGAATTTTAGGGCTGGTTCATGGGCGGGACTTTGAACCCACCAGAGAAGCCCAAGTGGACGGAGACCTCACACTGTGATTGAGGGTCAGGGTCTGTTTTCTAGTTCTGCCCACGCAACCCCCTCAACCCTTGACATGAGCGAGGCACCTGCATTAGAGAAGCTTCGGTTTCCTCATCCAGAACATTAGAGGGTTGGATCCGATTCCTGGCTTGCATTTTACTTCTAAGTTTTGATGACGGCCTCCTGAGATGATACCATACACACTTTTCCTTTTCCTTTTCCTTTTCTGGTTGTTTTTGGGGGGTTTTTTTGTTTGGTTGGGTTTTTTTTTTTTTTTTTTTGATGAGTCAGAAACTCAAAGATTTTCTGGGATGTCTGTGGACTCTGCCCTGCTCAGAGACAAGGAGCATTTTCTAGACCACATTCTGTTCCCTGTTTCATGGTCGGCTTCTGAGCACTTTGTATTTGTTTTGATTTTCCTCTTTGCTCTCTGAATGATGATTTATCTGGCTTTTGGAATAGAGGCTGAAAGGCCTAACTGTGTGTGTGGCTTCTGAGGTTGTTTCAATTTATAAATATTTTAATAGGACTTTTATTCCTTCATAACAAATATCTTAAAAACCTTTGTACTCAGAGCAAATGCCTTGGTTTTTCCTATTTAAAAAAAAAAAAAAGAAGAAGAAGAAATTTTTTTCTTTCCCTACCTTAAAAGAGAGAAAAAAGGAAAAAGTCAGGAAAACTGTCACAATGTGAGGCATCCCTAAGGAGCCTGTGGTAGTCATACCTGATTTAAAGCAGCTCTCCAAAGCCCTGATGGCATTAATTTTCCATTATTCCTTACAGAGATTCCAAACCTAAGACAACAGTCAAGAACAGATATCCCTCATTTTAATTAAACTTCTTAAGGACTGTATTATTGAGTACATAAGACATACAAGATATTTCGAACTCCAATTTGAGAAATCGTAAAACCAAATGAGACCACAGAAAACTCCGTAGTTCAGGAATACAGCAGCTCAGACCTATCCGGATAACACACTGAGATGAGAGAAGGACAGAGCAGCCCAGTTCTTTTTTTTTGTTTTTGTTTTTGTGTTTTTTGAGACGAAGTCTTGCTCTGTCGCCAGACTGGAGTGCAGTGGAGCAATCTCAGCTCACTGCAACCTCCGACTCCCAGGTTCAAGCCATTCTCCTGCCTCAGCGTCTTGAGTAGCTGGGACTACAGATGTGTGCTACCACACCCAGCTAATTTTTGTATTTTTAGTAGAGACGGGGTTTCACCATGTTGGCCAAGATGGTCTCGATCTCTTGACCTTGTGATCCTCCCGCCTCGACCTCCCAAAGTGCTGGGATTTCAGGTATGAGCCAGCGCACCCGGCTCCAGAGCAGCCCAGTTCTAAGAGAGAGTGGAAGCCAAGTGAAGGCAGGGAAGGAAAGGGAGGGACCACGTCCTTGCAAAGACTGCCCCTCGCGTCCACGCCTATTTGTGCTGGCTTTTTCCCTTCCAGTGTGCTGCTTAGCCATGTAGATACGGGTTTAGGTTTGAAAACTCTGCATAAGATTCTTGGTTCACCTCTAACCTAATGCCTTTTCTTCTCAATCAATCTTTCCTCTTGTGCTGAGTGCAAGACCTTACAGAATATTCCCCCAAAAATCACTTCAATCATCCCAGGGTGTGTCTACCTGCCACCAAACGTGTCTCTGGAAACTCAGAAAGATGACTCATTTCAGGGACTCAGATGTCTGACATTCTGAAGACACAGACTCCCAGCACACTTCCTTCCTGTACCAGGGGGATTGAGAATAAAGTGTGGAAACATGCACTGTGTATTAACCTAATGGTTAAGCCCAGGAAAAAATACTGTCTGGGCTTGGATATCGTCACAGTGAAATGTATTCTTGCCCTTAGAGCTGCTCAGATGATGTGATGATGCTGGAAGCCAAGAGATGACAGCAGGATTGAACTATTGCCCAAAAGCAATTACTGATTAGAATTGATTATTTCTACAAAGAAAGGTGACCGATGGATTAGTTGTCACGTCACAGCAGGTTTGGGAAAAACTGTCATAACTGAAAGGGACTAAGCTACCAAAAGACCATAGTGCTTCAAGGATTCCTCTGGATGCAGCTCTACAAACCTGAAGTTAAGAGAACGTTGATGCAACCCCTGGATTTTCCAGAGCTGTCCTTGAAAGATCCCATCCTTGTTCTTCCCCTTCCACCAGATGAAATGATCCCATCACTGTCATAACACCTTGCGGCGTGAGGAAGTCGTGTTTAAAAGCACACACCACGCTTCTGCCATGCCTCTGAGTTTTACAGGGGATTATAAAAATGCAGACCTCATTTAAGCCCACAGTAAATTAATGGGAAATGATATGTGACTAAATATTTGAAAGCTGTTGCCGTGCCTTATTTGATTTGCCTAATTACATGTTTTACTGCCTCCTTTATGGAACTGTTGCCTAAGGTATCTGAAGTCTTTATACTTACTTCTTCCTTAATAGCTGAATCAAAATGCCACGTGATCACGTTGGCATGCAGCCTTGAAATTGCGTCCAAGCCCATTGACGTGTGTGTCCGGGAGGGAGATGACTCTCCTAGCCCTTGGTGGTAGAATGTTGGGAACCGTAGATCGGCCTTCTTAACCAATCCGATACAAAGGCTCTCCCAGCCACTCCGTCACCTCCTAACCCCATGGCTTCTCCACCGAGCAAAACAAAACAAAATAAAACAAAACTAGGGTATAAATATGTCAGGATAAGAAAGAAAACATGTACACAACATTCAAACACCGTCTGCCACTGGAAGAGACTCCAGGACAATTGTGCACATACTTGGCCTGCTACCATGGCCCAGCGAATTCAGCGGTTACCATGGCGGGGTAGAGCCTGGAGGAGGACTCCAGAGGGCAGGCTTTGTGTGGGCACTGCTCAAACAGAGAGCTGCGATTCAGTCTGTTGGCTTGTGTACTTTGGTGTGAGCCATCCTCACGCTGAAAAGGCCAAGAGGAGAAGTGTTGAGTTTGACTTGATCTCATGCCTTTAGGTTTCTCTTGACATCCTGCCCGCTGCCCCCCACCCCAGCCCGACCTCCTTCAGGCCCCTCTAACTCCCCATCTGGGGAAACAAATGACATTGACCACTGTCCAGGGAAGATGACACTTAGGGGTCTCCCCTCTCTGTGGATAAATTGCTCTAAAAACAGCCCAGACCCCACCACCAACAAGTCCGTGCAGAAACCACAGGAACCGTCTTCACTAGAACAAAGAAACGTGTTGAGACGGCACTTCGAGGCCCGGGCCCTGAGACACCACTGGCAGCTCGAGCATTAGGCTTAGGAGAGTTGAGTTCTAGGTAACCCCACAGCAGCACACTCAGCTCCTGAGTTGAAAGACAGAGAAATGGAAAGAACCGTGGAGCACGGGTGAGAGACATGGCTCAGTGACTGTAGGCAAAGTCATTTAGTCTCTCTTCAGACCTAAATTTCCTCATCTGTCAAATTGAGTTAGTAATATGTGGTCTGTCTCTCCCCCACAGCATCATGGCGAGGACTAGGCGCCCCCTGAAAACACATCATTATTAGTGGCGCCTCACCCTCAGGCTGCCTTGCACTGCTGCAGAGAATCCTTACGTGTAAAGAGCCAGAAAGCCGTGGAGAGTTTCCACCCTAAATAAAAGAATTCATGAGGTTATTTTTAAGAGTGTAGATGCTCCGTGAGTGACATGCACACACTAATGGGACAGGTCCCATCAGGATTCCCACGTGACGCCTTCACGGTCGCTCATCCCATTCGCTGCTCGGGAGGGACAGGGGGAATACAGCCCCAGCAGAAAGAAACATTATTTAAATTAACTCAGTCCGACTGAATGTCCCCTTTTGTCAAACGAAAGAAGTGATCCCTGCTATGTGGCCTGATCTGTTTGAAAACAGTTGGATATTTTACGTTGAATTGCCTTTGGCCTTAAGTGTATTTGTGCTAACTTAAGTGGCAAGTCCCAGAAAGAGAATTTGCAAGCAATGTCAGTTGGTCTAGGTGTGAAGCCACTTGCAGAGCACACCCTCGGCTCCAGGCTCTAGCTGTGCACCACACACTCACTGCCATACCTCGATGGATCCTATGACACCCACGAAGTAAATATTTGTCCCCATTTTGCTGATAGGGAAATATGTTCAGAGAGGTGAAGAGATTTGTCCAAAGTCATGCAGATAGTGGACTTCAACGAGGGTTCCGAGACAGTTCAAACCCACTGGCTCCAGAGAAATGACACTGATTCCAGCCCCAGTGCACGGTCACGTCCTGAAGCCCTGTGGTTCCTCCAAGCAGTGCTGCGGGCCCGTTGGCCAAAGGTGCAACACCTTGAAATAGGAGGAAAACAACGACCTTCCCTCCAGGCCCTCTCTGATCAACGCTATCATCAGAACAACAGAAAACCAAGTTTGCAGCTTCTGCTTGGGAAGAAAAGAAGCTACGTGGATTCCGAATTTGATATTTCAGCTGCCATAGTTTTTTGTTGTTATTTGTTGTTGTTGTTGTTTGCTTGTTTTGGTGTGTTGGTTTACTTTTTAAATAGCAACCACTGAAATTCATTTCATAACATGCCACTAGTTTAACTGGCTAATTAGTAAGAAACTTCTGGTAACTGACAAATATTTGTTGAGCATCTTCTGAGCTGGGAGCTGTGTGACCTACAGAGATGAGTAGGACAGATACTCTGAAGGCTTTCTTCTGGAAATTAGCAAATATATTGAGGATACTAATAACTACCCCGAAGTCAAAGGTCAAACAACAACCCCCAAAGTGAAATATGAATATAAGCAATGATCCAGAGGTCACATCAGCCAAACAGCTATGACATGATAAGCCAGAAGCCCCAGGGCCACAGGTCGAGAAGGTGGGAAAGGCACAGAGGAGGGGGAGAGGCTGCTGCTGGACCAGGGGGCAGAAGCGAGACAGAGTCACAAGGCACGGTCTGGACTGAGTCATTGGTTCAGAGACATGGGGATCTGCAGGCTTGAAATGGGAGATCCGAGTTCAAGGGACAGAAATGCAGGGAGAGGAACACATCTGAGCTCTCCCCTCTCTGGATTCATGAAGAGTTTATGAATAAAGATCCCGGAACCATGGGCTGCAGTTACACCTCTGCTCCCCGCCCTCCAACAGGGTGTCCCGTGGGAGACCACGTAACCCTCTGAGCCTCCATCTTCCGGTCTGTGAATATAGGGGTGCCCCCACCACCTCAATGACCACACAGGGATGCTGCGGGTCCCGTGAGATCATGGGTGGAAACGAGCTTTGCCAACTTTCAAGTCCTGCCTGATTATAAAGTCTTCCTCCTATACCTCAGACTCAAGAGTCGAGCACCCTCTCAGCCACCCTGGAAGACACAAAAGAAATTAGGCACACAGCCTTCACCCTTCAAACAAACAACAGCAATAACAAAAGATGTACTTCTAAGCTCCTGAAATGGTGAGAGAAGAACTTTGTCGTTTTCAGCCCCCATCTGTAGCAGGTTGTCACGGCAGACCTAGAGAAAGCACACATGCCGAGCAGTGAGATGCCCAAGGCAGGAGGGACGCTGGTACTAACCTCCCCACACAAGAGGCTAAAGGCTGCAAAGACAGTCAGCCAGACTTCGTGGTGGTCCCTCCCATCTGAAATGATGAAAAAGGGGCTTCCTGACGGCCAGGCATGGTGGCTCATGCCTGTAATCCCTGCACTTTGGGAGGCCAAGGCAGGCAGATCACCTGAGGTCAGGAGTTCAAGACCACCCTGGCTAACACGGTGAAACCCCACCTCTACTATAAATACAAAAATTAGCCAGGCACGACACTGGGCACCTGTAGTCCAGCTACTTGGAAGGCTGAGGCAGGAGAATCGTTTGAACCTGGGAGGCGGAGGCTGCAGTGAGCTGAGATCGCACCACTGCACTCCAGCCTGGTCAACAGAGTGAGCCTCTGTCTCAATTAAAAAAAAAGAAAGAAAGATAAAGGAAGGAAGGAAGGAAGAAAGGAAGGAAAAGAAAAAGGGCCTCCTGGGAGGTAGAGGCAAATGGAAGACCTGAGGCTGGAGTGAGCCCTGGAATCACATCGTCTGCTTAGATTCTTGTATCACAGCCACTGCTTGCACCAATCATCTGTCAGGAAAATAAAATCAAAACGAGCAAAAGCAGCCATCTGCCCAGAGGAGAGAACTGGCATCTCAGCCTCTGTGAGCAGTAGCTAGTGTGCCCACCACCTCTGCTCTCCCATGAGAACACGTGTTCTTCACGTGACACATGAAGGCTTGAGACGCGCTAATCGCGGGCATGGTGCTGTGCATAGAGATTGCTGAGGGATGGGAGCAGAGGACCTGAGGGTGGGGCGGCTACGTGGCACAGTCTCCATCCTTTCTGAAGCTGCAGTGCCCCGTGCAGGCCTCCTACTGTGGGAGGGCCCCAAGCTACAAAACAGAGCCTCTCGCTGAGGACGGCCGGGGAAAGACTGTTCTGCATAAAAGGTCCTTCCCTGCTGGGCCTCGTTCCTTCCCACGGTTGCCTGAAGAACCCAAAGAGCTAGAAGCCCATGACCTTGACCGTGACTAACCCTGAGGCCTGAATTTGTGTCCACCGCCTCGTGACACCACAGCTTGCCTGGAAACGTGGCCCTGCTGGGCTGGAGTGTGGTGCTTGCCGCTTGGAGCCTGCGGTCAGCCCTGGCCCCACACTGACCACTCATGACTGAGTGGTCCTGGGTAAAGTCACCTGAGTGTCCTGTGTGCAGGCGCCAGCTCCGCCCTGACACTGCACACTCCTCCATGGCCAGCTCCTTCTCTGACACGCTCCTGGGACGTCTTCCACAGGCACCCAGTGGAGCCGTGGACCGCAGAGGAGCATCTGTGGAACTAGATGGCCCCTCACGTGCGTGTAGTGCTTCTCCTGACCTGGCATGGCTGGGCCTGTTCCCTCCCAGCGGCCCTGTGAGTGGACGGTAAGGTCTCGGCGGAAGCCTCAGCCTCCTCCTCTGGAAAGTGGGGAAAGGGTGGAGGTTGGCCGCTCTGCAACAAGGGAGCATAGGCACTAAAGGCCCTGCACAAATTGAGCCCCACTCGGCAGTGCAGGGTGCTGCTGTCCAGGGGACGGGGCCTTTAAACTGTGCAAGGAGTCGTGGGGCAGGGCAGGGCAGGAACACCACTCTCAGGCACCCCTGATTCTCCCTCTTCCCAGAACCTCGGGACTACTTCCTGCCTGGCCCAAAATGCATGGCCCTGGGTACTGTGGTGTCTCTCTTCCAGGTCATCTCCTATTTCCATATGTCCAAGTGGGGCTCCCTCCTCTGTATTCCTGGTGGAGGGGGCCCTCTTTCTACCCTCCTCCCTCCCCTTACCCAATGATACACCCAAACAGAAAAGTGCTGAGTGCCACATGGAAGCTTCCGGAAGCATCACTGCCTACAGAGAGAGTCAGAGGGCAAGCTGTCAGCCAGGTCATCTGAATTTGATTTAAGGCCCTGCCACAAATCCGGCGTGTGATCCCAGAGGAGATATTTAACCTCCTTGTGCCTCAGTTTCCCCATCTGTGCAATGGTCCCACCTTGAAAGGGTTGCTTGTATTAACACATTAAAATTTAATCCAAGAGCAATTCCAAGACACGGCCAACACTGAATCAGTATTACTATTACTATCACCCAAAGTTACGAATTCCAACTTCCCTTCTCGCTGAGTGCAGCTGCCTGGTGAGATGGTCGATGCATAAAGCGCACCCGTCTGCCTGCCAGAGAAAGCTGGGATCTCTTTGCTGTGTTCCTTGACTGCAAGTCAGTGGTGTGGCTGGGAGAGGAGCCCCCGAGCCGCCCCGGTAGAATCATCACACCTTTGTCTGAGCACACATCTCACAGCGCTGTGCCGCTGCCAGGCCAGGCCCCTGGAGCCCAGAGCCCTGCATGGTCTGTGGACTCCTCTCCCGTTGGGGTTCTGTGTGCGATCCCAGAGGTGCCCTGCACAGCCCCCCTCTGGAATGCTGCTTCTGTCCTTGTACCGGGAATTCCTCCACAGGAAACACAGGTCCTTCTCTATGCACCCCACAGCCCCAGAGAAAGAAACAAGCCACCAGCCACACAGTCAGGTGTGCCTGTCAAAAATCCCTAAACATGAGAATAACGTCAAAATTACAAGCACAAAACCTGGCAAATTATTCCTGTTCTAGCAGCTTTTTTCAAAGCCCAAATGTGTGTTTGGCCCTCAGTTTCCCTTTCTGTGCTCTTCTCCCACCTCCTGATGGACCCAGCCCCTGCCCCACACATTCTCCCTGCACCTGCGCTGCCCGGACCTCAGCCCCTAAATCTGCCTCTCTGCATCTGCTACCAAAACAGCCTTGGCCACTGATGCCCCCTGGCTCTTAATTTTGCACATTAAGAAGGAATTGGGCTGGATCCCCTCTCAAGAAAGCGAAGAAGGGAAATACTCCTTGGAGAGATGAGGTTGGGGGGGCTTCCATGCCCCTCAAGCCCCTGGGGCAGCGTTGCCCTGTCCCCCCGGGAAGCCGACCCAGCAGGTCCCTGTGGTGATACCTGGGTCCCCCCAGGGAGCACGCCAGCTGGCACTCACTCGAGTGAAGGACAGAGCCAAGGCCCCAGGGCAGGAATGGCTGCTGGAACCAGGCTGACCTCCAGTGTGGGCGGGGCCACGATCCAGTGGATGCCACAGGAAGGGGCAAGGAGGGGGTCACTCTTGGGTTCTGTCTTGTATACACGGCAAGAACTGGGGTGGGATGCGGGTGGATTCTTAGTTTTCTTCACTCTGAAGAGGGACTGTTGCATGAGTTCTCCTGAGGCTAAGACCAGGGGCTTATAGAACCCAGGGCTGAAAGGTCTTCTGGCGTTGGCACTGTTGATTTTGGCATCGTCGACTTCAGACTCCCACATTGCAGATAAAGAAACAGACGTCTCGAGGGGCTGTGTGGCTTGCCCGGGAGCTTGTGGGTGGAGCCCTGAGGATCTCCTTAGTCCACACAGACCGCAACCCTCCTTCACCACAGCCCAGTGCACGGGGACATCTCCAGATAATCTCTGACCCTACAAAGATGTTCAAGTCTCTAGAAAATACAACCCTGAAGGGCCTTGGAGACCAGCGCTCTGACTGTGGAGATCCCAGGCGACATGGGAGCCCACTGCTCTCAGGCCGAGTCATGACAGTTCCGTGGCCCAAGGGAGCGTGGAAGTGGGCAGAGCAGAAGCGGGGAGGGGCACAGGGCACAGGGCACAGGAGCGGCCTCGGTGACTGATTTTCTCAGTGGAACTTGTGGCATCAGCTGCCGGCCCTGCCTGGTGGATCTCAGCTTAACTCTGCTCCTGTAAGGAAACAGCCTTTGTGCAGGAAGTGGGTAAGAACAGGCTCCGTGGCTTCACTCGTGGAAAAAGAGCAGCTATGGAGCCAGCCAGGGAACCCTCCTCCAATGGGAGTGGCTGAGCCAGGGAACCCTCCTCCAATGGGAGTGGCTGAGCCAGGGAGCCGTCCTCCAATGGGAGTGGCTGAGCCAGGGAACCCTCCTCCAATGGGAGAGGCTGAGCCAGGGAACCCTCCTCCAGTGGGAGTGGCTGAGCCAGGGAGCCGTCCTCCAATGGGAGTGGCTGAGCCAGGGAGCCGTCCTCCAATGGGAGTGGCTGAGCCAGGGAACCCTCCTCCAGTGGGAGTGGCTGAGCCAGGGAACCCTCCTCCAATGGGAGTGGCTGAGCCAGGGAGCCGTCCTGCAATGGGAGTGGCTGAGCCAGGGAAACCTCCTTCAATGGGAGTGGGCTGAGCCAGGGAAACCTCCTTCAATGGGAGTGGGCTGAGCCAGGGAAACCTCCTTCAATGGGAGTGGGCTGAGCCAGGGAACCCTCCTCCAGTGGGAGTGGCTGAGCCAGGGAGCCATCCACCAATGGGAGTGGCTGAGCCAGGGAAACCTCCTTCAATGGGAGTGGGCTGAGCCAGGGAACCCTCCTCCAGTGGGAGTGGCTGAGCCAGGGAACCCTCCTCCAGTGGGAGTGGCTGAGCCAGGGAAACCTCCTTCAATGGGAGTGGGCTGAGCCAGCTTTGGGCAGTTCTGGGAAAAACTGCTCGCGGCAGTACTACCCCAGCATGCCCCAACACACAGCTTCATCCTCAATCCTCCGAGGCACCCCAGCCTCCAGGCACTGCATGTGTCCCAGTCACATTCACCCCTCACCGTACCCCCTCCACACGCTCTCCAGAAAGAATCTAAAGCTCACACATGCACACCCGCTGCTGTCTGAAGTTCTGCATGCAGCTCCATGCCAGGACTAGCCGGGCAGACGGGACCCAAGGCACACAGGCATCAAGCAGGACTGGGGAGCGTCCGGGGGCTGGCGGGCCAAGCAGACGGAGCACCCGGAGGCTGGGGAGTGTCCGCGGGCTGGGGGAGCAGCAGGGGGCTTGGAGCTGGCAGTTGCACCCACATCTCCCCCTCCCACGTTCGCTCCTGGGTTTTGGGATCCCCATCAGGGAAGTCAGCAAAGGAGAAATTCTGATTTGAGTGCTCGGGAGTGAGGCCTCAGCACGGCCTGTCGGCTTTTTTTCAGCCCCCAGGTGATGCTCGTGTGCGCAAGGGTTTAATGCATTAACTGTCTGGGGCACCTGCGTCTTAACTAGGCTCCAAGATGGAAGCAATGATGGTCTTGTGGAAGGATCTCTAGGTAGCTGGGGTGCAAGGAGCAGCATGCAGACTCAGGGTCCCTTCCTCCCTGGGCACGAGGCCACCTGCCCACACTGTGCCTCCCTTTCCAATTCCCAAATGTAGCTTCAGGCTCCCCTGACAACGGTGCTAGAGCACTTTGAAACTGTACAGAGGCACACACCTGAGGCATTATTTAGACCTAAGAAGAGGTGTCCATTACTTAAAATGAAGACGAAGTGACTCAACAAAGGCAGGCAATGGTCTAAAGAGAGAAAATCAGCTCAAAGGCACACAGCAACATAGTTCAGGCTGCACGTTCACATCCCAGCTGATCGCCTGCCTTAGGATGTCTACTTCGACAGAGCTGGCTGTGTGATCTTTCCAGCGTCCCCAGAAACTGCAGGGTCCTCATCTCTCAGAGCCTGCAGCCTTCATGCATGTGAGCCGGGTCTCCACGGGGCTCCACGGGGCTCCACGGGGCTTGGTGCGCAGGCGGACAGGCATGAGGGCAGGAATCCCAGTCACCAAAGTGTCTCCTGCACCCTGCTTCACAGAGTGGCCCAGGCCGGGAAGAAGCCAGGCTGCACCCACAGTCATGGGGCCTGTGGCAGCTTGGGGGTGGCCCCGTGCCCGCTGCACAGCACTGCTGAGAAACGCTGCACAGTGGGCACCCAGCGTAGCTGGCTCCACATGCCAGCCATGGTCCCCCGAGGCCCTGTGTGTCTTGGCAGCTGCCTCCCAGCTGGCCTGCCCTCAGCGCTGGTGCCATGAGGATGTGGCTGCAGGAGTCCAGAGAGCCCTGCAGCCACCCCAAAGCTCCTGGGCTTTGGCACGGAGAGGACAGCATTGCCTCAATCCACCTGCAGCCAGGCCACAATCAGGGTGCTGTGCAGAGTGTGGCTGGATTTCCTGGGCTATCCAGAGCCTGAGCCCTCCAGGAAGCTGGAGACTCACATCCCCAGGGCCCGGGGATGGGGAGGACCATGGAGTTAGGGAAAGGAGGCTAAGGTGCCGCATCCCTCCCAAATTCAAAAGGCCCTGGATGCAATCACAAGAGAACTGGAGTGCAGAAGTTCCACCGGCCAAAACAGGGAAAATCCAGAAAGAAGTGGAGACTGGATGGCTGGATGGAAAGAGATTGCGTGGAATTACTATAAGGAAGAAAAATCAAAGGGGAGAAGGACATGAAAGATTAGAGGCCAACCCCAGAGACTAGAAACAGAGGCAGCACCTGGAGATGCCAGGCAGGCGGGCTCCATAACTGCAGGGCCCAGCGGGTACAAATCTGGGAAAGGAAAGAGGAGATGAGGGGGGCGCAGAAACTGCTGACGGGACCAGGGGAGGATGAACGAAGGAGGCTGCCTGGCTTCCGGGCCTCCCGACCTGGGACTGCGGGGATTTCCCAAACCGGCCAAGCCCGAGCCGAAGGCAGAGTGAGGAGGCCATCTAGCGGCAGGGGCCGGAAGGAGGGGCAGGGGCAGTGCCCAGGAGGGAGCCTGGGGGCTGGGGCAGAAGAGGAGGCAGCTTCTGTCCTCATCAGGGATGCTGGGCAAGGGGTGGAGGTGGGGGAGGGTGGGGGAGGGAAAGCTGGAGGAAGGAGCGAGGGAGGGATGCGCGTGACCCCAAGGAAGAGAGGCAGAGCCCAGGTAGATGAATAACGGAGCCCCAGCATGTCCGGATGTCTGGCCTTGTCAGGGAGGCTGGTGTTTGGAGCCTCTGCTGGTGCGGGGAGGGGGCCAAATGGTCTGGGGGCGGGGAAAGGCAAAGAGACCTGGCCTCTGGTGGGGAAGGCAGTGCTGGGCCGTGGGGAGCGGGTGGGATGGAAGGACAGGGAGTGAAGGGCGGGAGGGCAGAGCAGCAGCTTCTCTGGGGGGCTCAGTCAGCAGCCTGGTCTATAACTGGGATTGCTTTCTGTGCCGAGCTCCCCTCAACCCATGCAGGGGGCAGGCCCTCTGAACTTAGGCATGGGGGCAGGCTTTCTGGCCCATCATTATTTCACTCTGGAGGATCGGCCAGTCTACAAGGGGGGCGGCCCCTGAGGTGCTCTCCAGAGTGTCTAGGGCTGTCTGGAGATGGAGGGGAGGGAGGGGGCCTCACACCATCCCTTAGGGCAGGGAGGTTTCAGGAAATGCCCTGAGTCACCCAAGCTCAATGCCAAGCCACGTCTTCTCCCTGCGCTCTGCTAAGAGGGAGCTGACCGCACCTGGGGGCACCCCACTTCCAGCTGTGCCCACGAGGAACTCTGTGCAGCTCAGGCTTTTGCTTCCAAAGCACACCCCACCCACCCTGCCCCTTGCGGAGGTGAGCTGTGTGCACATGCCACCTCCCGGCAGGGCTGCACACCCAATCTCTCAGGCCCCAGGGTGGCAACCCGTGTGGGGGGCCTTCTGCCTGCATTTGTAAGGGAGTAAGTAGCGGGGAAAGACAGGGGGAGGAGGAGGGACTGGGGCAAGAGGAGATGCCAAGGGTGGAAGGCAGGGCAGTCAAAAGTTTGCAAGTGTCCCACTGGGCCAGGTCGCTGGTCCAGCCCAGGCACCACCCAGTGATGTGACATCCACATGCTGTGCAGGTAGACACATCAAACAGGCCGGCCTCCTCTGGAGAGAACACGGGTCCTGTTTTGTGTCTGTTTTTACTGGGAACAGGACAGGCAGCGCAGACACACCGCCTGGAGAATCCCTGGGCTCGGCTGAGCTCCAGCTCCGCTCAGTGGAGACTGCCGGGGCCTGGTCAAGTGGACGCTGCTCCCCCATGGTGCTCTCCTCCAGGGATCATGATTCGTCACAAACCACGGAAAGGAACAAGAAAGAGAGGTGGGATGGGGAGCCTGGGTCAACCTCCCAGAAGGGACCCAGGCCACCGAGTCTTGTTAACGCTCAGCCTCTTATGCCCAAGACAGATGTGTCCTAAGATGCTCCTCTCCTTCTCTCCCCCACCACACACACAAAAAGTTGATCTGCAAAGGGAACTTCTGGAAACTTCCATCATTTGAGGGCTGAGCTTCACAGGGGGCCTCTCCCCCTCCACTCCAAGGGCCTGGGGTCAAGGGAGAGTGTTTAACTTCACAGGGCCACATTTGCAGCATCTGATGACTCCTCAGGGTCAGGATTTCCCCTCCATGTAAATAACCCTCACTCTCTAATCCTATGCTAGAGGAATCATTGCACGTGAGTGGGATGGCGGTTGAGAAGGGGAAGGGCATGATCTGTTTTTTTTTTAAAAAAAAAAAAAGAAAGAAAGAAAAGCAGGGTTGAGAGGGAGCTTCAAATTTTATTTTCCTGGTTTACTTAGGACTTTTGAGTTTTTTTCCTTTTTCTGCAAAAAGTGAGGTGATTATAGACTCAAAGATTGCCAACTCCTGGGCACTGTGCCCTCTTTCTAGGAAGCCCCTCGTTAACCAGAACACTGTTCCCCCAGGGCCCCTGACCCCTTGGGCTGCAGCCCCTAGGACTGGTGGCTCCTGTGCCTGAAGACTGCTGGCCTGCTGAGCCCCCACACAAGGCCAGCTTTGCAAGGAGCCTGAATTCCACATTCAGCTCATCCCTGGCTCTGCACTTTGCTCTGATCGATCGTGGGGGTTGTGTGAGCACAGCTTCGCCCACTCGCCTGCCCCCCCACACCCTGCAATGGCCTCCACACACCCAGCGCACACACTGGCCCCCACTCTCTCCCTTGTGCTGGGGTGCAGCCCCCAGACCTACTTTGCCCATCCACCCTGACTCCCGCAGTTCACTCTGTACCTGCCCTTGAGCACGCCTCCATCCCATTTGCAGAGCTCTACAAAAAAAAAAAAAAAAAATGTATTAATTGAAGCACAATAAAAGAGCAGTATTTTTACATTTTTCTAAGGCGCTTAAAGCATTTCAAATACCAGTGCTTTAAGTTATGGTCACTCATAATTATCCTCGGTCCACAGAGGCTGAGTCTTCAGGAGGGGCTCAGTCCTCTTTCTTCAAAATGCA
This sequence comes from Pan troglodytes, assembly GCF_028858775.2. Classification (NCBI taxonomy): domain Eukaryota; kingdom Metazoa; phylum Chordata; class Mammalia; order Primates; family Hominidae; genus Pan; species Pan troglodytes. Next base: position 170,855,214 of record NC_072404.2, on the reverse strand, counting down.
GGGAGAGCCAGCCTGCACTATAAAGTCCCTGGGGAAGAAAAATTAAATAACAGCTGGGCAGCTGTGCCCCTCAAATGTGTGAGCGACTCTGTGCTTGATGACTGAAGCTTGGGGGGGTTTAAACTGTCCTTTAAAAACTTAAGTTGGTTTTAACTGAAGCACCTACCATTCCAGGGAAAGTCAGGGGGAAACGCAAGGATGTACACAAAGCCGGGAGTAACTGCTGTTACCACAAGACATGCGCTCCTCCCTCCCGCCCACCTTTATCTTAGGAAAGATTTTTTTTTTTTTTTAACTGGAAGCCTTCAGGTGAAAATAAAGCAACAGCAGCAACAGAAAAAAAAAATGTAGTCTTCTTCAGGGTTAACATCAGAAGACAAGCTTGTGCGGCTTTGGCCAATCAGATGCGCCCCTGGCAGCTATAATATAGTGCTAAAGGCAGCCTCTCTCACAAGCTCTCCAGGCTTGCTACCATTTAAAATCAGACTCTTTTTGTCTTTTGATTGCTGTCTCGCGACCCAACTCCGATGTGTTCCGTTATCAGCGGCCGGCAGCCTGCCATTCCAGCCCCTGTCTGGGTGGGGAGCGGTGGAGAGTCCCCCGCAGCCGCGGCGGGCAAGGTTATATAGGAAGAGAAAGAGCGAGGCAGCCAGCGAGGGAGAGAGCGAGCGGGCGAGCCGGAGCGAGGAAGGGAAAGCGCAAGAGAGAGCGCACACGCACACACCCGCCGCGCGCACTCGCGCACGGACCCGCACGGGGACAGCTCGGAAGTCATCAGTTCCATGGGCGAGATGCTGCTGCTGGCGAGATGTCTGCTGCTAGTCCTCGTCTCCTCGCTGCTGGTATGCTCGGGACTGGCGTGCGGACCGGGCAGGGGGTTCGGGAAGAGGAGGCACCCCAAAAAGCTGACCCCTTTAGCCTACAAGCAGTTTATCCCCAATGTGGCCGAGAAGACCCTAGGCGCCAGCGGAAGGTATGAAGGGAAGATCTCCAGAAACTCCGAGCGATTTAAGGAACTCACCCCCAATTACAACCCCGACATCATATTTAAGGATGAAGAAAACACCGGAGCGGACAGGCTGATGACTCAGGTAGGAACCCAGCGCCGGGGCGTGGAATGTGTGGCTTTCCAGGGGGTTACGAGAAGCCGAACACTTCCAGACTTAACTCTGTTTGCTCTTCGGGCAGATAGGAAGGTGATTTCACCCGCTCCTTCCCCACCCACCTGCCCGCCCCCCATCTCTTCCTCTTCCTGGAGGAGAATGGAGGTCAAGGGTCCAGCTGGAGAAGTTTAGGGTGTGGTGGGGGTGAGGACGGTAACAGACGTGGTTCAGTATGGCCCTGATTTGATGAGTCTTGCTACAATGGCCTTCCCCATCCTACCTCTGCCCTGGCTTGTAACTTGGGGAGACCTTCACTTTGGGGGCGTCGGCCCTTTCCAAGTCAGGAGTGGAAATGGAAGGAGAGGCTGGGAATCCCCCTCCCACAAACATGAAGTGGTCTCCTGGCACTGTACGAACGAACGAACGTAGCCTTGGGCATTGGAGCTCAGAGCTCCCACGTTTCCCGTTGCCTCTGTGGTTTTCTTTCCCACTACTACCCCCACCCTGCACCTCCCCACCAAAGAATTCTCAACTGGAAAAGCCAGGAGGCGGTTCTGACAAAAGGCAGGGGCTCCAGGGGAGACTCCGCCCGTCCCTGGGTGCCTGGCTGTATCGCAGAGCTGGCTTTGCGATTGCGTGTCCGCAATTGTGCCCATCAGAGTGTGAATGTATTGATATTTCTTTAAGGATGCTCTTTCGTTCTTCCAAGCCCGAGGTACCTTAGGGGAGGGACTTAGAACTTATTGGCATTGCATCACTTTAGTTTTCAACCTGCTTGCATAAGAATTAAGAGCGAATAAATATTAGTGTGGGGGGAGGGGAAGCTAAGCAAAATATGAATTCCTCTCTCTCTCCCCACCTCCTTTGAGATTTCTGAGCTGCCAATCTCCCAGCCAATTCTAGACTTTCTGAAACTCCATGCACGTATAACTGAAGCCAGAAATGGGTTTCCTTGCAAATATAGGTCAACATCCTTTTTATTGCCCTATTAAAATATTCAAGTCCTACCTTTAGGGCTAGGTGCGCACAGCGGCTGATGGAGTGGCGCTGGTGGGGCGCAAGTGCAGGGGGAGGGTACTGACGGCAGAGAGAGAGGAGCTACCTCCGTGCCGCCCTGCTTCCCGACCCGATTCCCAGGCTTGCTTGAGGCCGAGAAAGGCGAGGGGCAGGCAAGGTAGCCTGCTCCAGCTGTCGGAAAGGAGAGGAATGGGAAATGGTCCTGATTTCCTTGCTCTCCCTCATCTGCTCCCGACCACCTTAAATCTGGACCGCGAGTGTGGACGCGCGCGCCAGTGCCAGACAGCAGCGCGATCCACAATTAACTCTGCACGGGCCATGGGGTGCCCGGTGCGTGCAGCTGGCTGGAGGGAGTTCTCCGGCTAGCCCGAGGCGCCCATCCTCTCGTCACCCTCGCTCCCCGCGGAGGAGGGGCCTTGCCAGGGTCCCTCGGAACCCGAGAGGAGGGAGGCACTGCGGAGAGAGCGGCGGGGGCGTGGATACCCGAGGTCCCAGAGCCAGAGTGGGTCAGCTTCTGCCCTGCTCTGCGGGAGGCCAATACCGCAGAAGGGGTCCTGGGCTCGCACACCTTCCCAGGGCTTGGGCCTTGCAGCCCTGCTGCAAAGCTGCAAGCGCACAGAGCCGCGCAGCGAGGCAGACGCATGCAGCCCCACTTTCTCCCGGGTTATCGATCCCCCGCGGCTAGGGTTTCAGTGCGCGAGGGGCTGGGCTGGAGCCGCCGGGCTCTGCCGCTCCACGCGCGGGAGCGCAGGCACCGCAGGAGCTAACAGCAGCGCCGGGCTCGCTGTAGTGTCCCCGGCGGCGGGGGCGCGGAGATGGGGGCGCCCGCGCAGGGGCCGGGGCGCAGCGCGGGCTCCGCCGGCCTGCCCTGGGACGCGCCCCCCTCCCCAGTCCGCCGCCTGCCCGGCCTCTAGGCCTCCACGTCCCAGCCGGAGCCCCCAGCCCGGGGGCCTCCCCCCGACCCCCGTCAGCCCTGCCGGGGGACGCAGGGCCCAGCGGCCCCGCGCCCGGCCACTCTCGCCGCCGCGCGCACAGGCAGCATTTGAACTTCTGACCTTCTGTCAACTTCCCTCAGACGAACGAAACGAAAACAAATACTTTTTTCCTTGGGCAGTGGCTATTCCCGTTCCCAACACAAAAGGAGGGGGAAGGACGGCCCAAGTGGGGGTTGGGTGAGGAGAGCCAGGCCGGGATTATCAGGCAGACCCCACAAAGGTCCCCTAAAACCGAGGGGGGTAGGGGCTGGCAGTCTGTGAGGTATCCCCGGTTGATCCCTCCCCTACCTTCCTTCTCCCGATTCCAGGAATTAAGGGTGGGGGAGGAAGGGATGGGGAAGGCGGAGGCTTGGGTGCTGAGGGCAGCGGCGGGGTGAAGGAGGCGGCAGGGGAGCCCCAGGCCGGCGGGAGGTTTGGGGAGCCTGCTCGGCCGCCCTCATTTTAAATAACCACCTAGGCTCTGCCCCAGGTGCGTGACCCTCGTCTTCTGTCTCCCTCCCTGTCTCTGGGTCTCTAATGTGACTGCCGCCCAAGTCCCTCAACCATGGCGAGATCGTCCCCAGTGGAACTTTCGGAGCAGTTCCGGAACGCAGGAGCTGCCGGTTAATATTAACCCGGGAGAGGAAAGCGCAGACAGACACGCTCTCCCCGCGCGGGCCTAGGTGCCAGGCGAGGGTGCTGGCGGCCAGGGGGCTCCTAAGGGGCAGGAGGCCAGAGGGCCGGATCTGAAGCCTGGAGTGGGGTCCCGAGCCGCTACACTAAATAGATTTAATGTGCGCTCTGGGGCCGCCAGGAAAGACGTTCAGGTATGGGTTTGGGGAGGGGCTGTTCCACCAAGCGTGGGGGAAAGGACAGTGGAGAGAGGTGCGTTTAGGGGCTGGGGCTGTCTTGAAGCTGGGACGCCCCCGCCCCCGCGCTGGGGGAAGCCCACCGGCTGCTGGCGGTGACACTCGCCGGCGCGGCTCGCAGATCAGGGAGGTAGGCAGGAGCTCAGGCGTGGGGAACAACTTGGCCTCCGCCGACACAAAGCCCGGCCCCGGCGGCCCTGCTGGGCTTCACGGTGGCTGCACAGAGTCGGGCTTGATTCGCGGCACACGACCCAATGAATTAATAACCGGCCTGGGCTTCCCGGCTTTGCCTGCGACAATCCCGCCCAGCGCGGGCGGAGGAGAGGCCGCCAGCCGAGGCCGCGCGGAGCCCGGGCCGGAGGAGGGCGCAAGGGGCGGGGGCGCCAACTCCAGCAACCCTCGGCCTCCGCCCCTCACTCGCGCAGCCACCTCCCGTCGCGGCCCGGCTGGACCCGGGTCTCCCTGCCCGGGGTCCTCCATGCCTGCCCAAGTGGCGCAGCTCACAGAGCTGGGGGCCAGGTCATCCTCACCCTGCCGCCCTCTCCCTGGCTGCCCTCCTGGGAAGCTGTTTAAAGCTTCTTCTGCACAGCCCCAGGGGAGGGAGCTGCGGTGGGGTGGGGGGCTTGCATGGGGGTCCCTGTGCGTGTTGGTGGTGTGCGCCTGCGCGCAACGGGCCTCACATCATAGCTCTACACTGACCCTGGTTTACTGATTGATTTTCATGTAAAACGCGTTCAATCCTCAAGATGACCTCACTCAAACTCTGCCCTTCCGACTTTTTTTTTTTAACTGCTGGCAGGCCCACAAACATGCAGGCACTGACCTGTTACCAGGGCGGCCCCCAGCCCTACCCCACCCCCAGTTGTTGCATGTTGAACTCTACAACCATATTACTGGGTTTTATTGCTGCCAGATACACAGGACTTTTCCTGTTGCGCAATTTGTCACGTCCCCTTAAAGCGCGGCAGCAGTGGGGCCAGCGTCCTCGCCCCACCCTCTCGAAAGAGTCCCCCCAACCCACGCTACAGTTAGGGCCCTGGATAGAAGCTGTCCTTCCATGGCGACAACCAGACTCCAAGCAGAGCATCCTTCCAGACTGGAGGAGGTTAGAGGTCAGCCCCGCCCTCTGCAGAAGTCACCTTGAAATTGCCCCTCGGCCTCCACTTGGCGCACCTTCTTGGGGGATGCCACCATCGTCATCTGTGCCAGTTCCCCCTCTTTAAATCCCGTGTCCCACCAGCAGCAGCAGGGTAAACATCCAGGAAGCAAGTCAGTGCCCCCACAAACACACACAGTGGATTCAACTGCTTTCTGTCGCATCCTTATCTGAGAGTGACCCAAGAATTCCAGGGGAACCCCCACAATCTGAATCCCAGGTAACCCCGTCTGCATCTGCCTAGTCAGTGTTTCCTGCCTCCTACCAGGCAACTTCCTGGGAAACTCCCCAGGCGGAGGACTCCGAGACCTCAGGCCTTCCTGTCTCCCCTCCCCCTCCTCTCAAACCCCTCCCCCTCCCTCCACCTCTTCAGTTTGCTCTTCAAACTTGCTGGACGCCATTCTATGCTGGGGCCAAGAACACAAGAGGGGAGGAAGGGAACAGGTTAAAGAAAACAAGAAACACAATCAGACCACAGAAAAGCCAGGCAGAAAAGGGTTCGACGGGCAAAAAGAATGTGGCTGTCCAGATAAAGAATGTCTGTCCCGGCCCCGGCCTGTGCTGCAAGTGGTAACTCACCTAGCCGCCTGCCACCCAGGCTCCCGCCCACCCCGCAGCCCCGCCAGCGGCTTCTCGCCTCCCCTCTGCCTCGGATAGGGTTAGGGCCTGAGGCAAATAAATGCAAGGCCTTCAATTCTCCAAGAAGTGCGCAGTGCATTTTTCTTTATTTCTGGGAACTTGCGCCCAGGTCTCTGTCGGGCCTGCTGTGAGGGATTCTACGCGGGGAGAAGGTGGAGGCTGCGCAGGTGGAGAAAGGGGCCCCAGAAGGGGGGCTAGAAGTGGAGGGCAACGTGGGGGCGGGGCGGGTATCCCAGAGGGTGCCCCTGGAGGGTCCTGTAGTTGATGTCTTAAACATGCAGGTCACTTGTTTCAGAGAAACTTTATTTGCTTCTTAGGCCTCGCTAGGAGCACCGGCTGTTTCAGGACCTGGAGAAAGGCCCCCAGCTCTACCCTGAGAGGGCGTGCTCGTCCACGCTCCTCCGCAAATGCTGTCCCTCTTCCCCAGCCCAGGGCCCGGCTCTTCGGTGTGTCTGGGCCATTCCAACCCCCGTCTCCCCACCTCTCCGCATGGCCCTCGCGCCTCGAGACTGGGCAGGGCAGGCTGATGGAGGGGCCGGGAGGGGTGGCGGTTGCCCAGGCTAACGCGTCCGTCGGTGGGGGTTCCCCTTGTCTTCGCAGAGGTGTAAGGACAAGTTGAACGCTTTGGCCATCTCGGTGATGAACCAGTGGCCAGGAGTGAAACTGCGGGTGACCGAGGGCTGGGACGAAGATGGCCACCACTCAGAGGAGTCTCTGCACTACGAGGGCCGCGCAGTGGACATCACCACGTCTGACCGCGACCGCAGCAAGTACGGCATGCTGGCCCGCCTGGCGGTGGAGGCCGGCTTCGACTGGGTGTACTACGAGTCCAAGGCACATATCCACTGCTCGGTGAAAGCAGGTAAGCTGGCCCTGGCCCCCCGGATCCGACCCGAGGAAGGCCATTGGCGGACCTCGGCTTGATTCAAGAGAAAAAGAAACCTGGGGGGAGGCTGAGGGCCAGGAGCAGGGGCGCTGGGCGATGACTGCGTTTCCGCGGTGGAACCTGCCCTGTGAGGTGTCGGCCCCTCGAAATCACCCCTACCTTTGAGGCCACAGAGCCCAAGGTTCTCCATGCCCCGAGATGGGGTCCTGTGGCTTCCTGCCCGCTTCTGGAGCCCCCACTGCAGGGGGTGGGAAAGCGTGACTGGGGGAGGGGCGCTAGGCCCTTCCAGGCGAGGGAAGGCAGCCCTGCGCGGTTAGCCAGGTCTGGGCGAGCTCCTTCCTCTCGTTTAGGGCTTAAGAACCAACCGCCCCCAACCGCTATCCCAAGCGCAGGGGCGTCTATCCTGCCCCGGAGCCCGCGTCCTGGCTCCTCCCCGCCGGGCGCCCGTGGATCCTAAGCTGCCTTTGGGGAGAGGCCTGGTGGGCGGCAGTAAACCCAGGGGTGAACCACCTCCAGCATCTGGAGGCGGCGCGCCCGGAGCCTGCGTTCCTACTGGGAGCCGGGCTGGGACGCCCTGGGCGGCGGGCAGGCCCCGAAACGCCGGCCCGAGTCGGCGCGAGGCTGTCTTCTCTGGGCCTGCAACGCCACACGCTGTTGCCGGCGAGGAACAGCCGTGGAGGAGGCGCCATCGCGCGCACGCAAACCTCCGGCCTGAGGCTGTGTGCACAGCGCTCTTCTCTGCCCGCATAAATTGGCACGTTTAGCAAAGCCGTTCACGGTGAATTTCGGGGAAACTCTGCCTTCCTCAACCCCCTTCCAGGTTTCCCTACTTGTCTCCTAAATTCCATGTTAATGGCACTATGTTAGTAGGAAAACACTGTTAAGGTGTCAAGGCACACTTGTAGGTAAAGGCTAGAGTGGCTTCTCGTCCCCACAGAAAGCAAAGGCGTGGAGCGGGGGCGGCAGGGGCGGGTGTGCGGTCCGGAGAGCTCCCGGCTGCAGGCAGGCAGGAGGCGGCGCCCCCACCTCGCGGGCTCGGCGGCGGCCCCTGGGCCCAGGGCGCCCCCTGCGCAAAACCTCCTCCCCGGCTCCCTGCCCGCGGGGTCCCCCTAGCGGGGGTCTCCGGAGGCCTTCTCCCAAGTGAGCAGCGCTAATCCATCCCCCGGATCGCGCCGGGAGAGCGGAGCCGCGGCGCGGGAGCCGCTCATTGGCATTCTGAGCACACGGGCGGGGGCGCGGGGCGCAGCGTGTCAAGCCGGGCCGTGCGACTCGACGACTCGGGCTCGCCAGCGCCCGGGGTCGCATTCCGGGGGGCTACGGAGGGCCTCCAACGGCCAGCCCCGCACTTCATGCCAGAGAAACCGATGAGAAGATTAAAAGCCCCCTGTAATTCCAGCAGGAAGATTCTTTCTGGCAATCTCTATTTGCAAAAAGCATGATCCCGGAGATTGGAATGCAAAGAAGACGGCCCTCCCCGCCCTCCTCCCCGGCCCCCTGCGCTCCGCCCCAACTTCAATTATTGTCCTGGGGACAGTGAGCCTCAGAGAGCGACAGAGGGCTCGAGAAAGCGGGTAGTCAAGGGGCCTTGAGACCCGGCGCTTCCAGCGCTCCGAACAGGCCCCGCCATTTAAAATTCAAATACACATCTTGAGTGCTTGGAAGAGAGGCCTGGCTGTGCAAATAGTGCTTGTGAATTGCACACGGGGTGGGGGGGGGGGGGTTGCACCTGAGCAAATAGGGAGGGGGAGGCCCGCGAGCTGGGGAGAGAGTGAGCTGAGAAAAGGGAGGGGAGAAAATGGAAGTGTCCCCTTCCAAGAGTGTCTCCTGTTTATCCCAGAAATCACAATGACAATGCTGGGTCCTTTATTGGATTTTAATTAGAAAATCCACACAAGCCTCGGATTTTCACACCTCGGCCAATCTCTGGAATGTTTGTCCAGTTGCTACAACTACTGCAGCTATTTTTCACTCCCCGCCCCCGACCCTCCGCAGGCCCACGCCGAGGCGCGGCAGGGTGCTGTGGGCAGGCGGGCAGGCGGGCAGGCGGGCCAGGGGTTTCCGCCGCGCAGCCCGGGTGCTGAGCGCGCGAGCAGGCGCCGCGCCCCGCGCCGGGGCGGGAGGGAAGGAGGGTGCGCCCGGCGCCCGCGGGAGCTCAAGGAGGCTTCCTGAGGAATCCAAGTGCAGAGCAAACACCCTCTGGATGGATTCGCGGCGAGGCCGGGTGTGTGCGGAGCTGGGGGTGGGGTTGGAGGAAGGCGGAAGGAAAGAGTGTCACCGGCCTCTGCAGGAAACGCCAGCCAACCTCTGTGACCGCCAGCCCAGACTTAGAGAGTCGTTAAGGAATGTGTCTGCGTCGGAATCCTGTCCCTGGGGCAGTGGGGTTGGGGGAGGGAGGTGTGTGCGGGACCCGCCTGGAATCAATCGCTCCGCCCCGCGCCTTGCGCACCCCTGGCCTAGGAGCGCGGGCACCAAGCGTGCGCCCTCCTCCCCGAGACGCGCCTCCCTCTCGGAACTCAATGCCCTGTCCTCTCTTCTTTCCCTTCTCCTCACCCGCAGAGAACTCGGTGGCAGCCAAATCGGGAGGCTGCTTCCCGGGCTCGGCCACGGTGCACCTGGAGCAGGGCGGCACCAAGCTGGTGAAGGACCTGAGCCCCGGGGACCGCGTGCTGGCGGCGGACGACCAGGGCCGGCTGCTCTACAGCGACTTCCTCACTTTCCTGGACCGCGACGACGGCGCCAAGAAGGTCTTCTACGTGATCGAGACGCGGGAGCCGCGCGAGCGCCTGCTGCTCACCGCCGCGCACCTGCTCTTTGTGGCGCCGCACAACGACTCGGCCACCGGGGGGCCCGAGGCGTCCTCGGGCTCGGGGCCGCCTTCCGGGGGCGCACTGGGGCCTCGGGCGCTGTTCGCCAGCCGCGTGCGCCCGGGCCAGCGCGTGTACGTGGTGGCCGAGCGTGACGGGGACCGCCGGCTCCTGCCCGCCGCTGTGCACAGCGTGACCCTAAGCGAGGAGGCCGCGGGCGCCTACGCGCCGCTCACGGCCCAGGGCACCATTCTCATCAACCGGGTGCTGGCCTCGTGCTACGCGGTCATCGAGGAGCACAGCTGGGCGCACCGGGCCTTCGCGCCCTTCCGCCTGGCGCACGCGCTCCTGGCTGCACTGGCGCCCGCGCGCACGGACCGCGGCGGGGACAGCGGCGGCGGGGACCGCGGGGGCGGCGGCGGCAGAGTAGCCCTGCCCGCTCCAGGTGCTGCCGACGCTCCGGGTGCGGGGGCCACCGCGGGCATCCACTGGTACTCGCAGCTGCTCTACCAAATAGGCACCTGGCTCCTGGACAGCGAGGCCCTGCACCCGCTGGGCATGGCGGTCAAGTCCAGCTGAAGCCGGGGGGCCGGGGGAGGGGCGCGGGAGGGGGCGGGGCGGGGCAGCAACAGCAACGCAAAGCAAAAAGACACTCGGAAAAGGCGCACGAACCAGACTGAGTTATAATAAGAATAAGAATAAGAATAATAAAGTAGGACAGTCCAAAGTAGACTCTAAGGAAACAAGGACCCCGGGAAGTTTTGTTGTTGTGTTTAGTTGATATATATTTTTTGAATTTTTTTGGTTATTGTTTTATTTTGGTTATTTTTTCCTCCTCTCCTGGCTATTTATTTGTTTGGTATGAATAGATGTTTTAAATAATATGAACCGGACCTTCAAGAGCCTTAAATAGTTTGTTTCTTGGATAATTTATTATGATCATGTGAACTGTACTCACGGGGGAAAGATTATTTTGTGAGGCCAAGCAACCTGCTCAGAGTCTATTTTTCTACATGTCCCTCGTCCCGGCTGTCAGAAAGCAAACCTCTGTCCCCGCCATCCCTCCCTTCCATCTCCTGCTTCTCAGCAAGTGCAAACTCAAACGTGCTTCATGGGGGTCCACAAATTATATTTTTATACACAGAATTGTAAATTAGATTTTTTGAGAGATCAATACTTAACTGAATTACATTTCATTTTTGAAATAGTGTAAAATATGAAAATATATTATTTTAATTTAACTAGTTTCCGATGTAACAGCCATCTCCTCTGTTGTCTTTATGGTTTCATATTCCCTTTGTATTCACCATTTTGCCACATTCTTGGAAGCCAAGACTGTTACACACACAACATACACACACACTTTTCTTTTTCTTTTCTTTTCTTCTTTTTTTTTTTTTTTTTTTTTTTGGACAAACTGGAAGAACTGTTATTTTTAACTTCAAAGAATTTATTAGAAAATAATATTTTTTAAAAGCGCACATAGTGACGAGCCCACGAGGATGGAGCCTGCAGTTTGTACAGAGAAAACAAAGGATGTTTTTGCATTAATAAATTGAGAAATAACGCTGTAAATTTACTAAAATGTATTTTTGAATATTTTGTAATAGTTTTATAGAAATAAAATGTGCCATGCACAGAACGCTTAGTATCTAATAACTAAGAATTCCTGTTGCAGCCCTTTTTCTTTTAGTTTTTGGCTTCTTTGTTTGGGAAACCTAGCGCTGACAGGAGCTCCCAATATTCTATTTAGATGTGTTGCTTATACTGTGAACTCAGACTGACTGACTTAGGTAACCAAAGTAGGCACACAAACCAACTTGTTTCTTCTCATGGCTGGAGAAACCTCAGCTCTGTTTGTATTTATTGTGTGAAGCTCTTTCTACGCTCCCAAAGGTTGGGAGTGCCATTCGTGGGGACTGTGCTGTTCCCCTCACCCCACCCCTTAACTAGCAAAGCCTGATGTGTAAGCCCAGAGGAGGTGGCCTGGGGATGGCCACCAACAACCTTCTCTTAGGACTCCTGTGTGTGGTTGCTGGGCAGACCCCTGGCCTGACCCTGTTTGTGCTTCTCTGATCTGTAGGGAGGAGGCTCATTGCTGCTTTCTGAGGTCCTGTTGTGTCCCTTCCAGAAAGCATCCTTAGAAGAGAGGACCCGGTTTGATCTTCTCTGAAGCTCCTATCCTCTTTTCTTGAGGGTCCCCTTAAATCTGAGTGGCAAGCCCACAGTGGCGAGGGCCAGTCGCTGGAATGTCGGGGCTGCTGTTGAGGTCCTCAGGCTACACTGGTTGTCTGTGTCACATGGCGGTCAGGCGTGGACTTTGATCCCTGTTGAGAGAGCATGCTGCTGTGGGCGCTGGGCTGGGGAAGGTCCTTCCATGCTTCATGCTGCCTTGGAGGTTTGGCCAAGAGGGTATCTGCCCTTGGCGGTTGTCAGGGTCCCAGGTGGAGGACTACTCCCAGTTCTTTGGCTTATGGAAGGTGTCTGCCATGCTTTGTGCTTTGGGCCGAATCGTCTGAGCAGGCTGGGCCTTGGAAGAGTTGCGCTGCATGAGCTTGGGGCCTCCCAGCAGCTGCAGCCTGTGTAGAAGGTGGTCCAGGCTTAGGGAACGGGAGTGAACAGACTTCAGCCCCACCTGGCAGGGGCTGGCTCCCAAGGTTGGGCCCAGTCCCTGAGGGTCTGCTCTGCTAAGGGTCTGCCCTTGAGTGGCCTTCCGTGGAGGGTGTGTGACAAGGTGGATGGCGCAGGGCCTCTGGAGCCCTCTGCTCAGGAGCAGTCCTCAGCCTTTTTCTGTAAAAGACTTTTCTTTGGTGTTCTAGGTGGTCAGCAGGTTCCAGGCTGGTGTTTACAATCTTGGAGGAAGTGCGATGGTTTCTGTTCTTTTGACAGTTCAGTCTGATTTCAAGTCAGTCGAAAGCGAACCAGAAGCACCGGGCACAGCAGCAACTCTGGCTGTGTAGACAGACCTGGCAACGTGGCCGTGCAGCCCAGACGATCAGAGAGAAGCCATGCGTTGACCAAGCCCCAAGGTGCCTGAGGCCATGGTGCAACTCTGCTGGTGACTGGGGCACCTTGGAGCAGAGCTTCACCCAGATGGGAAATCCTGACTCTTGGGTGGCACTCCCTCCTGGACAGGCCCGGTGGCAGAGTGTCCGTGCTGCTGGGTGCTGTCCCCAGCCCTCCTGGTCCATCTTCTTAAGATCCGTCCACTGCTTTATATTTAAAATTCTCTTTTTCACAGGCAAGGAAAGGAAACCACTGCTTAGAGACACTAGGTACAGGGCATCAAGAGGGTGCAGCCCAGCCCCGCCAGGATGAGGCGCCGACATCTCATTCAGGGTTGACGGAGCCAAGAGTTTGTGCAAAATGTATGCATGGTGGTTGCTGCCAGCCTCCCTCATGACTAAATGCATATCTATTCCTGTCAAAACGTGTATCACAATGTACTTGAAACTGTTATCTTTGTGCTCTATTGTTTGAATAATTAAAGAAATTACAGAGACTCTCTTCAGTGTCTGTTATGTGGCAGAACCCCGCTCCCGAACTGTCATCTGTGTTTCTCATCGTCTTCCACGAGGTAGTGCTGGGACTGTGAAGGAAATTCTCATTGAGAGTGCAGACTCCATTCTCTCAATGGGTGGGTTTGGTCAGGCTTTGGGAATTTTTACTGGCGCAAGGAGGCAGGCACGTGACTCCCCTGTCTGAGGGAGTTGACAGAGCTGTCAGCATCGCACCCACGTGGGAAATATGGGGCAGACATGCAGGGAATACCGGTCAGTTACAAGATTTGGCAAGAAAGGAGCAGAGTGCCTGCCGGGGAGGCAGGCGGGCCTGCAGGGAACCAGCTCTTCCTCGGCGCACGCGCTCCGTCCTTCCGGATGGTGATCCACTCTAGGAGGCTGAGAAGCCCAGGAAGCGACTTCCGTATGACTTCTTACAAACAAGTCACAAAACCCTTCGTGAGCCCTGCCGTTTCCGGGCACTCCCTGGGATTTATGTTCCAGGACAGAGCTGGGCAAATTTTGGCCTCTGGGACAAATCTGGTCCAAGGGCTGTTTTCACACAGCCCCTGAGCTGAGACTGTTTTTACATTCTTAAAATGTTTAAAAACAAAAAATCTAAAGAAGACTGCTATTCCCTGACATGTGACAATTCTGTGAAACTCAAATTTCAGTGTCCATACATAAAGTTTTATTGAAACACACCCACATTCACTCACGTGTTGTCTGGAGTAGCCTCTCCACTAGCCCAGAGGAAAGCCGCAGAAACCACCTGGCCCGCACAGCCTGGTATTTACTCTCTGGCTCTCTGCCCAAGTCTGCCAACCCTCTTTCTAGGATTTTGGATTGAAATCAAGCTTGGCGGTAGGGGCTGGGGGCTGAGGGCAGGAGCTGGAACACAGTGCCCTGTCTACCATCGCAGCATATTTCTCAATTAGAATTCAATTAGAATTGCCCACTCACTCCTGCTTCTTCCTGAGAGCCGTAGGGGCCTCGGGAGGTTAACAAGTCCAGGAAGACCCCGGAGGCAGCCACGTCTGCCTGGTAGAGCAACAGCACCCTTCGATGCTGATCAGGTGTGAGCTAAACTGCCAGGCACACCCTTCACAGGCACACCCTGTGCAGGAGAGGCGGGGCCCAGACACAGCCCGTGGAGTCCTCAGAGCAGTTAGCAGAAGCCGCGCCGCGTGTTACTCTCTCATCTGTGCAGATCACCCCATAGTGAGAAAACAGGAAGTCTGGATTTGGAGATGACTTTCTTTTCTTTTTTTGGCTGAGCTTAATTTTCTCAAATTAAGACCAAAACATTTGTAATTCACACTTCACTCTATAAACAAGCGCTGGGTCCTCCTGCAGGGAGGCATGAGAGTGGGTATGGAGGGTGCATTTTAACGGCTACCTTTGGTTTTCAAGATGAGGGCAGCTGTGTTTTCAGATGGGGCAAAGAGGTTGAAACAAGAGGGTTGAAACATCAGAAAACTGAAGATATAGTAGAAGAGAGAGTATGCCAGGAATCAAAGGAAAAAACTCTCCCCCACACAGAATTGATTCCTGGATGGAATCCTCCATCCCAGGCGACGGCCCAAGCCTTTGCTTCCAGGGGAAGTGGAAGGAAAGTTCCTTCCTCCAGATCTGAGGTTAGCGTAAGGATTTGCCTCGGAACCCTGCAACCTAAAGCCAGCAAAACAAACCCACTGCCTCTGCGAGGAGCGTCAAGGCCCCCACCCCCTGAGCGTCTGTTCACTCCATGGCTTAGGTCTCAGAATCCCAGCTGAAGGCCTCTGGCCAGAACTCTGCGGCTCTCATGGCCCAGGCGGCCCACCTAGCAGGCAGGCCCCACTGGGCAGGAGCCTCCGCAGAGGAATGGGGCTGTGGAGAGGACAATGTGGTCCCTGCCATTTCAGAAAGAGGATGAGAGCCTCCGCGTAGCCCGGGAAGCCAAGGCACGGTTGAGCCTGCCCGTGTTTACTCCACGGCGCGCCATTCTAATGGCAGCTGTTCTTCTTACTGCTCTGTGAGTGGCAGGGGACGGCGCAATCTTCCCTCCTGTGCCTGGGGCCTCGGAGAGTGGAGTGAGCCTCGGCCCAGTGTCCAGGTTCCTACCTTCCAAAGATTCCGGCTGGGGCACTATCCTGGGTCTGGTTCCCCCAGGGCCAAGCTGCAGAGCGCCGGGCACCACCCGCGAGAGAAGCAGCCACCCACCCCTGGGCGTGCCCTGGAGCCCATCCACAGTTTGGATCTGCACCGAACACCAGCAGACTGCAGCAGGAGGCTCCTTCTGCAGTTCCAACTCGGCTTCCGAGGGATGCAGGCCGGTGCTCTCCTCCTCTCCAGCCCTGGTCAAGCCAGGGCCCCGGTGGTCTTTCAGCCTCCACAGCCTCTGCATGTAAAAGGCACTGGCAGCACAGGGTGGGCGTTTGGGGAGTTTACCTACCCACGTCCGGGCTCTCTCCTCTCCCTGCACCTCCATGCTCTCCCCAGAATTGCAGGGTGCTGGGTGCAGGTGGCACCTGCCATTGGAGCAGCTCCTGGCTTCTTCTCCAGAAGTGTCCCGGGGCTGGAGGGAGCCGGGGTCGCGGGGCTGGAAGGAGCCGACACTTGGGGCCCGGGGACGGAGGGAGCCGTGGACTTGGGGCCTGGGGCTAGGGCGAGCCGGGGTCCCGGGGCTGGGCGGGGCGGGGGTCCCGGGGCTGGAAGGAGCCGTGGACTTGGGGCCCGGGGCTGGAGGGAGCTGGGGTCCCAGGGCTGGAGGGAGCCGTGGACTTGGGGCCTGGGGCTGGGGGGAACCGGGGTCCCGGGGCTGGGGGGGGCGGGGGTCCCGGGGCTGGGGGGGGCGGGGGTCCCGGGGCTGGAAGGAGCCGTGGACTTGGGGCCTGGGGCTGGAGGGAGCTGGGGTCCCGGGGCTGGAGGGAGCCGTGGACTTGGGGCCTGGGGCTGGGGGGAACCGGGGTCTGGGGGCTAGGGGGAGCTGGGGTCCCGGGGCTGGTAGGAGCCGTGGACTTGGGGCCTGGGGCTGGAGGGAGCTGGGGTCCCAGGGCTAGAGGGAGCCGTGGACTTGGGGCCTGGGGCTGGGGGGAACCGGGGTCCCGGGGCTGGGGGGGGCGGGGGTCCTGGGGCTGGAAGGAGCCGTGGACTTGGGGCCTGGGGCTGAGGGAGCCGTGGACTTGGGGCCCGGGGCTGGAGGGAGCTGGGGTCCCGGGGCTGGAGGGAGCCGTGGACTTGGGGCCTGGGGCTGGGGGGAACCGGGGTCTGGGGGCTGGGGGGAGCTGGGGTCCCGGGGCTGGTAGGAGCCGTGGACTTGGGGCCCGGGGCTGGGGGGAACCGGGGTCTGGGGGCTAGGGGGAGCTGGGGTCCCGGGGCTGGTAGGAGCCGTGGACTTGGGGCCCGGGGCTGGAGGAAGCCGTGGAGCCGGGGCTGAGGGGAGCCATGGACTTGGGGCCTGGGGCTAGGGGGAGCCGGGTCGGGGGCTGAGAGGAGCCGGGGTCCGTGGGCTGGGGGGAGCCGGGGTCCCGGGGCTGGAGGGAGCCTTGGAGTTGGGGCCCGGGGCTGGAGAGAGCGGTGGCTGGAGGGAGCCGTCCCCGCGCTGCCCTGGTGGAGTCCGCGCGCCCTCTGGTGGTCGCCTCGGGGAAACGCCGCGGGGCCGTAGCCGGCGGTCCGACAGCCCAGGTGAGCCCTTAAGGATTCAAGCGTCAGAGTCCCTTCAAACCGAGGGGCAGGTGACTACAGGCCACCTCCACCCACGGGAGCGTCAAGGAGGGGCAGCGAGGTGAGCACCAGGGGGTCACGCGCCTTCCTCTCCAGAGGGGTCAGTTCAGCCTCGGGGGGCTGGGGCCGGCCCGGAGAGGCCGCCCTGAGTCCGGGACCCGCAGGAGGCCTCAGCCAAAAACACAGAGGAAGGGGCGTGGGAGAGTGAGGGGATGGTGCCGGCCGTCAGCACAAGAGAGGAAAGAAACCGAAAAATCTGGAAATCAGGAAAAGTATTGGCTGAGGGCAGAGGGCAAAGGCCACCTCTGACATCTGACCCTGATAGCGACCGAGTCCCGAGCGTCCAGAGCTGTCCTGAGGGTTCCACGGGAAACCTCGTCCTGTCACCACGACTCCCTCTGTGCAGATGGAAGAGCGGGTCTCAGAGGGGGCGCAAGGTCTCGCGGGGAGCAGGGAGCGGCACAGACTTGGCCGGGGCCACCCACCCACTGCAGCAGCCCCTTCCCTCCGGCCCATCTTCTCTAGCTCCAGAAGCAGGTCTCAGGCTGAACTAACAGGTGTGCTAGGCGGTGAAGGCCAGGGCTGTGGGAGCGCGGAGGAGGGGATGGGACAGCCAGGCCGAGGGGCGCCGAGCCCTGGACAGAGGTGCATGGATAGAAAGAGTGTTCGCTCTGAAACAGGGACTGGTGGTGTCCTCTCGTAGTCAAAGCCTGGGTGGAAAGCGTTCTAGGACATATGAGAACCCAGGTGAAGAGATGGAGCGTTTCTGCTGACCCTAAGGAACACTCTTCTGGAATCCAGGTTGGTGAAACACAAAGGCTGCCCCATCACTAGCAAGTGCTTAGAGCCCGGGTCCCAGCCCAGGCAGGCGGCAACGCAAGGCCAGCATCAGGAGGACCCAGGGGCCGGGCCAAGGCTGGCCGTCCTGGGATAGGAGACCCTCCCCAGCGCCACAGAAGGCCCCATTCTCTGGGTGGTGACCAGCTGCCCCAGGGATGCCCTGCCTTGAGGTTGGATCTGAAAAACCACCTCTTTCAGCTTTTTCTCCTTTGTCACAAAAAAAGTTTCAGAAATAAAAACCTACTGGAAGATTCCATATAACATGTACAGAAACCGTGTCAGGCTGAGTGTGCAGTAACCGTGTGGGATGACGGGCCACACACACCCGGGAGTACACCCTCACCGCAGCACCTACACACGTGTGTTACACCAAAGCCAGAGTTTGCCAAGAATATTTACCCTACACCGCAGTATCGTCTCTTTATTCAAGCCGGCGACTAATTGATTTCAGGACCCACTAGTGGGTTGTGAGAGCAATTTTAAAGTCCCTGCTCTGTGTCCAGGGCCACATCAAGAACGAAAGAAGGGAGTACTGAGGGAGCCCCAGCCCTGGATGCCCTTCCCTGGGGAGCACCTGCCCTGAACACCCGGCCAGCCAGGCAGAGTGGGGCAGAGGTGCAGCCCACCCTTCCAGGGCAGGTGAGCCACAGGCACCCCTCCCAAGACCCCTCAGCGAATGTGCCAACCCTGCCAACCTCTCCTCTGGTCACAGCTCCCTCTCTGTTCTAGACACTGGAAGTTTCCTTGCTCCACTGGGAGGGCTGTGAGCATACATGAGGGAAAGACCCCAGGAGAAGAGAAAAGAGAAGGAAAGAGAAGTGACTGAGATGTACCCAGGACTTCCACGAGGTGGATTGGAGGAACGCTGCCCAGAGAACTGACCTCAGCCAAAAAAAAAAAAAAAAACGAAAAAGGAAAAAAAAAGAGCTTGAAATCATCAGGCAATTATTACAACTGTGGAAAAAGATAAATGAATGTACAAAGCTCCCAGGCAATGCATCAAAACGGTCCAAGGCAGAGACAGATCATACGCAGCCCGCAGAGATCTCAGCTGTTGCTAAGATGAAGCATTGGCTGGAATTAGGCAGCACACCAACACGTGGTGGGGTTTCAGTAACTTTATTTATTTATATTTATATTTTTATTTTTTTGTTTGAGATGGAGTCTCACTCTGTTGCCCAGGCTGGAGTGCAGTGGCGCAATCTCAGCTCACTGCAACCTCTGCCTCCCAGGTTCAAACAATTCTCCTGCTTCAGCCTCCCAAATAACTGAGATTACAGGCACCTGCCACCATGCCCAGCTAATTTTTGTATTTTTAGTAGAGACGGGGTTTCGCCATGTTGGCCAGGCTGGTCCCGAACTCCTGACCTCAGATGATCCACCCACCTCGGCCTCCCAAAGTGTTGGGATTACAAGTGTGAGCCACTGTGCCTAGCCGGATTTCAGTAACTTAAAAAAATACAGGCAGATTTGTTCTATTTGCTATATTTTCCTAGTTCAATGTAAGGAACACACTTCCAGAGCACAAGACGATGAACTAATTTTAAAATGCACAGACCTAGGATCCCATCCAAGGCATCATAGGCCACTGTGGGTCTCTGGTCCTGCCCACACCCCCCTCCTGAGCCCCTCTCTCTCCCACCGACCGTCACATCCCCAGGCTGAGGTGCCCAGGCAGCCTTGGTGAACACCAACCAGGGCGAGGGCAAGGAGGCAGCTGTGAGATGGGGAGGTCTCAGCCACCTGCCTGGGCATGGTCGACAGAATGCCAGCTGACAACATGCCCCAACCCTGGCACCTCTTCCCAGTTCTGTAATTTAAAATAACTCCATGTGATCTCCCACACTGGGGCCACAGGCAGGGCAGGAGGTGGCCTTAGGTCCCCAGACACCTGCAGAGGCCCAAGCTGTCCCTGACCACCACAGCAGCCACGGTGACCCTCCCAGCAGGCGAGCGAAGCTATTTATAGGCAGAGTGCTGGTGTCAGTCCTCAAAGACTAGGTGTTCAGTCAAAAAAGACCCTTTTTAGGTCAGGGAAATGAGTTTTAAAATACTTCTGTCTGCAAGTGTGCCAGACAGAGGGTGGAGGCTTTCATTGTCTTGAGCAGCCCGGGGGAGCTTCCTCCAGTGGGACCTGCTAGACCAGGGCAGGCCTACCTACCTCCCACACCTGCCCCGGGCCCTGGCTGGGCACACCCAGTGGCTCTCCCTGCCACATTGTGTCTCACTGCCCAGCCCTACCAGCCTCTGGGGTGGGCTTTTACCGCTGGTCCTCCTGCCCCTCCTGCAGCCTGTGACCTTGGCCTCCACCAAGGAGCAGGTGGGTCCCTGGGGCCTCCCAAGAGAGACTGGGCTCTGGCCACTCTCTGTCCGTGCCGCAGAGACACAGATCAGCTGGCTGCCACCAGAGCCACTGGGGTGTCCAAGGGGATGGCTGTGTAGAGTGTGTGAATGTGTCCATGTATGAGTGCGAGTTTGAGTGTCTGTGTTTGCGTATGTGTGTCTGTGTGTGCATGCACGTGTGTGTGAATGTGCATATGTGTGTGGGCATGTGAAGTGCATGTGTGTGTGTGTCTGAGTGTGCGTGTGAATGGTGTATATGAGTGTGTGAATGTATATGTCGGTGTATGAGTGTGTGAATGGTGTGTGTATCTGTGTGTCTGTTAGTGTGCATGTGTCTGTATGAATGTGTGAATGTGCATGTGTGTGAATGTGTATGTGTGTGAATGTGCACCTGCATGTGAATGTGCGTGTGTGAATGTGAGTGTGCACGTGTGTGAATGTGCATGTGTGTCAATGTGTGTGAATGTGTGAATGTGCGTGTGTGTGAATTGTGTGAATGTGTCTATGTGTGTGAATGTGCATGTGTGTGAATGTGAATTTGTGAATGTGCATGTGTGTGTGAATCTGCAAGTGTACGTGTGTGAATACGTGTGAATGTGCATGTGTGTCTAGATGTGTGTGGATGTGCATATGTGTGTGTGGATGTGCATTTGTGTGTGTGTATGTGTGTGAATGTGAGTGTGCATATGTGTGAGTGTGAGTGTGCATCCTGTGCACGAGTGCATGAGAGAGAGGCACAGAGGGGCAGGGGATGAGGCACAGAGGGGCAGGGGATGAGGCACGAGGGGAGAAGGGCTGGGGACTGTTTTCAGGGCCAGCCTCACCCTGGGTTGGAATTGCATTCCCGACCACACCTCAATTCAGGGGCATCTAAAGCACTGAGCAGGACAGCGATAGCTTGGAATAGAAATTCTCTAGCCTAGGGGAGGAGAACATCTAACGCACATCTTAAACACCAAATCCCTCTCTGAGAAGATGGGAGGGCTCCTGGGACAGGGCCCGTGGGGCGAGTAGGGCACAGGAACTTGTGGGCTGGGTGTGGACACTCCTTCCCCAGGGCAAGAGGCAGAGCCGAGGAGCTTGGGTGAACGAACCGTGTTGGAGGACACAGGCCATGAAGAGAAGGGGGATCATGGAGAGAATGAGAGTGAGGCCACAGAGGGAGACAGAGAGAGAGGCCAAGAAGAGAGAGGGAGTAGGGCCACGGGGGGAGGGGGGAGAGAGAGAGAGAGGCCACGGGGAGAGAGAGGGAGAGAGAGAGTGGGGCCACAGAGAGACGGAGAGCAGGGCCAAGAAGAGAGGGAAGGATTATGGAGAGAGGGAGGGATTACAGAGAGAGGGAGGGATTACGGAGAGAGGGAGGGATTACGGAGAGGGGGGATTACGGAGAGAGGGGGGATTACGGAGAGGGGGGATTATGGAGAGAGGGAGGGATTATGGAGAGAGGGAGGGATTACGGAGAGGGGGGATTATGGGGGGGGATTACGGAGAGGGAGGAATTATGGAGACAGGGGGGATTACGGAGAGGGGGGATTATGGAGAGAGGGAGGGATTATGGAGAGGGGGGATTACGGAGAGAGGGAGGGATTACGGAGAGAGGGAGGGATTACGGAGAGAGGGAGGGATTACGGAGAGAGGGAGGGATTATGGAGGGGGGGATTACGGAGAGGGAGGGATTATGGAGAGAGGGTGGGATTATGGAGAGAGGGAGAGAGAGCCGCCCATCTTCTTCCGTGGCTCAGTCATGGTGGAGCCTATCTGTGAAGGAACTTTTGATTCAAGCTGGCCCTATTCCAGGGGCTAAGGAAGATCTTAAAGAATTCCTCCTCTCTTCCCTGAA
The DNA here is from genome assembly GCF_028858775.2 of Pan troglodytes. Taxonomy (NCBI): domain Eukaryota; kingdom Metazoa; phylum Chordata; class Mammalia; order Primates; family Hominidae; genus Pan; species Pan troglodytes. The sequence continues at coordinate 170,833,538 of NC_072404.2, read as the reverse complement.
ATTTCACAGGATCTCGTGTGTGGGTGGGGGAAGACAGATTCTTAACATGAAACACTTAGGGGGTGGGTTCTGTCTTTCCTTCGAGTTGTTCTGCCTCTCCGCTCATCCTATCACTGATGAAAGTAACTGGTTCTGAGCCCGCCTTCGCCTTTGACCTCTGGATGGTGCTGGCGGGTCTCCTCGGATCACAGACAAGGAAACCCAACTTTGAGAAGGTCAATGGTTTTCCACACTGCGCAGCTAAGGGAAGGAGCTGGGAAATGTTCTTCTTTGGCGCTCACGGTCTGCATGGTTCCTTGCACCGTCCCGACGAAGCCACAGCGGGGGATGCGGCCCAGAGGCTGTCATTCTTCCCAAACACCCTCCCTTTTGGGGGCCCATTCCGGCTTCCACCTTTGCGCTCAGTCTTTCTCGCAAAGGGCAATGCCCACCTCTTCTTTCCAGGTCTTTACATTCTACGTGACAGACACAGAGTTCAGGGCCAGCCCCGCAGTTCCGGGGGGATGAATGCTGGGAGGAAGAAGGGGGGAGGGAGTTCTGAGGACAGGACCGTATTTAGAGTTGCCATGCCTCGGGAGATGCTCGTTCTCCTAACCTGGGGTTCCCATGGGGGCAGAAGTCAATGTGTCTTTTTAAAAATTTGGCCATAAGTTACCAAAGCCTTTGCATTTGTGTGTATTCACTGACTCAGTAATTTTAATTAATTAGAATTTATACCAAGGAAATGATTATGGATTTGCACATGACATAGCCACTAGTATGTTTTCAACAGTGGTATTTATAGTGGAACAAATTGGGCAGCAGCCTAAATTACCATCACTGGGGAACTGATTAAGGAAATTAAGGCACATCCACATAAGGGATTGCTACTCAGTTATGTGAGGTGACACTGGGGAAGAATATTTAACCTCCTCAGCAAATATTTACCATACATTACGTGGTGACAAGAGCTGGTTTCATAACGCAGTGTACACCCTGGTCCACTTGGGTGTGTGTGTGCACGCGTGTGTGTGTGCAAGAACCCACTCTCTGGGCAACGCAATTACAAGTGACTTTGTTTTCGCCCTTTCCTCCTCTATATTTTCCAAATTTGTCTTAATGACAACTTAGCTCTTTGTAAGCAAAAATAAAACATTTTAATTTAAAAATGTTTAAGAAATGATTTGTTTTGTTTCTCCTTTCCTCTCTAAATCCATGCTGGTTTTTACCTGGTCACGAGAACATCCTGGAACAGCCACCAGGGAGCTGGCTGGGTGCACATTTGAGAGATTTGGGGCCTCTGCTTTTGCTATTGCTTCCAAAGCCAATGGTGTAGTTTTTTTGTTTTTGTTTTTGTTTTTGTTTTGAGGAATATCTGAAACGATAGTAAGTCTTCAACCTTTGATGGGAATGTTCACTTTTTAAGTAATCAGAGCCATTCAGAGAAGGATCTTGTGGACTGTGGGGTGAAAAAAGGACTAGGTGGACTGGCCATGAAGCCATGAGGTTTGCCTTCACGCCAAGCTCATCACTGGTGCCCCAAAAGGCCTTTCTCAAATATTCTCATCCATGGAAAAAGTGTACATTTTTCCAAGATGGCTCCATGGGGCTGGAGCCCCGGGTCCCAGATCTGCTGCAAGACCCGCGATGTCCCGGGCAAGCCAGGGCAGCTCTGCCGGCTCGGGACACACAAAGGCCAGGTGCTGGTGTCCTCGGGCGTTTTTTAGTCCTGCCATGGAGCCAGCTCTTTGCCACCAGAACTGCATGCTTCACGCAGACAAGGCTGGACTGTGCCGTCCGCTGCCACGCAGCACTGTGTCCATCACCGCAGAAACGCCACACAGTGGCATTCAGTAAATATCAAGCTCATGAATGAGTGAATAAGAAACCGGTGGGAGGCCGGGGGCGGTGGCTCACACCTGTAATCCCAGCACTTTGGGAGGCTGAGGCGGGCGGATCACGAGGTCAGGAGATCGAGACCATCCTGGCTAACATGGTGAAACCCCGTCTCTACTAAAAATACAAAAACATTAGCCGGGCGTGGTGGCGGGCGCCTGTAGTCCCAGCTACTCGGGAGGCTGAGGCAGGAGAATGCTGTGAACCTGGGAGGCGGAGCTGGCAGTGAGCTGAGGTTACGCCACTGCACTCCAGCCTGGGTGACAGAGTGAGACTCCATCACAAAAACAAAACAAAACAAACAAACAAAAAAAACCAAAAAAAAAAAACCGATGAACAAATGCGGCAGCACCAGTGTCTCTGGGCGGGTTAAACACGCACAAGCCCAGGCGTCTGGGCACAGCCAGCACCGGGGTGCGAGAGCCCTGACCTGGACCGAGTCCTGCAGGCTCCGGCACAGCTTCTCCTCATGGGGTCCTTTTTATCAATAGTAATTCTTGTGTTTCTTTTTATTTGTACATTTTTTTTCTTAATTAGCTAGCGGTTTGTCTATTTCACTGATTTTTTTTTTTTCTAAGGAGTGGGATTTTAATCTATTAATTTTGTTAAATAAGCATTTTCCCTTGATTAAAGACTAATGGGAGATAAAATTTCAGGAAGCTTCACATGACATCATCTGAACGGCTGTCATCAGTGGCTCCCTGGCAAGGCTGGTGCCATCATCTCAGGGGCACGGCCATCCTGGGAAGCTGAGGCGAAGCCTGCCTTTGGTGACTGGGGTGCACATTGGCAATGTAAGGGCCAGGGAAGAAGCCGAAGCCAGGAGCAGCACTGGAAGGCACACGCCTGTCATCCCAGCACTTTGGGAGGCCAAGGCAGGCGGATCACTTGAGCTCAGGAGTTCAAGACCAGCCTGGGCAATGTGGTGAAACCCCATCTCTACAAAAAATACAAAAATTAGCCGGGTGTGGTGGTGCACGCCTGTAATCCTAGCTACTCGGGAGGCTGAGAGGGGAGGTTCTCTTGAGCCCAGGAGGTCAAGTCTGCAGTGAGTCAGGAATGCACCACTGCATTCCAGCCTGGGTGACAGAGAAAGAAAGACCCTGTCTCCAAAAAAATAAGGAGAACAAAACATGGTATCATTCTTCAGACACCATCCACAGGTGCTCTCCCTTGATGGTGAGAAAAAATTCTCTCCATTGTCAATTTTAGAGAAAAAACACGACTAGCATCTGAGATTGAAAACATCCAGGCTAGTTTTCAAAGCTGGGTGAAGAGCTTAGGTGCGGTTTTCATTACACCTCCTCAACAGCAGCTGTTGTTACTTGGAATCAGAGAAGTGCTCCTCTCCGTCTGGTCTGAAGGGCATCTGCCCAGTCCTCTAGTCGCCTGCAGTGGGTCGGGAGGTAGGGCTTTCTTTCTGGAGGGGTTTCCTCAGTGTCCAGCTCTGCAGCCTGGTGCGACGACATGTCCAGAATGCCCCACTGACTTTCCTGTCTGGATCGACCTCTGCCCTCTCGCTGCGGCCTGCAGGCAACACCAAAGGTCAGCAAGAAAGCTTCCTTTTTGAGCGTGAAGCTTCAAAACTGCCGTGCTTCTCATTTCTTTTAAGCACACAGCAACAAGCTGCACCTCAAGGTGTACAACACATGGCTCTGTGCTTCTGTTCCTAGAGCCACCAATTGTCAGTACTGTGTGTTTCCGACAGAACTCTTTTATCACTTACTTTTCCCTTCAGACGTGACTGTCACTCTTTCAAAACATGCAAATACATGTTTGAATAAGAAAAGGACCTGGCCGCACACGGTGGCTCACACCTGTAATCCAAGCACTTTGGGTGGCGAAGACAGGCAGATCATTTGGGGCCAGGAGTTCAAGACCAAACTGGACAACATGGCGAAACCCTGTCTCTACTAAAAATATTAAAAATTAGCTGAGCATGGTGGTGCACACCTGCGGTCCCAGCCACTGGGGAAGCTGAGGTGGGAGGATCAGCTGAGCCCAGGAAATCAGGGCTACATTGAGTTGTGATTGCACCACTGCACTCCAGGTGACACAAGGCAGAAACCAAGAGTGAGATTTCAGGACTCAGCGGCCATGTTTCAACAGGAATGATCAGTGCCACACACCTGAACCACTTCCAAACCTCCTGTGTCTGGGACGGGGACACCCCTGGGCCTGCCACAAATACACTGCCTCACGTAATTGGTTGCACTAAATAAATACACACCAAGACCTCCAGCACGCCAGGCACTGCTCAGGGGGCAACTATGGGAAATAACAATACCTTCTTCAAAGGATCTACCACTCTTGAGTGTACCCTTAATTCAAAGAAAGCCCCATTTTCTCCCTGAAATGTCAAGGCGTTTTTTGCCCATGTTCTGCACAGATCCCATTACCCAAAGTATAGGTTTTAAAAACAAGGAATGACTTATTCTTGAACTATGGATTAAAGAGGAAGAAAACTGCTTTGGGCTCTAATCACATGGCATTTTCAGATTATGACTTAGGCTTAAAAATTCAATTAAATCGGATTTGAGAAATTCACCCAACACATTTCGCTTTTGTTACCTATTGCTTCCTCCTCCATTTCAATTTCCCAAATTTGCCTCTTCTCTTGCTTTCTTTCTTCCTTACTTAGGTCCAAACTAAGGCACTTTCCTTTTCATCCTTACGAGAACGGGGAAAATAGGGTGATAAAATGTATCTTTGAAAGCAGCCACCGTCTGCCCACTGCAGGCCACCCTGCTTGTGGAAGGCCCCCCGTTTGCGTTACGGAACCAGAGTGGAAACTGCAAGGTTTTATTAACATGGCTTCCAAATTACATACAATGTAGTTCAGTTTTTGGTATGAAATCACACAAATGAAACACACAACAGTACATTTTCTTGAAATGTACGTAGTTGAAACTACGTCACTAGAATTCACATGTGCATTACACAGAGGTGAAGAGCATGAAGAATGGCTGTGTGGCCCTCCCGCACCTGCCTGGATGGCCTGCTTCCGGCCCTGGGGAGGGACAGCCACCGTGAGGTAGTGAGCCTGTGAAACCCGCTCTCAGGGATGAACACAGCTGGAACCTTGCATGTGCACTCTTCCCGCATACCTAACAGTGCTTCCACGGCCACTGTGCTCTCCCCCAGGGTCCTGCCGGGTGGCTCTGTCAAGCCCTGCACACCGGCCTGGACCAGGGGGATGACAGAAAGGGTGCCACCATGTCCCAATCTGCTTTGGCTTTCACAGCCGCTGACCCACAGGCTGCCCCACGAAGAATGGGAGAGGCCTGTCAAGGGAGCCACATGTCTTCCATCAAACTCAAGGGACCAAAGGAAATGGCAGGGACTGCGAACAGTGGTCCTGTTTCTACGTAAGAAAGGAGAGGGTGCTGACTGAGAACGGTGATCCCGTTTCTACATAAGAAAACAGAGGGTGCTGCAGGTGGAGAGTGGGCTGGAGCTGATCACCAGCGCCCCCCGAACCCCAGCACAGACACCACCACCAGCATCCGGGTGAGAGGGGAAGCCGGCCCATCACAGGGCACAGCAGGGGGTGTGATGGGGGTATCTTCTTGAATGTTTCCTTTAACAGTAGTTTCTGGAAACAGAGCTGCCTTCTTTTTAAAGACTTCATTTTCAAATTAGACCATAAATTATGAGCAATTTCTAACAACATGAAAAACACGTGGGATACATGAAATGGAAAATGTACACGATGGCATATGCACTGTGATCCCAACCTCCAGCGAGGCCTGCACACGGCAAGAACACGCCACCTTGGAAGAACGGCGTCACTGGAGACTGAGCTTCCCCACCTTCAGTCTCTTATTGCCGTGCTGGAATACAAGTCTCTTCTGAAGAAAACTTGTAAAAATTATCTATAATGCTTTAAAAAATTAAAAAGACTAACTCCCCCACCCCCAACCAAAAGGAGCATACTTTGATGCCGTCTGCCTGGTCAGTTTGGAGTCATGCAGCGCCCAGAATGCAGGCAAGGAGGCGGCGGCTGCCCTTGACCTTCGTGGCCCACTAATGAGAGAGCTGCGTGAAAGCCGCGGGCTGCAACCCAGCGGCCAATCTGGGGAGCGTGAGGGCAGCCCCCGACCCCGGCCCCTTACAGAGGTGCGGAAGCACCGTCTCGGACACGCGGGTAAGATGAGCTGTGGCCCGACCTGAGCGCCGAGATAAAATGAAGGCTACGGAACGAGAGTGGAAACTGCAGGGTTTTATTAACACGACTTCCAAATTACATACAATATAGTTCAAACACATTTTTTTGGTATGAAATCACACAAATGAAACACACAACAGTACATTTTCCTTTCAACTACGTCATTACCATTCTTCACACAGATCCTGAAAAAGTTACCACAGCAGTTAACGCGAAGTGAACAAAGGGGTGGAACAGGCAACGGCATCCCCCCAAGGTAGGTGTGGTGTGTCTGGGAGAAAACAGGATGGAGATCAAACCCAGAGAAACGCACTCCCGTCATCTCTCCATGTCTCAATTTCCAACGCTCTCCCAGTCAACACAGCTTCGCCCCCAACCAGAGCCACCCGGTGCAGCCCGCAGAGTGTACACCCATCAGGGCTGGGAGGCCCCGTCGGCAAAGCAGTAACACACGGTCAGACGGCCGCCACCTCCAAGTGGAGTGAGCCACGCTACCACTAACACTGAACTCAAGCACAAGAGCTCCTGCGAAAGCAGAGGGGCGGGAAACAAAGAAGCGGGTGGTTAAGGGCACGGACCGCACACTGCCGGACGCCGGCATCTTTGAATCGCCACTCACTCCTACAGAGCCAAACTGCAAAACAACAGAATTAAAAAGTTACTCTCTCCAATCAAAGACCTGGAGGAATAAATCGTGAGTGAAGACCTGTCAAAGCAAAGGTTGAGAGGTGATGGAGTGGTAAACACAGTGTGAAAATCATCAGCACCTTCCCACCCAGCCCACGTGGAGTTCTCAAGGCTGAGGCGGAGCAGAGTGGCAGGAATACAGCCCTCACCCAGTTGAAGCCAGGAGGTGGAGGGAGAGGAGCATGGAAAGCCAGGGAGATGGGAAGGTCTGAGAGAGTGAGTCTTGGAATGGGACAGGAGCTACCAGTGTTAAGAATGGTAGATGGGTTTAGCCAGGAAAGCAAAACAGAAATGGACAGAGAGGGAGAGCCCAGAGCATGGCATGGTGAGGTGATCCCATTACTAAATGAACAGTAGCAAGAAGCAGGCACGTTGAGCAAACAGAATCAGCTCAGACATGAAAAAGGTCACACTCTGTGCTTTGCTGCTGTGGTACCTGAAAATTAAACAGTGGAATTAAAGCCCCAGAGTTCAAGTCCTCACAGAGGACACCATCCTGGATCCCACGCCTGTGAAAAGCAAAGCTGGATTATAGAAACGAGCGGTGGCTTTTTTTGCTCCTTCGGCTCAGAGCACCCCTGTGTGCTGTGCGCGCGTGTTACTGAAAATGTTACCCGCCTAAGAAAAGACTACAGAACGCATACAGCTAGAACGCATACAGCTTACACAGTCCTTGCAAAACCAGCTTCCGCCACGGGTGCCCTTAAAATGAAAAAGCAGTTTAAAAGAAAATCATGCTAAAAGAATGCATGAGGTCTACTTTCTAGAGTATATTAAATTATTAAATACAGAATACATTACAATAGTACCTGTCTGCCTATCCACTCCATGGAACATATTAAAATAAAAAACTACATGCTGTTTCTTTTTAAAGGCCTACATTTTTCTATATACCTTTTACAATCAGTAAAATAAAACCAAGCAAAATATCAACATGAAGACCTCCTTATCTTTTAGTTGGTTAGAAGTCAAAGGAAAAAGCAAGTACTCAGAAGTGTCTCACTAAAATACCTGTTCCATCCGCCAATCTTAAAGATTACCTACCAAAACATGACACAGAAAAGAGAGAGTTGAGACATTAAAAGCATTTTCTAGCCAAGGCAGGTTACAATGTGTGAGGCAAACGGCCTTTTCCAGCCATATGCTACCAGCAGGAGGTATACCTGGGGATCCAATATGAATCAGTGAGTTTCGCTTTGGTTCCAGTACACAAACCACGGGCTTATGCACCTCAGAAGTTAGGCATTTTAAAAAAATTAAATAGGTTGCAAAAAAACCTTACATAAAATCCTTAGGATTTAATATTAAGTCAAGGCTAAATGCCTTTGGAGAATTCATATTTAAGAATGTCCAAAATAACACTCCATTCACAAACTTTAAAAATAGCTGAAAAAGTTAACTGAAATGCTCTTTAAATACACTAAAGTATCTAAGCCTTTCCCTAGTCGACCTGGACTCGGGGCTTTCCAAGTGGTGGTAGTCGGGTGCCTCTGAACCTTTCCTGTCCTGCACCCCCTCCTATCAGTCAATTCCTTGGTAGAATCGTCACCTGTAATTTTTTGAAAAACCAATAATACCTTTCGAGCTTTCTCTCGCCCACCCCCTTCCCTCCCACTCCAAATTAAAAAAAAAAAAAAAAAATGGGGTGGAGGATCACAGCTTAATGAAGGGAAGCCAACCTGGGTCTAAAAGCGATTACATCAAGCCACAGCTGAGGCCTACAAGGAGGGAGGGCGGGCAATAAAAAAACAAATCCCAGGAAGAGCACCACGAAAGCGGGAAGCCTGAAGTCACCCACAAAGGGCACTGCAGACACCGCACCACGAATGTTTCCTAAGAGCTGGCAGTCCTCTCCAGGGAGAGAGCAGAGGAGGGGAACAGCCGCAGGGACTAGAGAGTTTCTAGGACTCCATGATGTGCCGGCACAGCACGCTGCCATCACACACACTGACCTCCTTGTCCTGTGCAATTACATGACTAGGACCTGCCTTCGATGAGCACATTCCGCTTACCTTCCCAATCAAATAACAAAGAAATACAAAACAAAACAAACAGAACAAAACAAAAACAACAAAAGCCAAAAGAAAACAAGTGATGAGTGATGAGTTCTTCAAACCCATCCCAGGACAAGGCTCCAGGCCCTCGGGGGTCCCTCACCTGCCCTACCTGAACTGTCCCAGCTGATCACCACCCAGTGAAGACGTTCCCCTCCCCCACTCCTCCAGGCCATCCAGCGGATGCCCCTGTGCCGCCAAACACCCTGGCCCAAGGGCTCTCAACTCCACCGACCGGACTGGATGACCTCCCCTGATAAGCCAGTGTGTTAGAAGCAAGTTGATTATTAACACTGAGATGACGGCTTCCCCAATCCCCAGGCCTCTCCTCACCTGGGTCTGTCCATCCCTTCCTCCTTTTCACCCTCAACTCCTCTTCCACCTCCTTCAGGAACAAAGCCTTCTGTTCACAGAACTGAGCAAGATGCTGTTTGAAAAAAAGACCCCTGGGTGCAGGATCTAAGCTCTGCCACAATTCAGAAATGCCACAGAAGCAAGCTTCAACAACTGTTTGCCTGAGACCTTTACAAATCATGCTAAGAATGACCCATATTAAAAATAGTTACGGTGAAGCCACCTCCCGCCCCATCCCATCTCCTCCAGCAAGGCAGGGTGCGGGTGCCTACGGAGACTGCTGCCTGTCCACAAAACAGAGAAACCCCTCAAAATTTGTCTGGAAAAATGATGAGATTTACTCTTTAGAAGAGTATCAGTATAAGGATTTAACAAACGTGGCCAGACCAGTGGTAATGCAAGGTTATCTAAAGTAGCTAAGTGAACTTCTATTACAGCACAAAATCAAAACAAGATAATGCAAAAAGAAAAGAAGTAACTTGGCTCCACATAATCAGCTACTGGTTTACCTTATGAGATACTGATATTTACGACTTTTAAGCTTCTTGAATTTGTGAACAAATAATACACAGATCAGGATAAATGTATTGACTTACTACCATCTTTATAAAAATCGAATATACACACAAACACATCAACAACTGTGGAACTGTATCCATTAAACTTTGATAAGACAACACAAAGAACTAATAGCTAAGATGTGGCTGAGTTGAAAGCACTTCCAATAATATTTTAATTTTAAAAGGTCCATATTTACATGGTATGCTAAATGCTCTTGCATCTCATTTTAAATGCATGATGAACTCAAGAACAAAGATAATGGTTGCAGCAGATCTTCCACGAGGGTTTGGCTGGTGTGGGCTGACTTCACGTGAGCAGCACACCAAACATGTAAGTACCATTCCTTTCTAATTCTGCTTCTTTCCTTTTCTGTAGTTTCCTTCAAGGAAACTAAACCTTCATTACTGGGATTGTCTGGTACTAAGAATCCATTTTCGATGGTTGTGGGTATTGAGTGAGGTCGGACTGTGTTGGACTGTTCTAATCAGCGCTTTAAGGCGGGCCTGCATGACTTTGCCAATCACCTTTCAAGAACATTCTATGAGAAAGTCTGCCTATGTGCATGTGTAGACAGTTAGAGAAACACGCACACCCCAGGGCCTGTGTCACACTCAGGTAACACCAAAACAGACCTTCCAGTGGCCATGAAGTCCATCTTAACAATGAAGGCCCAAACAGGATCCGTTTTATTAACACTGACTACAAAAAAGTCTGTTTCAATGCCTACTTTTCAGAGACAACATGCATATTTTTGGTTTTAAACACAGCACACTCTATTTCAAAAAGTGTTTAAAAAAAAAAAGTCATGAAACTCATTTCATTGTTATCAGTAAGCCCTCAATGATTAAGTCGGTAGGCCTTCCCACTGCCCAGTGGGTACTGAGTGGTTTGGATCTCTCTTAATTAGAGCTCAAGGGCTACCAAAGTCACCACTCCAACGCAGCTGTGGACTGAGCCAAATAAACTAGACGAAATACATCAACACATCCGTATCTAACTGTGGAAATGAGTGGGCAGTGACAGCCATGGGAACCTGCTGATGGGCACACAGACCTGCTCCCTGGACAGCCTCCTGCAGGCATGGTGAGGCAGGGCTGACTGGCAATCCCATCTTCCGAGGGTTGGCTGGGACACTCTGGAGCAGAGGTGGCGGCAGCACAGCTGCAGGGTCCTAGCAGATCCTACAAGCGCTGTGGCTTCCTGGGACTGACTGCTGCAACAGCCCCTGCAGCGTGCAGTGTTACTCTCAAGCACACAGCAAACGCCACTTTAGAATCACTGCTACAGAAAGGATCGCAGGGTCTGGAAGACCTGCTTCAGCTCTTCAGTTTGTTTTGGTAACTTAATTTGAGAAAGTAATATAAAACGTCAACTGTGGAAACGAGATGACGCAAGTCTGTGCCCATCTCCTTAGTCCCTTCCTTCTAGGAGGCTGAGAGCCCTAGCGCCATGCTCCCTCCAGGGGCAGTAAGAAAGAACGGGCTTCTATTTCCCTTAATTCTATTAGTAAATGTGACATGAAATCGTAGGTATAAAAGGTAGCTAAAATGTCTGAGTATGCCCTATCATTATTTGCTCAAATAGCTCAGGTCCACTTTAGAATATATCCAAAATAGTGAAACTCTTTCATGAGCAGAAATACTGTAAGGCACTTTTTTCAGTGTTTGCCCAGAATGAATTCTACTACAGTAGCTTTATGGAGAGTATGTCTCACCTACAGGAACCTACCCGCAATTACGAAAAGCAGTTTCAATGATGACACAGACTCGTCTCATTTGGGGCTGGAAGAAAGCCACCCTCACCCCGCATGCCACGGGGAACGGCAGGCCAGAGTGAACATCCGCTGATGAACAGGGCAGCCCTGCTGGAACAGCCTTCAGAAAAACAGAGGTGACTGAAGCAGTGGCCACCAAATTCCCAAAGAATGTCATGTATCACAGAGCCAGTGATAAACAGGCCACCTTACTGCATTTAAAAAGGAAAAAAACAGGTCTGTTCCACCTTCAGGCCATTCCACCACCTCATGTGTGGTGGGAACTAGGCCAGAGGGCTGCCAGGTGAGGCCATCACAGACCCTGCTCTAGCCGAGGGCCATGCCGTGTGCCTGTCCAGCACATTGCCTTATCTGGGAAGTGTGTTAAAAATGAAGGGGGAGTTCATCGAAACTAGGAACACAGAGTTGACGCTTTTGAAACAGTGACAAGAAGCAGAATCTGCTGTTCAATTGGCACCACTCCCAACCACCCCACTCACACCCTGGCTTTCCAGGGTATGCAAAGGTCAATCAACAATCACCCAAATTTTAATCTACGTTTTGTACAAGAGCCTTTTGAGGGCTGAGAAGACAACTCGAGTTAAGCTTGGTTGAGAAGACTCTCCTAACCTGCACTGAAGATAAGTGCAACCATTATCAAATATTCTTTGCTGTGAAAACTACTTAGAACTTGTGACGTTAATGTTCTTTCCTGAATCTAAGTCACTGTGATCGATCATAGAGTCAGACCACAAAGAACAATGTCTACATGCATTGTAAGCACTTTGAAAACAAAACAAAACGAAAAACTTGGAGTTCTTGGTGGTGACAACAGAATGTGAAGCAATCTAACACCAACTCCAGCCTGCTGTGTCCTGTCAGTTCAGCTCCTCTGGAATCAGGCCCGTGGCTGGCTGGCGCTCTGGAGAACAGTTACGCAGGACTGCGGCCCGGAGAGACCTGTGCTCCTGGGGGTTCTGCGCCGGCCGGCAGCTCCCTTGAAGAAATTCCACAGTGTGTGTACAGCCTAAGGTCAGGCTCTCTTGTTAGGAATCACTCCACGATCAGGGCCACATTTATGTGGGACAAATCTATCATATGCCTGTGAAAATTTAAAGAAACGATCGACACGAACTCTGCACATCGGCAATCAATCTACCAAGGTGGGAGGAGACTAAAGGAGCCCGGTGGGTCCTGTTTAATAAAAACGCATCATATAAAAAGGCAGATTCCCCGGGAAGATCTATTGAAACACAAGGGGCAATTCTCCACCAGACAAAAGGACGCGCGCCTCATGACAGGATCACCGTCTGCGCTTTGTGCCCTAGTGTCCTTCTACAAGGAACAGGTGGGGACACACACTTGCTTCCATGATGGATGGGAGGGCACAGGAAGGAGGGCCTTGCTCCCGCCCCCTTATCACCACAAGCACAGAACACACTGGTCACCTGTGGAATTTCTGCTGAAATGCTAATGCGTGGGCTGGCTCCTTGAACTTAGCTATGGCTTTCCGTTGCTGAGGAAGCATCTGTAAACTCTAGAGGAAGAAAACAAACACTTTAAGATCAGTTGTAAATGACAATAAAAAATATGAATATATATATTTAAGCATCATTAGTTTTAACACAAAATGAGTCCAGGCGAACATTTGGAACACACTAATTGATTTTCCTTTCTAGCTCCCTGGCAATTTTTCTTACTTAGCTAGATAATCTACTCCAAAACAGTGCTTTACTAAATCATTCCCAACAGCAACAGTTACATCTTCCAAGCCTAGTGTTAAGGCCTCCCATCATCTGGCCCCATCAGCTGCCCCAACCTGCTCTGGGAGACCGGGTAGCAGGTACCCTTGGATAGAGACATCTCCTCTTCTCACGCCTTCTTATCAGGTGATTTTTAATAGGGACCCCCATGAATTTTTTAAGAACAGGACTCATCACACCAGAGGAAACTGTTTAGTATGGGGGCCCCACAGCCCACAGTAGGCAATGGCCCCTAGTCTACCATCTCTGTGCATCTGGCTGGGCCATGGTGAGGGCAGTGGTGCCTGGGGCAGACATCAGCATAATGTGGTCACATTTTGTACTTTAAGAGTTTGTGAACAACAGTCTTAAACAGTGGTATCTGAAATGAAGTCGCCACCCACTGGCCTAAAACAATGCCAGTGAAAAAGAAATGAATTTATGAAGATTGGACGAAAGAAATGATGAATCCAGTAAAGATTTACAGAGGAAGTGTTTGCAAAGCGAAACTTACATCTAGTCCTCAAATCTGCTGCCTGAGGAAGAGGGGGAGCTGCTTTCTGCTTTCTTAAGCCTTTAGGATCTAGAGCTGGGAGGGGCAGGCAGGAGGAGAGCACAGCCATCTGCGGATCTGTTCAGTGGCACTCTGTGAACTCTCAAGCAACTCAAAGCTCTAGAGTCTGGTTCTTCTCAATTACCTCAGGACACAGTCAACTTAGTGCCTGCTGTCTGGAGCACGCACAGGAGCCCCTGACTCCTTTTTTCTTTTTTTTTTGAGATGGAGTCTCGCACTGTTGCCCAGGCTGGTGTGCAATGGCACGATCTCAGCTCACTGCAACCTCCACCTCCTGGGTTCAAGTGATTCTCCTACCTCAGCCTCCCAAGTAGCTGGGATTACAGGCACCCATCACCACGCCTAGCTAATTTTTTGTATTTTTAGTAGAGACCGGGTTTCACTGTGTTGGCCAGGCTGGTCTCAAACTTCTGACCTCATGATCTGCCTCTGCCTTGGCCTCCCAAAGTGCTGGGATTACAGGCATGAGCCACCGCACCTGGTGCCCGATTCTTCTAAGAACAGGTGTCCCTGGGCAGCTCCTGGCATGGGCACCAGCAAACACTGTCCTGAAGGACTGCATTCAGCAGGCACTTTTGGTGGCCAGAAACTATTTGCTGTGTCTGAGTTTCTGTTCAGTGAAACAGAATAGCTAGAGAAAATAACTAACTACCAGCACATGATCCCTTGAAAATACTGAGGCACATGTGGCCATTTCATTTTAAAGCATGTCAAAGAGCTACAATGGAAGCAAACAGCTAAAAAACATCAGTGACTTGCAAAGTGTTTTAAAAAGTTACACTGTATATGAAATAACTGCTCTCCATTTTAATAACTATAGAATGTCTATCAGTAAACAAGACTAGCAGAGCTCTAAAAGAATACTCAAACACTCCCGAAAAAGGTGTCTTCCAGTGCTTCTACAACAGCGTTTACACAGAAATACAAAGGTTCAAGTCTCCAAATTCAAGGGCATCAAAAAGGCCTGCGCACAGGCTACCCCAGAAGCATCGGCCCTGGTCTGGGGACATCACTGAGACAGGCCAGCAATGAGGCAGCCCACTAGGCAGTAACGGAATTGGTCCGTTTTTTTCTGAAACAAGTTCAGTAAAATATCAGACTTTCTCTCTTCTTTCTGAAATAAAAAATGAATACAAAAGAAATTTCTTGATAGTTTCACTTGTCATTAAGTTAACAGGAAAAGTAAAGCCCCACAACGTGGTCTCCTGGATACATTCTCAGCAATATGGCTTGCAATATGGCTTTCTGGACTTTGAAATTCCGCCTGTATTTCTTGACAGAGACCTGTTTTCTCTCCCAATCTGCCAGACTCATATTTCAGCATGCACCCCTTTTGTGTATTAGCCTGTGAATGATATTCAGTCACTGAAACAATAGAGCAACTTCCAAAGAGAAAATCCTATCTGTTCTGTTCCCAGGTAAGGGGCTGTGTGGAGTGAGTGTCACTTGTCCATCCCAGCCTAACCCTAACCCTAACCTAACCCGAACCTAAACCCTAACCCTAACCCTAACCCTAACCCTAACCCTAACCCTAACCTAGGTTAGAGCTGCTGCAGCCGTGCCTCCGGGGTTCTCTCCGTTCTTCCGGCAACAGCACCAGCATGCTCAGTGCTCCAGGATCCTGGGGGGTTTAAACAACACCCAAAAGTGACTGAAACAGTTTCACACAACAGCTGCCAATACTGCAGCAGAGCTTACTGTGAGAACTACAATAATGGACCTTCTCTAAACTTATCTTGTCTAAAAATATAAAAATTCCTTAAGAATGGATAAGGAAAATTTCATATATCATAAAACAATGATCAACATTCTGCAATTCACAGATAGAATCTGGATTTTGGAAGTACTATACTCAAGCGAGAGCCTGTCTCCACAAAAAAAAATTAAAAATTAGCCAGGCCCAGTGGTGTGCACCTCTAGTCCTAGGTACTCAGAAGGCTGAGGCGGAAGGATCCCTTGAGCCCAGCAGGTGGAGGTTGCAGTGAATCATGATCACAGGATCACACCACTGCACTCCAGCCTGGGTGACAGAGCGAGACTGTCTCCAAAAAAAAAAAAAAAAAAGAAAAAAGAAAATATCATGCAGTTCTTTTGGGAAATAACATTTCTAGATATATGTGGTGACTTTATTTCCTTTGGGCAATTTCACAATGTGAAATGAGGGTATCAGGCTGCCAATCGTACAATATTTGGTATCAGGTTTTACTTGTAATCTACGTAGCTTAAAAACCTCGATTTGATTGAGAAGCTATCCGTGAAGAAAGCATTAACTTCCAGTGAGATCCTTCAATCAGAGGAATGCCTTGGTTTTCAGACACTCAACATAATGAACAAGCGTGCTGCCCTAAAATTTGCTTCCTGTCTACCCTCTCTCCTTACATTTTTGTACCTTCTTTCAGAAATAAACCCTGTTTTCTAGATACAAAATTGTAGAAATTGTCAATATTCAACCATTTTTGACCTATCAAAATGACAAGTATTCGTGATTTATTAGGAGCAGAGGAAAAGAAACTTTCCAGTGAAAGCTTAAAGACATGGTCGCCAGCTTCCACTGTGAAAATATACACGTCTACACACCTGAGCAACACGCTATCATAGAGTTAAAACTTTTCTTCACCCAGAACAAACCAAAAGTTAGAATTTGTCTCAAGTCTACATACTGACCTATGTAACGACCTCCTTCTTCACCCCCAGCCCCCACATAACGTACTGGCAGGGAGAGGGGAAAGCCTGGCACACCAGCTCTCACCCTGATTGGCTTTTCATTTTTCAGAGACATCTTCAGACAACTTCTGAGGAAATCTCACTGGGCTACTAAATAAGTAGCAAATACAAGTTAAAAGAATACACTTCAGCTGGCAGCTTCCCACATCTGTACCCAGCAATCCCATCCAGAACCGTAAGATCGAATCAACAACCACGCCACCTGGCAGCGAAAAGCTTCCATGTTGTTCAGAACCCGCCTCTTTTCCCCATGAAAAGTTCTTCCTCTTTTGAGGAAGAGTCTGTGTATGTGTGTACATGTCTGTGCATGGCTGTGGTTGTGTGTGTGCATGCAGGTATAAAGATAACTAAAATGTTACAGGATTACAACTGATTCTGCAATCCTAAACATCAAGCTCTTTTTCTCCCTCTGGCCAACAATTCTAGCACCTTAAGGAATCACTTAAAGGAAAAAAAAAAAAAAAAGGTATCAGCTGCTTTTAAACACAAGTCAAACTGCTTAAAATAGGCCCAATTTATAAATCATGAGAGATGTAAATTCTTGAGCCCCACCCTAGAACAGAGTCTGACACTAGAGCGGGTGGGGGAGGCACTCCCTGGCAGGAAGGGCCGAGAGCCCCTGCAGAGCCTCAGTGAGCCTGCTAAGCATTTCTGTATGGAACGGTGTGCAGGACTGGCCCATGGGGCTCCCCTCTACACACAGATCACTGTGTGACCAACCTCCTGTTGGAAATAGGGCGCCTGAAGCCTGCACACGATTCCAGTGGTGGGCTGAGTGGTAAAGAAAGGTTCACAACAGTGCTCTGGGCAACTCCAGCCCACACCGAGTTTTCTGCCCCATTTCAAGTTTTCATCTATTATCATAACATGCTGTGTCTTCCTGGACACCAGTTCTGGCACGTCCCCTGAATTTCAACGTTTGGGCTCTCCTGCACATCCCGGGCGCGTTGCTCCTTTTGCTCTGGTTTAATTTTAAAACGTCTCCTGACCTCTCCTTTTCCCTTTTCACTCCTGGTTGTCCCATCTTCCCTGTCTTACACATGCTTCTCCTCTGAAGCACAGACAAGCTCTGTGTTCTCACACAGGTCTCTTCAATCCTCCTCCTCCTTTTGGAATGATGAACAACCGTGTTCTCAGAACCCTGTGGGAGAGCCTCCAGTTAACTAGCTTTTCCGTCGTGGCTCCCATCATGTGCCCACACACATCTGTTCTTTAAGCCTGTGACGTGGGCTTTTCTGGAATCCGTGTCTGACACTGCTTAGTGTTTTCTTTCTCAATTGTCCAAACTTCAAAACAACTCAGCTGCTCACTCAAGATTCCAACATTTTCTACCTCACCAACCAGGCCTTCCTGCAGTCAGAACCAGACGTAAAGGGGCTGTCTTCTCGGTGATCCACTTTATCTTAGAAGCAGAAGCAGAATCGGTCAGTCAGACGCCGAGATGATCCCACCTTCCACCGAGTTCACAGGGCCTCCATGGTGGGCTGAGATCCGCTCTGCAAAGGGCAGATTCTTCTCTGAGCGGTACTCTCTACATTTCCATGCCTACCCCCAAATCAGCAGCGTCAGGGAGAGGCTTCTGCACTGCATCTCCGAGGGCTCTCCTCAGCAGCCTCTGGGGGACGGCAGCCCCCCTGGCCTTGGGAGCAAAGCTGACTCAGGAGAAGTCGGTCACTAGGGCCCAGCCAGGGAGGCTGCGCGCCCACTCCCCTTCTTCCCGCTGCTTTAATGCGCTTTCCCGCAAGAAACACAGATGACGGTTTCTTGCTTCTTTCAGTTCCTTCCAGATGACACCCAGGAAGAACGAAAGAGTTCATATGTGGTTTATCAGTAGACAGAAAAAAAAAATATCTAGTCTTCGAAGAATCAAGTTCTTGTCAAGTTACAATTTCTGAAACATGGTTACAGTTCGAAACTTTTTGGAAGACCATCTTCTGGTTATGACATTTCTACAAAATCTTCTCATTCTTCCTCACTCTTTGAGTCTATAGATAAATGTCTTTGAAATGGACTTTCTGGAGAGGCTTATTAATGTAGTTTAAGGAAGTAAAACACTAATCTGAGAACAAAACTGGCTACCACATCACTGCTACACTGAGAAAAGTTCTCAAATTCCATGGGCTTAAAAAGTATAGTTAACATGCAGTGACAGCCGGGTGCGGTGGTTCACACCTGTAATCCCAGCACTTTGGGAGGCTGAGGCGGGCGGATCACGAGGTCAGGAGATCAAGACCATCCTGGCTAACACAGTGAAACCTCGTCTCTACTAAAAATACAAAAAATTAGCCAGGCATGGCACGCGTCTGTAGTCCCAGCTACTCGCGAGGCTGAGGCAGGAGAATCGCTTGAACCCGCGAGGCGGAGGTTGCGGTGAGCCCAGATCGCACCACTGCATTCCAGCCTGGGCGACAGAGTGAGACTCCGTCTCCAAAAACAAAAACAAAAAATAACATGCAGTTACTAGAATTTTCTAAAATTAAAAGGCCCAAAGGAATGAATACAGGTCCTCCTGGTGTAGACACCACCTGGCATTACACCAGTGAACACTAGGTGGTGCCATATCCCAAAGAGACAGAGACTCGACACTATTCCAAAACATTTAGGATAAAAAATATTTGTGGCTCACGCCTGTAATCCCAGCACTCGAAGGAAATGGAAGCAAATGGAAGGAAAAAGAGACCACTTAAGAGGTCTATACAAACCCACAGTACAAAATGCAAAATTCAATTTAAAAGACAAGACAGAAGTTAGCTGGTTTGGCAATGACTCCAAGCATATTCTCACAATGTAGGCTCTGAGCCTCACTCAATGCTGTGAGAAGCAAACAGTACTTGCTGTTCAGGTATGGATCTTGACAACTCGATCACACTCAAAAATATTCAAGAAAATGATCAAGACTACACAGGATGAAGCAAAGTCCACAAAAGTAGCAGGTGACATATGAAAACAACAGTGCAACCCTTCCGCCCACAGGGAAGTGCAGATCGCCCCAAAGACAGGAGGACCAGCAGGACACTGGGCCACATACGTGAGGCCTCGCCAAGCGCACCCCGTCTGTGGCTCACAACAGACTAGGCTCGGGGTTTTTTCATCTGGACTCACTGCCACACAGTTACTGGACCAGAATTCTCCATCACCATTTATTCTGAGAATCTCAGATTAGGATAACCACATTTTAATCCATCTAAAATGCTCTAGTGTCTACTGTGTTCCTGCAAATTAATCCAGATTATGATCAATTGTTTTGAAATATCCTTAAACATACACTGTACGCTTCTAATAGCTGATGAGGTATTCCTAACTGCCCCGCTAGGGAGCCCGCTCTATCACAAACAGAAGCCAAGGCTTTGGGTTAACTTTCCATTACTACACACCAGTAAAAATGAAACCTATCTCCCCAGGAAGCCAGTAATGAAGATGGCAGCAATTAAACCCAAGTAACATGTATGTTTCTGGAAGAGTTTTCATCTATTCATTTTTAGGAACTGTCAACAGCAGATGGAGATCTAAAACATGTACATTAATTACTCGTATCAACCCTAGTGTTAACATGTTTCCAAATCCACCCATGAAGCTAGAGGCTGTAAGAGATTCTTGAAAGAAAGCACTTTGGACTCCTCAGAACTCTGACATGTACTCTGTGCATCCAAAAATGTCTTATTTCCAAAGTGCTCTGCCCCCAGACACACCAGATCCCACCACGGGACGCACGGTGCATGGCAATGGCAACAATGGGCACCACAGGTGGCACCTGACGGGGAGGCCAGAAATCGGACTGAACAAGCAGGTAGCTTCTTCGCTGGGTCAGCTACAGGGCTCTGGGCCTACAGAGACCAGGAGTTTCTGTGGAAAACCCTGTTTCCAATGGACCTGGAACTGTGTTCCTTTTCATGCATCTCATTTGCAGCCAGCTCAGCAGGCATGTTTCAGCATTAGAGTTAGCCAGCTTTAAATTAAGAGATGAAGATACAATCCAAGATACTGTCATATTTGTAAAATCTAAACCAAGTCACAGCTATTTAGCACATGAAGCTATTTCTGGAAAGCAAGGAAAAGAAGGCTAAATACTTTAAAATGTAATGTTATTACAAATAAAACAAGTCATTTGATAGAACAAAAAATTTTGTATGTATGTGTGCAAGTGTGAACCTTCTATGACAATTAAAAGGATCTCAAAGGATAATCTGTTCAGTTGGAGTATTTATTTCTTAAAATTTATAACTAAGAATCTGAATATTTCAAAATAAACGTTTGAGGCAAATGTTCTGATACTAAGTATGCACAACAGGTTATTTGTCTTATTTCCCAAGTATTATTTTAATATGAAGTAGCCAACACAAAGGGCACTGTGTTTTAAATCAAGAAATGACTCTGTCTTGGGACACAACTACCCGTGGCACAGATGCCACCCCCAGGCGGCTACCTGAATGGGTCCCACTGACATCAGCAGGCTCTTCAGCTGGGCATCCGTGGTGGACGAGGACAGCCCCTCCACAGACACCACGCAGGGCTGGGGCTTGCACTCCACCACCCGCAGGTTCTGCTTGTTTGGCATCAGGCGCCCCCGGCCCATGGGACCAGCCACTCCTCTGCCTCGTCCGTGCATGATGGCCTGGTGACAACAAAGGAAATACATTCAGAGTTTCAAGCCTGAGCTTCTTCCATAGTCACTAAGATATAAAAGTGAACAAATAACTTAGAATCCATTAAAATATACCATGAGCTACAGGATTTTCTGTAGTTTTCTATCCACTATCAGAGAATGTTTTAATAACTAAATGAGACAACTATATCCAGCAAGTTTAAGTGTAGGCGGAGGAAGAGGAGGGAGCTGACGAAGCCTGCACCTCTCCAGGGGCCACACGCTTGTGCTCGGTGGGCACTCTGTGTCATCATCATTCTGTGTAGATCAGGCACCCGTCGGGGCTGAGAAACTTGCTGCAAATGACAGTTCAGAATTTGGATCCTGTCCTGAGAGTCCCAGAGCCCCCATTTCTCCTAGTGTAGTATAGGCTGGTTTAAGCAGGACCTGCTGTGCACAGTGCTAAGTCCACCTTACAGTCACAACAAGCCACAGCATCATGTACCTGACTCCGCTGGCAGAGACTACATGTGCTACCCTGAAACCCTCCCAGGCAGATTCTGCAACCAGAAATTCAGCCGTGGCTGCACATTTCCATCGTCTGCAAGCTTTTCAAAAGAAACAAAACACAATTGTGACTGAGGACCCAGGCATCCCCCAAGTATGATTCTGCTGGTCTAAGGTGGGCCCAAGCATTATCATTTTTAAAAGCTGCCAAGGGTTCAAAACTACTGCTCAAGGAACTTTTAAAAAAGAGGAAACTGCTGAACTTTCCCACACTTTCTCCAGATTAGAAAGTCAGAGAGAACATATGTGCCCAATGTAGCCTAGGACAGCGGTGAAGCGCAGAAGGCAGGGTGGAGATGGACGGCACTAGGTTTCCAGATGGCCTACCCGAATTCTGTTGGGGAGTTTGGGCAGAATGCAAAAGTGGCCTCCCAGTCCATCACAGAAAAAGGCAGAACGTTAGGTGGAAATTGGAATAGAACCTCAGGACATGAGTGTGCACACACACAAAAGGAAACGAAGAGAAAACCTCCACATTTCTAAGTACTCTGAAGAAGGCAGCAAAACTACGCCTGTGAATTAAGTTTTAAAACAGTTGCAAGGGGTTATTTCAAGAGAAACCACACTGGAAAATGCACATGAAAAGTTGCAAGTTACAGTTACCCTGGCTGGAAATCAGAAGTAACTAACTAGTCTTCTGTTCTAACTAGAGTAAGTTATGATATTAACAATAATATCTCTAACAAATGCCTACTTATATACACCAGGCACCAGGTTTTTTTAAATGCATCTTCTTAAAAGATGCTCAGAATTGCTTAAGTAAGATAGGAAACATCATGACCCTCAGTCACAGGAGCATTTACATTTAGGTTGAAGAAACTCAAGTGTGCTGTGCGTGTGCGCGTATGGAGGGTGTTTCTAAGGCCTTTCTCATCATATATTCAGGGATGGCACCTGAAGGAAGAAAATTCAGACCGCAGCGATCTTTAAAGAAATCCATCACTTTAACACTGGCGTTATCACTGAATCTGTCTACACATCTGTTTTCTAGTACAAAATGGAATTTTGTTTGCTCTCATATCATGAGGTGTTTATGAGATAAGACGAAGTAACTTAAGTACTTCAAAAGGAGCCAGAATAGTCTTAATAGTGACACTACTTCTAAAGTGATGAGATGATGAGGGAGAATCAGCGGGCAGACTTGCCGTCCTCCAGAGCGCAAAGCAGGGCTGCGCCCAGGTCTCCCTCTGCATAGCTCCACCCAACAGGTGCTACTGGCTTCTGCACCAAGAGGGCACTTCACTCTCAAGACTCTGGGGAGCCAGAAAGATGCCTCACTAGAAGCTGAGGGGAAGGGTGCTCTGTCACTTGTGTACATGACAGGATGTGCTCCCAGTGCACAGACGGCCACTCCAACAGAAAGGGGGATGGGGAGCACCCTTGCTTCCTGCTTCACAGCCTGAGCTCAGAGAAGCTCCTTCCAATCCCCAGGGTTAAGGGAAGGATTAAGGAGCTGGGAACTGTGGCCTAGAGCAAGTTACTTCATTTCTAAAGACCTCAGTTTCCCCTGTCTCAACTGGGGCCATGAGCATGCACTTGATTTCACATTTGTAAAATTTCTGGTGAGTCAGTGAACACAGGAAGGAAAGCATGCTGACATGCAGCAGCAGGCGCTGTCCCGAGAGCACAGCAGATGCTGCTGGGTAGACAGTTCAGAGCGGCAGGAAGCAATCGCACTCCTGGCTGGCTGTGGGTGCTCTTCTGGGTTTGCTCTGTGAAATAAGTCAGGAGAGGAAAAGGCTTTGGTGAAAATGTTAATGCGTTTTCAAAGCCAGAACAAAGGAAATGACGGTTCACTTATGAATGTGAGTACTACTGTGTGCCATGCGCTACAAATTAGAGCACGTCTGAACACTGCCTCACACCGGCCTTCGCGTTTCCAGGGCTATGTGCGAGGCAACAAGCAGTACCTTCTTCGCCGGGTGAATTCCTTGGATGCTTTTGATCCCTGGAGGGACCGGCGAGTGTGCGTGGGGCCCCGCTGGCAGATGTGGGGGCTGCTGGAGGCCCCCCCTGGTCAGCGTCACCTTGCGGGCAGGCTGTGGTCCCACTTCTGGAGGCTGGGGAAGCCGCTGGGGCTGGCCTTCTGGGTGAAAAAAGCCATCGCTCTCTCCTCCCTGCTGAAACCAAGAAGGCAGCACGTTGTTCAGTGTCTGCTCCACCAAACGCTCGTCCCCAGCATTAGGAAGCCCACCTCAGCCAGTGTTCACCCACAAAGCAAAACCATTTCAAACAAGTGTGACTCGAAACCTGTCATTTCACTAGAGCCAGTAAGGACATTTCTCATTGGAGAGTGGTCAGGTTCTAACAATATGTTTGAAATTTCAAACACTAAGATGCCCTTTAATTACTGTATTTATATAAGAGGTCTGCGATTAAAATAAATGCTGTCGAATTCTGTGAAATACTGGTTATCTTCAAAATACTTCATATCCAACACGCATTTTCACTTTCAGCATGCATTATTCACTTTCAAGAGCATTCTTGTTAAAATGTACAGTTTGCATGAGCAGTGGTTTTAAACTCTTAACTCCTATTCCAACCTACCCTAAGAAGGCAATGAGCCCAAATCCTGCTGGTTGCGACTGTAAGTCTTCCAAACCCATCATGGCGACTTCCACCCCCTGTGGATACGTGAACTTCAAATACTCTGACCTCTCCAATGCAGTGCTCTGAAGCGCCGAAGAGCATCGCAAAATACTGGCTAGAAACTTCCCTTCCTTCTGCTGAGTTACAAGTGCCATTAGCAACTACAGAGTACGTGGATTTCCAAGAAGCGCATTTACTCTACGAAGAACCTTAGAAATATCAGGAATCTTATCTTTTGTGTTTTATTAACAGTCTGTTCATCGATCAGGAGGCACGTACACCTTGGAACTGCACCACCAATGTTGTTCATACGTCCAGGCAGCATAAAAATGTCTTAGGGTGGTGCCTATCAGCTGCTTTCAGTACTGAGTAGTGTTTTTCCCAAAGAACAGCTGAAGGCTGGGAAAGAACAGCAAGGACAGCAGACACCGCCCTGATGAATTATGTCAGGATGGATGCTTGGACTTGAAAAGGAAGATGGAGGCTTTTATTAGCACCAGGCCCACTCTCAACATCGACAGGGAGGGTCAGTCACGGGATAGTAAACCCTTCCCACAGGGTGCTTAGCTGTGCCAGTGTCTCCAGGGGCAACCTGGTCAACCAGCTCAGAAGCAGCCCACATATCCTTATGTGCCGCTCTTCCTACCAAACGTTATCTTGTGGAGACCAAACGGAACAAAGGGCTCTGCAAAAAGAAGGAACATGGGATTGGGGCAAGATGGATGTAGCTTGCTTCTGCTAAGACTGTACAAAGAAACAGGGACTCAAGAAAAGATGAGATGAAAAATGTCACACAGGAATACGTGGCATGAAAATGTCTGCAAATCTTCTCTCTCCAAAACAAGTGTAAGCTGGACAAAATTTCCCAAAACAACATTTGAGGACTCTGGAAATCAAAGAAAATGAAAAGAATGGAGAAGCACTTATTCCTGAGCTGTAAGGACAGTGCAGTGTGTGGCAGCTCCATCAGCACAGAGCCGAAACTCAGTAAGGCCTGAAGTTCCCCAGCAGCACTGGCCATACAGCACCCTCAGAGGGAAAGGCACAGGGAAGCCCATGGGTCTGTGGGCCTCTGGTCATGGTTCAGTTTGGAACAGGCAGCACACCAGCCAGAAATCTGAGAAACCTAATGAGGAAATTCCAGAACGGAAAGTGCTAGAGAAGGCCTAGATGGGCTCTCCCCACATGGCTGCCTGGGAAGCCCCAACCCACACACAGATAACTGGCCATGGGGGGCCATGCAGGGTCCAGAAACCTGAGCACAAGCTCATCCCAGGTGCTGGCTGACCACTAAGCTACGCAGCAGTCGGGTCAACCCCTAGGAAGCTAGGCTGAGAAATAAAAATAATACAAACACTGAACAAAAAATATTTAAACTGAATGGAAACAAAAATACAACACATCAAAATTCAGGGGCTGCAACTTAAGCAATGACATCAAAAAGGAAAAACATCTAAAATCAGTCATTTGAGTTTCTACCTCAAGAAGCTAGTCCCCCGTCCTCAAAAAAGGAAATCAAACCCAAGTAGAAGGAAGGAAAATGATAAAGATGACAGCGAAAAGCAACGGCATGGTAAACAGAAAAAAGATAATCTGTGAAACCAAAAGTTGGTATTTTGAGATCAGCAAAAAATTGATGCTCCTTTAAGGATACTGACCAAGAAAAAAGGAAAGAAGATGAATTACCAAAATAAGGAAACAAAGAGGGATCACCGCAATGGACCCTAAGAAATTTAAAAAACATTACAAGCAACTTTACATCAACACACTAGACAATTTACATGAAATGAGCAAATTCCACGAGACACAAGTACCAAAAATGACCGAAAGAGAAAATACGAATAGAACTCTAAGAAGTAAAGACAATGAATTAAAAACCATTCACAAAGAAAAACAAAGACCCAAATAGCTTCACCAGTAAGTTTTACCAAATATTTAAGGAAGAAAGACTACCAAGCTTACGCAATCTCTTTCAGAAAACAGAAAAGGCAGAAGCACTTCCCCACTCATTCTTTGGGCCTGGTATTACCCTAATACAAGGCCAAAGGCATCAAAAGAGAAGACAACTGCACAAGAATATTCCTCATAAACATACATGAAAAAAAATCCCCAACAGAATATTAGCAGACTAAATCTAGCAACACGGAAAAGGGATCACACCTCATGACCAGGTAAGATTCATCCCAGAAGCGCAGGGCTGGTTTAACACCCCCCCCCCCCCCCCCCCCGGTTAATCAAGGGAACACACTACACAAAGGAAAGGACCGTGTGTATATCTGCTATCGTCCAGCCAGGGCTGCGGGTGACTGAGCCAGATGGGTTCTCCCACCTAACGCTCTATGACTCTACCATGTGAATTATCATCGCCTGAAACGTGCGATCTTACTGGGAGTCGCTCCTGTCTTACAGGGGCTACCCTCAACCCCCACATGAAAATGGAAGCACTGTGAAAAGGCAGACCACTCGCAAAATCCAAAGTCAGGCTGGTAGTTTGTGCCTCTTAAATCTTCTCCACAAGGTCTTCTACCCAAGGTGTGAGTTGGTATCCCACCAGGCAGGGAGGGCCTATCCTGAGTACACAATTTTTCAGTCTGTATCTTAAAAAACTACGTGAATTCTCTCTAGTTTTATACATGCTTGAAATTTTCTATACTAAAAAGTTTTAAAATTTAAAAATATATACCACATACCCTCATCTTTCATGAGAACCAGTGACCATTAATTTATCCAAAATCCTATTGCAATGTTGTTGCCTGACAGTACAATCTTAGTATGAGATTCATAAATTCACTATGCACGTGTTCAGCTGTACTGCCACTGAAAACATTCCTCCTCTTTACAAGCGCGAACACTTCACACCAACCTCCAGGGCCCATGTTAGGTGGAGGGGACATCAGACCACTCAGTTCTCCACACAACTCAGCAACCCAACAGTCTTACTGACTGTGATTCTCCAACTTCTACCCTTTCCACTAACGTGGGCAAATGCATGGACTGTGGAAGGTTTGCTCTCTAAGAAGGACTTCCATCGTATGAACTTAAGCAATCTAAATCAGCTCCCTGGTAGCTTAACCAACTAGGTCTCCAAGGATGCCGACCACAACATTTGCTGTCTTGTAAGTGCTTGAGAGAAGCCAGTGGTTTAGACCCCAGTGGATCTCTTGTTCAGCACACCAAAATGTCTCATGCACACGGAAGGCACTGAAATATTTAGTGAATAGATCAGTAAATAGTTGCTTGTACTTTATAAAGTTAAGTAGTTCTGAATGTGCTAAGAGAGATTACAGCATCAGAATACTAGGTTACAGCCACTGTCAATCAGTACACACCTATTTACTACGCCACTAAGATAATAAAAGGCCAGCTTTCAGCCCAGCAACATGAAGTGTCACGTGGCAGAAAGAGAGGCCACAGTACCTTTGGCCTGGAGGGAACGATGTTCACAGAACATGACAGACGGCAAGATGAATGCTCTGGCCGGTTTCCCTGGCAATCCAAAGCTAGAAACAAGATGGTCTAGAGAGGAAACTTTAACAACAATAGGTGGCACCAAAAGGAGGATGTTATTATTTGCATGTTGTAAGGTATACAATGTGTATGTGTACTTGGGTGATAAACACATAACACTGTAGTAATTTGATAATTTTTAAACTGTGCTTTGGGAGGCCGAGACGGGTGGATCACGAGGTCAGGAGATCGAGACCATCCTGGCTAACACGGTGAAACCCCATCTCTACTAAAAATACAAAAAAAATTAGCCGGGCGCGGTGGCGGGCGCCTGTAGTCCCAGCTACTCGGGAGGCTGAGGCAGGAGAATGGCGTGAACCCGGGAGGCGGAGCTTGCAGTGAGCCAAGATCGCACCACTGCACTCCAGCCTGGGCGACAGAGCGAGACTCCATCTCAAAAAAAAAAAAAAGAACATAAACATTGAGTCAATAAATACCCCGAATAAGAAAAAGTTTTCTTCATCGTTATTTTGGGTAAGAGACTGGTGAAAATTTATGTCTGGTGACATTAATGTCAGATAAGAACTCTGAAAAATAAAGTTCTAAACTTTTATTTTCCATTGAAGGAAAGTTTATTTTTTAAGTAGGCTTGATCTCTATTTAAAGTTCAGAAATACAGGTATTACAAAAAGCCTTTCCCTTCCTCATCTGTTTCAAAAAAACTAAAATTTCCTTATGCAGATCTTGTAACATAAAGAAAGGGTCCTGATGTGATGGTGTCATACCTCGTTGACGACTTTCTAAGAAATGGCCTGAAAAGACAGGAATAAGGCCTGTGATGAGACAGTCCCTGCAGACAGAGACCTCACCTCCTAGTGCCACCTCTGCTCATTCTGTGGGGCCGGGTGGGCCTTCCTGGGCCTGCCGCTGCACTCCTCCCTGCTTGGGAAGCTCTTGGGCCCAGACTGACAGACTCTTCGGTCCCAGTGGCAGGTTGGGATGCAGCTACTTGGTTTTTCTTCCCAGTGGGTCTGGCTCTCGGTGGTCTCTTGCTTCCTGGAGGCATGTGCACCACAGTGTCCTCAGGGCAGGCAGACACCAGAAGACACAGAAAGTGGGGTGCTTCAGAGTCTTGTGATGCCGACTACCCAACTTTCAAGGAAAGACTCTTCCTACAAACCTGCTCAGCAGAAAGAAGCCCTGCCTGGGTAAGCTCTGGAGCTGCTTATATCCAAGACAAGTTTTTGTACCTTATACAGCAGGGGTCCCCAACCCTCACTACCAGTCTGTGGCCTGTTAGGAACTGAGCTGCATGCACCGCAGGAGGTGAGCAGCAGGCAGGCAAGCATTACTGCCTAAGCTCCGCCTCCTGTCGGATCAGCAGCGGCATTCGATTCTCACGGGAGCATGAATCCTACTGTGAACTGCGCACGCGAGGGATCTAGGTTGCCAGCTCCTTATAAGACTCTAATGTCTGATGATCTGAGGTGCAACAATTTCATCCTGAAACCATTCCCCACCGCCAACCCCAGTCCACGGAAAAACTGTCTTCCAAGAAACCAGTCCCTGGTGCCAGTAAGGTTGGGGACCCTGTTATATAGCAACAAATGATATCATAAAACTTTATAATGGAAATTTTCAAGGCACTCCTGGGATCTTAATCATCAAGAGTTTTGGTATTATTCAATATATTCACTTAGTACTGGCAGTGAAATAATCCATAGCTCATATCTGTTGAATGTCTACAACAGGACAAGAAATGTACTAGGGTCCGTACAGACATTGTTTTCCTTCAGTCCTCCTGATGGAGTTTTGCTATTTTGTCCCTCCCCAAATCTTCTGTTGAAATGTATCCCCAGTGCTGGAGGTGGGGCTTAGTGGGAGGTGTTTGGATCATGGGGCGGATGACTGTGAATGGCTTAGGCCATCCCCTTGGTGATAAGCAAGCTGAGTTCACAAAAGATCTGGCCATTCAGAGTGCGTGGCGCATGCCCCGGCCCCCACCCCACACCACCATGCTCCTGCTTTTGCCATGAAATGCGCCTGCTCCCCACTCTGCATTCCACCATGATTGGAAGCTTCCTGAGGCCTCCCTAGAAGCCAAGCAGATGCCGGCACCATGCTTCCTGTAAAGCCTGCAGAACCCTGGGCCAATTAAACCTCTTCTCTTCATAAATTATCCAGTCTCAGGTATTTCTTTATAGCAGTGCAAGAACTGCCTAATACATCTCCCTGAGAGGTAAGTAGTAGTATCCTCATTGTGCCCATTAAACAAACTTCAGTCACACAATAAGCGCTGGAACATCTTTCTGGCTCCAAAACCGGGGGAGGAGTTTACACTGACATATTTTGAAACTATTTTCAGACAGAGTTGAAACAAACGGGATCAACAATTAAATCACTTTAAATGAAGGGCTACTATAATGCTGTGCTTCTGAATTTTTCTGAAGATCATGCTAAGCAATGAAGGCTTGAATATAAGTAAAAGGTTGTTTCATTTTGTAAGAAAAAAATGAATTTTTTTTCTAATTAAAAGAACAATTATTCCCTTTTGACTTAGCATGAGGAAAAGCTAATTCTACAGAACAGTTTCAAGTTCCCGGGTTTTACTCCAGTTCACACTAGAATGTGAACTAGCATACACATTCCTAGGTTGTGGCCAGGAGCGTAGTTTGGATCAGGTGAACAACTTCTACCCATGGGTCAAATTCTCCCATTGACTCTTCGATTCAACAATTTGTCCCTTTGGATTCTGTTGATCACATTCAAATTTTACTTTATTAGTGGTTTTGTTTTTGAGAAAATTTTCATTTCACCTTTCCCAATGGACAGACGTTTATTTCAAGGTACACTTCAGCCCATACTGTGGTTGACACTACAATCTCTGTCAAGAAGTAGGCAAGCATTACTCTGAATGGCATCTAATACAGCTTGGTGGTCCTAATCATTACTTGTAAACTGACAAGTCCTATTTTAGCCACAAAATCAGGTATTACAACAGCCATGCTGGGGAAAGGAAAATATGGGTTTTGATACTACCCAGATACCACAGATGCTACCCACCACCAAGCTACCTGGCTATCTGGAAACTGCTGGTGACGTTTCTGCCCAAATTTTGCTGCCTACTTTGCAACTTGTGCTTTCGCCTGGGGTTTTACCATTCACTCCAACTCACGGGCGGCACAGAGTGACATTCAGCCTCTCCTGGGTTTCCAACGTGCTCAGATTAAACATCACGATCCCAGCTACCATTTCATGTCATCTCTCAGAACAAATAGCAAGCAGAGTGCACCATGAGAGGAGTGAACTGCAACGCGCTAGACTCACACTTGGCCCAATTTATATGGCAGGATCAATGTGGAAACAACGCTTTCAATTCCCTTTTACTGCATATACCAAAACAACTTCCTGATTTTGACTTTTGATTTTAGTATGTTGTAGTACAAATATCCAGGAACAAATTCTTCAACTGATTACATCTGAGAAACAAATTGATTACATATTTTTATACCTATACTCACACACACAGACAAGATTTGAATAAGAACCAAGCCAAATTAAATCTACCCATTTATTTATAAGTCTTCTATAAGGTTATAGTTATGCATATAATTACAGCATTGAAAGAGATCCTAAAATTACTAGTACTTAGTTAAGTAAATTTTAAAATACTGTTGATTCAAATTGAATTTTAGAAGGCTGTTATCTTAACATCCGCATATAAGTGTTGTATGTGGGTGACAGACTATACATTCTATTCATAAAAAGTATGTTTGCTTTGAAACTGAATTTTCCCAGGGTGGTGTTCGCTTTTTAACTCTTCAAACAACACAAGGTTCAGACAGCATTTTAAATATCTTCTACTTCCTCCAAAGCACACGAGAGAGAAAAGAAGTTTTGTCATCTCTGGTCAAACCAGAAACATTTTTTTTCCCACAAATGATTATGTTTTAATGCTATAAAAATCGCTTTTTAGACTAGTTTTTTTTGTATATTTATAAAAGGCACTATTTGAATTAAGTAAGCTTAGGGAATACTTTTTATCAGCTTAATCATTACAAAAAAAAAGAGGTCTGTAGCCCCCAACATTAGCAGGACAAATTTATTTATAACAAATGGTTTAAATGCATAGATAAAAACACCTACTGATATTGTCAGGGCTTCCTGCAATTTGACAGATCAAATCTTATTTTCACTCTTAAACCCCACGAAGAAGTGCTATCACTGACTTGCATTCACTAGCAAGCAAATTGATTAACCCCCTCTATAGAAATCTCAACTCTTGATTATACCTATCAGATGCTAAGCAGCATTATTCTAGAGTGACAACACTTGACAAATTCCCCAACCATTTTTCTCAGCCTTTGTGGCCCTGCTAACTTGTATTAACCCTGATGAAAAATTAATTTTCCTTATCTTCTTCTAAACCCCAAAATCCAAATCCGCCAAACTGGCAACTCTTTCTGTAAAGGTATTATGAAAACCTCTAAAAGATTAATTGCGTGTCTTCAGGTGACATTAAATTAATTTCTGTACTCATGACAGACATTTGATACTCCATACTGAGAGGACAGATAACATTGTCAGGACACACAGAAGGACAGGGGTGTAGTGTCCCAGGGCAGCCTCTTATGAATTCTCCTTTCGATAAGGCCATACTTCACTGTCACCGCCAATGTTGCTGATCTTACAGTCCAGAGACCTCACTGAACAGGTTTCTATTAACTACAACAATGCTGGGCCTATCCCTGTAATCTTTATAAAGCTCACTCAAAATGTGGACAATAAATGATATGCATGCTGTACGAAGTTTCTAAATATAAATACATTTAGGGCTTCTCATTTTTTTCTCTGAAGACTACTGGATTAAAGAAGAGGGGGTAAAAGAAAATATTAATAAACAGGCTCACATTCTCTTTCTTCTCTGCAATGAATTATCCTCATGAAATAGTAAGCATGCAAAACATGGGGAGCACTTACATCTAAAATACTGCCTATCTGGAACTAGGTCTACACAGGCAGAATTAAAACCAAATCCGTAAGGTTAGAGAGACCAGGTTGGACAGACCTCCTAACTACCAAGCTTCATGAAAGAAAAGGGTTCTCTTAGCACATGCATTTGACTTTCTAGTACGGTATGGTGAGAACGTGGCACAGTTATTCAAGTGCTTGCTCTCTAACAGTCTACCTTTCTGACATTAGCTAGGCCTGGGGAGATCTTTAAAAAGCAAGATTAGCTGACCTTTGAAGGAACAAACCAAAGCCTTGAGCCTCTGAGGGGATCTCATACCCCAGGATTCTCCAATTTTGACAGCACAAATCTACCAGTCTAAAAAGTAAAGGATTACTAAAGTAAGCCAGGCACCTCCAGATGCTGTGGCTTATGAGGCAGGGTGTGAAGTCTATCTCTTCCAGCCACACAGTCCCTCACAGAGGGGTGCAGCCCCAGGCTCTGAAAAGTGGCCCTTCCACCCTGCCCTGGAAGAGTGGCTCCAAAGGACCTGCTCTGTAGCACTGAGCAAGTTCTGCAGAACAGGTGACCAGGATCCTACCTGGGTAGGCTGTTGAAAGTTAGGGGAGGGAAGTTACCTAAGACATTGAAGAAAGCAGATTCCCCTTCTGGCTGGGGTGGGTGAGTGAGCTAATCCTGATTCCTAACTGAAGGTGAATTATTTCTGATTCACCTGCTAATTTTACTCCCTAACATCATACCC
The DNA here is from genome assembly GCF_028858775.2 of Pan troglodytes. Lineage (NCBI taxonomy): Eukaryota > Metazoa > Chordata > Mammalia > Primates > Hominidae > Pan > Pan troglodytes. The sequence continues at coordinate 170,800,147 of NC_072404.2, read as the reverse complement.
CTAAAAAAATCATAAATTAATGAGTATGGAAATTCTTATGTGTTCAAAATGATTTATGTCCTCTAATGACCAATGGCCTATCTTGCCATGTTTAGAGGCCACATGATTAAGAATGCTTAAAAAGTAGTCTCTTTGGAAATTATCAATTCTGCCCACACTAAGACATTTCAAAGCTCTTAAAAACAAGTATTCATGCACAATTGTTTCTCCTCCAAAAGGAAGATGCTAGACTGTATATCTTATCAAATAAGTGATTAATCAGGATTCTATATGCCCTATTTTTCTTTCACTCTTCTGCTATTTGCCTGTTGGCCATTTTACCACTCATTAGCACCTTTAAACAAATGAGGTCAAACTCCACCCAGCCAACTTGGCAGGCATGAGGTGCCTGCCCAGCGCCTCCACGCTCCTCCCCTGCCCCAAGCACCTCAATGTGCATCTCTCGTGGCCCCCACCTCTGTGTCAAAAGCCATTTACACTCAGTCTCCCTTCCTGCCTAGTCTTCCCAGAACTGTCCTGTTGGAAATCCACCTGCAGCTCTGCCCTTCTCATGGGCAAGTTCAGACTGGGAACCCTACTTCTGAGTCGCTTCTATCTGGCCCCTCTCAGCTCCTCCTTAGCTCTGCTACTCATCCACTCCCAGGCGCTGCCAGAGATCATCCTAGGAAGTCACCTTCTGCCAGAAATCAAGCGACCAGAACAGCGGCATCCTCCTGTCTGGGACCTTAGAGGCTAAAAAACGCGGGTTCCCCTGAATGACACTCACAAGGTGGAGGCTCTGCCTTTGCATGGGTCTTCACCACAAACAAGTTACCACTGCAGATTTGCCACTTAACACAATTCAAACAGCAGCAAAACAGGATGTGAAATATCCCATTTTGCAAATGAAGAAAGGAGGACTTTCAGGAGGCAATAATAAATTTTTGCAGGAAATAATGCCCAGAAGAATTAGTAATGATTCATGCTTTTTGTCTTTTTCCAAATTTTGCTTACTTACTGGTATCATCTAAATGTCAACAGAAACAACTACTACTTTTATCATCAGAAGTACTGGGGAAAGGGGTAAGAACACTGCTAATTCCTCCTTTGCTATTTCAGTAAGAGAGTGCAAGCCATGTTGCCATTTTTAACGTAGTATTTAAATATCTTAAACATTTATAATGTACCTGAAACTGCCTTACATCCTGGACACACAAAAAAAGACCAAAACCCCACTCAGGTAAGCAGCAGTAACATCAGGAGCCGGCTCTGAAAACACACGGTCAGATGAGAAGATCGGGCTGCAGAAGAGGAACAAAGAAAGGACGAACCAGTGTGCGTGGGAGCGGCCATCCAGGGAGGCGTCCCAGAAGACGACCCACTTGAGCTGCATCCAAAGTAATAAGTGGGCCAGAGGCATGAAACATGGCACATCCAGAGAAGGAGCAGGAGTGACAGTAGCAAATTCTAACCCCAACCGAAGTGCTGAGGAATTTCCATGGGTTTAGACCAGTGGTTCTCACAGGGCGATGGGCGGCCTCAGAAGCATGTGATGCACGTTTCTGCCCAGCTCTCAACTCAGTGCTCAGCTGTGTCTCATGCCTTTCCATGTACCAACACTTAGGTTAGAACCTCAACAAAATTTGCAAATAATGACTGTCAATCTTTTGTTTGGGTTTATAGCGGATGAGGGACTCACTTTAAATATCTAAATAGTAATGTTTAATTCTTAGAACTATCAACTACAATAATTCAAAAAATGAAATCAAAATAGCAAAAATTACTTCCTAATTCCCACCAATGACCTATTTCAAAAAATACAGTACAAAAGCAGTATCTGTATGAGCCATTTTCCTTTCTTTGCAACTCACTGTAGAAGAATCAAAAATGTGCTGAGCGGGCCCAGAAGACAGGACAGACAAAAGCAGTGGGCACAACTGGCCCCCAGATCTCCACTCTAAGGACCTGGAGCTTCCAAGCAGCAGGACCAATTCCAGAGCCCACGCAGAGAAGGAACAAGGTGAGCTCGAACATCTTCTTGCACCAGAAAGTGAGGACATGTTCCAAGAGTAATGGCAACAAATCAAAGGACACAGAAACCAGTTTAAAGGGGCTCTCACTGGTCAATCTGGTACAATTCTAACATCAACATAAATAATGACAGTGACAGTTCATTGCATAAAGTAACAATTCATACACCCACACTGACATAAACAAATGAACAAATAGATGAAGGAGAAGTGTAAATTATCACAGCAGGAGTATGACAGCTAACAAATACAGGAGTGTTGGCATTAGAAAAACTTCAGTGCCTGCTAACAATAGCGAAAATTTGATCAGAAATGGGATATTTACATAGTCCCAATAGTCTCAAAGTATCTTCCTATAAATTACTTACTAGTTACAAAGGGTAAAACTGTAACATTACAGAGGAGAGACTTGGCAAACATCACTTTTACCCACCCGCCGCCCCATCAAAGTTAATCTTGTCAATATTGGACAAACCTCCCAACTGAACGCACTAAGAAGGACCCGATATCCCCTCTGGGGTGTTCCTGCCAAATATGGACAACCTGAAACCGATCAGGATGAATCATAAAATAATCCAAATTAAAGGGCATTCCCTCTGCTCTTTCAAAAGGTCAAGGGCAAGAAACAGCAGATTTAGGGGACACTATGAATATAATGCATGATCCTGGCTGGACCCTGAAAGGTGGGGGTTAGCTACAGAGGACATAATTGGTCCAGTGAATAAAATCTGAATATGTACTATGGATAAGATGATAGTATCAGTGCACAACAATTTTTATTTTTGATAATGTACAAATATGGTTTTGTAAGAGAGTATCTGTGTGCTGAATCATAACACACCATGTCTCCAACCTACTCTCGAAGGTTTGGGAAAGAAGGTTTTTGTGCATGCAAATGAACAAAAAGACAGACCAGGATAAAGCAAACTTGACAAAATGTAAACAACTGGTGAATCTGATAAAGAACGTATGAGAGTTTCTCCTACTGTTCTTAAAACTAAAATTATATTAAAACATTCCCTTTCCCACCTCCCCAAGCTCCACAAAACGGATCAGGTATATACATATCATTCCAAAAGTGGGAGTAACTTTTGAGAAGGTAGGAAGGGAAGAAATTTACAAATGCAGTCCAAAGCCATAAAAGCATGATCCCACAAATAAACTGGGACCTTCGGCATGCAGCATTTTGACAGCCTTTTAAAAATAAAATACAAGAGCATCACAATTGGACAGCTGGCTTTCCTGCGGGGGCATTCTGTGCTGCTCCCATTTCTCTGTGTGGCCAACAGAATAAAGGACTGTTTACTTAATTTGCTGCCAAATTCTTAAAATTTTCATTAACTTGATTAGAATAAAGCAGCTGAATTGGTATTTGCTTTCATTTTCTTAAAGATCAATATAAACAGCCACTCCAAAAAAAAAAAAAACCATTTTCTTTTTCCTTCAACTAAAAGGGTGGTAACATTTATTGAGTTATTATCACATACTCAAGCACTGTACCACTAACTTTACATGATTATGACATTTAATCCTTACAAGGATCCTGGGAGGAGAGTTGGTTCTCATTGTACTGATGAGGAAACTGGGATTCATTGAGGCCAGGCAACCAAGGTTACAGAGATGCAAAATGAAAACCAAGATGCAAACACTTCAAAGACTATACCATTCTCCCTAAATAGGAAGACAGAAACTGACCGCCTAAGGCAAAGAATTTCCCCTGGCACTTGTTTGTTCTAATTCCTTTTTCCTGTGTTTAATCACACAGACTGGTTTTAGATGACTATAGTAAGTTTACACTAAGTAAATATTTTATACTTTTTATATTTGCTGTTATTACTTGAATTGTTTTTCTGGGAATTATGTACAGGTTATGAACAAAATTATAATGTAACAAGGTTGTTCTTTTGGTTTCTTAAACACTGAAAAATAGCTTTCTGAGAAATGGGCAAATGGAGAATATTTCTATATTCTAAGTAATTAAAAGAGAACCATTCCATGAAATATAATTCTACAGATGAACTATTTACTTAATAGTCAGGAAGGCACATAAAATTTTAGCAGTATTTGCTGCTAACACTACTTATAAGCAGCATTAATTTGTTCCTTTTGTAATCTCACCTAGCAAATCCAGACAGTAAAATGAGTGGAAAAAAAATGGAAATTCACGTACACAGAAATTGATTAGCCTCATAACAAAAGATCTCTTTCCATTTCAAATTCCCCTAATATTTCCCTTCAAAGTTTTAAATGCAAAATGTGACTTAATTTGATTCACACAGAAATGTTCAAGGATAGATTCACACAGCACGTAGCAAGTGATGGCTATTCTTAACCAGGACACAATATGCACTCCCTTTCCTGGGCCAGCGGCCCAGGTTCTGGAACCGGGATGATGGAACCCCAGCCACTCGCCAGGCCTATATTCAAAGCTGAGGCTACTTACCAACCAGGCTGCTTTTTCATGTATCAAATCCTTCTCAGCCTATTGTTCCAGGCAGTCACTATCAGTCTGTTGCACTGGCAACCAAAATGAAACCTAACCATCATCATCATCATCATCATTATCCTAAGAGCCCCCATTAAGCATTTTCCGAATCAATCTGGACTGCTAACAGTAGAATATTATCCCCAATCAAGAAACAAATAACACCATGAAAAACACAGCAGATAAAATAGACAACTATCATAAACAAGGGTGAAGAGCGTAAGATTCAGCACTAACCCACAGGTGGAAGCCCAGCTCTACCACCTAGTAGGTGTGCGGCGGCCCTAGGCTGGTTACATAGCCTCTTTGAGATTCAACGCACTCGCCTCAGAAGGATGTTGTGAGTACATGCTAAACACTCAATAAATAATAGCCACTACTATTATCTGGCATAAAAATCACATAATTTATTTCTAAAAGGGGCCTTAGAAGCATTCTACAAAGAAAATGGGAAGTTATGAAATGCCTTCTGTGTACCAGAAGCTTTCATTTACTGATGCCTCACAGCAGACTTACTAACCCCACTTGCAGACTGGAAATTAAAGTTCAGAAAAATGAAATGATTGTTCAGGGTCCCAAAGAACAGACAACTATTCAAACAGGAGTCTTTCTGCACCCAAAGCCACACTGTTTTACCCCATCACATGACTGCGTGCACAGGTGAGCTCTCAGTCCTAGAGAAAGGCTCCAATCTCTATACTCTACAGCAAGAAATTTCAGAGCAGCCAATGGCAAAACGCAATGCCAACAATAGCCCTTGAATCTGCATAGTCACTTTTCAAGCTTTAAACCAAGACGTTGACCCTAGTCAACACAATCGTGTAAGAAACAATACCAGGAAGCATGCTGCTCATCTCTTTTCGAAAATGTTCCCTATGCACACGCATACTGCAGCAGCAGCCACAAAGAGGACCACCAAGAAAGGACTAGACATTCTCTTACAATAAGGACCAAGGAAAATCACCTGAAAGGCGATATAATTAACCACAGGGCAGACTACAAAAACCTATGGTCTTAAGACTCAGCCTCTCTCACCTTTCAAAAAACCCAGTTTAATAAAACCCAACGATAAATTATTTCATTATAAGTAACGACATATGGAAAATATAGAAGAAAACTCCATTTGATTCACAATTGCCTCACAGACATGAGTACACTCACAGAAACCTAATTAAATTGTATATCATAGTAAGAATGGCAAGAAAACTGTGCTTTCATAAACATGTGAACAATCCTGTGGACACATATTTCAACTGCAATCACCCACCAGAGCACAAGTTCTTGAATGGCACTATGCAAAGATAGTTTGCTATCCTGTCTAGAGCCGTGAAGAATAGGAGACTACTGAATGCAAAGAATAATTGAATTAAATGCATTAGATTTAGTTACACTAGTTAAATTAGAAAAAAGGGAAGGAGGTAATTTAGGTTAGGATATAGTATAGGTTAGAAAAAATGGGAAATGCGAACCAACAATAAAATGTTTTTATTAAATAAGTAATCATAAAACTAAAATGTATATAATAATATTCTGTATAGGTACTATGTACAAGTTAATCGTCCCCAAATGCTAAGCTCCTGTCAGCCAAGGCCTGCTCAGCCCTCAGCTCCTTAAGATTTTCATAGGCAGAAAACATCCCTGAGCATTAAGATCACAGCCCCCATATGCAGAGAATGCCTCTCCAGCAGCCAGGAACAGAAACACAAGCCAAAATAAATGCTTCCTTTTTGCACTGTCTGAAATAAGCACAATTTGCAATTAACCACCATTAGGAATATGTTCTCTTAAAAATAGTCCTCACCCACAAAAAAACAAAAAACAATGCCATTAGGCAAATACTATTTGTTCTGGTTCAGAGAAATACGAACAAGACATCTTCCCTGCTAGGTCAAAAGTGCCAATGTGCTATTGGAGGGGACTGAGTAAACCCTAAGATACGAACATGTGGGCTAGTTAACACTTAAGAAGTAAAAGATAAAGAGCTGTTCCAAAGTACTGGTTTGACAGCTATTTTCATGAAAAATTCCTTTGTTTTTCCTATTTATTGTAAAATTAGCATGATTTTGGAATTAGGTCTGATATAAATTTTTTCCATTGGAGAAAAAGAGTAAAAATTCATGTAGATAAAATTCTTTTAAAGGAAAGCTGTTTATGAGTGTAAAAGCTGCTCTTTGATGGTAGAAACTGGACCCTTCACTTCCCAGCCTGCCAGTGCAGGGTACATGCAGCCCTGTACATCGGCCATTGTAACAAACAGCACCAGTTCTGGTTGCTATGGGAAAAGGCCTAATTCCCAACAATGGCCAACATCTCATCTTAAAAAAAGTCTGTAACACAAGTAAAAGAATGAGACACTGATTAACACAGTACACTTAAAAACAAGGTCAAAAGCAAAAGGGCCATAAACACTGAAGAAACTGAGTGCTTGAGTTCTCACCTAAAGGTAACAAATTCATATAATATGAAAACAATTTTATGTAACACCATTCTTCTCAACATTTCTAATTACAATGAATAGATGTGAGAAAACAGATTCAGATAAAATTATGCATCCTACTGGATAGTCTACATATGGAACTTCTAATCACAGTATTTTATAAAGATTTTCTTATAGCACATGAAAAAGTCAAAGTTTTGTTCTACAAACCTAGAAATAAAAGCACTAAATCTCAGCTAATTAACCAACTAACAAAATGAGTTATTCTTAAGCACAAGCAAGGAGACGAAGTAACGTTCTCCTTCACATGATCACATGTCCTACCATCCTGAAATGGACTAAAAGAGATAAGTTATTTTCTTTTTTTACTGTATATATTTTTTGTGTCTTTTAAAGCAATCGTTGCTAGCTGGTTTACTCTAGAAGCCTATGTTTACAACTTTCCTACTTTCTTCCTCAGTTTATAATATAAATTGCATACAATGAATAGCACTGTTATAGGGCAGAGCAATTACAGAGACCATAGTATTTGTTACAGAATTCATTTTCATGAAAACAACAGATGAGAGCTACTTACCACAACTAATAAGACTATATGGTGGGATAAAGAAGCAAGTGTTCTACAGATCACTTCTTTATGGAAGAATCTTCTGCAATGGAAATCTATCTGCAGTGACTGGTTTTATTTTAGAGTACTGAACCTATCCAAACTACAGTGGAAAACTGCACTTCCTGTGCCTGACTGAAAATGACCTGATATGGACAATGATGAAAAGCAAGAGAAAGAAATGAGGCATGCTCCACTTCTGAAAGCATGTGGGAAGAGCATACAGGACTTCAATTCTCAATTCTATGACGCTTTTTTTTTTTTTAAATGGGGCAAACTGAAAACAGAAAACAAGCAGTAGTCCAGTAGTCTGGGACAAAGCTGATTCAAATTAGACACACATCTGCACTGCCCACCACTCCCACTGTCCCACAGCTGCTCACTGAGTCTAAAGCTATACACCACAAATGATTTGTGTAAAGGAAAATTTATTCCCAAAACAAACGTAATGATTTTATCACAAATTATCTACAATAAGAAGCTAAAACTGAGTGATATCTAATTTAGGGATTGTCACACTGGCCTTTCATTAAGACTCAAAAGAGAAAACTGAAGCATGTGCCACATAACATTCTGCTCAGATGGGCGACACCTGCAAAGGTGGTCCCATGAGGTTATGACACTGTATTTTTACTGTACCTTCACTAAGATACATTTCGACACACAACTACTCATCATTGTGTGACAACTGCCTATAGTATTCAGCACAGTAACATGCTGCACAGGCTTGTGGCCAGGGAGCAACAGGCTGTACCATATAGCCTAGGTGTGCAGCAGGCTGTACTGTCTGTGTATGGAAGTACATTCTAGCACGTTCAGACAATGACAAAATCGCCTAACAACACATTTCTCAGAATGTATGCCCGTCGTCAAGCGGCAATTCTTATACCAACTTCAAGTAGGTAGAGATTGGTTACAAGACTATAACAGAGGTAACTTTTAATTCTTTCTTCAAAAACATTCTCTGCAAATGAGGACATTCTATGTGATACACAGACTCAAAGAGGCTCTCATAAAACTTGTCAACTTACCCCACCTGACAGCTTAATCACCCTGACCTTGGAGCTGATGTGGGGCCCGTCTCCACCACCACTGTTTGTCCTGTGCGTGACAGTCCTTTTCACGCCAGGCTTTGTGTCCTGGGGCCGGCCCTGGATGGACGCCACTCGAGGAGTCTGGGGGACAGCTGGCTCCTCCACATCTGCAGGTTTGATCGGGAGCACTTTATGCAGCGGCTGAGTCTGACTTTGAGGAACTGTTCTGGTCTGTCTCAAATGTTTCAGCGCTTTCATCTGTTGTCCTTGATACTGCATGTTGGCACTGGATGGTACAAAATTGGATGTTTTGGGCTGAACGTTTGAAATACTGACATCCTGGTTTTTAACAAGAAGTCTGTTCTTCACATTTTGTCTGACCTGTGCACCTGGAAAGGGCAACAGTGGGTTACCATTGGTGGGTGATGGTGACAGTGCCTGCTCTTCCTGCTCTGCTGGGGGTGGGGGAGCGTACAGCTGCTGCTGTTGCTGCGCGAGTCTCTCCAGCAGCTCCTTCTTCCTGGCACCAGCCTGCTGCTGCCGCCGTAACTCCTTCTGTTTCAGGATTTCTTCTCTTAGGCGTTTCTGTTCTTCTATCTTTAAGCGATATAACCTTGTTTCCTCATCTTCATCAGGAAACTAAAATGGAAAACATACACGGTTTACTTTGCTATACAGGCAAGGTGCCCATAGTCTATTTCAACAAATTACAAGAACACAGTTACCACAAGTCCTTTAATTCAGTATCTGAAAGAAGTCACTCAAAATCTGTTTGAAGACTTTAAGTATAACTCCTTCCTCTGGGGAGGGGGAAAAAAAACCACACAGCTAAAGCTAATTTGGAAAATCTTATCAGAATATTAAAAATGAAATAATGTAAATTTCCACTCATTTACAAGTTTGAAACCAATTAAACTATTCATTTAAGATATCAAAATATGTTTCAAACAGGAATGGCAGCAGTAGGGAGGCCTGCTGTCACACAGGTTTTATCTGGCTCTTCTCTGACAAACCAACAAAAGGTGGGGTGTAAATGACCTGAAAGGCTCTGATTAGAACTATTGATTTTTCGTGCAGAATTTTCAGCCTGATCTCAAACTCATTTGTCACAGAATAATTGGTTATAATGAACAGCACAAGTCAATCTCTCTGACCTTGAACTCATGCACTCTCCTCAGAATCAAAATGTTGCCAATTGCAGTATTGGAATATTAATGGTATATAAGGAACGCCTTTAATATTCCAAGTTCCAAACCATTCTTCAAGTCCATACAAAAAAATCTTTGAAAAACTCCAGTAACTTTCAATAAAAAGCATCCAATAGGGAAAATGTATAAAAAGTTAAGCATTTTTAAAGAATTGTAATAATATTCTTTAAAAATCATCCATATCCACAGACCCCATGTAAAATAATGTAACAGGATTTAATCTATCTAGAATTCAGCTATTTCACCATCTTACTTTCCCTAAATAAACCTTAAGAATTAGGAACTTAAGACAAAAGCACAGCTGAGGAGTCGGCTGGTGCCCTGGAGCTTGAGTGCCCGGTGCCAGCCCTCACTCAGGGATTACTTGTCGACCTGGAAGCAATTCCGACCACCTCTGTTCTCTAATATCACATCTAGGGCAGATTTCAAACTGCAAAAATGAAGGTGGGTGAGAGGCTGTTTACAAGGGTAGGCATACACAGCAAGACATGACGTCCAGGGGGATAGTGGACACAAGGGACATGGGCATCGGGGAAGCAGACGGCTGGGGACATATTCACAGGACCCAAGGGGCCACTGCCTCAAAACACAGGAATAATTACTAGTCATCGGAATTTCTTCCCATGCAGTCAAGAAAGAGTTAAAGCATGTTCAGAACAGCAACTGAAATACTTGAAAAGACTTCCAAATAAGCAGATTCACCCTTTATTATATCATCATCAAGAGGGGTGAACATACGAAAATAAGTCACATTTAGCTAAGCAAAACAAATAGAAGATCTTTCTTCTAAAAAGTAAAAATATATATATAATCCTGGTCCCCTTTATATAGAGAGAGAAAATTAAAAGAAAATAAATCAAGACATTCCATTTATACTACGGTGACCTACAGGTTCCATTTCACTCAAGGCATCTTTTTGAAATAACTCCATGGAAGAATCCTTTAGAAGTTCGCCTAAATCAACTATCATGGAAGGAACTGATCGCCAGATGTGCCAGCAGGATGCCTGAAAGGCAACTTCCCCTATTAGGTAGCCCTGTTATTATGAATGTGTGACTTCATTTTTCTGAACCAAATCAGTTACACATACTGAGTTAGGAGCTGGCTATATACACTAGAAGTATGATAAAACTTTTACCAAAGACTTCTTTCTAAACTATTCCGATCCAGTTTGTAAATCTACATTATTTTTTCACATATTGATTTTAAAACCAAAAGTCACTCGTGTTCTAATAAGAGTTCATTGTATGTTAATATTTCAACTTTGTACTTCCAATTTGGTAAACAATACATTACAACTGCTACAATAATGTATCAGAAGAAAATCTAACTGAAAAAAATGAACTGATTAAAAGGTAAAACCAGTGTTGACTGGTTTTTATGAAACTAAGAAAGCATGACTTGCCTAAATTCTTCTCTAAAGCCATCCTTCATGACATTGCTATTGGACAAGTTAACTCGCTGCACTGCTTCAGAGCACTCCACATGCATTTCACTAAGGCTGACACGCCCTCCAGGCGCCAGCCTTCTGCACAGGCCGCCCTGGCCGACCCTCCTTTACCCGATGAGGAGACTGAGGCTTGTGGGAGAAGACGGCCTCAACTAAAGCCAGGTAAAGACTGAGCTGCATTGATTGTTCACACTCACTACATTCTGTGCCTACTGAAAAATCAGGAACAACAGCAACAACATATATCATCATAATTCAACACAAAGCAAACCCCCAGAAATCCTAAAAGACCAACAAGAAAATTGGTCCTATCTTCTAGAAGTTAATAGTGTAAATCAAGAAAAGTCACAGAAACCTACGGGATTCACCAGGTGTCAGCACATGACACCCCACAGGCTGAGTCTGGTCCACCACCTGGTTTTATAAAGTAAAGTTTTACTGGAACGCAGTCACATCTATTCATGGAAGAACTATATTTAAATTGCCTTTGTGCTAAAATGGCGGAGAAGGGTAATTACGACAGTCTGGACTATAAAGTCTAAAATATTTATAAAATATTTGGGCCCTTTACAGAAAAAGTTTGTTAAGCCCCGGTATATATCAATTCTGTATAACAGAACAGTAACTGTACAAATATATAAATAAAATCTAATCTTGTAAACTAGTGAGAATACAAGTTTTTTTTTAATAAACATGGCTGTTAGGTTAAAAAAAAAAAAAAAAGACCCAGGTGAAAAAAGTGGGAAGATTTTGTGAATAACTTAGTGAGAGTGAACTAAGACATCCAAGTTGATTCTAAGGCTTCTTGTTTGAGACCAACATTTGTTAATAAGAGCAGTGTCCTACCTCTGGTTCTGTTTTTGCCTCTTCTTTAGGTTGAGCCACAGGGCTAGCTGGCTTGACTTTCACTTCCGTCTTTCCCTGTGAGCTTCTGGAACCCGCCACGGCCCGCGAGGGTGCTGACGCGCTGACGATAGGTTTCACTTGTGCTGAGGGCGTGGCAGAGCAGCGGCTGCTGCTCATTTCTATCACGTGTGACGGCGCTATGGGTAATTCACGCAAATTGCTGTTCCTTGGCGCAGTGGGCTGCATTTGCTGCATGGGCCGCTTGCTTACATTCTGAGAAGTTGTATTCTTTTCACAAAAAGAAAGAGATTCTAATTGTAAGTGGAAACTTGGCAGAAGGAACATTAAAAGGCACATTATTAAATAAAAACAATAAATCATTCTAATTAGTAAATGACTTCTTTTGGGGAGCAGATACTTTTTTCTCATACTTTTTTTCTCATACATAAATGTCACCTGATCCATGTGGCAGCATGCCTCATCCTAATGTTAACAACTTCCATTGGTAAAGTTGTCATACTTGCCTACAGAGAGGCTCCTCTTCATAGAAATTACACCAGGCTGATCTTTAGCAGGTGCTTCAGTAAAGGGACTGACAGTTTTAAAAGAATTAATACAGCCAAAAAACCACTCTATCTGCCACCAGAGATCAACGGGATTCACATGCTACTATTTTACCTAGTCACTTAAATTTAAGCTGGAACAAGGAAAGAATCAAGCATCAGGTCAATGTCCTAAGAAACATGACCCCCGGGAGAAGAAAGGTGCCAGAACGTTTTACTCGAGAGGAAATGCTTTGTCATATTCATCCTGGGGATTCTTAAGAGAGAACCAACACCTGGAGGAGGCAAAGAGAACACGAGAGAGCTGGAAGGGGGGAGGGGGGAAGCAGGGGGATCTCCGAGGTCCCGCAAGTCAAATATCCCAGTGCACGAGGGTCATGAGAATAGCCTACCATTATTCTAACAAATGAAACCCAGGTTATAAAGCACCCTCTTCTCAGATTTAGAAATCTTTTCTTGCTGTTCACAGCACTTTAGTTGCAATGTTTACTTTAAGAAAGAAAGAGGCAAATATCAGGAAAACTGAGATTCCAAGCAGCTAAGTGACATGACTGAAGCTCAAGGGTGAAAAGGAGACAATACCAAAAGAAAACTGACAGGCGAGAACCCTGACCACTGACCACACTGTGTCTCTTTTTCTAAAAACCAAATTACAAAGTCTCATATATATTTAATGGAGGCAAGAGCCCTGACCACTGACCACTAGCCACATTGTGTCTCTCTTTCCTAAAAGCCAAATTACAAAAGCCTCTTATATATATTTAATGGAGGCAAAAACCCTGACCACTAGCCACACTGTGTCTCTCTTTCCTAAAAACAAAATTACAAAAGCTTCTTATATGTATTTAATGGAGGACAAGGGCAATAACTGTGGCCTTTTATTTTCAGAGCAATACATTTTTTCCCAGTTTCTTTTAATGCATGACAAGTCACACATTTGCTGATGGTGCTTGAGAACACAACCCCACAAATAAATGTATGCTAATCTCCCTCGACTGAGTATAAGCTCCTTGAAGGAAAAGAATTTGTCTCTTCTGTTCACTGCTGTATTTCCAGGACTAGAGTACCACCTGGCAACAGAACAGTCAACGTATTTTTCCTTAATTCATTTATGTATTTATTCAGAGACCAAAAAGACAGAGATAATCTATACATCAAAAAATAAGCCACTGGTAAAGGGAAAGTGACTACCACCCAAAAGTATTTTCTAAAGTTACGTGTCTATTAATTCCTGTCTATTGCTATAGAAATATCTATATATAAGAAAGATGCTTAAGTAAATATTAACAGTCTTTGAGACACAAAAGGAGTATCTTATCAATTCTTGTAGTCAAGAAAACAAATCACCTGAGTGTTTTTTAAAACATGGATTCACTTCAGAACTATGTACTACACATTTTATAAACAGAAATCAGAACTGGAAAATATTCTAACCTACATATTATGCCCCTCAAGTCCTGTAAGTTAAAAGGCCTCCCAGGAAGACACAGGGAAGACACCCCTTGACACTTACATGCCGGAGCCCCTGGCGCTGGGGGCACTGCATCCGGCTGCTGCTGGCCTGAGGCTGAGCGGTCTGTACGTGAGGCCGGAACTGTGGCTGAGACATCGGCATCAAAGGAGGGGGCGGGACGGACAGGTGGTGGTGGTGGTGGTGCTGGTGCTGGTGCTGCGGCGGGTGCTGTGGTGGGTGCTGGGGTGGGGGCTGGTGCTGGGGCGGGGGCTGGTGCGGGGGCTGGTGCGGAGGCTGGTGCTGTGGCGGGGGCTGTTGCTGAGGCTGCTGAGGCTGAGGCTGATGCGGAGGGGGCAATGGAGGATGCAACGGCCCCTTCCATTTCCAAAGAAAGAGAAACAACAGTTCATAAATGGTTACACCGGGCATAATCACTTCAATCATTTCCTAAAAAACCTCAACACAAGAAAGGAACTTTCAGCGGTACCAAAACTTCATTTTAGACTTGCTGATGAAGGTAATACTATCTTAAATGCAGTAATAAGCCAGAAGCTATTACCTTAAATTTTATATTTAATCCAGTAATTCTAGGATTGAATTGTCCTGAGGAAAACTAGGTATGCAGACAAACTCATAACTCTAAAGTATGTTCCCTGTAGCACTATGATACTAAAGTACTGAAACCAGTATACACACATGCAACCACACAGACAGCATGAAAGGGAACCGCATACAGCACTCTCAAACGATGGCATCAAAACCAACTCGCTGACATGAAAAGATCAAATGATATGTGACACTGGAGGGAAAAAGCAGGTGGCGAGAAGATGTGCATTTAAAAAAAGACAAAAAAAAAAAGCTCCTGAATTGTTTCTAGGTAACGAGAGTATTTAATTTCCTTTCTTATATATACTTGAAAATTTCTGCAATGGGGATGTATTAATTGCATTTTTTTAATAAAAAGAAAAATTCTTAAAAACATTTTATCTTCCTTTAACACCCTAGATAATATTCATTTTCCGTTTTTGGCTTAGATACGTATTCCACGTATTTTTAAATAGTTGATTCAAGTTTACCATCGCTATGTATTTTAATAGTAACCCTACAATACAAGAAGAAATATACACTTGGTAACAAAGATGTTACAGACACATGTCAACCCATGAAGCAGAAGCCGATGGGCAGAGGGCACTCAAGGCCTTCAAATAACCAGTGAAAACCCATGAAGCAGAAGCCGGTCGGCAGAGGGCACTCAAGGCCTTCAAATAACCGGTGAACAGCAACATCTTCCCTCCATGCAGACTCTCTACAAAACTGTCTACTGCAGGAATATAATTTGACAAAGTATTTCCACTGGTAAACCTCTCATGAAATTTTATACAGATGAGCAAATGTATTATCAAAACATGTCCTAATTTTATTAGTAGTATACCCTTTAAACAATTATAATAAGTAGCATTTTTCAATTCCCAAAAAATGACATTTTCCCATTTTTTTCTTGTATTGAGATAAGTAACATTGTTGAAAAAAGTTGTCTTTAACAAACAGTACATTTGAGACTAATACTCTATTCTTTAAATAACCACAAATTAGTAGGCGCAAATAAAAATCTGAAACTTTATGGAACACAAAGCCTTGAAGCTACACATTTTTTCCCTGGAGGTTCGCTCAGGATGCATTACCTGCAGGTTGGGCTGTGCGTGTGTGGGCAGAAACGGCTGTCCTGGGCCTGGCAGGAACGGCTGTCTAGGAGGAATGAAGGGCCGTGTGGTTGCCGACCCAGGCTGGCTAAAGTGCAGAATCCCCACCGGACCTGGAGGCTGCAGGGCTGGTCGTACGGGCCGCTCTCTTGGGAACACTGGCTGCTGTCCTTGCTGATTAAATGCTGGTCCTGGCTGAGTGAATGGTAGAGGACTCTGAGTAGGAACAGGATGGCTACTGTTAAGAAGGGTAGGAGGCGGTGGTGGTGGAGGGGGACTTCGCTGTTCCAGAAAAAGATGGCTCGGGAATCTTGGTTCACCTGAAACTGAAAGGTAACACGACATCATTCACTTCAGGTTAAAAAGACCATGTGCTTCTCAGAAAAGCAGTCTGAAGCACTATCCTACTGTGGACAGAAGTCACAAGTGTTGACAGGTTATGAATGTTTGGAAACAATTCCAGATTTTGCCTCTTATTTCTAGATTGCTTCATTTGTCATTTTCTATACATAAATTCCCTTTTATATGAGATGTTCCGATTTCAGATACCAACAATGTCCAATTTTAGCACCTGAAATGACAGGCAGAACTGCTATGGTACAAAAACCTGGCATTCCTAACATCTCCAACTGGGAGTTCAATTCAGTTTACAAAATAAATGTGTTTGGGCACATCACCCAATGCAGCTTCTGTTGTTACTCCACACCACTCACTCTTTCTGTACCTCCTAAGAAGAAAGGGTCTCGATCCTGAGGCGGGGGTGGGGCTCTCCACTGGTCCTGGAGAGGGAGTCGTGGGGGCTGGCTGAAACTGTTGGGAACAGGTCCAGGTGTATGCTGTGGAAATTCTGGAGGGCCCTAAAGAACAACAACAACAACAGAGAAACAGGGTGAAGGACAGAAAAATGGTATGTAATTTTTAGAAATATAGACCTGGTTCCAAGTTTTCCTCAAAAATGTCAAGTAACGTGTCTCCTAACAGTCACTGTCTTTCTCTTTCTACACACACACACACACACACACACACACACACACAGAGTCATGCATCCTTAATGACAGGATACATTCTGACACGCATCCTTAGGTGATTCCATCATGCGAACACCACAGAGTGTATTGTAATCACACACACACACACACACACGCACCTAGATGGTAGTGCTTTCTACACACCTAGCCTGTATAGTACACACTAGTAGCTCCAAGGCTACATACCAGCGCAGCATGTTACTGTACTGAATACTGTAGGCAACTGTCACACAATGCTAAGTATCTGTGGATGTAAACATATCCAACCCTAGAAAAGGTTACAATAAAATACACTATTATAATCTCATGGAAACACTGCTGTCTATGCAGTCCACCATTAACCAAAACATCCTTACACAGGACATGACCACACATATTAACATAAAAACTGTTACACAACAGGTGATTCTGCCATATTAAATGATCAAAAATCAAAACGCAGCAACTAGAAATTAAGTCAATGTTTTAATGTCATTATAACGCAAGAATATTATTTTTAAGCTTATTGAAATCCATGCAATTATTGGCCTATTTCCCATTAATCCAAAACACTAAATGTCATGACATTTATCTTTTTAAAGATGCTCATCTTTGCTATTTAACAGGACTGTAAGCTGCAGCTATGAAGCTGCTTCACTTTAAAAGAAAAAGAAATTCAATCAGCAATTCCTGACTTAACAGAAAAATGTGAAATGTTTTAAGAAACCAAATTACTACAGAAAAAATAGTACACAGAGTCCTTTGGATAAAAAAATTTTAAGCAAATTCTTACAGATTAACATTTTTCAAAAACTACATGTTACTAGAACTCTTTAGAGACAAATTAAAATTACTTCCTTTTTCAGTTGGTCTTTCAGGTATTCATGGAGATTTTTTTAAACCACCGTATTGACCTAAGCAGCAGCATAAAGGTAAAGAAATGTTCACCACTTTTTCACTGCTCCAAAAAGAAGTAATTAACTATTAACTATCATCAAAATAATTTTCATTGAATAGCACCTTGTTCTTTGAAACTGAGTCAATATTTCACAACTTTTAAGTACCACTCTTCTTTCTCACACACTTGCAACCCCAATGCCTTGGCCTATCATTTTATCACTAACTCACTGTTCCCTCTAAACGCAACAACATTTTCTAACACTGAAAATGCTCTTCCGCAGTGCATTTCCCTTCCTTCTCCCTACAAAAGTCTGTTCTACCCATGGCATTGACAGAATAGACAAAATGAACACTAGTATAAACACCACAAACCCTTAAGATTGTTGGCTACAAAATAATAAAGAAATGTTTAACACACAAATATTGTATCTTTATAAAAACATAAACTTTAGGCACTTATTGAAACATGTACAACAGAAAGTCCAAAGCTGAAAATCTCGTAGCTTTTGACTTTAGGTGAAACAAGGAAATCCACAGCATACTATTGCCTGACATTAGGGAGTGTCACTTCTCTAGATAAAGACATCAATTAAGACACAATGAACCCAATAAATGTCAGTAACTGAGGAATATATTTGTAAGTGAGAATACATATCATATACATGGTCT
Source organism: Pan troglodytes (assembly GCF_028858775.2). Taxonomy (NCBI): domain Eukaryota; kingdom Metazoa; phylum Chordata; class Mammalia; order Primates; family Hominidae; genus Pan; species Pan troglodytes. The sequence goes on along the minus strand of NC_072404.2, from coordinate 170,781,779 downwards.
TTTACCCCTAATAAATGTGTATACTTTATCATAATGATAATTTGAAAATTCACTGATATAATGCTTTGATATGGATCTCTTTTTCTGAGAGAGAGAGAGAGAGAGAGAGAGAGAGAGAGAGAGAGAGAGAGAGAGAGAGAGAGACAGGGTCTTGCTCTGTTACCCAGGCTGGAGTGCAGTGGCGCAATCAGCTCATTGTAGCCTCAAACTCCTTGGCTCAAGGGATCCTTCCACCTCAGCCTCCTGAGTAGCTAGGACTTACAGAGCATGACACCACATCCAGCTAGTTTTTTTGTAGAGGCAGGGTCTTGCTATGTTGCCCAGGTTGGTCTTGAACGCCTGGGCTCAAATGATTCTTCCACCTCAGCCTCCTAAAGTACTTGGATTACAGGCATGAGCCACAACACCTGGCCAATATTCTTGAATATTTAATATCTTTACTTTGCTAATAATATGCTAGAAAAATTACTTCTAATAGCACACGCCGTTACATACTGTTACTTACTACATCTGCATGAGGAGTTTCAATGAGCTTGCCTGCTTTCTCCCACTGCCAAAGCTTTTTCCTCGTTTTAAAAATATTTTCATCTCTTGTTTGAAGTCAATGAAACACATGGTGTGAGCATGAATATATCTCCTCCAAAATAATATTGTATTCCTCCAGGTAACTTAAATGTTCTATTTATAAAGTATAGCATTAGCATTCCATCTTTAGTTTTGTATATCAATATGATTCTGACATATACAGACAGTTCCTGACTTACAATGGTCCAACTTACGATGTTTGCAACTTACAGCGGCCTCATCCTAATGTAACCCCATCGTAAGTTGCAGAGTAGCTGTGCAAGCATTTCAAAACGTTTTAAAATAATCTTCAAAACTTTCTGAATGACAATAAATTAGCAATCAAGGTTCTGCATTATTTCAAAAAAATGTTTAAATGATGCTTCTCGGAATGACACGGAATAAAAGAAACAACTGCCTGCCTCTGCTTGCAGAGAGGTTTGACTGATCACACTGTTTCCAACCCACGCAAATTGGCAATGGTGGTTCTGAATAAAAATCCTTTTCCAATTAATCAGCCTGTTTCCTTAAGCTGTTTCAATGCACACTTGACTACACTTATTTTGGGGGAGGAGGCACACGGGAGGGGTTTCAAACAGATAAATACAAAAGGAACCAGTAAGATTCATTAGAAGAATTTGCATTGAGAAATGAAAAACATATGGATCAAAATGATGTCACTGAGACACCAAAAAGAGACAATATCACAGCCTGAAACAAGATAATAGTTGTGAAAAGTAAAAATCACTCAAATGCAAACTCTTCAAATGAAAAATGGGTATGACATTTTAGCTTACAAATACAAAATTAATAACACCTCTGGAAACTATGAAAAACCATTTCCAACGTTAAGTGTGGTTATGATAGCTCTCTTCATGTAACTGAGTCAAGATCAACCACAAGCAGGTTTGATGATGGTTTGCCCAACCACCTAGGTAAGAGTTTAGATGGGGCTGATTTCAATTCAACAGAGGGAGGAGGTTTCTAACACTCTCCCAGCAATGAACACATCCTCAACCCACAGAAGCACGCACTCAGGAGGAGGAACACCGCCTGCCGGGGATGATCTCAAAAGTGAACTGGACTAGCGCATCCTCAAGGTCCAAGCCAACTCACAAAGAGTGGGTCTGTCGATGTTCTTGAAATTACAGACCAGTTGAAAGACAAACTGGTAAATCTGGCTGGCACTAGTGCAGCCAGGCACGCACTGGGCGTGAGGTGACAGCAGGACTGGGTCACGGAGAAGGAGCCCCGAGGAACAGCTGGCATGAGGTGTGGGCCTGTCTGCCAAGTCTGGAACCTGGGAGGTGCTCACAAAGAGACTGACAGAATTAAATGTTCATTTTCTCACTTTTCTGGTAGGTCTTGATGCCTAGTGGGAACCAGATGAGAAGACTTAAGAACAAAGTCTCAGCACGGGTTAGAGTTGGGGAAGTGGGTTCTAAATCAAGGCTCATGGTCTAGGTGACAAAACAGGAAGGTACTAGCAATGTGAACGGCCATTCTTTCTACTTGCCAGGACTCACAGACTTTTATAGCTGAGCAAGCGCTCCTTCACACTCCCTACCGTACAGTGACTGACAACTGCAGGGATTCTTGCAGAACTTAAGGGCCAGTCAAGAACCAATGCTTTCTAAGCAGCCACCTTAAAATGAGGACCAAAGGGAACTCAGGCCCCTGGTCCACTGGCAGAGTCCAAGAATTCCTGGGTATGACACTGTCACCACTGTCGATACCAGGGCCCCATGAACTCATCAACACACAGTGAGGAAGCTAAAACTTATGACATTAAATCACTGGTCCAAGGTCACAACCCTATTTTAGTATTTTTAAAATACTAAAACTTATGACATTAAAAAACTTATGACATTAAATCACTGGTCCAAGGTCATAACCCTATTTTAGTATTTTTATTTTTCTGTAAGTTCACTCAATCACATCAGGGATTTCAATATTCAAGAAAACCAAGTTAAAGCTTCTGCAAGGGTTCATTTTATTCACGACATAATAAAAACGCAGTGGGGGGAGTTTCAACCCATATAATAAGAAATCTCATCAAAATTACTAAATTTGGGTTACAACTTTTCCCTGACTTAGACATAAAAATGGTAGTGTACCCCCAAGTCAGAATGTGGAACCTGGACACTTGTCACATTACATACACACTTTCCATCTCCGGTATTTCCTTGAAAATTTTTCACTCTTACATTTCTGTCTCAGCCAAAATGCAAAATCACTACAGAAAACGGCTTCTCTTGTAACCCTTGGTACAGAACCTTTACCTCCTCCTGACCCTGCTTCACTCTCTGGCCACCTCCCTGTATCAGGAGACGCCTGACACAGGGCCCAGACATACCCAAGCCTCTGACTCCTCTACCCCTGTGGCCAGGCTCCTGAAGGCTGGAACGCGAAGAATCCCATGAACTGGAATCACTAAAAGCTTTTGTTTTATTTGAACTGGCTCATCAATCAGCAGTGTCAATCAGCAGTTTTTCACCCATCCCTGGGCAGCTCCTTCTCTCACTGCCCAGGATAACTTCACACCTCTGAGCACCTTCTAGTGATTCCACCACACAGCTGTCCCCTCTGCCTGCAAGGCCCTCGGCATCCTTGCCGCACTTCCTTCCCACCCTTCTCTGCTTCCACCTGCATCTAAACATCACTTTCTACCATGAGTAATGGACTTGCTGCTAATTTTTACCAACAGTCTATTTGTTAAAAATATATATAAATTCTCACTATTATACATTTGGTCGGATTTTTCATTTAAATATAGGAACAGTATGCTGAAGTAGGACAGAAGGTGAAAGTCGGCTACGGATGGGCTGACAAGCCGTCAGCCCCAACCATAGTCAGCACACTTCAGGGCTCGCAACTCATCAGCTCTATCAGTCACTACTATGCTAATGAGCTGGCTTAAAAAAGCAGATATTGGGAGGTGCCAGAGAGAAAAGGAAGAGTAAAATGTACTTTCAGAGAAAGGGGGAGAGTCCTCTGAGGCTATTTCCACTTAACCCTTAAACTTTTTTATTGTATTAACAGCCGGAAATCAGCATCACTGGGTGTGAAAACTTTTTTATCAATTTACAATTATTTTGCCAATTTTAACAAAGAGTAAAGCAAAGCTTAATGTATCAGTTATTCAGAATGACAGGTAATTACACACTGCCACTCTCTCCTATCTCGGCTCAGTTTCCCCTTCACCCCTTTCCAGTGTGCCAGTTTCAAGTGTGCAGTTGCAGGGTACACTGTTCCCACAGGACCAACCAGCAGTAGGCAGGCTCCTCCCCAGGTGCAGAAAGAAGGGCTGCTTCTGTAGCTGGCCTTTTGTCACTCAGTTCTCATGCCGGGGAAGTGCCAGTTCTCTTTAAATTTTGCCTATAATTAGAACAAGCTAAAAGAGGTCCTGATCTTTCCATCTTCATTATTTAATAGGTGAAGCCCTAATATTTATTACTCCTTTTCTTACTGGGCTCTAAGAAATGAAAAACTCCATTTCTTAGAAAATTCTGTAGTTCTTCTAAGTTCCATGATTGTATCTTACTGCCATGAATCTCATCCTCAATAGTACAGAGGTCCTCACTTACCCACAGTTTCACTTTCTGGGGTTGAGTTACCCACCATCAATTGAAATCTGAAAATATTAAATGGAAAATTCCAGAAATAAACAATTCATAAGTTTTACACCGTACACCTTTCTGAGTAGCATGATGAAATCTCTTGGCATCCTGCTCCATCCAGCCCGGGGAATGAAATCATACCTTTGCCCAGAGGATCCATGCTGAAGACACTCCCTGCCTGCTAGCCCATTAGTCACTTGGTCAACGTCTTGGTTATTAGATTGACTGTCACAGTACTGCAGAGCTTGCATTCAAGTAACTCATATTTTACTTAATAATGGCCCCAAAATGCAAGAGTAATAACTGTTTTATTGTATGATTAGCTATTGCTGTTCATCTCTTATTGTGCCTAATTTGTAAATTAAACTTTATCCTAGGTATATATGTACAGGAAAAACCATGGTCTCTACTGGGGGTCTTCCAGTACACGCCCCTCGGATGAGGTGGGCACCACAGCACTGGCCATGCGGCTGCTGCAGCAGGGCTCTTTATAAACCTTCTTCCCCACCTTCCATCAGGCAGCTAATTTCAAGTCCTCAAAAAGATTTTTCTCATTATAGATAAGGCAAAATGTAACTGGGAAAGTAGACTGGCCTCCACTCCACTCTGAGCGGAGTCAACCAAGGTTCGATTTTTTACTTTGCCACAGGTTGTGATCAGGGAAAAGGACTCTGTCTTTAGCTCTTTCATCCTTTTCTAAAAGGAAAGAGTTACTGAATTAGAAGAAGAAACTCAAAGAGTTTAGTCCACAAACTTAGTTTTCCATAAAATTCCAAGCTACCTGAGAACTAGGTACATCACCTCTTAGGTCTCTAAGCACTATCAGATTCCCTGGAAGATTTCCCTGGAACTTTAATATTGTGATTTTCATCTCTTCCCAAAACTTTCTTTCCTTTAACTGACTATTTACATGCTGTCTAAATGCACAGTCACTGGCATCTGAATGTTACTGGTACGTAACAAAGCCCCGAAAATTCTCTCATGATAGTTTTTCCACACTCAGTGGAAAATAAAAGCCTTTAAAATCCATCACTAATGTTTAAGCAGAACTTTATTCTAACTTACAGTGATCCTGTAGGTGCTCAGGCTGAGAAGCAGCACCCATCATCTAACCTGACAGCTCTCCCAGCCCTGTCTCCATCCCAGCCACTTACCAGCTACAGCCTTGAGCTCATGACTGAATCTGTCTGGGCCTCGGTTTGCTCATCTACAAAACAGCAATTAGTACCCACCTCACAGGGGCAGGAAAGTCCTTAGGACAGTACCTAGCAAATAACAAAAGTTCACCATACATGTCGTTATCATTTTTACACCTTTTTGTAGACAGCAGCCCAGACTGTAAATATGATATATAGCTTCTGACATATTTCCATGTTTCCATATATGGTAAAAACCAAATCAGTATAGATTCCCTGCTTGCATTCTTATTTCTGAGCTCAAATCAGAAATCCCTCATAAAGTACCAGCAAGTCCTAGAAACTTTGTCTCTTGAATGTCTCCAATCCACTTCCACTTCTCTCTGCCCTTCAACTGCCGGGTCCGTGAGAGCTGAGACCAGGCCTGTCTTATACATCAATGTGTTTCCATGCTTGGCCCAGTGCCTGGCACACAGGCGGTCATAAATATTTAATGGATGAATGAAATGCCTGTTTGTAATAGCAAGGTATTCCCCGAGCCTCACATTCTCAACCTGGAAGTACTGCGGCATGCTGTAAAACCAGCTGCCCACAAAGCACAGGGAGAGGTGCTGAATGGCTGAATGCAGGAAGGAAGTAACAAAGGTTAGGATGGACTAACCTAGACCTCGGGCAGTGAACTGCCTGAGGCTCTTAAGCTGAGCAGATGTGAAACACATACAGTGCACAAGGACCAAACAGAAGCCAAGATTTGGGGTGATCACTGGTTTAGAGACAGAAAAATTAACAGAACTGAGTTCTTACATGTATGACAGAATTTTTTTTTTTTTTTTTTTTTTTTTTTTTTTAAGAGACAGGGTCTTGCTTTGTCACACAGACTGGAGTATAGCGGTGCGATCACAGCTCACTGCATCCTCAAACTCCTGGGCTCAAGTGATCCTCTTGCCTCAGCCTCCAGAGAACCCGGGACTACAGGCATGAGCCACCATATCTGGCTAATTTTTAAATTTTTTGTAGAGATGGGGTCTCACTATGTTACCCAGGCTAGTCTGAAACTCCTGGCCTCAAGGGATCCTCCCACCTTGGCCTCCCAAAGCACTGGGTTTACAAGTGTGAGTCACTGCATCTGGCCAAGAGAAATTATTTTAACTTGTATTCTAACTATGTAATATCATTAGAGAAGGACCATGCTGACTGGCTTCTTCACCCTGCAGCTGGGAGAAGAGTGAGGATCACTGGTGGGAGGCCAGAACTTCCATGCTGATAGGGTTTGGCTCTGCATCCCCACCCAAATCTCATCTCGAACTGTAATCCCCATGAGTGGAGGGAGGGACCTGGTGGGTGGTGACTGGATCATGGGGGCAGTTTCCCCCACGCTGTTCTCATGATGGTATGTGAGTTTTCACAAGATCTGATGGTTTAAAAGTGGCATTTGCCCCACTTTGCTCTCTCTCCTGCCACCACGTGAAGAAGGTGCTTGCTCCCCCTTTGCTCCTGTCATGATTGTAAGTTTCCTGAGGCCTCTCCAGCCATGCGGAACTGTGAGTCAATTAAACCTTTTTTCTTTATAAATTACCCAGTCTTGGGTATTCTTTATAGCAGTATGAAAACAGACTAATACACATGCTGTCTCATTTAATCCTTATCACAACCCTACAAGGTAGGTATTATGCTCACAGAAATCTTCTGACCATTTAAATAACCTTCACTTAGTATACGGTTAGAAAGTGGCAGAACTTGAATTCAAACCCAGGCTGCCTACCTGCAGAGCACACTGTGAATTCCTTGGTATGAACAGCAAATGGGAAGGGATTTTTCTCACATTCCCTAATCAGTCCCTAATCATATGTTTTATCATCACATATGTAAGTGTAATTGTGCAAGTCTACGTGTGTTTCAGAGTCAAGAAAACCAGTAAGTACTACATCAAGTCAAAAGTCAGACAGTCATGGAAATTTCATGGCAGGCTTTAATAAGTAAAAGAAATGATCAGTACTCACCTGATCAATCTACAAGAGCTGCATTAAAGAGGTAAGACCAAAGAGCTATCTAAGATTTAGAAAGAAATCGTTTACTCAGGGTGAGTAAACAAGGCAATTTCTGACCTTGGAAGTTAGTTAAATAGAGTAAGAACGGGGAAAGAAGGATTTGCAAGTGTAGCCTGGAGTATGTACATGCTACAGGCAAGGTGCTGTCTCCTCAAGCAGCTGGGTGAAGGGCAGTGAGGAGGGAAGTAACATTATGTCATCAAGTGCACAGGACCCAAAGAACCTGAACTACCCACTGACCTTTATAGGTGGAGAGGCTGGCCCAGGGAAAGAGAGCAACTCAATGGTAGATAAATCCAGTCCAATCAGGAAGAAGTCATGACGGCCCATTTTCCAAAATGACAAATGCCCGCATATCAGCCAAGTGGTAGCAGGATAAGAAAAGAGGGCAGATAATGCAAGACACCACTCAGAAAAAACATTCAATGACTGATCCGTGAAATACACCAGAGTGAAAAGGGTTGCCTCAGCTGGGGACAGTGCCTCACACCTGTAATCTTAGCACTTTGGGACCCCAAGGTGGGCTGACTGCTTGAGCCTAGGAGTTCGAGACCAGCCTAGGCAACACGATGAAACCCTATCTCTACAAAAAAAGGACAAAAAAAAATTAGCCAGGCATGGTGGGACACACCTGTAGTCCCAGCTACTTGAGGCTGCGGTGAGAGGATCACCTGAGCCCGGGAAGCCGGGCCTGCAGCGAGCTGCGATCACACCACTGCACTCCAGCCTGGGCTACAAAGTGAACCCTGTCTCAGAAAAAAAGCGGGGATGGGCGGTTACCTTTTTGGCAATGTCAGATGCTATTGGACAGAAGGGAGAGCTCACCTGGGCAGATATGTGACCTGCCACTGCTCTAATAGGACTTGAGAGTTTAAATATTTAAATAATTTTTTTAACTTTTAAGCTTTAAGATCCCAAAAGCTGCTCACTGACTGTTAACAATATTGCTTTTTTGAAACAGAAGTTTGACAAATAGCAGGTCTCATGAAGCGCACAGTGTCACTTTTCCTGTTTTGTTTTGCACACAAGTGGCACTCTTCTCTTTCCCTCTAATTACACAACTTAAATTCTGACAAACATGTCAGCCACATGGGAAAGACTGCTAACTGCTTACCTAGCACAAATTCTCACTTATTCCTTAGTAACAGAGCCCTAATTTTATTCAGGACAACATTGCCCAGCTAAAAACTACATATTCCAACTTATAAGGAGGGTGACATTTGGCTAGACTCTGGCCAACAGGAGCAGTTGTCAGCTGGGGGATGGGTGGGGGGAGCTCCCTGGGGGATACCTCAGCTGGCCTGCACCTTCTGCCCTTGCCCCTCCTCTTCTTTCGGCCTGGAATACAGACAAATGCATTAGGTGATGGGTAGATGGAAAAATATAGGAGTCCCTATCAGAGCTGATATACACTAAAAAGAAGCTTTTTCATTTTTATGCAAAAAACACAACAGTCACTGTTAACTAAGTTTTCTGTCAAGTGCAGCCTCGTTCACAGCCTGACTCAGCCAAATGTCACAGCTGATATTCTATTGTAGCTGATAGAAATACTGCTCCAATAAACTGGCACACAAGTCACTTTTCCTCTATGAGATAAAGAAACTCAGGTTTTACAGAGTTAAAAGTGAATTAACTAAGGTTACATCACCAATGAATGACAACTAAGATGACAAGAACCCACATTTTCACACTCTTGGTTTATTAAGTGCTTTATCCATCATAGTGCATTGCTTTTGCTAAGACAAATCTATCTCCAAGAAATGCCATATAAATCATGGTTCCAAAATCTGACATTCATAAGAGGTTCTATTGATGTGATCATTTCTTTATTAACTTCTATCATTTCATGGGAATAAGGGTACTACATTACCAATTCCCTCTACCAAATATAGATTTTAAAACTGTTATGAGTTGTGAATACCTCACTTAACAGAACTTTTAGTACTAACGTAATTCTACCTTTTGAAAGAAAAGACGACTTTAATCCTCTCAAATAAGTGCTCTGTTTTGCTTTTCTTTATATCCCTTTAAAAATCCAAGGTAAGAAATTATTATTCTCTCAAATAATTCTCATACAAATTATACTTTCACTTTTCTGCATCTCTTGTTAATTACATGATTTTTATCTATATTAATCCTATTCAAGAAGAACTGATAACTCAGGTTACAAAAAAAAAAAAGATGAAAAACTTTGCATAAATTGCTTAGCACAAAGTTAATCGTATAAAGCCAAGAATAAAAAGGCACTAACAGCTATTATGTGACTTATCAGCTTCCCTAAAAGGGTCAGTCCGTATATTTTAATAAGACTAATTAAATACCTTAACAATGTCATTGAAACTTCATGAATCTTTCAATAAATTACAACCAATCTCTACAAGATGTTTTCCTTTATTAATCCCACTTAAAATACAAAGAACGATATAAGAAACCAATTGACACTTAAGAGCACCTCTCAGTTAATTCTGATTAAATGGGTTGAATGCAAAGAATAAAGGTCACCAGTGACCCCTGATGTAATTAAAATTACAGCCCTCTATCACAATATGTTAATCCTCTTATTTCAGTATTCTCCATAGATTTTTTTTTTCTTTCAGGTTATGCCTTGTTTAAATACCTATATTCACCTTCCTAGAGGGTACTTTGATATTTATAGATGCATTCTAAACATTCTGAAGAAGGATATACCTAGTGCCAAGTACTAGGTTTCATTCAGGGGTAAAAAAACACCACATGAATTTAAATACATTAGGATAATGTTAATGGTTCAAGCAGTGAAACAAGAGCACCCACTACAAACTACAAAACTTTTCTTTGGTACAAAATGGTGTTTTGATGAACCTCCTAAAGACTACTTACATTATTTCCTGAAATGAAAAACTCCTTATTTCTGCACCCTCACGCCTCCCATGCCCCTCCTGAAACAACTCCCCCTAATGACTGGCCCTGCTATAGCAAACTTCCTCACTTTAGTACTTAACGAGGGTCACAATTTTATGTAGTTACAATTCAACTTACCAGATTCTATGTTTTTTTCTCAGTTTATGGAAGTTCAATTTCATATTTAAGGAGAAAGCACAGCATAAAAACTAAGAGAATTGGCCTCCAGTCCTTAAGCAATTTGAACTTAAGCAATTTGATCTTTCCAAAAGTCAGCTTGCCAATCTCTAAAACAAAAAATAGTAATTTTTTACTTTTGCTCCACAGGCTGAACACACTGTGGAATATAGTGATCACTCAAATTTTTTTTTATTCATTACTGATTTTCAACCATATATGCTCTATGAACACTGTATTTCCTCATTCAAAAAAAAAAAAAACAACTAAAAAAGGAAAGAACCAACTAAAAAAGGAAAGCAGCAGTATCAGCAGCTACGTCAACTGAAAAGCATACAGTCTGTCTTAAATCTCATCTGTGAATACACTATCATCCACAATCCACTCCTAGGCATTTACTGACAATTTATGTTCACAAAAAAAATCTGTACACACACACACACACACACACACACACACACACACAAAACCTGTACACAAATGTTTACAGCAACTCTAATCACAACATCCGAAGACTGGAAATAACCCAACTGCCTATCAGGTGAATGGATACACAAACTGTGCTATATCCATATACTGGAATACTACTGAGCAATAGAAAAGACAAACTACTGACTGGTGCAGCAAATGGATGAATCTCAAACGCGTTATACTACAGGAAAGCAGCCAGGCTCCAAATGAAAAAAGCTCTATGATTCCATTTACATAACACAATTATAGGAACAGACACATTCAGTGGTTGCCAGGGGCCGGTAGGGAGAGGGGCTAACCACAAGGGGCAGGAGAGTCCCTGGATGATTATATAACTGTAGGCACTAGGCAAAACTCACACACCTGTACGCTCAAAGGACTCAATTTTTAAAGTGAAAAATTCTCATCTTTTGGAAGAATTACTTTTTGGTTTTTGGTTTTGTTTTGTTTCGTTCTTACTTGACACGGAGTCTCGCTCCATCGCCCAGGCTGGAGAGCAGTGGCACGATCTCAGCTCACTGCAACCTCCGCCTCCTGGGTTCAAGCGATTCTCCTGCCTCAGCTTCCCAAATAGCTGGGACTACAGGCGCCCGCCACCATGCCCAACTAATTTTGTATGTTTAGTAGAGATGAGGTTTCACCATGTTGCCCAGGCTGGTCTCGAACTCCTGACTTCAAGTGAGCCACCCACCTCAGCCTCCCAAAGTGCTGGGAGCGCTGGCCAGAAGAATTGCTCTTGATACTTTATAATAAAACAGGACTTCTCTCCAAGTGTGCCTTAAAAATGCACCTAAACAGAACCACAGGTCTTCAACAACTCCTGGGAAATTAAATATTAAAACAAAAAAAAAAGCAGTGTGTTTTGTAGGACACATCACTAAAAACAGGTAACTAAGATTTCCCTGCACAGAGGAGTTCCAAGACTTTAAACTGTGTCCAACATTTCACAGGCTAAATTATTCAGTTGCAGATGGGCAAACTACACTGAGGTTTAAGTCTCCATATATAGCACTCTATATCTGAAGAGAATTTAAAAGGTGTCCCAGTCAATGTAACAGATTTACTTAGCCAATAAACAAAAAACAGCCCTCCCTTGGTATGCATAGGAGATTGCTTCCAGGCCCCCGTATATACACATGTTGTACAAGGGACAACTGTAGCTTATCACATACTTTATAAAGCAGTTTTTACAAAGTAGCTCAACAGCTCCAACAGAAGAAACAAGAAACCAATTTTTTGTGATTTCAAGGAGTACCCCTGGCCTCTGACTAATTAGCATGGACTTTAACCCAGCCCTATCTCTATCCAACACATGCAACGCATGCTGACCAAGCAGCAAGTTAAAGGGTTACTGAATTGGATAAACCACCTTCTTTAATAGCTGTTACCATAGTGTTTAGCTGCTCTTGTTACTGCCGCAGATGGGAATTCATTGATATGATTAAATTTGATGGTATGATAATGTATGGTAATCACGATTAATCAGAAACCCACTAGCAAGTGGAGGATGTTGGGTATTATGTCACGTGCATTTTAAACTGCATTCTCTCCTTGCAAGCCTGACAATGTTTGACAGCTGGAAGGGTCTCCTACTATATTCGCCTGCTACTACTTATAGATCTGATCAGAGAAAATGCCCATCATTCCTTCCATAGCTTAAGTGCTGGTAATTATAAGGCATTGCAGGCATGTTGTAAAAACAGTAGGTGTTCAAAAGCAAGACTTTCTTTCCTGGATGGAATAAAGTCTGGATTCTCATCTGCAAGGGCTGTAATAGAAAGAAATGTGATTTGATGCAGGAGTCTCATCAAACATGATTTGCATGAAATGGCCTATAAGACACATCCAGGAAACATCATTCACTGCCACCTGATACCATGTGCCCAAATGTGGCCCAAACTATAAGATGTGTGATGTTCTGTAACTACAGAGTAAACACAAATGCGAACCTCATTTGCCAGGTCTAAGTAAGTAAGAACACGATTGTTAAGAAGATGCATTTAAACTTAAAAGTATAGTTTATTTTAAATTTAAACAAAAGGCACTAAGAAATTATTCAGCAGCCAAACTACCTGGTATTTAACAGCTAACTGAAATATCACTATTTGCCCGACACACCAATGTAAAACCAAAGGACCGAATAGTTTTTAAAATTTTAAAACTTATTTTAAAATACTCTAGGTCAGGAATCTTTAAAATGATTTTTTCATAAGCTTAAAATTTAGCTCAGCACTTTTTCATAAGCTTAAAAACAGCAATTGCACAGAAAAACTAGATTCACAAAAGTCTCAAAACAACACGTTAAAATATTCCAACAGTTGACATTTTATGTTACTTTTTTTAAGTGGGCAAACTTTAAAAACAAAAAACTCTCTGAGGACAAATACATGACTAGAAAATATACTTTATGGATAAGATAAGAACTTATAGCTTTATATTAGTGATAAAAACACCAGGTATAGCCTTTGCAGAAAGAGAAACCAATTAGATTAATTTAATTGTAAAACAGAGAACATGTGAAATGGAAAACAGAATTTAAAGTGTAGAAACTTACTTTCAGAAAGGTAACTAGCCTTCCACCCCACTACTTCCTTATTTAAAAGACAAAACAAAACACAACACAGTGTTTCGTGAAATAGCATTCAGCATTCCTGACATGAACAAAAATGTGTTCATTAAACGGACTAGTGGATGGATGGTTAAGAGGCCAGACCGGAAGACCGGACAGAGCAAAGTGCCCGAATGTAACAGGGTCATCAGTCACACAGGACATGTTAAGCTCTGAGGGTATGTTACTTCCTGTGCTCATCAGCCCATGTAAGTATTCATAACTTATGTAACGGAAATATGTTTTACAATCAGAAGAAAAAAAGTTTCAGAGTTCAGAACTAACGTGCATATCTGTAACTAAAATTAAGTACATAAACCTAATTTTTAAATGGAAGCCTAAATTACAAAGCACTTTACAGAATTCCTTAAATGAGGGACTAGGGAAGGACATGCATCCTAGTGCAAAGACTAACATAACCAAGAGCTAAAGCAATTTTCTCCAAAATGATCAAAAACAAGGATCCTTTTCTTAAGACACTTATTTTGACATTCAGTTGTTTTAAAAATCATTTCTTAAATTCTCCAAATAATGCTAATTAACAAGAAATAAAAATATTAGTCTAACTACAAGCAAAGCCTAGAATACCAAATTTTGGCCTCAGATTTGGATTTTTAAGAATAATTTTAAAGAATAATTTTAAATAATTTTACACATTATGAAAAATGGTATTTCACATTTGGGTGCCTCAATTTCTGTAATTTTTAATTTAAAAAACTAGAGGTATTATAACTCAGCAAAATTTCTGGACATACTCGTTCTAAACTAAGCATAAATAGCAAATGTATCATAGAGCCGTTAAAATTTGGAAATCTAGTGGTACTTTTGCATATTGTCTGCCTTTTTTTTTTTTTTAACTCTTTTAGTCAATTGGGTATGAAGCTGCATTCTTGTATAGTTAAATGCATGTAATATAATTCTGCTATACAAATTCACATACGTTCTTGAATACAACAAGTAAAAAATATAAAAATTAAAATGCACACCCCCCCTTTACATTACTTATTCTATGAAGGGCTCCTAATAAGCAGTAAGGTCACTCTATATTAAGTTTCTGGGTATGTCTATTTGACAACTATGTGCTCCCTCCCGCCTCTCTGCACAGGGCCTGTGGCTAAGTGCACCACCGAGCACAGGATGACTGGGACTCTGGCACGGGTGTTTAGCCACAGACATTCACCAGATATCACACAAATAGGAGTAAACACACAACTATGACTGACGTGAGGAAGCTACATATGCACTACGAGCACAGCTTTGGATAGAATGTCACCTATCCTAGGAGCAATGAGAATTCCTTTAAAGGTACTTAAGCTGGGGAAAGGAGAGATTACAATGAACCTTGATTTGCTCAATTGCAAATTTCATAACAACTGGCACACAGATTTCTGAATTCAAATCTATTTCTGCATACTAAGAAGCACACTGACTCAAACAGACCACCTGCTAAATTTGAAGTTCAATGTTCCATCACTTTGTGTGTGCGTGTGTGTAGTCAGTTTTTAAAGCAAAATTCGGTTTGACAAATACTGATTGAACCCCAAATACAGAAAACCACCAGGATAGAAACTGAGGGGCATACGGCCATCCATAAGAACCAAGACAGAGCCTGCAGCACCTCCAGCCACCATTAAGAAATCTCCAGAGGGCTTTGCTAAGCCACAACAATGTTGTCTTCACTATTCTTAAATTTTACTCAAACGAAAATTAGCTTCAAGGACATAAGTTAGGTTTCATTTAACGATGCTTGGTTCATTTGATAGCTTAGAGACAGCACTACGCAGAGCACTTGACATAAAGTAGATCCTCATTAAATGTTCACAAAATTACATTTACATTCACAGGAACCAAGTTTAATCTAGTAGTAGAAAAAAGAAAAAGATAACTTTACTCAACGAAGATCTGGCTTACAAGTAAAACGAGAGATCGCCTAGAGTTTATTTTCCTTCCCAACAAGACTGGTGGGCTTTTTAAAAACACAATACCGCTACTGTATTTTTAAAAATACACATTTCATGATTTTCTCTAAGGGAAAATGATTAGAGAAATAAGTAGTGCACCGCACGCGCTATACCCCAAGTTCACTGTAACGTCAGCACTTGGGACTTAAAGGAAGATACGTGTTAAACCGTGGTAAATACCTGGGCTGAAGAGAACACTTCTTAAGCTATATGCACATACACAGCTCATTTCTAGCCCAACTATTTCTGATCACCCACACATACTTCCCATCTCAAAAACAAAAATTGAACATTACACCTCGCAGAAACCGTTCAAAACTGCCTTGAAACATATTTACCATGCTTAGAGTACTATATAACTGAAACGCAAGTTCAATTTCTCACAAAAATGTTCTTTTATTAGCCTCTTCTAATAGCGGCAAAGTATTCTAAGGTTTTATTCCTAGCATCAGAAACAATTATACTGGCACAACTGAAAAATGAAATAAAAATTGCAATTGACTATTCTAAGTTTATATTAGTAAACATTTTTACAAAAATATAAATTACATTGCTTTAGGTTTATATCTTAACTGCAAATGCTTTTCACATCAAATTTTATCCTTGTAGTACAAAATGTGAAAACACATCCAAAAATGATTTTAACACAGATATAATCACAGTCCTGAAAAAGCAAAAAGTATTTGTCAGTGCTTTACAATAACTAGCAGATAAACTACTCCACAGAAGAAACGTATTCAATGACTAAAATCATACATGTCAGCCTTGGGTAATGGATCTAATAAAACTTGACTTTTTAGACAACTGCTTCAAGTAGATACCCAATAAATATCACCTAATGTTTTAAAAACAACTAATTTTTAGAACTTGGTAAATAACTTATAGAAACACATTAGCTAAACATAAAGAAATCAGGAAGAACCAGCTTTAGAAACCATGTCATAATTCATAACTACAAGTCAAAGAAATTTCTATAAAATACTCTGAACCTTAAATCCAATAATGTTATTTTTGAATAATCACCTGATTATACATTCACATCCTTCATTTAACCTTTCTGCTAAATGCCATATATAAATGTTATCTACTGAAGTACCAAAGATAAACAGTTAAATAAGCCATTTAGATACTCCCTGAAAATCAGACTATTTAACCTAAATAAGACTACCTCTGTTTTACATATAAATGACATTAAAATTTTATGGTCAGTACATTTTTTCCCCTACACTGTTTAAAAAAAAAATGTACTCTCTAGTTTAGTAAAACCATGAACAAACTACACACTGAACCAAAAATTCAAATAAAATAAAGTGTATATATTTAAACAAATATAACTAGTTAATGGGCTTGTTTCTTCTACCTAAAACATGTTAGAAGAATGGATAAAATTACTGAAGATACAGCAAAGTGTGCATTTCTGTGTGTGTATAAGTGAATGACAGTGTGTGTGTGAAAGAGAGAGAGTGAGAGAGAGAGAATATATGCTTTCTTTTAAAGGTATTTTCAAGTGAAAACCTTCATTTTAAAATATAAAATGAGTGGCTCATTAGGACCCTAGAGGTTCTTTTAAAATACAAGAGATCTCTCATTTTCATTTCCTAGAATTTCACACACAATACACATGCACAAACACACGTGCCTGTGCGTGCATGCACACATACACCCCCCACCTCTCTAATAAAGCAAGGCCCTTTCTCACTAACATAAGGCAATAATAAAATCAATATTCATATTCTTTAAAACGAACGGCATTCCACTGATGATCCTGATTCAACAATTTTACAGTTAAACAAAATTAATTCTACTCTCAAAAATCCATTGACCTTAAGCTTTTAACAAACATTTTCTATTGCAGAGATTATTGTCAATATTTGCAAATCCTTAAAATTATATTTGGCTGGAACCTCTTGCACTTGCTATATTAATATTTCTTAGTAAATGTATGCTCATCCCTATCAAAGGAGAAGGAGCAGCTGCTACTCACTGGGAATCTCTGGGGTCCCACGGCAGGTCTCGGCTGGCTCGGAACTGGTAGCAAGGGCACTGCAAGAAAAACCCCTTGTGTTAGAGACACACTTTACTCAACACTCAAACCCCTGTAAGACAAGATATGAAGTTTAATATAAAATATATACTATGTGTACCAGACATATACTACATTGTGCTTACACTTAAGCTAAGTATTTAGTATTTTTAACAATTCCATAAAAGAAAAGGGGAAAGCAGAAGTTTCCTTTTCAGTACACAGCAGTGCAAGCAGAAGTTTAAATCTCAATAGTTGACTATTATTTGGAATTAAAATATTTTGCAACAAAAGAAGATAGCATTCCTCTAAAATAAAAAACCTAGTTGGTTTCTCCTGTCCCTATACAGATAATCCAGGTTATCGAATCCCAGTTATATTTTCCTGTGCCACTCATATACACATTTAAATCTCAATCCTCATGAACCATGAAAGAGAGCAGGGAGGAAGGGAAGTGAGGCAGGCAGAGAAAGGAAAACAGCACATCCCAGGAATTGGAGAAAATGCTCACAAACTGTTAAAAATTTTCCACTAAACAATCTCCTATGCCAAGGCTTTTAGTTTACTTTGGTTTATAAACAAGCAGGATTTCCATCAATCCACCAGAACAAGGAATCAAATCATTTTTAAAAAGACATCTCATAATAGAGAAGAAGCTAGATGTAAGTTTCATACCTTGAGGCTAAATCAGATGTGTTTAAGCTCTTTGAAACTCACCATGCACTATACCGATCTTGATTTTCAAAGAAACTCACAATCTAAGTGCAGCTACGTCTTACAGCAAAATGTGCTGGCAGATACACCTAGGAAGCTCTCAGATTGTCAGGTACTGTGGGGCTGAACTGTTTGCACCTCCCTCCCCCCGCCCCCACACCCAACCCCAAATGTATACGTTGAAGCCCCAACCCCCCGTACCTCAGAATGTAACTGGATTCCACTAATTAGGTCTTTAAAACAGGTAATTGAGGTCAAATGAGGTCTAGGCCCTAACCCAACCCTGGTGTCCTTCTAAGAAAGGGAAATTTAGACATAGACAGTACACACAGAGGGAGGACCACGTGAGGACACAAGGAGAAGGTGGCCAACGACAAGGCAAGGAGAGAGGCCTCAGAAGGAAGCTGCCCTGCCCACACCTCGAACTTGGACTTCCAGCCTCCGGAACTGTGAGAAAATAAGTTTCTGTTGTTTAACTCACCCTATTTGCGGTGCTTGTTACAGCAGCCCCAGCAAACTCATACACATCAGGTGGAATTGACAACGAAGCGTATTTTTTAATTTAAGAAGTTTCTGCTAAATGTGAAATACAGGTGATACCTCTTAAAAGTCCATCAGAATCACCATAAAAACAGGGTGCTATGATAAACTTTTTTTTTTACTATGATTACTCAAGGAATTCCATACATTAAGCCTTATAATTGACATCACACTTCCCACACTTCAATTTCAAGTGATAGCATACATGGCCTGTGTCACGGCTTGATCAAATGCAAAGTGTGACTGAAACAAAACTTACTTTTATAAAATGTAAAAATGGCAGAAGTTCATCCCTTCCTTGACAGACTAATCTAATGAGTCCAAATTTCAAAATTAGAGCGGGTCAGTTTGCAAGACTTTATATAAAATAGAATCCAACTCTCCCCTCAATTCTACACAGCTGATGTTACATCAATTCCATATCTAAAGTGAAACACTAGACTGGAGAAAGTGGAGGAAGAAAAAAACAAGAATATCTCTGACCTCAGAAGATTATAATGAAGGTGACAAAGAAAAAAACTACATATTAAATGTAAAGATGTGATTTTTATAATCAAGTTAACAAATATAAGACACCCAGATCTTCACTAACTCGATCATAGGTACCACTTAGAAACTTGGAATTTAAATGCCAATATCTACCAAAACATTCCAACACGATAAAAGGATAAAACATTAAGCCTCTTTAACCAGGAGAATGAGAGCAAGAAGGCGAGGTGGGATTTCTAGAAAGCAATCTGATTATAATAAATGGATTTCTTACACAGAAGCCTCTGATGAGCTGGTAATTTGCACAAAGTACCAGCGTTTTCCCTATTTAAAACAAAAACAAAAACAGCAGAAAAGGAAAAACAGCTGACAAAAAGGGTTGCTGCGTGCGGACAGTCCAGTCCCCATGGGAACAGTGCAGACACCTGGCCCACCCAAGAGATACCACCTCAGTGGGAATACCCAGGCATGTGTCTGCAGGCTCTCCCTGCCAGGCCCTGGCTGCCCGACTACTGCAGCGAAGAATTTAAAAGGTGTGATGTTAGAGACCAGTCTAGCTGAAGCTTCAACTTGAATATTTGAAGTTTAATATTTATAACTTGTCCCATGTATTTAATGGACTGTTTTCAATTCATTATAATACTAAAAACCTGGAAACAAGTTAAATTTCCATCAAAATTGTTTTTAAGTAAATTATAATGGAACACTCTTCACCCTCAGAAAGTTTGTGCCATCAGAAGAAGATGTATATATATTGCTAGCTTTTTTAAAAAGCACCTTTCATCTGTGTAAGGCTCTGAGAATCAAAGGTTTAATCTGTGTATCTTTTACCTACAGGAGATATCTTGATATTCAAGTCTCTCTCAAGAGGAACTGTGCATTTCTATTTAAGCTCATTCATCTATTACAGAATAAACAACTGCTTCCAAAGTGTTGCCTATCTACCTAGCAAGAACACTTTGTCCTTCTCTCCTGTGTCAGTGTACCTCTGAAGGTCAAAGGTAAATGACAGATAAGGGACATGCGGCACTAAAGCTCCTGGTTTCATGGTGAGAAAAAGCTAGCTGGTTCTGAGTCTAAAAACTTTTGTCAGAAAGCTGACCTTGGAGTAGTTGCTAAATCACACGTGCGCTTTGGGGTGCAAGGCCTGCATTCTACACTTGCCAGGCTGTTGACTTTTGCAGGGGACACCATTTTCATACATAGAGGATATCTTGGGGCTTCCTGATAGCTTTACCACCCTATATTTCTAAGACTATTTTAGTGAAGCTAAAGAAAATCTGTACATATTACCAGCTGCCAGTTTTCCACGGCATTTTACAAGGAAATGCACAAGAATAACAGATGCTAGCATAAGCAAAATTATTCCAACAAATTAGACTGACAGCAGTTCCAAGTTCAGGACAACCACTATGGGGAAGATGCAAAGGATTACTTGAAAGAAAGCCACCCTTCCCCATTCAAGTATGCATGTGTTCATGTCTCCATTCATTCAACGGCTACTGCAGGAGACGTAGGCACCACACCAATCAGCGACGCTCAGGGCCACCTAAGAGGATGTGTGGATGAGCGATGCTAACCAGGGTGGGAAAAACTTTGGGGGAACACAGGGACATGCGATGGGGTCAGGAGGGGTTAGGAGTTAATTGTACTTTAAAACCTTATGCTTCTCTGCCATGCCCAGTGGCCTGGTGGTGACCCGCAGACGCTGTCAAGAGGCGCCCCCCTCCCTTACACTCTGGGCCAGCCCGTCACCATCACAGTCCCCTGCTCCATGGCCACAGGACAACTTCATAATACTTCTGACCCACGTATGGGAGGGTCCCAGGCTCTAGGCCACTGGCCAATCCCCTGCACTTGAACTACCACCTTAGGCTACTCTCCACTTCTGAAACTTCTCTCCCACACCCTTAGGAATCCCAAATTCCCCACCCATCAGCAGCATCCATCACACCCTTGAGTTCCTTCACCTTCTCGCTCTAATGGCCCCTCTGAGTGGCAGCTGTTCTCCCACAGCTTCTTGCCAAAGGTCTGGAGGTAGAAGGGCTCCTTCTTGATCTAACTGCTGCTTCCAGACCCAGCTTTCATCTCATGCCACCAGCTGACATGCCCCAGCACCACACTGCCCCTCTCATTTCTCAGGGAGTTCAGCTCCAGTCTGAATAAACACAAAGATGGCCCTTGCCGTGCCTTGCCTCAGATCCGTGTCACCTCTGCCTCCAGTCCTGGTGACCATTCCACCCTTCCATCTCACTCCCTCTAGGATCCTGATTCAAACAATCGTTCAACTCTACAAAGATCTCCAATGACCTCCTTTTCACCATCTCAGCCTCCTCCCTGGTGTCCTCTCCTCCCTGGCATCTACCTTATGATCCACAGCCCATCGTTATCAGCACTGCCTTCCCTTTACTACTTTGTGAAAACCATGACCCTCATAAACCCAACTGCCTGCCTATTCCACACCTAGTGTGCGCAGATGAGCACAGCTGGACAGAGACACACAACCATGCTGACTGCCCTCACCTCAAATCCACACCCCTCAAGGGCTCAGCAGCCCCATCCATCCCTGCGCACATCCACTCTTCCAAAGCACGAACGGATGCTCCATAGCGCCTCTCCTCAGACCTTCAACACGCCCTCCTACCTCCCCACTCTAGCTCCCTGCTACCCACAGAGGAAACTGAGGCCACCAAGGAAGAACTGACACAAGACTCCTCCACCTGCCCATCCATCTGAGCTCAGGCCTCACCATCTGCCCCAGCTGTGGAGGACTCCCTGCTCCTCCCTCTCAGCAAGCCCACCTCTGGCACGTGGTCCTGGACAAGACAAGTTTTTCCTCTCATCTCTATCAATGATGTTTTTCCTCCTTCTTAACTAGCTCTTTTCTGTAAGTGCAATGAATAAAAAACTTAGAATAAAAAACTTTCTCTCAAGCCCACTTGGCTCCCATCAATTATCATCCAACTTCTGTTTTAGCAAAACACAGTCAAAGTCTGTCAATACAGTGGCCTCAAGTCCGTGCCCCATCTCGGCCAGGCTTGTGCCTCCTTCTCACCAGCCCCGCCCCAAGTGCAGGCCACACCCACTGATCCATTGGCAGCAGCCCTGCCAGCCCGTGGCCACCTGCTTCCTTCCCCATCGACCGTCATCCTCCTTCCTCCCTCCCAGCTCCTTTGCCAGGCTCTCCTCCTGCCCCCATTCCCACGTCGAGTGCCGGGGTCCCAGTCCTTGGTCTCCCTGACGGGTTCTCCTCCTGCCCCTCCCCCTCCTGTGTCAAGTGCCCTAGGTCCCAGTCCTTGGTCTCCCCACACACAGACTCCCTCCTCCAGGGCTCTCATTTGAGGGCAGGGTCTAAATCCACCTATTCACCAACAACCTCCTGACCTGTACTTTGAGCCCAAACCCCTATACTGAATTCTCATCCAACTGCCTACTAGACCCCTCCACTCACATGGCTAGTTGGCATC
The DNA here is from genome assembly GCF_028858775.2 of Pan troglodytes. NCBI lineage: Eukaryota > Metazoa > Chordata > Mammalia > Primates > Hominidae > Pan > Pan troglodytes. The sequence continues at coordinate 170,759,081 of NC_072404.2, read as the reverse complement.
TCAAATTTAATGCACCCAAAACAGAACTTTTGATCTCCCCACCTCAGGTGATGGCAACCAGACCAGCCCTCTAAATGCTCTGGTCTCCTGGGCATCACTCTTACCTCCTCTCTCCCTCTCACACTCATCCAATCCATCAGCAAATCCCATCGGCCCCATCTTCCTACGTCATCCAGCCCTGAGCTCTCTGCACTCTCCCTGCTACCACACTGGTTTGCACCAGGATCATCTGTCACCTCCTAGCTAGACACCAGCTCCACCCTTGCCACCCGACAGTCTCCTCTCAACACGGCAGCAAGAGGAACCTTCTAAAACATACACAAGGTCACGTCATTCCTCTGCTCAAACCCCTCTAATCCCTGCCCATTTCACTCCCTGCCAAAGTCCTGAGAATGGCTGGATGGCCCCACGGCCCCACGGTACCCAGGTTCTGCATTTCTTCTCTGCTTTGATCACTCCACAAAAGTCAGGCTGGTCTCCTTTTGGCTACTCAAACACACAAGGCAGGGTCTCTCCTGGAGGAAGCCCCCTTATACTTGCTGATCACTCTGCCTGCAATCTTCTTCTCTGAAGAGCCACATTGCTAACTTACAGATATCCCTCAACTCTTTCCTGCTCAGTGAAGTTTACCCTGATCACCCCATTTAAGATACAACCCATCCCTTCCCCGCATCCTGCTCAATTTCTCACTTCATTTTCATCTTCTAACATGCCACATAAAATACTTATGTTTACTGCTAATAAACAATAATAAGACTGTCTGATAGAAAGCAATATCATGGTTGAAGAAAGCTTTGTCTGGTTTGTTCGTCAATATAACTCAAATGCCAAAAATAGAGTAGTAGCTCAATAAATGTGTGTGTTCACAGGTACATGAAGTTAAATCGTATAAACTGCTCGAAAACCGTTTCCTAGCTTAAGGAACATGTTTCAGTAATAATCAGATCTGTATTTATTTGATTACAACAACTAAAAGATGGATGTGTCCCCTCTCCACCAGCTGACACTGGAATTGAAGGGGGGCATGCTGCCTGGAACCAAAGAGGGACACTCACCACTGCAAACATCCTCACCAGGAGACTTACGAAGTGTCACGGTTCAGGCATTCCAACAGCTGTCTCCAGTGTATTCTTTGCATTCAGACTGTACTCTCAGCACTTTCCACTCAATTATACAATAAGAGATACACATTTTTAAAGAAATATACTTGACCCATCAAACTAAAATCTAAATGAACGGGGAAGAGCCAAGGAAAACTCAATCTTACAAATTTGAATGTGAACACTATTTTGCCACAGAGACGGCTTCAGTGCAATAAACTAATAAATGCCTTCAGATGCACAGTAATCTATAACATAACCGATGCTCCTCAACATAGGATGGGGTTACATCCCAAAAAGGCTATCGTTAGTGGAAAAGACCCTTAGTCAAAATGCATTTAATATGTCCAACCAATGAAACATCATAGCTTCGCCTCACCTACCTTCAGCTCAGAACACTCACATCATTGCACAGTTGGCAAAATCATCGGGGCTGGGAACCACAGCTCCCCCTGCCCAGCTTCGAGGGAGTTTTGGGATGCATGTTGCTACCCCAGGAGAGATCAAATCTCAACATTCGAACTATGATTTCTTCTGAACGCATACTGCTTTCACACACTCACAAAGTCAAAAACGCGTCAGTGGAAAAATCCTAAGTCAAACCATTGGAAGCTGGGGCCATCTATGCTTTACAATAGTAAAAGGAAACACAGACCTTGAACAGGCGTGACCACCGTCCCTTTGAAGTGCGGGTTGATGTGTATGTTCTTGGGCTGCTGCGGAGTCACGGGTGGCGGGGTCATCATCATCCTTGGGGTCTCTAGCTGGGGAGGCATGTGCATTCCCTGAGGCGGGGATGGGTGGTGCGGGTGCTGCACCGGAAGCAGCGGCTGCAGCGGCTGAGGCTGGAACAGGCTTCTGATCGGCTGCTGCTGAGGCGGCGGTGGCGGTGGAGGGGGAGCCTGGGGCTGTGGAGGAGGAATTAACCTTGGAGAATGAGTCTACAAATCACAAAAAAAAAACAAAAGTTCACCGAAATCAACATTTAAAAGAATGCTGATGTGTTACAAATTTACACTGATTGCATTTTTTAAGTTACAATGTAAGAAGTCTGTAGTAACAACTTGTATCAAAACAGCAGGATAAAGAAGCTTCTCTACTTCTTCACAATGAGGGCTACAGTCTCACAATTGAGTCAATCCCCACGCAAGAGGGAAAACAGCCCCAAAGCACCCAGTGTGAATTTTGGAAAAAAAAAAAAAAAAATCAGTTCAGGGAATTGAACTGCCCACACTGAGCAAAGCCCTGTGCCAGGGACAGAAGAGCAGCTGCCACAGCCCTCCCTGTCGCAGCCCTGCGTCCCCCTCCAGGAACTCTGGTAAGCAAGGCAGGAGATGTGCACCAGTTACCCTGCTCCGAAACTGAGGCCTGAGAACAGGACAGGGCCACAAAGAGCCTCCAGGAGAGGCTGGGAGGGAGCTTCTCTGAGAGGGTGACACCTGAACTCGGTGATGAAGAAGAGAGAGGTGCAAGGCAGAGTGAGGGACAGATACCCAGAAAAAAGCAGAAGCAGCACAGACCCACCTGCTTAGTAAAACCAGGAGACCAGGGAAGAAGGCAGGAAAGAAGGTAAGAAAATTACACACTCAAAGTGATCAGAGATCTCAATTCGAGGGTGGTTATTTTATCAGTCACTAGAGAGGAAGAAATCAACAACTGCAACAGCTGCTGTGGACTAAATCTTCCCCACATTTTAAGTTCCTACTATACGGTCAGTAGAGAAAGTCAGCTGACCTAGCTCCCCACAATCCTATAAAGTAGGTCCTATTTATTGACCTCCTTTTACAAGATCAAGTAGCTGGAAAGCAGAAAAGCTGGAACTGGAATTCAGGCCATCTGATTCCACAGGTTTTGCTTTTAATCACTAACCAAACTGACGACACAGCTAATGAGCAGTAGACCACTACTTATTCAGTTGTCTAATTTAACAAGCATTTTCCCTGAGATGATGCCAAATTACGGAGGGCTTCTGAATTCCAAGTAAATGATCCATTACTATGCCACAGAGACAACACGTATAATAAGGGATCACGAATGATCTCTTTGGTAGGAAAATGATCATTCACAGCAGTGTGAGATGAACGAGGGTAAAGAAGACGGAAGGAGACCATCTAATAGGCAATGGCGAGAGATGAATCAAAGGAAAAGCCATAGTCTGACAAAGAGCAAGAAGACATCTCAGAGGAACAATGAGTAGAATTCTAAAACTAATCTGTGAATGGCTTTGGCCCACCTATCCTTCCTCACGGAAGACGTTTCAAAAGATTCTGGTACCAGCTCACATCCACTAGCACACATGCTCCCAGAATGCAGTATGTTCCCCCTCCTTAACTCATCACATCTGTGCACATTTGCCCATGAGAGTGGGGATCTTGTCTATCTTACTCACCATTGTATCCCACAGACAGCACACTAACAGACACAGGGACACCCAAGTTAAATTTTAATTGAACTGAGAGTGACCACAATGCATGGTCATTAATTCAAGACCACAGAATTCTGAGGGAAAGATCATGTTTGTTTGATTAAACAAGTGACATTCAGGGCCTGTGAAACATGTGTCTGGAGAGGTACAGGGACAGTTGGGAGACGGAGAAAATGGAGCTGGAAAGAGGTTAGGCTAGAGACTAAGACTCACTGAGAAACAGTAGGTGACAGCAAGGGGAACAGTGCTGGGGAGACCACTGAGGAAAAGGAGGACTAGAACAAAACCTGAAGAAAAATGCAGTTAAAGAAAAGGCATTTCAAAACTGTTCAAAGAGATTTTCAATGCTCAATACCAAAAACCAGGAAGTATTTAAGGGGATGCCAGTGTTAATTAGCTTTTTATAATCCATCCACAACATATACATACTGTAACAGTGCACTGTACCTCATAAATATATGCAATTAAAAATAAAAGTGTAATTTGAAAATAAAAAGGAAGGTCAAAAGGGAGAAAGAAGAAACCGTTCTAGAAGGTAAGAGAGTACATCCAAAATCTCATAAGCCCAAAAAAAAGCTGCTCAAGACAAAGAGGCCGTGTGATGCCCAAGGCCCCAGAGTGCGGTCCAACAGGACAAGGGGTCAGGTGGCATCTCTGAGGGTACCATTCAGGACAGGGAACAGAACGGAATCCAGGCAGCAAAGAGCCAACCGAGGAGAAAATGGGTACAAGCAGAGACATGAGCCAAAAATATTCTTTCCAAAACTTTGGGGGTCAAGACTCAAAGAGACAAAATAGCTCTGGGATGGGGAGTGAATAGGATGGAGAAAGCTTATGATGTAACAGAACGCAGTTGGAGCGGAGGATACCACAGCCCTGATCTCATCACTGATTAGCAAAGATGAGACTATTGCTTACAAAGCTGTGTCAGTCTTAGGGCGGCTGTCTAGTTTACTCCTAGTACACAGTAGGCTCCAACAGTCCAAATCAGTCACATTACAATCCAGAGATACAATGTCACCATCAGGATTGAGGACAACTGAATGTCCGTGACATTTCTAAAAGCATTCACGCCATCTCAGTTCAGCCTCTCTAAGGAGGCAGGTGAGAGATACGTGCTCTTCCCTTCTTTGTGGGTAAGAAAACAGAGTTGAACAACTTTTCCAGGATCAGAGACACAATTACGTAAACACTGGCCTCGTATGAGAGTTGTTTGGCCCCGAAAGAGGCCAAAATAATGAAAATGGCTATTCAACATATGGCCAGTGGAGGTTTGCGGCGGAGACAGGGAGCAACGAAGGGAAAAAAGACAAACTGTAAATCCAGCCTTTCTGCTGTTAGAGATGCTCAAAAACAAAACAGCTGTATAAGCAAACAGCAGTTCCTCGTATCATCAAATTGCGTATGCCTACCTACTCCTCTCCCTTTACACATCAGAGCTGGAATTCTCATGCTAAAGCAAAAATTATCTCTTCTACTTTATTATTTCTCAAATGAATGGCTCCTGAAATATAACATTTCAACAGAAGTGAAATGTCGTTTTCTCTAAATTCAGATAAAAATGTAAAAACGGCATGTGGTAGACACGGTGGACACATATTTGTATCAAGTAAAGTTTTCCTTGAAGACTGACTTCTAAGTAAAAAGCCATACAATCCCTAAAACTTAAATGAAAGAATAGGTTGGGCCCAGTGGCTCACGCCTATAATCCCAGCACTCTGGGAGGCCGAGGCAGATGGATCATTTGAGGTCAGGAGTTCGAGACCACCCTGGCCAACATGGTGAAACCCAGTCTCTACTAAAAATATTTTTAAAATTAACTGGGTGTGGTGGTAAGCGCCCGTAATCCCAGCTACTAAAGAGATTGAGGCAGGAGAATCGCTTGAACCCAGGAGGTGTAGGTTGCAGTAAGCCAAGATCATGCCACTGCACTCCAGCCTGGGCAACAGAGGGAGACTCTGTATCAAAAACAAAAAAAGAACAAAAAAATCAATAATTTCTGTCTTTGTTTCTGAGATGTGCCATCTCTGAAATACAAACGAAATTCTAATTGAAATTACAGGTACATGATTTATTCCTAAACTACAGACTATGAAAGCTTTGTATGGAGGACACGGTAATAATTCTGAGAAACTGCTATTTAAGGAAAAAAATCTATGGTAAACAGTAAAAAGGTAAAGATATTTTTATAAAATAAACAACTTCTGCCTAAATTCTATCTGTAACAACATCTTTCAAATGTAATGCACTCAGAAATACCTCTCTAGAGGCTTTAGGTAGCAAGGTCCAACAGCTTATGTCATCTTAGGGCATCAGGTCGCTCATTAATTCCTCCTCTGGAAGTATCTGTGGTACAGGATGATTTCTTACTACCAGATGACTGGAGTGCTGAATTTCTAAGACTATATGCAACATCACATGAGACTATAAAGCAGAAACTTCAGCCATTACCCCTGCTACTAACCTTTCATTTCAGACTAAGAAGAGAGAAATGTACACTAGGATACCCACAAAAGCTTACTGCCATTTGTTCTAAAGTTCTAGGGCTACTACAAGAAAATCTGAAGTTACCACGACAGGAGGCTGTGTAGGAAGCAGCGCAGGTCTGTGGTCCTTCATCCTGCCCCTCTCGGTGCTCTCTCTCCTCTGGTCCCCCACACCACGACACATCAGTGGACCTCCTCGCCGTCCTCCCCGCCTGGAGCTGTAGCGTCCTTGTTTATGCTGTCGCTCCCTTTCTTCAAATTCAAGCAATGCTGCCTTGGCCTCTGCTGAAAGCTCTATGTGAAAAAATGTGTATGTGTTAGTTACTTTCCGAGAGCCCAAACTGGAGGTCTAGGGAGAGAACAGGAAAGAATGATGTGACAATGAAACTCTGCCACAGCATGTGCTTCACCCGCAGTAAACACCCAACTAGCAGTGGCAAGTACGATACAACCAGCAACACACACAACCCACTAGTGAGATCCGATAAATAAGAACAGGCTTTCCTTTATGACACAATGCAAGTGTTAACAATAAATTTTAAATTATTTTCATTTGAGACCACTGATATGTGCTGACTGAGGCTAAAAAGAAGCTGAAGTGAAAGGTAGCCACTGCCCTCACACTACAAGGCATTTTGCAGTCACATCTTCCCCCCCCCCCGAGACAGAGTCTCACTTTGTTGCCCTGGCTAGAGCACAGTGGCGTGATCTCTGCTCGCTGCAACCTCCACCTCCCAGGTTCAAGCAATTCTCCTGCCTCAGCCTCCCAAGTAGCTGGGACTACACAGGTGCACACCGCCACGCCGGCTAATTTTTTTGCATTTTAATAGAGACGGGGTTTCACCATGTTGCCCAGGCTGGTCCCGAACTCCCGAGTTCAGGCAATCCATCCGCCTCAGCCTCCCAAAGTGCTAGGATTACAGGCGTGAGCCACCGCGCCCAGCCTGCAGTCACACCTTTTACTGATGGTGCATGACATAAGTCAGAAGTTCTACCAGTCCTACAGCAGTATGATTTTCTTACTGAAGCCAGTAGAGCTATTAACAGCATGCGATGGCACATAGACGCAAGAACACAAATTCCTGATCATTCTCACCTAAAAACAAAACTATTAATGAACTCACTCCGAAATCAAGGTGATTTCATAAAGAATAAAAAACTCAATTTAATACATATCATTTCAATTTTTTATATTTATTTTCTTAAAACTTTACTGTGAAGCCTTCTCATATGCATGCACACTGATAGAGAAGCCAAATCAAATGAGAGCAAAGACACATGAGAAAACACTCATGCAAACACGTGTGGAGTGTCCAGCAGCTGCTCACTGCTCTGCCCAATGCTTTAGGGATACAGAAAATATGGGCACTGGCCCTAAGAAACTTCAGATGGCACATTCTTCTAGGTTCCTAAAGGGAAACGAAAATGATTTAGCTACATATGGTCCTTTTACAACACTAGCTAAATTGGGACAACAGATCTTACACCACATTTTCTAAAAATGTCACTGAGTATATTATACCAAGACACCTTCTCCTGCCTTCTTCCCCAGCCAAGGGTAAGCTTTCAATATTACCAGAGTCTACCTTCTACCTTCGATCCCAACATCATCTCCAAACTCCTCCAAAATCTCTAAGTCACATTTTTCTTGAAATTGTTTATATGGTACCCCTCTCTCCTTCAAATAAAACTAGACCCCATTTGAAAGAAAATTTAATCTCTTCTTAACCTGCATAGACTTTTATTCTAATCTTGACTACATGATTAGTTCACACACACATTTTATGCAGTGAATCAGCAATTATTTTTCTAGTGGTTCTGAGTGTCAAGATTAATTTCACTATCCTCAGTAATAAAATGGTTTCAAATGACATCTTTAATCAGCAAGTAAAAATGCTTTCCTCCAATTGAGACAAGCTGTCACAAAAGGTCACCAAAATATGACAGGATGGAAATTACATTTGTAACTTCAACTGAAATGTTAATTTCCCTTTAAGTGTTTTCTGAACTATGTCCAGATTCTAAAGAGATACATACCTCAATGTAACAAAGTTTTACACTGCACTGTCCCTTTCTAAAATGTTAAGAAAAATATATTTGCATGCAAATAATTTTATAATAGTTGAAATACATATAGAATACACAATTTGTTTGGCAAAATAAAAATAACAAATGACAGTCTGACATTTTTTTAAAAGACAACTGAATCAAGAAAATTTTAAAGGCCCTGCAAATACAAGGACCATTAAGTATAAACCCTTGGACAGTGAGCTATTGCTGGCATTAGCAATTCTGAATTGTTTGTTACTACCGAGAAATCTCTTTCCCACAGATCCTCTGAAATTAATGATATTATTTCAAGAGAATATTCTGTGGGTGTACAAGCAGGTTCTTTAGGCTACAGCAATAAAAAACAACATGTAACACGTGCCAATGAAACTCAGAATAAAATAATCTGGAAGCTACTCACAGATAATGAATTAAAAATAAATGCAGTCTTTCTAACTAAAATAAATGCAGTCTTTCATTTATGGCTTACATTGCTTTCTAAGGCAATCCAAGGGCCGCCTCCTAGACAAAAAGAGAGCTCTCAACTTGCAGGACTGGCAATTGAGGGACAGTGGTCAGTGACCCCATCTTCAGAAATGGCGACTGGCATCTTCACAGTGAACCATTCCTTACACATGCCTACTCTGTAGCCCGGCTCAACTGAGCTCCAGGAGGGAGTTCAGCACTTACACCCTACGACATCCTCTGTATGTAATGAATTAATTTATTTCCTAGGTATGTAGTTCTGTACCATCCTTGGGAAAACTGAGAACACTGTCACTCAAATCTTTTTCTGTAAGGTTTAATTTCCACAATCCTGATAGAGCAAAAAAAAGCTAGTCAATTAAGATCTTAACCTAGATGAAAGCCCAGAATTCTACTTCTAATCCAACCTGCATTCAAAATACCAATCAACAACTGTGCATAAAACTGTTCCTTAACTGCTGAGGCTGTCATATATATGAATGTTTTTCACAGAGATGTGAATGTGAAAAAAGACTAAAAGTAACCAAAACTCCCTCCTAGATGGGAAGAGAACTCGTTTCACATGTAAACTTTTAGAGTCAGAAATTGGGGATACCAGTGCATCATTTGATTCTGCCTTTTAAAGAATGAAGTGTTCTCAACACTAACAATGATATCAGCGAAAACAAAAAAAAAAGTACACCTCATATAAGACAACAGGTACTCTGGTGGCAAGATATTTTAATCCCATTACAGAGTAGGCAAACAGCTTTACACAATCAAATAATTATTTCTACACAGAACCTGAGACTGTTCAGGTTTTTTTATTTTGATCTCTAGGAGCACACAAATAAACTGATGTGTAAAAATGTATTCAAATGTCTAGTTTACCAAATACTGAGGCATTATCTCTTTTTCAATATATATTTCCTCAGATGTAAAATTCATCTTTTGTTTGGGGGGAGGTGCTGAAGGTAACAACAGAATTCACTGTTTTAGGAAACCAATCTTTTGACGGACAGAAAAATCCTCCTTTGTGTTGGGAAAAATCCTAACTTTACAGTTATCTGAAACTCATGTTTCCAAGCACCAAGCTTTCTTAAGTAATACGGAACAGAAAAAGGCACTTTTAACTATGGTTTCACCTGCCCTATCATCTTGCCAAACAACCACATTCTACACAAATGCAGTTAAGTGCTTTTTTATTGTTTCCGAGAATGGTCACTAGTCAAGCTGTATATGTTTATAGCTACTCTGCCTCTAAGGGTCTCATACTCTTCCCCCATAATTCCAAGGAGAGGACTTGCCCACCACAAACCAACCTTTCCAGCTTCTTGTCCCAGAATTACATGAACACAAAGTTTCCAGATGCCTTAAAAAGCAAAACAGATTTAATACAAGTTATTTAAATACACAAAATTGTCAATGACCTTGGAAAGAACAAAATGAGGGAAAAGTCCTGAGAAGAAGGAGATGCAGGACTGAAACAGACACTAAGCACACATGCAAGCTGGCCATCACTGCAGAACAAGGATGTTACTAGTGGTTGGGTGGAGGGACAATGAACAGGGATGAGATGACGCAGCTGGAAACCACGGAGGTGGGAAAGGCAGAGAGGCACCACAAATCAGGGCAGGGTGGTACAGAAGAGGGAAGACGAGCCATGAAATCCACAGCCGGCCCACAGGGAGCAGACTACAGAGTTGGGGAAAGGCCCCCATTTGTAATGTTGTCTAGCAAGTGAATTAATAGTCTTCGAACTTGTAGCTACCTGGGGAGTTCTCAGTGACTATGCTTTTATACATCATGTTTTAAATGTATGTAATCAAAGCCACAGCCCAGATAACAAGACCCAACAAAAGAAGCAGTAGTGATGACTAATCCTTCTCTTCCTCCATCCCTCCCCAGTTCAGGAAGCTTTATGCCTTCCAGGTGGTGGCTGTGGGTTGCCCTTAGAATTCCTTAGTATTCTGCCAGGTATGGAGAGCTTTCCTTTGTCCATCTCATCCCAAGCCAAGACTGACATGTCTCTGCTCAAGTAGACTGTTCTGTGATATTACCAATTCCTCCTGTTGATGTATTTTGTTTATTCCCATCCTTCTGTTTTAAGACCTTCGCTCCATCTTTCACCTAAGGCCAATGCCAGACTCTATTTCTTAGAAATTAAAGATGCTTCTAAGAAATCTGCTTCAGCTCAACTGGCAACTTCATATCATAACTTGAAAAAAGTCTAGGGAAATCTTGGGCCACAAGATGGAGTAGTAGTAAACTAGACCACAAAGAAAAAGAGAACAAAGATTCTAGAAGAATCTCTCTGAACAATCTTGCCTAGTAAATTAAGATAATATTGGTTGACTACTGCTAACTTGTGCATCTTTGAAGCTTAGTGTCCTCCCACAGAATTCGTATCTGCTACTTAAAGATACAGGCTCATGTTTTGGACAAAAAAAAGACTATGAATAATGGTTTTAAAAAGTAATTAATCATGAAAGGAAGTCTTGATTCTTATCTAGACCAAGACCAGATGGCAGGCAGAGCCCCTGTGTCCTCCCGCCCTCCTGCCTGCCCTCCTCCTTGGAAGGACAATATCCCAGTGGTTCTGGAAGCACCAGTGCAGGAGCAGCATTGCGTGGGAACTCATTAGAAATACAACTTTCTAGGCCAAGAGCGGTGGCTCACGCCTGTAATCCCAGCACTTACGGAGGCCGAGGCGGGTGGATCATGAGGTCAGGAGTTCAAGACCAGCCTGGACAATATGGTAAAACCCCGTCTCTACTAAAAATACAAAAACTAGCCGGGCGTGGTGGCACGCACCTGTAGACCCAGCTACTCGGGAGGCTGAAGCAGAAGACTCAGTTGAACCTGGGAGGCGGTGGTTGCTGTGAGCCAAGATTGTGCTACTGCACTCCAGCTTAGGCAACAAAGCGAGACTCTGTCTCAAAAACAAAACAAAAAAAATACAACTTTTTTGGGCTCTACCCTATATCTAATCAATCAGAGAAGCTGGGAGTAGGTCCCAAAATCTGTGTTTTAACAAGTCCTCTGAGATTCTAACGCTCACTCAAATTTGGAATCACTGCTTTATTCCTTGCAGTGGACATTGAAAAACACTGTATAATGAGGGGTAGGGTCGCTATTAAAAATCTCCGTGAATCAGCAGCAGTCTGTAGTAGACCTTTCACACAGCAAGCTTTGCTCAGAGTGATTATTTCTACAAATGAGTCAACTTGTCTCATTAAAGTCAGAGGAACTGCAGAAAACACAAAAAAAGATAGCTATGAAGACACTAAAAGGTACAAAATATAAACCAGTCTTGTCCAGAATTCGCCCTGACAACCTCAGGGTCTTGGGAAGGGTCAACCTGGCCCCATAGCTACCATCCCCATGCCACCTTTTCAAGACGAGCCAGGAACCACAGTAGGTACAAGAGCAGCTCTAGGCCACTGACTCAAAAAAAAAATTTTTTTTAAATTATCTTAAACATTTTATTCAAGCATTTTAAATCCATAAACAGCAATGATTTTAAAGAATGAGTTTTACAGTACCATAAACAGCACTCACTCCAAAGTCCAGCCCACTCTCCGGATGGCAGCCGCAATTACCTAGTCAACCTTCTTTGCCTACTTTGATTAATTACAGCAATACTATGGAGGAAGTTGAAATGAGAGTGAAGGAGGATGGGAGACAGGCAAAAAAGTTACCCAAAGTTTCTGGAATGTTCCTTCTCTCTCTAGTTACATCTGAGAGCCTAATAATTGTTCCTTCTTTCCTTTCAGTTTTGAAACGTAATCGTCCAGATTCTTCATCATCTTCTTCTTCTTCATCTGATTCTTCTTTGATGTCCTTTTGAAGTTCCAATGTTTCCATACCTCCCTATATTGCAGACACACAAGGCAAAAAAAGGACAGTAAGTTCATATTCTTTTGAATTAAATATTAAAGAATGCTAAAATATTTAATTGTTTATATTTAAGATGTAAAAAATACTGCAAAATGTCCTGTTAAAAGGCCACATGAAATCCTAAGCTGACTCCAGGAGAAAATAACCTTAAACATTAACAGTTAATGTTCAAAAAAAAAAAAAAAAAAAAAAAGGTCAAATTCTTGCTTGCAATTAATAGACAAAGTCCTACACATCATTGCTGCTTACACGTCTGAAAATAAACAAATTCCAAAAATTCCTGCTGGACTTATTGCTTTGAGTTTAATACAGATCATAGTGAAATTCAATGTATTAATTAAACTAACACTAAAGTTCTATGAGTTTATTGTAACTTAAAAGCTCAACATTTTATAACTCTGACCCCACCTACCTTCCCCTTCACTGCCAGACAAGCAGTCCAAATGTGCCGTTGTACTGATGTAGCCTCCAAAATCCTTTCATCATTTCTCACTCCTTTTTACTTCAATCTCACTGTCTAGAGTTAATTTATCACTATCTTTGACTGAGACTACTGAAAAGGAGAAACTTTTTTTCTTCAGTCATGTCGTCACACTAAAACCAGCTTTTATCTGAAATTTTATTATATCAGTATTCCCTACAAAAATTTTCCCTAACCCCAGCCCAAATTAAAAGTAATTTCTTTGTGGACAATTCTTACTGCCAAGTATCACTCATGTTCCTAGTGAAAGAATCACCTCTCACCTCAGATCAGTCTCTGTGACCCACTCTTAGACATAAAATAAGTACCTACAGAGAGCAAGGTTAATTTAGATACTTTTTATCAATGTAAGGAGAATATATTTGCTCCTTTAGTCTCATGATTTGTAATATGTAAATGTTATTTACTCTTAATAGAAGTAACAGTGAACTTTATTAGAAAATGCACAAGAAAAAAATGAAAACAAACCAATGACACAATCATTTTATATTCTTGCCTTTTTCAGTATTTTCTGTGTAAAAAGATCAACTACAAATGCACACTCTACTATAAATCCTCCCAGTGGAAAAAGATCTTCCGGAGTGCAAATGCCTGAACAGCAGGAGATGACAGTAAACTACAACTTTCACCTTAAGCCTGACAATTAAAATACCCCCACTCAGTATGCTGACATCCAGCATACCGTAGAATTTTAAAGTACCAAAATCTCAGGATTTTTGCTGGTTTGATACCATTATTTCTGTACTACTGAGTTTTTGAAATTAGAATGGATGCCTGCAAGGTACGTGCTGCACCACACTTTCCAACAGAACCAAAGCCAGCTTCCTTAGGACGTCTCTTCTCCGCTCCCATGATGCTCTAGAGCAGCACTTCTCCAATTCAATGCCCAGTCATCAGTGGGAATCATGTTGAAAAGCAGATTCTGACTCAGCCGATTCAGGGTGGGGCCTGGGGTTCTGCATTTCTAACAAGCTCCCAGGTGACGCCAACATTTCAGGTCCACAGACTACACTGAGTAGAGTAGCAAGGCCAAAAGGGAGGCAATGAAATCACTACCAACAAAGCAAAGATTCTACAAAATCATCTTCAATTCAACTATTAACAACTGTAAGCACAGTTCAAAGACTTTCCAAACAAGTTTAATGTAAAACAAGACAGCACGGAAATTAATATAGCTTATTCTGCATCCAAATCTCCATCTAAGAAATCTAAAGAGGATAAAGATGAGTTGAAAATTGTTTCTTCCTAGATATTTACCCTAGAGAAATGATACCTTATGTTCAAATAGACCTATAGGAAAATGTTTATTCTATTCAGGATCACTACAACTGGAAACACTTAAATGTCCTTCAATGAATGAATGGATAAACTCTTGTACATCCAAACCACAGAATGCTACTTTGCAATAAAATGGAATGGCCTATTGACATAACAGGGATAAAACCATAAAGGCATCATTATACTGAGTAAAACAAGTCAATCTCAAAAGGTTATACACTGCAATGATTCCATTTATATGATATTCTCCAAGGAACAAAATTACACTGGTAACCAGTGGTTAGGAAAGAAGGAAAGGTATGGCCACAAAAGGATAGTACAAGGAATATTTTTGAGTGATGGAACCATCCTAGAATGCAAACTTCTGGTCCAAATCTTGGGGCTCAGTTAATCCTTGAACTACATCAAAGATTAGGGAAACTAAACTGACAAACCGCCAAACACGGCTGATACCACTTGCTTAACTGCAGACCATTTGACAACATTCACTAAGCTAGACTTAATTCTTCAGCCTCTTATTCTAAATACGGGGCTTAAAAAATCCATCTCCCTTGACCATATGGTTTAGAAAATTAACCTCTCTGCCAAAACGTTGACCTCCTGTATAATTTTTTTATTCCCTGAGATGGAGTCTTGCTCTGTTGCCCAGGCTGGAGTGCAGTGGTGCGATCTCAGCTCACGACAACCTCTGCCTCCCAGGTTCAAGCAATTCTCCTGCTTCAGCCTCCCGAGTAGCTGAGATTACAGGCGTCCACCACCACGCCAGGCTAATTTTTGTATTTTTAGTAGAGACGGGGTATCACTATGTTGGTCAGGCTGGTCTCGAAATCCTGACCTCGTGATTTACCCGCCTCGGCCTCCCAAAGTGCTGGGATTACAGGCCTGAGCCACCACGCCTGGCCTTCTGTATAATTTTTAACAAATATTACCTAGTATATGCCATTGACAAGCTACATTCCACTGATGGGTAGTGTGCTGCTACAATATAAAAATCAAACTATCCTAAGATTATGTTGTGTAAACATTTAAATGTGCATGTAAATCTTTCATTTCACTACAGACATTGACAAAAATAGTCAAAGGTTTGATTTTTAGTTACTGATTTATTGTGAAAACCTGAAAGATTTATTTTTAATCCTTAATACAGACTGCATATGAAAATCACCATCAAAGTACTTAAAAAAACAGAGAGGTCCACTTAGGCTTTATTTCGTAAATGTAGAAAGAACTGGAAAAGCAAAGAGGGAACAATACTCAGACTTGTATATATTTTGAAGTTCTCCAGCTAATTCTGAAATGAAACTATGATCTCAGTGTTCTGAAAGAAAATTCAATATTCTATCCCAAAATCTAAACAGAAACAATGGGTAGTTCTCTGAAACACATACACCACACACACACACACACACACACACACACACACACACACAAATCTATATATAGAGAGAGAGAGTGCGAAAGAGAAAACATTGCTTACAAAAAGCTCACTAAGTTTTTAATGCTTATTGATAGAATTATTGATACATCATCAAATAAAAATGAAAGTCTTTCTACCAACAGTGAAAATTTATGGGTTGGAAAGACTAAGCAAACTGCGCAAAAATTAGAAGAAAAAGAATTACAGACCAGTGTCCTTCATTAATACAGAAACAAAATCTTTTTTAAAAGTAAAAGTACACAGAATCTCACCAAATATAAAAAGGATAATACATCACAACCAAGTGGGGTTTATCCAGAAACATGAGGTTAACACTCAAAAATCAGTCAAATCTTACCTGAAGAATCCCAAATCTATGGAGATACTCCTCGTCCTCCTCCTCCAGGCGGTGGGGCTTAAGTTGCTTTCCTCCCCTCTCCCCAGAACCCCATCCCCTTAAGGTAGCCTACACTTAGTGACTTGTTTCCAAAGAACTGAATAAGGAAAGAGAAAGCAACATTACAATGAAGAAAACTGGCAGACACTGCCTGACCCAAATGACCAAGGTGGGCATTGCCAGGGGCGTTGTGGATGTCACGCGCCCAGTGGCACAAGGGTTCCATAGTGTTCTTTCCAAAATCCACAACCTCAAGCTAATCATGAAAAAAGCGTCAAACAAACTGAGATTGGGAGACATCGTACAGGATACTCAGCCAGCACTTCCTAAAGCTGTCAAGGTCATGAAATACAGGGAAACACTAAGAAACTGTCACACAATAAAGGGGAATGGAGAGACAACGATGGGTTATGTGGCTTGGGTCCTAGACCAGTGAGAGGCCATGAAGAGAAAAACCAGTCAAATGGAAATAAAATCTGGAACATGGTTCATCATTTTTTTAAGTTAATTTAATTCACAATAAGGAATAAAAGCCATATAATTATCTCAATAGATGCAAAAAAGAAGCATCAACAAAATTCAATACCCATTTCTGATTTTTAAGAAAATCCCAGCAAACTCAAAATAGAAAAGACCTTCTTCAATCTGATATAAAAACGTACAGCTAGCATACTTAATGATGAAATAAACATTTTCCCCCTAACATCAGGAACAGGCAAGAATGTCTGTCCTGAATGTTTGTAGTCACAGAGTACCGGAGGTCAATGATACAAAAGAAAGAAAGAAGTGGATATAGATTGAAAAGGAAGAATTTTAAAACTGTCATTATTAACAGGCAATATGATTATTAAGATGTTAGTGTCTCCCAATATGATTTAAAAACACTATCCATTCTCTATCAAAATCCTAACCAGACTTTTAAGTAGTTATTCACAAGTCCATTCCACAATTTATACAGAAATTCAAAGGACCATGAATAGCCAAAATAATTAAAGGAAGAATAAAATTAGTGGATTTACACAACATGCTTTCATGTTACAGTAATCGAGACTGTATAGTACTGATACAGGGATACAAAAACAACAGAAACAACAGAAAAGAGAACCAGAAAGAGACTAAAACCTAATTTTATTGTCAGGACAAGCACTGTGGCACTCCAAAGGGAAAGGAAAGTCATTACAACAAATAGTGGTGAACAATTAGAAAAACGTATGGAAAAAACGGAATCTCATACCACACACACACACACACACACACACACACACGCACATATTGAGATAGATCATAATCTTAACTAAAATTAATACTGTAAAGTGTCCAGAAGAAAACAAGATAATAACTTTGGAGTAAACAAAGATTTCTTAGGTCACAAAATTCTTCATACTTCAACAAAATTAAAATTTTCTGCTCATGAAAAGACACATTTAAGAAAATGAGGCCAGGCATGATAGCTCACGCCTGTAATCCCGGCACTTTGGGAGGCCAAGGCGGGCAGATCACTTGAGGTCAGGAGTTCAAGACCAGCTTGGCCAACGTGGTGAATCCCTGTCTCTACCAAAAATATAAAAAATTAGCCAGGTGTGGTGGTACGTGCCTGTAATCCCAGCTACTCAGGAGGCTGAGGCAGGAGAATCACATGAACCCAGGAGGCAGAGGGTGCAGTGAGCCGAGATCATGCCACTGCACTCCAGCCTGGGCGCCAGAGTGAGAGACTGTCTCAAAGAAAAAAAGAAAATGAAAACACAAGCCACAAACTCAGAGAAAGTATTTGTAATACAAATATGTAATATGTAATTATCTGCCAATGGAATGATACCCAGAATATACAGACAACTATCTCTATCTAGAATATATGCAGTATGTATGCATACATATTCTCCATAGAGAAGATACATGTAGAAAATACATGTATAGACAGCATATCCTATGAAAAATATATAGGATATATATATATATAGCATATATAGAAACAAATAAAAAGACAACCCACTTTTTTTTGAGTGAGAGACTAAAACTAGAAGCAAAGAAGATATACGGAAGTCCAATCGCACATGGAATGGTGCTCAACATCACTAGAGGTCAGACAAATGGAAACTAAAACCACGATGACACACTCACTAGAAGGATTAAATCAAGAGATTGGCAACATCAAATGATGAGGAACAATGGGGACTCCCCCACAGTACCGGTGGGAGTGCCAAATGGTACAGCCGCTTTGGAAAACCAATAGCAGTTTGTTATAAAAGTAAACATACCTCTAGACCGTCTCAGCAATTCCACTACTTGTTAATAACCAAGAGAAACAAAAACATACATCCACAAAAAGATGGATAATATGATCCTTTTAGTAGCTTTATTCATAATAACAAAAAAACTGGAAACAACCCAAATGTCTATCATTGGGAGAATGAACAAATGGGGTACATCCATAAAATGGAATAAATTATTAATACAAACAACTACTTGGATGAATCTCAAAAACATGCTGAGCAACAGAAGCAAGACACAGGAGCGCACACACACTATATGACTACATTTAGGTGATGTTCCAGACTAGGAAATGCCAATCTAGGTATAGAAATAAGAACGCTTTACTCTGAGGAGTCAGGACTGAACAGACAAAAACATTCTGTGTAATGGAACTGTTCCTTATCAACCAAGGGATGGTAACTTGGATGTATACATGTATCAAAACTTACTGTACACTTTACATCTATGCTTATCTCTAAGTGTAAACATTATCACCATTTCACAAGTATTTTAAATGGTGCAAATATGTTCTTAAAGCTTCTCTCATTTCTTCCTCCACACATGCCAAAACTATCTGAAAATGGCAAGTCTTTTTAAATAACTATGTTAGAAGACAATAGCATAACTAGCACTAATGTGGCCGCATAACTTAAAGGACTGATATTTAGTCTTTATAATTAGATCTAACTTGTTTCAAATATAATGATTTCTCTATATGAACCAAGGAAGAACATTAGTTAAATAAAAGGAGTCACCTAAAATAGGCTTTTCAATTAAAATTAATTAATTGCTTTTACGTTCTATAATTAAGATTCTAATATAGACCTTAACAGAGCTCCTAGAATGAAGTCATCTGGAAAACCGCAACACCCTTTCTGCCAGTCTTAAGCACTGCAGACCAAAGCGTGCGGCAACACAGATGGAGCACGACAGGATGCTCAGCAACAATGCAGATATTTAGGAAAGGGAGTCCAGGAACTAGGAAGACACCAAAACAGACGGATATGTGGCACATTAAAAATGGTACTCCTCCCTGAGGACTACACAGTTTATTTAGACTTCTAAAAAAGATGGATCACAAGCCCTCCAAAACCAAATCCTACAAAAGTTGAAAAACTAGCAACTTCTACTTCTCAGCACTTAAAACAGTATTATGCGCATGAGTTCCCAATAATTATCTCATTGACTAATATTCTACATTGCAGCCGGGAAAAAAAAAAAGCCCCAAATATTTATTGCTAGTGGAAAAGACCAGCACATCACCAGCCTCCAGGAAGGACAACTGAAAGTCCTAAGATCAAGAGCATCACAAAGAACCTGCCGTCATCACAAAAGCAAGCAACATAAACAAAGTAAACTAAAACCATCAAGGAAAGGATAAAAAAAGTAAATATACGAATACCTTTTAAAAATATTTTTCAACAGTAAATTTAAAATTAAATTATGAGATACACAGTTTAAAAGTAAAAAGTAAATAATACATCTAGCAGATGGTATAAAAAAGACAAAATACTTAATATGGATGAGCTCTTACTTTCTGCTAGAAAGATTCATACTGAAAACAACCCTTAGGAAGTTTCATGTGAGAGTGTTAACAGCAAAAAAAGAAAAAAAATCACAAGAGTGAAACAAATGCAACTTCTAGCTCTTTGCCTTCCAAATTCAAGGGTCGGCGTTTAACCACCTTATGTTTCCCTGTCTTTTCATATTTAAAATGGAAAAAGAATGTTTCTTTACTTATAAAAGTTATTTTGTTTACAGCAAAAAAAATTTTTTAATCAGAAAATATTGGAATACAAAGACTACATAATTCCACCATTTAGTAGTAACCATTATTACCATTTCCATCTGTAACTACATAGACTTTTTTTTTTTTTTTTGAGAATTACACACACATATTTAGATTTGCAGTTACAGGGGGAGCTGAAGGGAAGAATTCTATCATCTTGCTCTTTACACTTAATGCATCACGAGCACCTTTCCAAGTCAAACAGAACTAAGACAACACTTGGTATACTGCATTACACTTTAAGGTTAGGCCATGATTTAGTCTTTTATACATTGGTTCCATTTATTTTCAATGCTGCAAACAAATACTTGATACATATACCTTTGAACACAGATTAATTCTTTTGGATAAATTTGTTGAAGTGGAATCGTTGAGTCCAAGGACAAGAGCTTTAAAGCTTTTAATACTGTCAAGAACGGTGAAGAGTATAAGATTTTACTCTACTTGCAAGCTAACAAGTTAGTTGGCCACCATTTCACGGAAGCTGTAAGAAAGCTAAGACTCTTCTTCAGAAATAAGGAGACTAGGAGAATGTTATCTGTATCACTAGCAGTAGCATTCTGCACCAGCTCCAAGAGGCCCCACTCCCAACTGGGCCGTGTGAAGAGAGCCAGGTGACCCTGCACACATAGGAGGTTGTGTTACAGGAAGGACTTCTCTGCACAGGAAACCCTGAATGTGTCACAATGGGCAGTGAGCAAGCCTGTCCTTGACTCCAGAGGAAGACACTGCATCTGTAGCTGTCTGCTACACCAGAATCCTCTAAAAGATATTCCGGAACAAAGGACAGGCAGTGATTTGCTCGCTTTGCTCACAAAACCTGCAGCTAAATGAAGGACCCTCAGAAAACTGTCTCCTGACAATGTTTCCAAAACGCTCCCTCAAGTGAATCAGACTACATCTGATCAATAATTCTGAGGTCTGTTAATATTAAAGTAGGTTAAAATTCTCCATTTCCTTTTAATTTTTACTGAATATATTTTCATACACCTATTGTTCATTTGCTTAATCAAGTCCTGAATTACCGTCCCACATTATTTGTCCTTCTTTTTCTCCCTCCTCCCCCACACAAGAGACACTGAAAATCAAAGGAAAAAAAAAATTTTTTTTTTTTTTTTGGACAGAGGGTCTCACTCTGTCACCCAAACTGGAGGGCAGTGGCGCAATCACAGCTCACTGCAACCTCCACCTCCTGGGCTCAAGTGATCCTCCAACCTCAGCCTCCTGAGTAGCTGGGACCACAGGTGTGTGCCACCACACCTAGCTAATTTCTTGTATTTTTGGTAGAGATGGGGCTTTGCCATGTTGCCCATGTTGGTCTCCTGAGCTCAAGTGACCCGTCCACCTAGGCCTCCCAAAGTGCTGGGATTACAGGCATAAGACACAGCACCCAGCCAGGTCACCATTTTTTATAGTAGCCCTCTTTTGTTTTAATATATTAATGAGGACTGTCCAGGAACTGAAGTTAAAAACACCTAGAACTAGAAGGCACTTGCAGAAGGTACCCAGGCAATGATAATACTTGTTAACATTCTTATTCTTTAACTGCCTTGTAATAAAAGTTTACGTAACCATCATTTGAAAACTGAAATCTACAAAACCTTTCCCTATTTTAAGATATGCTACAAATATTATAGAGTATCAGGGAAGAATAAAGAAAATATTGTTATCTAAAAACTAAAATAAATTACAAGGAAAAACAAACAATAAAATTAGTTTTCCAACTTCAAAATACCACAAACATCCAAGCTAAATGAGGAAGTTCGAACCCATCGCAAAGAAGCTAAAAACCTTGAAAAAAGATTAGACGAATGGCTAACTAGAATAACCAGTGTAGAGAAGTCCTTAAATGACCTGATGGAGCTGAAAACCATGGCACGAGAACTACGTGATGACTGCACAAGCTTCAGTAGCCAATTCGATCAACTGGAAGAAAGGGTATCAGTGACTGGAGATCAAATGAATGAAATGAAGCCAGAAGAGAAGTTTAGAGAAAAAAGAGTAAAAAGAAACGAACAAAGCCTCCAAGAAATATGGGACTATGTGAAAAGACCAAATCTACGTCTGATTGGTGTACCTCAAAGTGACTGGGAGAATGGAACCAAGTTGGAAAACACTCTGCAGGGTATTATCCAGGAGAGCTTCCCCAATCTAGCAAGGCAGGCCAACATTCACATTCAGGAAATACAGAGAATGCCACAAAGATACACCTCGAGAAGAGCCACTCCAAGACACATAATTGTCAGATTCACCAAAGTTGAAATGAAGGAAAAAATGTTAAGGGTAGCCAGAGAGAAAGGTCGGGTTACCCACAAAGGGAAGCCCATCAGACTAACAGCGGATATCTCAGCAGAAACTCTACATACAAGCCAGAAGAGAGTGGGGGCCAATATTCAACATTCTTAAAAAAAAGAATTTTCAACTCAGAATTTCATATCCAGCCAAACTAAACTTCATAAGTGAAGGAGAAATAAAATTCTTTACAGACAAGCAAATGCTGAGAGATTTTGTCACAACCAGGCCTGCCCTACAAGAGTTCCTGAAGAAAGCACTAAATGTGGAAAGGAACAACCGGTACCAGCCACTGCAAAAACATGCCAAATTGTAAAGACCATCGATGCTAGGAAGAAACTGCATCAAATAACGAGCAAAATAACCAGCTAACATCATAATGACAGGGTCAAATTCACACATAACAATATTAACATTAAATGTAAATGGGCTAAATGCTCCAGTTAAAAGACACAGACTGGCAAACGGGATAGAGTCAAGACCCCTCACTGTGCTATATTCAGGAAACCCATCTCACGTGCAGAGACACATATAGGCTCAAAATAAAGGGATGGAGGAAGATCTACCAAGCAAATGGAAAACAAAAAAGGCAGGGGATACAATCCTACTCTCTGATAAAACAGATTTTAAACCAAAAAAGATCAAAAGAGACAAGGGCATTACATAATGGTAAAGGGATCAATTCAACAAGAAGAGTTAACTATCCTACACATATGTGCACCCAATACAGGAGCACCCAGATTCATAAAACAAGTCCTGAGAGACCTACAAAGAGACTTAGACTCCCACACAATAATAACAGGAGACTTTAACACCCCACTGTCAACATCAGACAGATCAACAAGACAGAAAGTTAACAAGGATATCCAGGAATTGAACTCAGCTCTGCACCAAGCGGACCTAATAGACATCTACAGAACTCTCCACCCTAAATCAGCAGAATATACATTCTTCTCAGCACATCACACTTATTCCAAAATTGACCACACAGTTGGAAGTAAAGCACTCCTCAGCAAATGTAAAAGAACAGAAATTATAACAAACTGTCTCTCAGACCACAGTGCACTCAAACTAGAACTTAGGATTAAGAAACTCACTCAAAACCACTCAACTACATGGAAACTGAACAACCTGCTCCTGACTGACTACTAGGTACGTAACAAAATGAAGGCAGAAATAAAGATGTTCTTTGAAACCTATGAGAACAAAGACACAACATACCAGAATCTCTGGGACACATTTAAAGCAGTGTGTAGAGGGAAATTTATAGCATTAAATGCCCACAAGAGAAAGCAGGAAAGATCTAAAATTGACACCCTAACATCACAATTAAAAGAACTTGAGAAGCAAGAGCAAACACATTCAAAAGCTAGCAGAAGGCAAGAAACAACTAAGATCAGAGCAGAACTGAAGGAGATAGAGACACAAAAAACCCTTCAAAAAATCAATGAATCCAGGAGCTCGTTTTTTGAAAAGATCAACAAAATTGATAGACCGCTAGCAACACTAATAAAGAAGAAAAGAGAGAAGAATCAAACAGACGCAATAAAAAATGATAAAGCGGATATCACCACCAACCCCACAGAAATACAAACTACCATCAGAGAATACTACAAACACCTCTACGCAAATAAACTAGAAAATCTAGAAGAAATGGATAAATTCCGGGACACATACACACTCCCAAGACTAAACCAGGAAGAAATTGAATCCCTGAATAGACCAATAACAGGCTCTGAAATTGAGGCAATAATTAATAGCCTACCAACCAAAAAAAGTCCAGGACCAGATGGACTCACAGACGAATTCTACCAGAGGTACAAGGAGGAGCTGGTACCATTACTTCTGAAACTATTCCAATCAATAGAAAAAGAGGGAATCCTCCCTAACTCATTTTATGAGGCCAGCATCATCCTGATACCAAAGCCTGGCAGAGACACAACAAAAAAGAATTTTAGACCAATATCCCTGATGAACACTGATGCAAAAATCCTCAATAAAATACTGGCAAACTGAATCCAGCAGCACATCAAAAAGCTTATCCACCATGATCAAGTGGGCTTCATCCCTGGGATGCAAGGCTGATTCAACATACGCAAATTAATAAACGTAATCCAGCATATAAACAGAACCAAAGACAAAAACCACATGATTATCTCAATAGATGCAGAAAAGGCCTTCAACAAAATTTAACAGCCCTTCATGCTAAAAACTCTCAATAAATTAGGTATTGATGGGACGTATCTCAAAATAATACGAGCTATTTATGACAAACCCACAGCCAATATCATACTGAATGGGCAAAAACTGGAAGCATTCCCTTTGAAAACTGGCACAAGACAGGGATGCCCTCTCTCACCACTCCTATTGAACACAGTGTTTGAGATTCTGGCCAGGGCAATCAGGCAGGAGAAAGAAATAAAGGATATTCAATTAGGAAAAGAGGAAGTCAAATTGTCCCTGTTTGCAGATGATATGACTGTATATTTAGAAAACCCCATCGTCTCAGCCCAAAATCTCCTTAAGCTGATAAGCAACTTCAGCAAAGTCTTAGGATACAAAATCAATGTGCAAAAATCACGAGCATTCTTATACACCAATAAAAGACAAACAGAGGGCCAAATCATGAGGGAACTCCCATTCACAATTGCTTCAAAGAGAATAAAATACCTAGGAATCCAACTTACAAGGGATGCGAAGGACCTCTTCAAGGAGAACTACAAACCACTGCTCAATGAAATAAAAGAGGACACAAACAAATGGAAGAACATTCCATGCTCATGGATAGGAAGAATCAATATCGCGAAAATGGCCATACTGTCCAAGGTAATTTACAGATTCAATGCCATCCCCATCAAGCTGCCAATGACTTTCTTCACAGAATTGGAAAAAACTACTTTCAAGTTCATATGGAACCAAAAAGGGTCCCACATTGCCAAGACAATCCTAAGCCGAAAAAACAAAGCTGGAGGCATCATGCTACCTGACTTCAAACTATACTACAAGGCTACAGTAACCAAAACAGCATGGTACTGGTACCAAAACAGAGATACAGACAAATGGAACAGAACAGAGCCCTCAAATTAATACCACACATCTACAACCATCTGATCTTTGACAAACCTGACAAAAACAAGAAATGGGGAAAGGATTCCCTATTTAATAAATGGTGCTGGGAAAACTGGCTAGCCATATGTAGAAAGCTAAAACTGGATCCCTTCCTTACACCTTCTACAAAAATTAATTCAAGATGGATTAAAGACTTACATGTTAGACCTAAAACCATAAAAACCCTAGAAGAAAACCTAGGCAATACCATTCAGGACATAGGCATGGGCAAAGGACTTCATGTCTAAAACACCAAAAGAAATGGCAACAAAAGCCAAAATTGACAAATGGGATCTAATTAAAGTACAGAGCTTCTGCACAGCAAAGGAAACTACCATCAGAGTGAACAGGCAACCTATAGAATGGGAGAAAATTTTTGCAATCTACTCATCTGACAAAGGGCTAATATTCAGAATCTACAATGAACTCAAACAAATTCACAAGCAAAAAACAACCCCATCAAAAAGTGGGTGAAGGATATGAACAAACACTTCTCAAAAGAAGACATTTATGCAGCCAACAGACACATGAAAAAATGCTCATTATCATTGGCCATCAGAGAAATGCAAATCAAAACCACAATGAGATACCATCTCATGCCAGTTAGAATGGCAATCATTAAAAAGTCAAGAAACAACAGGTGCTGGAGAGGATGTGGACAAATAGGAACACTTTTACACTGTTGGTGGGACTGTAAACTAGTTCAACCATTGTGGAACACAGTGTGGCAACTCCTCAAGGATCTAGAACCAGAAATACCATTTGACCCAGCAATTCCATTACTGGGTATATACCCAAAGGATTATAAATCATGCTGCTATAAAGACACATGCACATGTATGTTTACTGAGGAACTATTCACAATAGCAAAGACTTGGTACCAACCCAAATGTCCATCAATGACAGACTGGATTAAGAAAACGTGGCACATATACACCATGGAATACCATGCAGCCATAAAAAAGGACGAGTTCATGTCTTTTGCAGGGACATGGATGAAGCTGGAAACCATCATTCTCAGCAAACTATCTCAAGGACAAAAAACCAAACACTGCATGTTCTCACTCATAGGTGGGAACTGAACAATGAGAACACTTGGACACAGGAAGGGGAGTATCACACACCAGGGCCTGTCATGGGGTGGCGGGAGCGGGGAGGGACAGCATTAGGAGATATACCTAATGTAAACGACGAGTTAATGGGTGCAGCACACCAACATGGTGCATGTATACATATGTAACAAACCTGCACGTTGTGCACATGTACCCTAGAACTTAAAGTATAATTTAAAAAAAAAAAGAAAAAAAATACCACAAACAAAAAAGACATGGAATTAACAGGCACCGAATTCCTTGGTTTCTCTCTCAACTATTTACCACCTGGAATGATCTCCATGCAGTGTTCCGTCTACTTCTCTCTCCTTTACTGGCTACTTAGATTTTTCTCAGATGTCTTCTGCCTAAATTACCCCTTTTCAGGTTTAACCTAGCCTGGTGCTAGCTTTGTAATAAAGAGTGCTACAGAATACAGTGATGAACAAGACACACCTAACCTCTACTCTCTGCACACTTTTAATATCTTCTTTAGCTTTGTCTTAGTTCTTGGACATTCTTCTACAACTGGAGAATCTGGGTAAGAGTTCTTTGTATTATTCTGTCCTTTCTCTAAGTTTCAAATTATTTCAAATAGCGAGCGAGAAAGAGAGAGAGAAGAAAGCACACACACAAAAAATCAAATTTAGTTTGGTGGAGGGGGAGAAAGGGTATGTGCAAGAAGTACTTCCGTTTTGTAATGTGCACAGCATACACATTCATAGACTGTCATAGTATTATTCATACTGGGGGGAAAAGGGTAAAGTAAATGTTTTCTGGACTGAGTGTCTAAATCCTTGAAATAACACCTAAAGTAAATGGCCTAAGCCAGTAAATATCAGTTTTCACGGCCTCCTGACAAAAGATGAAAACTGTATTAAGAAAAACTCTTGTGAAATTCTCAGGCTGAAGAATGATTTGTGGCTTGCATGTCTGGCCCACAGCAGCTAGTTCTGGGGTAAGAGAACAGCAACTATTTAACTCTATGCCTCACCCCACCTTTCTCAGTACAAATGCAATCTATCTTTCAAGACCTACCTCAGAGTTCAGAGGTTCACCTCCTTCCATAAAGCCTTGTTGACCACGAACCTCTCTCCCCACGGGGTTTCCTCGGTGAGCTCCTAGCACTGTCTCTGAGCCTCTCTTGGGAGGTTTTACTTTTGTTTTCCCATCACAGGTATTTACAGGTCTTTTTTCTCTCCTATATTAGACTCCAATTTCCTTGAAAGCAGGAATCAAGCTTCATCATCCTTACTTCTTCAACACTAAAAATGCACCTAATTACAGAAACCTTGCAGTATTTGTTGAATGGTCCAAATTAACTGTTACTAATTAAAAAGAATTACAGCACTGCTTTCAAAGCACTAACATATACATCACATTTCTGAACTATTTCCACCCACATCCCCACAAAACATTTACAACACTCTAACACTTAAAGGGCACCTGCTATGCCGAAATCACAGCACACCAGAACTCACTTCCCAAGGAGCCTAGAAAGTTCAAGTTTTTCACTATACACTCACAGTTCAAAGATACGTATCGACTTTCGCTAATGCTAAAAAGATGCTCATTTTAAGTCTGGTGGGGGAAACAGCAAACTTTTTACTCTTTTTAAAAGATGAACAAATACCTCTTCAGTTGCAGGAGCAACCTGGGCATCAGTAATCTCATCTAATTCATCTTCAGCCACACAGTCTTCCTGCTCTCGCAGCCCTTGTTGCCCACCATAAGCCTGCAAGTATTCTTCATCCTAACAGCCATTAAAGAGAAAACAAGTTTTTCTCATACAGCTTTGGCGTGGTTTTTTACGCACTTTTCGTCTTTATGATTCATGCTTAATAATTGTAGAAAGTTTTACTATGGTGATTAGCTGACTGAGCACAAAGCACCAGGCCCAGAAACAGAGGGGAACCTCCTCTGCGTGTTAATGCAAACAAAGCATATCATGCTGGCCCAGCCACCAGAGCGAGTGCCGTGGGCTCTGCTTCAAACTCCAAGTGCCCTGTCACACAGCTCCTCTGCAAATCAACAGCACGGAAGAGTCACCTTCAAAAGACATGGTTTATGTGCTCTCAAAAAGGAGCTCAGCAGCAGGAGGGGGCTGAAATCAGGCCCAACTCTATTTTTGCGGCAATGTAAGACAACAAAAGTGTCAGCAATTAAACAGAGGAGCTTTTTAAAAATCGTGATTAGTATGTTTCTCCATTAGGCCCCCTTCTCAAATGAGAGAAAGATTCCAGGTGTTGTATGAAACTTAAGGGGCGTATTAGCAAGCAAGCATCTCTTCTGGGTAGATGGAAGAAAGCAGGCAAGCTGGCTGGAGGCGACCGCAACTGCAGAGAAGAAAAAAGGGCTTCTGGTATTGCTAACAAGTGACAGCGCCTGATCCTACTCGGTGGAGCTAGACTTCCCAGGGTCCCAGCCTGCTTGCTAAAAAATGAACAGTCAAATGGTTCCAAAGCAGACAACCTCAAAGAGTGAACAACCTACAGAAATTTAACAACCTACTATATGGTACATGACAGTCTCATCTAGAACCCCCAAATAAAGCAGCTGTATTTAAGGTGACAAACCACCTTAGTTCCCACGATTCTCTCAAGACAATCTGAACACAACGCATTTTATTTTCCAGAAAAAACTGTTAGCGTCCTATCAGAATAACAATTATCACTACCCATGAATCACGGGCAGCAAGACATTCAGATTCCAAATAAAGTCAAATAAATGATGCTAATCCAAATCTTCAGCCAGTGTACGATGCAGTACAGTCCACATCCCTGGATTCTCGCTGGGAAACAAACATCTGCTACCCGTGACATAAAATGTCAACCTGAAATTGTTTTTACAGAACAATAAAATCTTAATCTATGTTAACTTTAAAGGCCTTAAATAAACTGATTGCACTTAAAGGTAGAAGTCACTCAACCATTTTCTAATATTTTGTTGACTAAACCAATATACACTCCTTACTAATATAATGAGCACACATTTTCAAATGAAATCACAATTCACTCTCAAGAACAGCACCAGCAACATTCACAGGAAAGAACAGCAGAGCTGTGCGTCCAGCTTTATTGATGTCTCTGGACCTCGCTTTCTTCATAGGGAACAGCAAACCCTCCCACTGTACATTCTGGGGTTTCATGATTCTACTCCCTGTTATGCACCAAAGCCCCTCCATGTGGCTTTACAGGTAGATTCCAACAGATCCACATTTCAGAGTTCAAGTCTTAGAGTGGGGGTTAACAACCCAAGGGAGAACAAAAATCACAGTTATACAAGTCATTTAATAAACTAAAATGCCATTGGGGTACACAGAGACACAATCTGCTCATGTGTTCATTAGTCTAATGGTGAATAAATCATCTGGGCTTCAGTGACAGCCTCCGAAGACAGAGAGAGGCTCCCATTGCCGAGCAAGATAAGAGTACCTCACAATTTAATTCTCTGTGTATCTCCTCCTGTCCAAGGAAGTGGCCATTTCAGATCATTCAGATGTTACCACTGTGATCATCATAAAGCAAGAAAAGAATGACCATGGCTAGAACACATATATCAAGATGAACTGACAGTGCTCACAGAGAGACATTTAACTACTACTGCTCAACTTTAAACTTTACAACTCTCTGTGAAAACATCAGAACACTTTCAGAATTTCTAAGTTTTTTTTTTTTTTACTTCAAGACTTTAATTCTGAAAAAAAATTCATTTTAATGTGGAAGAGTACCATGAGTATTATTAAATTGCCACATTTTCTTCAACACCTGAATCTTAGACCACAAGATGTTGGATAATTAAGTTGGACTTTATTACAACTGGGGCCTATGTGTAATCTCAAGTTTGACAATGGAATACCAGAGAGGGAAATTCCTCACTTGGAAATTCTCTTCACAACAAACTCTGCAAGAACACCAAAGTGAAAGAGACCTCCTGTGTGGCTGTGCACATGCATTCTATCAGGCACCTTCCACGCTATGATCTGTGCCGCCTAGTACTAAGTTCACAGGCAGGGCCAATGTTCATGACACGGTTTAGCAATATTTGCGTCCGCAGTGCTTAGACATCAGTAAAGACTTGTTGGACTGCTGAACTTACAGGAGGAAAGAACCCAGGACGATTAGCCAATCATCTTACTTTACTGATGAGTAACAGAAATAATAAAATACTCTAACTAGGCAATAACTAGGCACAATTCTAAAAGATCTTGGTTTAATTTTCAAAAAGCATTTTAAATTACAGTGTCTAACTTTAAGAGCATACAAACACACCAGTAAAGCAGAAGGCACGTGCCTACATTAGCGAAGGATTACTAGAACAAATTATTACAGGGTTATGGAAATAACAAGTTCCCCATGATGCCTTTTACATGATTCTATTTACCAAAACTACAAACATTTCTCATTACTGTATCTACCAAAGAGCAAATATTAACCAAAAAAAATTAAATCTTAAAACTACTGAGGGCCAGGCACCGTGGCTCATGCCTGTAATCCCAGCACTTTGGGAGGACGAGGCGGGCGGATAACTTGAGGTCAAGAGTTCGAGATCAGCTTGGGCAACATGGGGAAACCCCATCTCTACTAAAAGTACAAAAATCAGCCAGGCATGATGGTGGGTGCCTGTAATCTCAGCTACTCAGGAGGATGAGGCAGGAGAATTGTTTGAACCCAGAAGGTGGAGGTTGCAGTGAGTGGAGATCGCACCACTGCACTCCAGCCTGGGCGACAAACCAAGAGTCCGTCTAGAAAAAAAAAAAAAAAACTACTGAGACACCTAAATACAATCATGACTGGAACTAAATATTCAAAGGTTCCACATAAACAATTAATCCTTTTCAAAATTACTCATACGCATGACCACAATTCAGCAACTTCTAAACTATTTTTTTGAAACGAAAGCTTCCTCCGAATGAAGATGTAAATACAGAAAAGCAAAGCTACTCCCATTGCAAATGGGCTCTTTAAGGCCCCAATTTTGCATACTTCTGTCACCATCCCAACAGCCCCATTCACTCGGCCCCCACAGTGTTCCCAAAAACCCTAAGATTCTACTACAGCTACTGAGATCACATCCTTCCCTCATAAATTTCGTTACATGCTTATTTTAAAAAACAAATCTCTTTTGATAATGAGTCATTTAAAGGTGAGAATCTTACACTAGTACATTTTTTCTTTCTTGTTGGTTCAACTTTGAAAAAAAAAACTACCTACCAAAATCATCTTTCTGAAATAAAAAATCAGCACAATCTTGCTTCCTGATTATAGATAACGAATTATATGTGACATTTCCTAAACTAACCTCCAATCTCTTTATTCAGGTTTAGACAGTTCTCATCTACAAAAAGGATGAATGAACAGGACATCAATCACTCTGGAATATTAGCACCTTAAAGATGTCTTTAGCAGGTCAATAATCTTTTCACCTTAGAAGGACTTTATCAGATCTTGTCTAAAGCCTGGATAAAAGCTCTGCATTAAGTACTCCTAACAATTGACAGTCTATCCCCACCACACAAAGCTGTTTTCTTCCTTAGGGTACAATCCTCAAGGTCACGATTCTTTGCAGCCTTCCAGAATGACAAAGGAGCATTACCTCTGGTCAAACAAGCTGTCAACACAAACTTTGTCATAGCTCAGATAAAGAAACTGGCAGAGAGTGATAATAAGGTCTAATTTCCCCTCCCTCCCAGGGGAGGTAAATAGATTTCAAATCAGTCTAGAAGCCTATGCATGGGAAGCCAGGTTATCTTTGGCCATACAAAGGAGAAAAGACTCACTGTAAATTCATCTAAAGGTTCATTGATCTCGATGTCTAACACTTCATCAGTGTAAAGCTGCTCCTCCTCTGGCTCTTCCACATATTCTATTTGGTCTTCTGTCAACTCAGCTTCGTGGCCTTCATACTGTCCTTCTTCCGGGTACTCTTGAGTATACAATTCTGATCCATCAGATTTGTGATAAACCAGTTCATCCTCTCCTTGTTCTTGTTCATACTCAGATTCCTGTTCTCCAGACTGGTCGTTAGTGTTGTCAGAGAGTTCAAATGATGTAACCATGCCAGATGTAGCATTCAGACTAATTGTAACACCCTGAGAACTAGAGAGGACGAAAATAAAAAAAAAAAAAGCACCCAATGAAGAGAGGAGCTCAAACTAAATCATTATATAAATAGCTGTTACAAAGATTTAAACCATGACTTATAAAAAGTTATTCCAGTTACTGACAAATGCACATTAACTCCAACAGTACTCAAAATGCTATACAGAGCCAGTGCCCTAAACCCTTAATGCATACAGCAGAGCTAACTGTGCTATATGGAGCCGGCCACAGACTGGCAATGCATATAGCCCCGCTACTTATCACCAGCTGCAGGTTATTTGACCAAAAGAATTAAATCAACCACAGATGAAACACATCTGACTGGCAAAAGTCCAAGACTGAAATCAAATAGCCTATATTTCATTCTAATTTACAAAATGAAATAGACAGAAACTGCTAAGATTTCAAAGTAAAAACAGGAGTATTATTCTATAAGGAGAAAATCAGAATCGGAATTTTAAGAACAATTTTTCTTTCTTACATCTGTGATAGAAATTATAAACTCCTGTTTAAGAAAATCAAAATATTAAAAATTTGTGTGAAAATACATTTCAGTGTTCAAATAAATAAATTTATATTAGTCACAAATATCTTTAAAAATTGTTCATAATTTCTAAGTAAAATAACAAAGGTTTTGAAACTGCAAAAAAAAATCATGTTCCACCTATTAAATCACAACAGTTAAATACCAAACAATAAGGTGCAAGATAACATTTCCCATGCAAGATCGTGCAGATAAATCTGCGTTCACACATAGCACTCAATCCGAACAAAAAATTAATACACCTCTTAGACTTCAAGATATTGTGTCTAAAAAACTTCAATGATGTATTTCTAAAAGACAATCTAGCTCAAAAGATTAAAATATAACAATGATGTGTCAAAGAATGGAATTGGGAAATTTATCTGACTGGTAGAATAATTTAAAACTTATTTTTACCTGTAAAAATTACTTTATGTTAGAAAATCTGTTACAAATCCATGGCTCAATAATAAATGGCATATATTTGTTAATTACATTTATAACAAGAGCTTGTCTACATTTTCCCGATGTTTCCTCATAAAATAAAATAAATTATTCCATCTACCAGAGTGTCTCTCTCCTCTTTTAATATAGCTTACTATATGTCAACAGAAAGACATTCATCGTATCAGTCAACTAGAGTCTAAAGTACCACCTCCCAAAGTGCCCAAAATGGTAATTCAGTAAATGATATAAATAAACTGGCTAAAATGAAAACAAATGCAGCAACATCAAACTGCAATAGTGTTAAGAGTCCCAAGCCACTGCCCTCCATCCAAATAAAGTAATTCTTTAAAAAAGCAGTATATATCCATACTAAATTTTCATAACCTGCACTGAACAGAACTCACAGAGATCATTAAATGAAAGACCTACTGATTTTTTGTTTTTTGTTTTTAAGACGGCGTTTCACTCTGTCTCCCAGGCTGGAGTGCAGTGGCACAATCTCGGCTCACTGCAACCTCCACCTCTGCGGATCAAGCGATTCTCCTGCTTCAGCCCTCCAAGTAGCTGGGACTATAGGCGTGGGCCACTACGCTTGGCTAATTTTTGTATTTTTAGTAGAGACAGGGTTTCACCATGTTAACCAGGCTGGTCTCAAACTCCTGACCTCAAGTGATCCACCTGCCTCAGCCTCCCAAAGTGCTGGGTTTATAGGCACGAGCTACAACGCCTGGCCAAGAACTACTTATTTTAAACAGCTGCTCTGTTTACAGAACATCCATATGGCTTCTACAGTTATTACTAGTATTCCATTTAGAATGTAATCATGTGTTAAAGATATAAGGCTACATTATTCAATTACATTCCATTATAATTATAAATAACAGTTCCTATCAATTTAGTTAAATAAAGAACATTTATAATGAGGTAATATTGAGTACCTGAAATTTTCTTCATCTTCATTATCACTCTGCAAAAGATCATCATTTAGCTCTTCATCTGACAAATCCGACTGATTCTAATTAAAATAAGAAATATAATTAATGTGTGTCACTTCCATAAAAAGACTTGTTAAAAAGCACAAAATTACACTGACTGAATTGTTCCTAGCCTTATATTAAAACGTTTGCCACCCGGAAGGCTTTCTGGTCACCAGTGGACAATCAAGAAATCCCACACAAGGCATGTGGATCCCTCCTGGGCTCAGCTTCAGGTGCCCAGGCAAGTTAAATGTAAAAACAGCAAGTGTAACGATCACATTTATTCTCACACAAAACAGAAAAGGTAAGAAGTCCATTGGTGGAAGCTTGCGAACAAATAATATTTCCTTATAATACACGAAAAAAGAAAGATATCCTTAAGGTACTACTAAATTTAACATGCTAATATCCAAAACCTAAAGATTTTTTAAACAACACAAAAAGTGTAATTTTAGAAATAAGATTTTAAATAACTGAATCATTAAATTGAAATGAGACTATAAAACTTTGGTTTTTCCAATACAGATCACATATGAAAATAAATGTTAGCAGCTCAGTTCCCCACTCCTGTTCTTGATGGTACTCCTACCTATAAGGAGAGAGAGCCTAGCTATTCTGTCAAGAGTTCCAGGTTTTCTTAGGTTATATATATTTGAGCATCTTAGATTAGGTTGGGGGGGTGTTATTCACACTGTCTCACTACTTATTCACACTACTTCACACTTTCCTCCCTTTTTAAAATTACTTATACGTATAAATGGTATATGTAAATTACTACTCCCTTCACGAAAGCCAGTCAAAGCCACACACACACTGTCATTCACACATATTCATTCTTAAAAAGTAAAGACAGAAAAATCAACTTGCTTTTCTTCTTAAAGGTGAACAAACAAGCAGTCTTTTTCTGGTAGTTACACCTTATAAAAACTTACCTGTATACTTTATTACAGTATTTCTGATAGCCAAAAATAATCGTATTAGCACTTCTTACTCGCACAGGACTCAACCTAATCACTGACACCACAATAAGATAAAAATAAAATAACACAGGATACATACTCAGTTTATTTGCAGGAGGGAGAACAGATATGTGTGATAACAAAACGGACTGCTTAACTGACAGAAAATGAAGTTTCTGGCTGGGCGCAGTGGCTCATGCCTGTAATCCCAACACTTTGGGAGGCCAAGGCAGATGGATCACTTGAGGTCAGGAGTTCAAGACCAACCTGGCCAACATGGTGAAACCCTGACTCTACTAAAAGTACAAAAAGTTAGCCAGGCGTGGTGAGGGGCGCCTGTAGTCCCAGCTACTCGGGAGGCTGAGGCAGGAGAATTGCTTGAAATCGGAAAGTGGAGGTTGCAGTGAGCCAATGCACTCCAGCCTGGGCAACAAGAATGAAACTCCATCTCAAAAAAAAAAAAAAAAAAAAAGAAAATGAAGCTTCCGTTAGGTGACCATATAATCTGTCATCCACACAGGGCCAGTTCTGAGACTGAAAGGAAATGCCATTATGAAAGTGAGAGCTATGAGCCAGGCCTACCACAGACAAACCTCGGTTTGGCTGTCCAACTCAGTAAATAAAACTTCAGGAAAGCTTTAAAAATTAATAATTCAATAAGAGACAAATTTCATTCGAGAGGCTGTTTCTCTGAGCTTTTTAGTTAAACTCTTAGTATTTCTCAAAAATCAATGAGCCAAGAATGCATCAAGCAAATAGAAAGGGAATGTGTACTGTGGTGGGTGAGCCCTCGTGGGAGTCAAATCTCCTTTGAGGATTATTCAACTTTCCTCTCTGGCTTTTAAACCTACTAACAGACACAGGAGGTGATAAGCACAATATCCACTTCACTGAGAAAGCTGGAATGGAGAGCTAGGCTACATCCTTGAGGCCAAAGCTGATTTCAACACATCCTAAAGAACTGGAGCGAACAGTTTTCTCGGGCTCCAGGGGGTTCTGCTCAGGATGGTCTGCAGGAAATCAGGACCACAGATCCCAAGAGATGAAGATAAAGTGGCCACAGATGCTAGTGAAATCCTTTCTCTCAATCTTTCCAAACAGGTCATTTCTCCCATGGGGAGAGAAACAAGTATGAAAGAAAAAGAATGGTTCTCTCCAATACTCCCAAGAACATAAAACATTCATGGAATAGCCAGAGTTTAAAAATGGGAAGAAAATGGTTCCCAAAACATTCTCCAACACAGGCATCTATGAAACAGAGCCACCTCAATGTAACAGGAGAATGTCTGTCCAACACGAGTTGATGAAGTTAAATACAAAAGCTGAAGAAGGAACTGCAAGCTGGCAGCCAACTTCCACCTCACTCTTACCCACTTCCTAAAAGCTCTAGCCTGGTCATGTCAGCCTGCTTTATCCTCAGTTTGAAACCTTAATTATTTAAAACTGAGCCCTAACAACCTTCTTGACACGACTGAACTTGTCCCTGACATTCTGACCCGTGTGTCTTCCTCAGTACTATGCGCCTCCCTCGGGCTATCTGCGCCTTAGGAGTCTCTCCAAGCAAAGGCTCATCATTGTGCATTTCGTGGGGACCCCAGTGGGAGAAAAAAATTGTTCAGGCAGCCAGTGTACTCATCATGTGAACTCCATTCATAGACCCTGTAGTAATTAACTCGCTAATAAATACGTGAAAAAAAATTCCATTCTCACTAGAAATCAAATAAATAGAAATTAAACCAAGCAGAAATCATTTTTCATCTATCACACTGACAAAGATTCTTTTTAAAAAGTAGTATCGAACAGGGAATGGAAAATTGAGGGCAATGCTTATTCCCTGCTGCTAGGAACATAAGTGGATCAAACATTTCTGGAAGGTAAATTGGCAATACAAGACAAGAACCATTAAATGTTTCCACCCTTAGGCCAGAATTCCTCTTTACAGAAACTTTCTAAGAAAAAAATCCCAAAAGCATAGTAAGATTTGTCCATTAAAATATCATCATAATGCTTGAGATTTACATCAAAATAATTCAGGAGGTAGGGAGTGAGTACGTAAACAGGAAGCAAAACAGCCTTTAACTAAAAATTGCTGAGGCTAGGCGACTGACACCTGAGAGTAAACGATACTGTTCTCTCCTCTTTTGTATATGCTTGAGATTTTCCACAAAAAGGGTTTTAAAAAAAGTCATAAGCCATGAGCTGGAAACAACCTCAATGTACACAGGCGTGACTAGGTATAATGTAGCATATACAAACATTGAATGTTATGTTGCCATTATAAAATATTTTAAATTAACCCTAATGACAAGGGAGAAATGCCAATGATACAATGTTAAATTTAAAAAAAAGTAACGTTTTAGATCTATAATTCTTTTTTTTTTTTTTTTTTTTGAGACGGAGTCTCACTCCGTCTCCCAGGCTAGAGTACAGTGGCGTGATCTCGGCTCACTGCAACCTCCGCCTCCCAGGTTCAAGTAAACCTCCCGAGTAACTGGGATTTCAGGCTCGTGTCACCATGGCCGGCTCATTTTTGTATTTTTAGCAGAGACGGGGTTTCACCATGTTGGCCAGGCTGGTCTCCAACTCCTGACCTCAAGTGGTCCACCTGCCTCAGCCTCCCAAAGTGCTGGGATTATAGGCGTGAGCCACCATGCCCAGCCTATATTTCGGTCATATTTAAAAACACATGGGAAAAGAATAAATGACAGTTGGCAAAATGTTAGTCACAACTGTTTACATCTTTTTAAGGCTTTCTTTTTTTTATATATTTTCAATGCCTTGATTCCTATAAGGTACAATGCATTTATTTTATGTTAGGAAAGAACAGAGAAGAGGAAATGAGAGACACATCTCCTGTTCCAAAGTAAACACACTTCCAAAATGTCCAAAGCAGATGCAGCCCCTCCACTGAGGCGTCAGAATGCACTGTCACTGGGCATGCTCTGGTTCCAGCCCACATGAGCAACTTACGACAATCAGCTCAACTGAGAAAAGTAAGATGACTTCCCCCAGAACAGTCAGCATTACTGTCCAAACCAAATAGTATTTCTCCATCTTTATTGATAACAGTCCTGACGCCAAAGCTTTTATGACAGGAGGTCACATGTAAATCAAAAGGGAATTATTACAGCTTTCTGGAAAGAAACACAGGGCAAACCATGACATGAGGCTTGCCTAGAGATAGAAATCCAACCTCATGTCAAAGTATTTTACTACATTTAAACCTTTTAATATCTAACTTATTCTCCATTAAAGCATCTTAAATACAAAGAAAAAAGTAGCCACTTTAGGTACAAAAATACAAGTGAGAGCACCTAGAAGAGTGTGCAAAATAATTCCCCAATAGAGTATAAAAACAGGAGCCTTTTCCCCCAGTGACCATGACAAAGAAGGACTGAGCATCCCACTCACACTCCAGACGTCACACTACAAGATGGACCAACTACGAGGCTCTCTCACTGGGCTTTCATGTTCAACTTATATGGATGTATTTCAGTTTACTCCTATTAAATCAGGTGGATTTACAACTAATCACACTAACTCTTAGTGTTAGAAGTGATGACAGAGCCATCTAAAGGAGGGAAAGCAGGGTTAGGCCAAAGCCAGGCCACCTGCAGGCTAATGATGCAGTAATCACTTCTAGAAGCTTGCAGTGAGCCGAGATGGTGCCACTGTACTCCAGCCTGGGCGACAGAGTGAGACGGTGTCTCAAAAAAAAAAAAAACAAAAAAAAAAACTAAGCCTAAACTATCTTGATAATGAGAACAGAAAGTGTTTTTAAACTGTTAATAAAATTTTAAAAATATAGTATTTCACTTTCTTGCTTTACATTCTACTTTTATGTGTTTTATAATGTCCGAAATATACTGGTAGGGTTCTGTGTGTGTGTGTGTGTGTATATATATGTGTGTGTATATATATATACACATGTGTGTATGTATATATGTGTGTATATATATACACACACGTGTATGTATATATATGTGGGTATATATATACACATATATATACACACACACACACACATATACCCACAATATATATAAATAGATATACAAATTTTTTACTTCATCAAAAAGATTTAGAAAAACCTACATTAGGTTTTAGACTTTTACTTATTTTAATGTTTATTATATTTGAGTATGTTTACCTTTAAGCTTATCTCTGAATGCCTCCAAAAAGTGAAATCCAGAACAAGTATGCAAAATATTCACCTCCAAATGTGACTTTCTGTTATGGCAAGGAACAACTCTATGTTAACGCTGTCACAATCCAGTAACTGCCAGAGTGCCTTGGACAAAGTAGGAACTAATCTTCAAGGATTTATTTCTTGAGTTATAATTACCAGAGAATTTACTAATCAACAGTCAATTCCTTGCGCACTTAAAAAATAATTCAGTTTACAAAATTTTAATCTATACCCAACTTTCCAGTAATGAAACCCATGTATAAGTGATTACTGCTATATGTTAAGTATAATTAAATGACTAGTATTTCATCTCAGAAGGACATAAACTTCTTACCTTTTTGCCAGATAGCAAATCTTCTCCAAGTAAATCATCTTCAAGTTCGCTTGGGAGAAAAAAAAGAGACATGTCAATGATTATTCCCATAAGACTTGCAAGTTTGTAGATCACTTGGAAATTTACCAAGAACTCTACAGCTCAGGTACCCTTTTTTTTTTTTTTTTGAGACAAAGCCTCACCCTGTTGCCCAGGATGGAGTACAATGGTGCAATCTCAGCTGACTGCAACCTCTGCCTCCCAGGTTCAAGCAATTCTCCTGCCTCAGCCTCCCAAGTAGGTGGGATTACATTATGCCCGGCTAATTTTGTGTATCTTTAGTAGAGACGGGATTTCACCATGTTGGCCAGGCTGGTCTCGAACTCCTGACCTCATGATCCGCCTGCCTTGGCCTCCCAAAGTGTTGGGATTACAGGCATGAGTCACCATGCCCAGCCAGCTTGGATACTTTTACATTAAGTTTGCTATGCTTTCCTCTTTATTAATAATAAAAATGTATTTTCAAATGCACAGAGAACATTTTATCTTTTTAAGTATGGGGAGGCTTTGCTATAGGTAGTGCCTCACTATACTTCTAATCTTAGTTTTGTACCTTAATATGGGATCTTAATCTCTTTGGGTCTGTTGAATAATCAGTAAAAGCAGAAACTGTAATATAGTAAGTCATATCTAAGCTTTCTCCTATCTTTAAAAACCTTAATGAAGAAGGAAAAGATGCACAATATAATTAATTAGGAAGATAAAAACCAAAACCACTAGAGACCATTTGACATTCATCAAACCGAAAGAAACTGAAAAAAATAAATAAATTTTAAAAACGAACGAGAACATAAAATCAAATCACAGTAACTAAGGGAAATTAGCTTTGTATAACATGGATGTCGTATCAGTGATTTGCAATTTTTTCCAGCATATTTCTGTTTTAAATGATTAGAAGCCGGCCTTCTCCCTATTTTTACAACTAAAACAGAAACCCTTAGCAAATAAAAAAGCTGAAGACATTTTCCACTGCATTTATTAGAAAAAAGATTTTTTTAGTTGATAAAAATGGCTACCACTAGATTATGTTTTTAATTCTGGGGAAATCAATCTCTTGGAAGCAAATATCATTAAAAGTCAACATACAGAAATATACAAAGAGGAAATACAATTAGATGGACTGTAATTCTAGGTGCCAATACTCATGGAGATTTAACTGCATCAATATTCTTATTAGAATTGCTACTTTATTTTTAATAGGGGCTCTGGTTACAAAATTCTATAGGTTTTGAGAAATCAGCAAAACCACTATTTTACCAAAAAATCGTGTTTATTTTTAGCATGCCACTTTGCAGAATGCTATAATCTCCGGGAATGCATATATGGAGTTATAATGAAATGCATGTTTCTATAAACGCCTTTTAGAACTAAAAACAACCTGACAAATCATTTAATTCATGCACTAAAGACTTTATTCGTTATTTTAAGTTATCCTCCAGTAAGTCCTATATTACATTTTACAGATAAAGAAAACAAGGATAGGACATGAAATAACTTGCCTAAAGTCACACAGCAGTGACAGATGCAGGACAAGAACTTAACAGCCCTTGAAAAACAATCTTTCACAAACTCCTATACGATAGTTATAAGAGAATAACATATAGCTTCTTCCAACATTTTAAAACCACTATCATCTATCAAATACAATTTTTGTATCTTCAGTGTTCCAACTACCCTCCAGAGGCAGGGAGAAAACAATGCTGTCTAGTCAACAATATTCACAATAACCCCATTTGAAAATTTGATTCCA
Source organism: Pan troglodytes (assembly GCF_028858775.2). NCBI lineage: Eukaryota > Metazoa > Chordata > Mammalia > Primates > Hominidae > Pan > Pan troglodytes. The sequence continues at coordinate 170,717,234 of NC_072404.2, read as the reverse complement.
GATAACCAAAAACACACAAGCACCTCTTTTAAAGACAGGCACTCGTCTATACCATCACCTTAAGTAACTAAAAATGGAATGTGATGCCAGTTTCCCAGGGCAAACTGACAAAGTCATAAAAACAGGCATTAGTAATTATACAAGCAAAAATCTAGAAAGTATCTGTGCCTCTTGCTGACAAGTACATGGAAATAAATCAACCTTTAATAACTACTTATTTTTTCTCAACGAAAACATTTTTAAAAAGATAAGTAAGTGTACCAACTATAAAATGAGTAGAGAAAATGAAGACTAGTACTTGTTTCATGACTAATAAGAAACAGGATGGGGGACAGTGGGATTCAGTACAGAACAACAGCAAGTATAAACAGCAGCCCCAGCGATCCACAGCATCCACTCAGTGCATTTCTGTGCCAGGCACCACTTGACATGTTACACACACGAGCTTTTCATTGACATAATACCCCTCTCAGGTAGACACACCGTTGCCATTTTCAAAATGTGAAAACGGAGACACTAAGATGCTAATTTGCCAAAGGTCATCCAGCTAGGAAGTGGTGACACCAGTGAGAGAATCCAAGTCCTAACTACTATGCACACATCCCACAGAAACTACATGTACTTTTCTTCTTGTCATCGTGAAGCTGGACCCTCACAAAGGATGTACACATAAGGAATAAATTTACTACATATGTAAAACTACATCCACTCTTGCCAAAAACAACAATGAACTAATGGAAATGACTGGTCTCCATCTGGCAGTTTCAAAGGGGTGAGCAGTCACTCTGGCTGGCAGCAGCAGTAAGTGTTCTAGGAAATCAAACAAGCACTGGGCTGATGAAGAGGCTTCCTGTGTTCAATTCTAGAGTTCCCTAAAGATTCCACCAGTAATCGCTACTTGAGTACGAACAATCTTTCTGGCAGGCATTTCTTATTAAAGTTTATAGACAATGAGCTCTTTGAAAGCAAGTATATTTTTACTTAGAAACAGAAGTTATCCTCAAAGACGCTTTTCAGGAAACAAGTATTTGTTGTCAGCCACTTGGCTACAGCCTTTCAAAACCAGAAGTGAACTTGACCACTGTAAGTGGGGCTGTAGTCTCTGGGTCCTCCCCACTCTAGTCCACTCTCCGTCTTACCTGCCTGCTCTGTTGCTGGATTGTGTCCTCCAGGAGCAGCTGGCACAGCCGGTCCTAACCTCTGGCTTCCAGATGGATTCGCCCATTGGGAGGCACCAACATAACGTCACCAAGTAGGAGGAGAAAGACCGGCCCCTCCCTTCTCACCTGAAGAAATAGAGACTACAGTATCCCTCCCCCAACAGCCTTCACTGGGCCCTAGGACACCACTTCCCACAAGGCCAGGGCAGGAACTGGTACTCCCTGGATGGGAATGAACTCATTAGTTCTTTAACCCTGGCCTGTAAATAGACCCGTCATTAAATTTCTTCAGTTAAAACTTTTTGAGCCAGGCATGGTGATTCACACCGTAATCTCAACACTTTGGGAAGCTGAGGTGGTTGGATCACCTGAGACCAGGAGTTCAAGACCAGCCTGGCCAACACGGCGAAACCCCTTCTCTACTAAAAATATAAATATTAGCCAGGCACGGTGGCACATGCCTGTAATCCCGGCTACTCGGGAGACTGAGGCATGAGAATCGCTTGAACCTGGGAGGTAGAGGTTGCAGTGAGCTGATCTCGCACCACTGCACTCCAGAGCAGACTCTGTCTCAAAAAAAACAAAAACAAACAAACAAAAACTTTTTGAGTGGGTATCTCTTTCTTGCCTGGACACATGAGACATTCATATCTTTAAAAAAAAAACACACACAATTTCAGGTGTTGGTTCAGCAATGACATCATATTCTTCCAAACACCACTACCAGTAGAGCATGGCAGAAGAACTTACATTAGTAATTCCTGACCCACTCTTCTCACCTTCCAAGTGTCTCTCTCTGTGTCATGCAGCACACAGAGGCTGTCTTATGCTTAAAACATCAAAAAAGAAATACATGTGGCAAAAGCTTCATAGATGCAAACATGTCACTGAAGACAGTAAAAAAAGAGCTTGTTCACAAACAATATGAGACAACGGCAATTCATAATACGGTAAACAATAAAACCTAGGACCGTGTCACACCATGACCAAAACAAGTTCCATCATAGCAGAAAGCAAGACAGCTGCCAAAGACATCTAAAGTCATGTCAAATGGACACAGGAGCCAACCTGAAGAAATTCCAGTTGAACAAATATCAGGCAACATAACCACCAATAAAGATACGAAACGACAATGGATTCAACACAACCAACATTTAAATCTATGATTTCAAAATGATTCAAAAACAAAACTCATCCCTGCAAGTGCTAGGGCTGACTTCTTAGTTTGAAACTTGGTAAACAACAGGAAAGACTCAATCACTTACCCTGTCTTTTCTATGTAATCTCTACCTCAGAAGAACGAACTAGTTTACAGTACTATTAGGTAGTATATTAGTGTACTAGTACTACAGGTAACAGGAATAGCGGAGGTATCACCACGCAAAGTTCACCAGCCCCCAAGGAGCTTCCGATGAGGAACACAGCAATACTTACTACACTGCCACACCCCGGCCCCTCCCCCAAGTTCAAACCTGAATCCCATCCACTTCTATTAACTCACATAAAATACCAGCAGCTAAGGGGCACACTAAAAACACCTCAGGCAGTGCAATCAGCAAAAGGAAAAATTCTAGAAGACACGCTACCTTGCTTCTTCAACAAAAATTGCATGGAACTAAAATAAGATGGGGGAGAACCTGTATATGAAACAACACTTGAAAGACATACCCATCAATGACCATGTGCGCCCAATTCAAACCATCAAAAAGCACACAGACACATATCCACACTGTGTAAGTGACAGTATACTAATACATATATTTAAAATATGTGTGTATACATATGTATGTAGATATATATGCGTCTACATACGTATGCGTCTACATATGTATACATAGACACACACACAAATATAAGGGACAATCGGAAATGTAAACACTAAGATATTTATGTAATAAGGAATTTTTTTAGATATAGTAACTATTGTGGCTATATTTGTAAACCCTTTATTTTTTAGAAAAATATATTCTGAAATTTTTTCAAAAATTGTGTGATTTGAGGGGGTTGCAGAGAGTATGGATAAGAGATTGGCTATATGCTGATAACTGGTGAAACTGGAGGATGGTACATTGGGTTCACTGTACTAGTCTATTTTCACATATGCTTGAACTTGTTAGTAACTAAAAATCAATCAATTCAATCAATTTCAGGCAGACTGTATAGCTATTTTTAAAAAATTACAACTTTCATAGACACATGCAGGAGATATCCAGAATACAAGGAAGGGAAGAATTTCTTAAGGACAAAAAGCACAAACCACTTTCCTGTGCCTCCTGAAGTGGACACTAAGGAGGCCACACATCATCTACCCTGACCACAACGCACAGCCCGCATTTAGTCACGATGGACCACCAGCAAACCCAAAATAAATGGCCTGTCAACGTCATAAAAGACAGGCTACAGAATTCTTCCACATTAAGAAATGATGAAAGAAAAATGCAATGTATGATCCTGAATTGAATCTTGAATCAGAACAAAAAATTCTTGTGGGGGTATAAAGGAAATTATTGAGACAACTGAAAACAATCTGAACAACCACTGTAGAATAAAAATACAACTGGGCACAGCACACTAGCTCACGCCAATCCCAGCACTCTGGGAGGCCAAGGCAGGAGCATCACTTGAGCCCAGGAGTTCCTGCTTGCTATGATCACGCCACTACACTCCACCTGCGTGACAGAGAAACACCCTGTCTCCAAAACAACAACAATAAACCTCACATATATAGAACTGGATGTTTGATAAACTTCCTGACTTTAAAAATTATACAATATTTATATAAGTGAAAGTTCCTGTTTTGGGGGAAATACATGCTAAACAATACTGAAGCATTCGGAAGTGGCATGACACCTGCAACCTACTGTCAAATGGCACAGGAAAGAAAATTTTACATATACAGTATATCCATGTATGTAAACAATTAGAATGACAACGTAAGTTGACAAAAAGCAGTTCATGAGTGTAAGAGAAGGTCAAGTGGGAGTTTCTGTATTATTCTTGCAACTTTCTTGGAAGTCTGAAAAGGGTTTCCAAATACATTTTTGTTCATGTTTTAATAAAAAAAAGAATAAAAAACTACACAGAAAAAAGATTATACATCTGACTGTATTCTTTTCAAAAATCTAGTCAAAGACTATTTTTTAAGGAAACACATGCCACAGACTGGGAGGAGATATCTATAAACAATAAAAATAAATTTCCAGTAAGTATAATATAAACAGTCCCTAAAATCAATAAACAAAAGACAAACAACCCAAAAGAAAAAACAGATATGAACAGACCATTCAAAGAGGAACTCCAAATAATGAGGAAGCTACTGAAAGACCCACTTAATATTTTATTCAGCTCACCATCACAGTCTTTTAATCAAAACTAGCTTTAGTACTTACTAGTAAGACCATTTCTTTTCTAGGAAAGACATCGTTTTTAAGCACTATCTAACTTTTAGAATGCATACTGGCTGATTTTGTGCGACAGCTTGACTGGGACAAGAGATGCCCAGCTACCTAACAAAATATTATTTCTGTGAAAGTCCATGAGGGTGCTTCCAGAGCTGATTAGCAATGAATCCACAGACTGAGTAAAGAAATCCATCCTCACCAATGTGGGCAGACATTACCCAAAAAGTTGGAGTTGGGCAAATTCACCCTCTTCTTGAGCTGAGCTACCTTCTGCCCTCAGACATGGGTGCTCCTGGTTCTCAAGCCTCCAGGCTCAGATAGGGACTTCCATGACTGGCTCCCCCGGTTCACAGAACACTGGGCTCAGACTGGAACTACACCATTCTACAGACCGTGTAACTTCTCAGTCTCCATAATCGCGTGAGCCAGTCCTTCATAATGAGTCTTTCTACATATATTCTTTTGGTTCTGCTCCTCTGGAGAATCCTGACTAATACACTGCATGAGTCACTAAAGAGCAATCAGCTTTATGTGAACTGTAAGGGCCTCATAGTTCTCAAGTTAGATTATTCTATAAAACTTCCAGATGTGACACTGCCGTTTTCAAATTGACTGCAGCTTCAAAGTAATTGTTACATTTTCTCAACACAGTATTTAAGGTGTTAAAAAAGTTATAAAGAATAACCATCATTTCTCAGCCGCACCACCCAGATTAAGCCCCACTGTGTATTTCTCCCAGAGCACATCTCTAACCTCTATTGTAAGTCCTTGCCAGAGATGACCACTCTATCAAACCACCACCTGTCATCACTGTGGATTTTTACATTGTTTGTGTGTATTCCTAAACAGGTCTTTTTCATCCATTCCTAAACAGGGATTTTCATCTTCACTGGTAACCAGGAAAATGAAAGTTAAAATTAGTGAAATACCATCTACACATATTAGAATGGAAAAAACGTTAAAGTGTAGCCAGATATTCAGTACAAAGTAGAGCTTAAAGAACTCTGGCACAAGGCCACTCCAGTAATGGTTCTGGGTGTCCACAAAGTCAGTATCATTACTGTACAAAAATAAAGAAAAAGGACAGAAGACCTATGATCTATTGGCAGCCCTCCACACAACACAGGCCTGGAACAGGAGCACACCTCAGCCTTCTGCATGGAGAAGCTTCACTTTAGCTCAGGAGGGACAGCCCCACTCAAGAGAGAGCACCAGGTAGTCAAGGTGCTGTGTTCAGTAAAGATCCCTCGGGAGCCAAGTGTCAGAATGAGAGAGATGGGCACAGGCAGTTAGGTGAAGCACAGGGTGCACGTACCTGTCCCAGTCCTCATCAGCAGCTCTTCTTCTCCACGACCGTTCCGCGCCAGGCTTATCAAACTGGTCAAAGTCATCATCTATGAGAACAGTCCATTGAAGTCAGTTTTACTAAGTTAAAATAGACACAATGCAAATAATTCAAACACTAAAACAACTTTTTTAAGGATTCCTGACTTGACATTTTAAATTACAAAAGTTTCATATGTAACTATCATTTTACTTTAGCCACTTTTAATAATGAAACATCTTTAAAAACACAAAGCTATCCAAGAAAACCAACTTATTGAACATTATTGGGCATGAAAAATCACTAACAGGTTTTCAAAAAAAAAAAAACCGCAAATGTTATTAAAGTGTTTTCTTTATAAAATGGGTTTTGAGTGTTTTTTTACTGCATGAAAGAAAAAAAATGTGACATGCTAAAAAGTTAGAGACTTCCATAATACTTTTTGTAATCGTCACACTTTTCCAAATCATGGAAAGCTAAGATTCCATTTAAGCAAAATAGAGATAATGCAGAGATGTGCTGAGCAACGGAAATATAAGCACACACCTAATTCTAGGTTTTCTAGTAGCCACATTTATAAAAGGTAAAGAGAAATAGGTGAAACTTCAACAGGCGATATTTTAACAATATATTTTATTTAACATACTATATCCAAAATATTATCACAGTATGTATGGCTGGGCGCGATGGCTCAAGCCTGTAATCCCAGCACTTTGGGAGGCCGAAGCGGATGGATCAGCTTGAGGTCAGGCGTTTGAGACCAGCCTGGCCAACATAGCAAAACCCCACCTCTACTAAAAAAATACAAAAAAAAAAAAATCAGCCAGGCATGGAGGTGCATGTCCGTAGTCCCAGCTATCCCAGCTGTTTGGGAGGCTGAGGCACGAGAATCGCTTGAACCGGGAGGCAAAACTGCAGTGAGCTGAGATCGCGCCACTGCACTCCAGCCTGGGTGACAGAAACTCTGTCTCAAAAAAAAAAATGTGTATATATACACACACACACATATATATATAAAAATCATAGTGTGTCATCAATACAGAAAATATTAACAGCATACTTTACATTTTTTCCATACTAACTGCTTATTTTGCACACACAGCACATCTCTCATCTCAATGTGAACAAGCCACATTCCAAGTGCTTGGTGCCATGTGTGGCAAGTAGCTACTGAAATGGACAGTGAAGAAAGGGCAATTAAGAGCAGACCAGAGCCCTTTAGAGGCCTGTTTCTTTTTCTATAAAAATGAAGCTATTATCTACTTCATAAATTTGCTGGAATACTAAATTTGACAACGTATTTTAAAATACAAGAACTGACAAATGGGTGGCACCTGACAAAGTTATTTTTATTCCTAGTAAACAAAGAATTGAAATTAAAGGTTTTCATCTCAGACATACATACAAGCAAAGAAATTTGAGAGACAGCAGAACATAGATCTCTCTCCCCAGAAAGAGTCTACCTAGGGGCAGGTGGTTGGGGTAGGTAGGGCCAGATGATATAAACACCTATAAAGCCTCAGGAATTTTCCGAGCCTGGAGCTGGAAATCAATCAAGTTCTACCGAAGTAATATATATACTCTTACCAAACACTACTGATACAGTTTGAATATACATCCCTGCAAATCTCATGTTGAATTGTAATCCCCAGTGTTGGAGGTGGGGCCTGGTGGGAGGTGTTGGGGTCCCGGGACAGATCCGGCATGGCTTGGTGCTGCCCTCACCATAGCCAGTGAGCTCTCTGGAGATGTGGTTGTTGTAAAGTGTGGCACCCCTCCCCGCCTCTGCTCACCCTCTTGCTCCTTCTTTTGCCATGTAAGGTAAGTGCCTGCTCCTGCTTGACCTTCCACCATGAGTAAAAGCTCCCTGAGGCCTCCCCAGAAACTGAGCAGGTGCTGACACCACACTTGTACAGCCTACAGAACCATGAGCCAATTAAGCCTCTCTTCTTTATGAATTACCCAGTCTCCAGTATTTCTTTATAGCCCTGTGAGAATGGCCTAATACAATTACCAAACAGAACAAGTGCTTTAAAAAAAAAGAAAGAAAGAAAAGAAAATCCAAGAATTAAAGACATTAAAGAATTAATAGCCTCAAGAAGTTCCACTTCCAATATGACAGAATGAGGAGCTCCATGGGTCCTCTCCCTGTGAGCCTGGTGAAAACTGTTTTATAAAATAACTACTTAAAGTCTCTAAGAATAATTCTAAGGACATACAACAAATGAAAAGACACTTATTCCAGAAATCTACCAAAAATTTGGCAAGAATGGCAGCAAGAATTAATGGGTTTTAAACCAGGACCCACCCCTCTTCATCCTTGAAACTCAGTAATGCTAAGACTCCACTCCAGACCACTGCAGCCAAGAACACAGGACGCCCTCCCCACTCAGCTCCCAGCTGGAGGACAAGGACCTCCGTCCGCATTTTCCATCCCACCCCCACCTACCCGTTGTTGAGGCTGAATTCTGGGTGACTGTTAGTGAGACATGTGGGCTCCTTTCTTCCACTCAGGTCCCATTCATGGGACAGACACTGCTGGGCCCAGAGAACCCCTGCCCTGGGTCAAGGGCTGGGGGTCCCACACCAAGAAAGTCAAATTGAGGAGACCTGGGGCTGCTGCTTTCCCCCAGTTCCCAGGCACTCAGCTCCTAAGGCAAGGGTATCACCCAGAGACTGGTACACCACTGTCCACAGCCACAGCACAAATGCTGTGGCTCAGAGAGGTGGGGGGTGAGGAAGCAGACATTTAGAACAAGAGTGCTCCAAAACTCTCCAAAGAAACTGACTTCAAGCCAAAGAGTGCTCCCAAAAACAGTGAGGGAGAGTTCTGGTGAGAGCTAACTGGGAAGAGAGTGGTAAAAGCAGCTGGAAATATGGCCAGAATGTAGATGAGCTGCTGTGCTGGAGAGAAATGGGGACACAGACAGGTGAGGAGGGCCCCTGCTTGGGTCAGAACAAATCTCAAACACGAACCATGGACAGTATCCATTCAAAGGAGCCTGAATGTGATGGGCTCAATTTATAAAGCGATTTATGCCCCAGGGCATTACGGAAGGTGTGCTCAGAAAGAGACAATCAAAGCCATGACAACCATCCCAGGGTAACTGGGCATGCCCAAGGCTGTGGTCACTGCGGAGCAACATCAGAAGCTTCGGCGGAGGGGTGAACACTTCATTAAAATAACCCAGCCAGTCAACAAAGGAGTGAAGAAGCAAATAACAGTAATAAGCCCAGGGGTGGGAGAACAGGGAGACCAGCACCCAGAGTTGCTACAACGTATTATCTAAAATGTCCAGACTTCAACAAAAAATTACAAGATATGGAAGAAACAAGAAGATATATAACCTATAATCCAACGACAACAAAAAGCAGGCAACATAAACTGCATGTGAGAGGATCAGGCGTCAGATTTCATAGAAAAAGATCTGTAAGTAGCCATTATAAATATGTTCAAAGAATTAAATGAAACCATGATCAAAAAACCAAAAGAAAATATGATGACAGTGTCAGGTCAAATAAAGAATATGAATAAATAGGCCAGGTGCAGTGGCTCACACCTGTAATCCCAGCACTTTGGGAGGCCAAGGCAGGTGGATCACTTGAGGTCAGGAGTCCGAGACCAGCCTGGCCAACATGGCGAAACTCCGTCTCTACTAAAAATACAAAAATTAGCCAGATGTGATGGCACACACCTGTAATCCCGGCTACTCGGGAGGCTGAGGCAAGAGAATTGCTTGAACCCAGGAGGCAGAGGTTGCAGGGAGCCGAGACCACACCACTGCACTCCAGCCTGGGCCGCAGAGCAAGACTCTGTCTGGGAAAAAAAAGAAAAAAGAAAAAGAAAAAAAAAACCACTTCAGGAGGCCAAGGCAGGGGGATCATGAGACCATGCTGGCCAACATGGTGAAACCTGTCTCTACTAAAAATACAAAAATTAGGTGGTTGTGGTAATGCATGCCTGTAATCCCAGCTACTTGGGAGGCTGAGGCAGGAGAATGGCTTGAACTGGGGAGGCAGAGATTGCAGTGAGCACACATTGCACCACTGCATTCCAGCCTGGCAAGAGTGAGACTCTGTCTCAAAAAAAAAAAAAAAAATGTACACACACACACACAAATTATTTTTAAAAACCAAATAGAAATTCTGAAATTGAAAAATAACTAAAATGAGTTCATTAGAGGGGCTCAGTAGTAGATGTGAACTAGCAGAATTAGTAAACTTGAAAACAGATAACAGAGATGACATAATCCAAAGAACAGAAATCAGAAAATGAAAACTGAACACAGCCTCAAAGAAATGTGGGGCCATCAGGAGGCACAATATACGTGTAATGGGAGCAGCAGAAGGAGAGGACACACAGGAGTAGGAAAAAATACTCAAAGAAATAATGGCTGACAACTTCCAAAAGGTACTGGAAAATATTTATCTATACATCCAAAAGGCTCAACAAACTCAAATGATAATAAACTCAAGGATTTACAAACACACACAACGTAGTCAAAATGTTTCGAAGCCGAAGACACAGAAAAAACCTTGAAAGCACCAAGACAAAAATGACTCATCACCTACAATGGAAGTGCAATAGTTGATTCTCATCAAAACAGAAGTAGCCAGAGGCAGTAAGATGACCTATTCAAAGTGCTCAAAGAAAGAGTCCCAAATCCACCGACATGATCTTTCATAAAGACATTCACAGACGAAAAGAACAGGAAGAAATCTGTTGCTGGCAGAACTGCTTATAACTGGTTGAATTGTATCCCCAAAAAATATATGCTGAGGTCTTACCCCTCCTTCTGCCACCTGTGAATGTGATTTTGTTTAGAAACAAGGCCGAGCATAGTGACTCATGCCTGTAATCCCAACACTTTGGGAGGCCAAGGTAGTCGCTTGAGGCCAGGAGTTCAAGACCAGCCTGGGCAATATATCCAGATCCTACCTCTACAAAAAACTTTAAAACTTAGCTGGGTGTGGTGGTGCACACCTGTAGTCTCAGCCATTCAGGAGGTTGCAGTGGGAGGACTGCTTGAGCCCAGGAGGCAGAGGGTGTAGTCAGCTATGACTGACTCACTGTAGTCTAGCCTGGGCAAAAGAGCAAGCCCCTGTCTCTAAAACTGAAAAAGCTATTTACAGATGTAATCAAGTTCGGATGAGATCACACTGGATATTAAAGAGGGCACTAAATTCAATGACGACTGATGTCTACATAAGGAGAGGGAGATTTGGGGACAGACAGACACGTACAGAGGAGAAAGGTCATGTGAAGCCAAAGACTTGAGTTATGCTGCCATAAGCCAAGGAATGCAGGAAGCCAACAAAAGCTGGAAGAGGCAAAGGATTCTCCCCTAGAGGCTTCACAGGGAGTGTGGCCCTGCTGGTACATTAATATGGACTTCCGGTCTCCTGACCTGTGAATAAATTTCTGTTGTTTTAATATATCCAGTGTGTGGTGTACTTGGATGTACAGATTCCTATCTTTTAGCTATATATTTGTATATGAATTTGGCAATTTTCAGCCATTATTTCCTCAAATTTTTTTTCTGTCAATTTCTTGCTCTCGTGGGTCTCCTACGTGTATATAAGTACACTTGGTGGTGCCCTGTAGGTCCTTTAGACTCTGTTCATTTTTATGCATTGTTTTGTCGTTCTGCTCTTCCAACGGGATCATCTCAATTGACCTTCAAGTTTGCTGATTCTTCTGCTTGCTCAAATCTGCTACTGATCCCCTCTAAAGAGTTTACTTTAGCTACTGTACTTTTGAGTTCCAGAAGTTGTTTCCTTCTAATAATTTCTTTATTAATATTCTCTACTTCTTCATATATCATTCTCCAGATTTCCTTTAGCTTTTTGGTTCACAGTTTCCTAAAGCACGTTAAGCATATTTAAGAAGGTTAAAGCATCTGTCTAGTAAATCCAATGTCTGGGTATCCTTGTGGTTTCTATTTCTTTTTCTACTATGAATGGGCCATACTTTCAGGCTTCTTTCTATACAATGTAGTATTTTATTTACTATTTACTATTTAAAACTGGATATTCTGTACATTGCAATGTAGTAACTCTAGAAACCAGATTCTCCTTCCCCAGAGTTGCTGCTGTTACACAATGAAGGTTGCTGTCCATTTGTTTAATGGCTTTTTAAAACTACTATTTATTATATTCCTTAAGTGTGGTCACTGAAGTCTGTCTTCTGTTATCTCCCTAATCAACCAGTGACCTGGTAGATTTCCTTAAATGCCTGCATCCAATAAAAAGGAAAAATGAACAAAGCTGAGGAGAAACTGCTTCAGCAGAGGGGGATGAAAATAACAGAGAGAGCCTCTGTACCAGCCCATCAGTGATGAAAACCAATGTTAGGTTCTCAAGTTCCAAAACGGTTGCTTCCAACTGTTCTTGCCAGGTCAATAGTTGTTCCACTGGAAGGACTGGCATCTGGCATTTCCCACTTGACTACCTTCTGTCACATCACAGACTGGCAGAGAGGACTAAAAACAAACAAGCAGCCGGGCGCGGTGGCTCACGCCTATAATCCCAGCACTTTGGGAGGCCGAGGCGGGTGGATCATGAGGTCAGGAGTTTGAGACCAACCTGACCAAGATGGTGAAACCCCGTCTCTACTAAAAATACAAAAATTAGCCAGGCTTGGTGACGAGCGCCTGTTATCCCAGCTACTCAGGAGACTGAGGCAGGAGAATCACTTGAACCCCGCGGAGGTTGCAGTGGGCCAGAGGTTGCAGTGGGCCAAGATCACGCCACTGCACTCCAGCCTGGGCGACAGAGAGACACTCCGTCTCAAAAAAAAAAAAAAAAAAAAAAAAATCCAACTATATGCTGCCTATTAGAGACTCACTTTAGACCCAAAGACACTAATAAATTGAAAGTGAAAGGATGGAAAAAGATATTTCATGCAAATAGTAACCAAAAGGCAGCTGGCAAAGTTACACTAATATCAGATAAAATATTTTTAAATCCAAAATTGTTTCAAAAAGAAAGAATACTGTATACCGATCAAAGGGTCAATTCATCAAGATATAACAATTATAAACATATATGTACTGAAACAGAACACCAAAATTGATGTAGCAAATGTTGACAAAAATGAAGGGAGAAAGAGACTGATCTACATTAATACTTAGAGAATTCAACACCCCACTCTCAACAAATATGAAATCCAGGTAAAAGATTAATAAGGATATAGAGGACTCAAATACTATAAATCAACTAGACCTAACAGATAATACAGGGTGCTTGGACCAACAAGTGCAAAATATAAGTTATTTTTAAATGTACAGGATGCACTGTCCCTGATACACGTTAGGCCAAAAAATAGTTCTTAATGAATTTTAAAACATCAAAAGTCATGCTTCATGAAAAGAAGGAGCATTCCCTATCTATGAAAACAGAAGCAAAGTCCCAATATTTTATAAGCTAAAAATTTAGCTTGTGGCTTTTTTCTCATTAAGACACAGCGAAGAAATTAGTACTTAATCACAATCATCCATGGCAGACATTGCTAATTAATTAGAGCATCCACTGGGTGCAGTGGCTGGAGCCTGTTGCCCTAGCTACTTGGGAGCCTGAGAAGCGAGGATTGCTTGAGGTCAGAAATTTGAAGCTGTAGTGTGCCATGCTCATGCCTGTGCATGGCCACTGCACTCTAGCCTGGACAAAACAGTGAGACCAAAATAAGAAAAAATGAAAAAAAGAGCATCTAATTCTGCTGAAACCAGAACATCTTTTTGCCAGGCTAGCTAACAACAAGTATTATAACCTTGTTAACAAGTATATAATCCTTGGCCTCCTCACTGATTTTTGATTCAGTGGGTTCTTTTTGCTTTTTAAAGTTCCCACTAATTCTGATGGACAGCTAGGGTTAGGAATCCCTGTGTTCATCTCACACTGTGCATCAGCGCAGGCACTCCGGAAGGAAATTTAACTGCCATCGTGCTACGTAGCACTTTCTGGAAATTTCAGAGTTAAATCTACAAAAGCCAAAATTAGAGGCCAGGATCATCAAAAATAATTAAAGTATTTTCCCAAAGGAGAGACACCATAAAATAGCTAAGGAAAGTGGCTGTTGAAATCATTCCAAAATCAGAGAATGCAAGATAAGCAAAAAATATGAATACAAATGAAGAGTCATGAAACCTGTATCCTTCACTCGACAACTATTTCTTGACCACATAATATATGCCAGGCACTGTTCTAGACAACTGACATACAAGACAAAAAAAAAAAACCTTCACCCTGTGTAGATTACAGTCTAGTAAGAAAAGACAAACAGTAATCCCAATAAACTAATATATGGCATGTAACTTAAGGCCTTTATTGGAAAAGACTAGAGCAGGAGGGTAAAGAAGACGGGAAATGAGGTAAGGGTCAGCTGGTACAAACTGGGCTGACTATAATTTTAAAAAGAATAGTCAAACTTAAGAAACAAATCAGTATTACATGTTAATGCAACATATTTTAATGACAAAAAGTCTATAAAACAAATATTTTTTAGTTTTTCAAAACTCTTTAATGTCTGACTTTGTAGAAAACAGCTGAATTCTTCTATCTGCTTCTGCGTTCAATCTCTTGTGAGATATATATATATATTTTTTTTTTTTTTCCTGAGACGGAGTCTCACTCGATATGTTTTTTGACTGAAACACATGAAAGAAATCTGACTCCAAATAAATACGTAGTTGTAAAAAGAAGTACTTTGTCTTTTCAAACAATTTTAGATATTCTTCGATACTACACTAATAATCAAGAAGTGGCCATTTCTTAAAGATTGGCTGCAATGCAGAATCTGAAGCCACAGCAATTAATATTTCATACCCTGTTATGTTAAAGTCCAAGCGTGTCTTGCACTGTTATTGGATCTTTAACCATGATTTTGTGCCACCATGCAGTGGTCATTTTGAAAATATTGGTTCCCTGATTTATGTAGTACTCCAAATGCTAACACATTTCATTATCCAATATACAAAATCACACTGGTTAACAACATTACCAATCTCACCAGGAAAGTCCTCAAGTGCTGGGAAGTTTTCAAGCTCACAATATCAAATATAAGTATTTCAAAATTCTCATTTTTGTCTGAAAGCTTACATATTATCATTGGCAACAAATAATGTCCACTGTTTTACTTGAAGTGACAGGCTCACTTCATTTTCAAGAATGTATCTGCCAAGCACTAAAATCTGAATAACCACAGTCTGTCAATTGTCCTTTCAAGTAAAAATGATGTTCTACAGAAGAAATAAGAAAAGCTAGCTCAGCTTACAATTAAATTGAACAAGTACCTTTTTTTTTATTTTTATTTTTTAAGAGACGGGGTCTTGCAATGTTACCCAGACTGGACTGAACTCTTGGGTTCAAGTGAGCTTCCTGCCTCAGCCTCCAAGTAGCTGAGAACACAGGTGCACACTACCATGCCAGCTGGACAGGTACTTTTCCTGAAGACAACTGTTACACTTCAGTACGAAACAGAAGTCCTTTATGCATACGCTCCCTACTTGTCACAAAGATTTTTTAAATGCACTTTAGGATCAAGATTTAATAAAATAAATAATTGCCACTGCCTTAATTCACATTAAAACACCAGAGAATGTACCCACCATTACTTTTGCAACATTGATGCAAATGTCAGCACAGTAAAAAAAAAAAAAAAAAAAAGGCAAACAGCCTTAATACCGTTATGAAAATAGTCTGACTTCACAGACACTCTGACATAGTCTCGGGGACTCCATAGATTTTGATAAATACTGTTCATCATTTAGTGAACAAAGGTAATATGTACAAGGATGTTCATCAAGAAGTGTTTTATTAATAGGAAAAAGTAGAAATAAACCAAATGCCCAACAAAAAAAAAAAGCCAGAGCAGAGAGGTCAAATAAAAGTACAGTCATGTAGTTACATATTAGGCAGCAATAAGAATTTTAAAGTCAAACTGTTTCCTGACATGAAAAAATATCCCCAATAATATAATGGGGGGAAAATTCTCCAATATCATACAATATGGTATGGCCACTGTGTATATAAAACATATGTGTACACGTGTGCCCAGGATATAAGCCAAACTGCTATAATGGTAGTTATCTGTTCACACAGAATTAATTATGGATTTATGGTCTTCTTTATTCTTCCTTAAACTTTTAAAAAACTCATTTATTAGAGTAATAGCTTGATTATCTATACCAAACTAATACATGATCATTATGAAATATTATTGCAATA
Organism: Pan troglodytes; assembly: GCF_028858775.2. Taxonomy (NCBI): domain Eukaryota; kingdom Metazoa; phylum Chordata; class Mammalia; order Primates; family Hominidae; genus Pan; species Pan troglodytes. Next base: position 170,701,125 of record NC_072404.2, on the reverse strand, counting down.
CCTAAAAGCACAAAGATATTACAATCATCCCAAATTTCTCTGATAAAAACAATTGTAAAACTAGGAGAAGAACATCACCACCAATGTTTATCTGTGCACACATGTGAACATATAATGTGAGGACAAATAAAATTATTAAAAGAGGACAATATATAAAATTTTTAATGAAGTATTAAATTTCATATTATGTAAATTTATCAGCAAAAAAGCAAATGAACTTAAATTAATGAATGACTTAAATTTGAGTAAAGATTCCAAAAAATATATACAATGTGATGAGGGCTGGGGAAAATCAAGTTTGGTTTGACACACTAGGTAATAACTGAGATGAAGGCTGAGAATGACTACATTTTTGTCAAGTAGATGGGCATTCCAGGGAAATAACAGCACAGAGGCTGAGTTCCACAAGCCTAGAGCACAGCAAGGAGTTCAGGTAAGTTGAAAGCACACTCATAGAGAGAAGTAGTCAGAAAGAAAAGGTGGTAAAGATTTGGGGCATTACTAGAAAAGCAACATAAGAAATCTATACTTCATATGCAACACAGCCTCAGTTTAGGAAGGGTAATCTAGTAGCAAGAAGCAAGAACTAATTAATCGATAAAACATAAACAATGGTAAAACAAAGTAACTACAAACCAACCATTAAGAAAAAAAAATGTGGTTAGCATCACAGTGAAGAAACAGAAGGGAGAATAAGACAAATGCATGAACCAGAAACTGTCAATTTAGAAATTCCAAGGCATGTTGACTAACTGAATAGAACAAGGAAGGAGAAGTCAATTAAAACATCAGTATTTTGAATCTGGATTAGTTGTGGATTGATGGATATACGTGCTGGTTTATTTGAGGGTGGGGTAGAAGTTAATAAGTTTGGTTTTTAAAATGCTGCATGGGTATTATTACACTTCACTCAGCCATCTTTTGCAATATTTTTTAAAACTTTGACTTGCTGACTGTACCAAATTGCACAATCATACTGCAATACCAACAACTCCATTCAATCCTAATACTAATCATCTGGAGTTCGGGCAGGCCCCACAGGTTAAGGGCTCAGTTTCACAAGGCTGCCCCACTTCAGATGCCAACTGCAATGAGGTGCCCAGGCTACTCACACTTCTCCCTGGCTGAAGTCTACAAATTCTGGGGTTATCACACCTCCCCCCATTGCTATTACTATAACAATTCACAGGACTCAGGAAAACACCGTACTTACTGTTACAGTTTATTATAAAGGACACAAATGAAGAGCCAGATGAAGAGGTACACAGGGCCAGTCTGAAGGGTCAGGGTGCACCACCCTCCCAGCACGAGGAGGTGCTCACCAACTCAGAAGCTCCCTAAACCTGATGATTAAATCACTGACTAATGGTGATTACCACCAATCTCCAGCCCCTCTCCCCTCGAGGGAGGCTGGGGGTTGAGCCTGAACATTCTAACCCTCTTAACATGGGGTTAGTTTTTCTGACAAGCCCCCACCCCAAAGCTATCTAGGGCCCCCACCCCCGCTATAAGCCATCTCATTAGTGTAGAAAAGATAGTAAATTCAAAGGGTTTCCAAAGTTCTGCCGAGGGAACCAGGGCAGAAAAAAATATTCATTTTTTATCATACCACAGCATCCCCCAAAAGGGCATGTCCACCAGAACCTCAGAATGTGGCCTTATTTAGAAATAGAATCTATGCAGATGTAATTAGTTAAAATGAAGTCATTCTGGATTAAGACTGGCCCCTAAATCCAAGGACTGGCGTGCCAATTCCATTTCTGGGTATACACTCAAAAGAACTGAAAGCAGGCACTTGAAGACATATTAATATACTCAAGCTCCTATTAGTATTATTTACAATAACCAAAAGGTGGAAGCAACTCAAGTGTCTATTGAAGGATATATGGTTTAAAAAAAATAGTACAGATATATAATGGAATATTATTTAGCCTTAAAAAGGAAGTTCTGACACATGCTACGACACTGATGAATCTTGAGGACATCATGCTAAGTGAAATAATGACTCAAAATCTTACAGGGCAAGCTAACACAAGAACCCTGTACAGCCTGTTTATATTCTTAATATATTCTGAGTCATTTCCCTCTGTTTTCCTTTAGAATACAAATACTTTTTAAAGTTCCAGTTCATAGCAGTCATATTAAACAACCAATAAGAAAAAATGTGTCCACATTAGTCCAGAACTTTAAAGGAAGAACAGCACATCCATGAAAGCCAAGGGGTAAAATATTAACTGAGCAAAACGAAAGAGGTCAATGCCCTCCTTACCTGGAAAATCTCCTTCTAAGGCCTAAACATTGTACAAGACATTCTATTTTAATAGGGGGATCAATTTTCCTTCAAGACTGAAGATATCTACTAGATTTCTACAATTCTCTATCATGCAGCAATCAGACATCTACAGTTAACACAAACTTTTACTTACCATTCTATTTCTTCTTCTTTTCCAGAATCCTCGACTTGGATAAGATACCACATAGACTATTAGCTTGTGATGGGGTTCTAGCAATTATCTAATCTAAGGGTCAGCAAACCAAAGCCCATGGGCCAAGTAGGGCCTGGCACCTGTTTCTGCCCAAATTTAGCTACCACCCGTGTATGTAAATAAGCTTTTAACGGAACACAGCTATTCCAATTCAGGCATATATTGTCTATGGCTGCTTTCAAGGTAAACGGCGGAGTTCAGCACTTCCAACAAAACTCATCTGCCCTGCAAAGCCTAAAATATTTACTATCTGACCCTTTACAGAAAAAGTTTGCTGACCTTTGTATTCCAAAGGTTCTCAACCTTCTTTTTCCTCAATATCACACTCATGTATAATATGTTCCTAGTCCAAATCACTAATAGTCAAAATTCCTTATTTTATAGATGAGGAAATCCAGATCCTTTATTTAAATATTAACTAGAAATCAGGTGATGTCCAATAACTTTCGAAGTGAACATATGAGCCTTACAGCATAACTACTAAGTTCTGAATAGCCAAGCCAAATTTTCAGAAAGAGTTCCTACACCATGTTGCTTTAGAAATAATTTGTAGTCACTGTTTTAAAAATCTCCTATGTTACACGGGCCCCAGGACAGGTTCTCCCTAAAATGAAGTTTTTATTTTGTTTATGAAGTGTAGTCCTCATTGGTCATCTGTTTGTCTTTCAACGAACTTTCATCATTCAGGGTTTAAAAATCAATCATAACAGAATTCCTGCTTGATATGAGATAGGACCCCTCCTATTATGGAAGTTATAAAGGCTTGCTCTATAAACTTGGGTAGCCAAGAAGAGGCAAGTGAGCTGAGCTCAGCCTACTGGATGTTCCCATCATGACTTAAAATCTACAGGAACTGACACTCATTTCTTTTCCCAGGAACCTAGACCCTTTTTTTTTTTTTTTGGTGAGACAAAGAGTTTCCCTGTTGCCCAGGCTGGAGTGCAGTGGCGCGATCTCGGCTCACTACAACCTCCACCTCCTGGCCTAGCCATGAAGCCTTCTAAATGGCTGAGTTTAAGGGATGAAATGTCAAACAAAGAGGAGAAAATGTTGTTAAAAACTTCTAGAATGAAAAAAGGTCACATAAAAAATGATTAGGAATCAGACTTCTCAAGAGCAGATCTGGATGCCAGAAAACACAGCAATACTGCCAAAAATCTTACAAAAATAAACTCAGATCTAAAATTCTGGACCCAACCAAACCACCAATCAAGTTGTGAAAATTAAAAATTCCTTCAGACTCAGGAGTCTCAGTCTCAAAAAATTTACCTTCAACACACACACTCAAGAAGCTGTCGGCCAGGCGCAGTGGCTCACGCCTGTAATCCTGGCACTTTGGGAGGCCGAGGCGGGCAGATCACCTGAGGTCAGGAGTTCCAGACCCGCCTCGCCAACGTGGCAAAACCCCGTCTCTACTAAAAATACAAAAATCAGCTGGGTGTGGTAGCATGTGCCTGTAATCCCAGCTACTTGAGAGGCTGAGGCTGAAGAATCGCTTGAACCCAAGAGGTGGAGGTGGCAGTGAGCCGAGGTCACACCACTACAACACTCCAGCCTGGGCGATAGAGCACTCGAGTCCGTCTCAAAACAAAAAAAACAACAACAACAACAAAAAGAAGCTGTGGCATTGCTTAACTCTATATCAATGTGGAAATCTGAACATAAAGAATAATTTTTCTAGGAAAATTTAAATGATCGTAATTGACTTTTCATCTTATAAAACTAAATAAATCAATAATAATACAGGAAATTGAAAAGATAACTTTTTTAAAGGGAACCAGACCCAAATGGCTCTGGAGAAAAGAGTTCTTCCACAGTCAATAACAGATTTTTACACCAACCCAGAAAATTTCACAACTCATTCTAAAAACCAACATATCATAAATAAAAGGATAGCACAAATGTACACACAAATACCAAGGAAGAAAATAGTAAGTCAGTCTCCCTTATGATCAGAGATAAATCCTAAAATGAAATCCAACAATATATTAAAAAGAACAAAATGTGGAGATCAAGATTTTGAACCCCAGAATGCATGCTTAGTTCAGCACTGGAAATCTATCAATACATTACATTAAGAGATTAAAGAACAGGGGAAGAACACATAATCACAACAGATGCAGAGAAAGCATTTCACAGCTCAGAGGCAGCACTGGGGATGGCAGTCAGTGCTCCTGGTGCAGTGATGCTAAAGGGGTCAATAAGAACCTGTCCTCAAAAAATTGTGATTGTGCATTGTGACCTGTCTGGTGGTTCTCTGAGGAATCAGCTCAGAGACCACCCCTTCAGAACTCTCTCAGAGCTAGAGCAGCATCCCAGGCAGTGCTTGTCAAAAGCATTTAAAGACATCCACTAACCAGGGTCACCTGGGGCAAGGGATGATGGTCAGGGTTAGCAACATACAAACTGAAAAGCCTGGGAAAGAAGAGGCTGAGGAGGAAAATATATGAAGGAATGAGAGTGTTGGGGGCTCCCATGTATAATGGGAAATCTGGAAGACCATGCATATGCTGAAGGCTGGGCACATGCTCAGAAAACAACTTGAAAGAACCCTAGATTTATACCTCTGGCTGATCTTTGAGCTACGCATATGCAGAAGGTGAGGCTAAGGTTGGGGTTATAGGTGGCCTGGATGAGCAATGAAGTAACGTAAGCACAGGAGTTTTTGTTTGTTTTTTGGTTTTGGTTTTGTTTTATTTGCAGCTCCAGCCATTTGAGGACATCTCCATCAGATCACTGGCTGGGCAATGATACAACACAATGGAGACATCAGTGACCACAGGAGACAAGGAATAGAGTCTCTTCATTTGGCAAGTCATTAAAAAACCAGACAACTGAAGCCCACAACAAGAAATATAGCAAACCCAGAAGAGGGGGGGACATTCTGACTTCCAAAATTTCCACATCACAATATTTAAAATGTCCAATTTTCAGTCCCAAAACTGAGGGACCGAAAAAATCAAGTTAACATGATTTAATCAGTTACACAGGTAAATCATGTGGAATTGACTAACATAAATTAGGAAACAATTATATTTTTTCAGATTCATACAGAAAATATGTCATTCTTTAATTCATTCACCAAATATCTAACACATGCTATGTGCCAGGAACATTTGGAATGCATGGTAAAACAGCATTTTTTGTCCTCATGAGGCTTACAGGCTTATGTGGGAGGCAGATTTAAAAAACAAGTAAGTAACTAAAGAAAATTACAAATTGAGATAAACGTTCTGAAGAAAACAAGGGTGCTATAGGTGAGGAAACAGGAAAATATTGAAATTATCCCGTCTAAGGAGCAGAGGAAAAATAAGCAGAGCCTTAAAAAACAGAGGGACATCATTAAAAGTACCAATCTATGCATTATGGGAGTCCCAGAAGGAGAAAACAAAGTAGCAGGAAAAAGAACTGGAGAAAAAAATAAAAAGCTTCCAAATTTGGTGAAAGACATGAACCTACATATTCAAGAAGCTCACCACTCCAAGCAGGATAAATCTGGAGACCCACACAGAAACACATTATGATCACACTATCAAAAGCCAAAGCCAAAGAGAATCTTGAATACACCAAGAGAGAAGTGACATGTCTTGTACAAAGGATCCTCCATAAGATTAACAGTCAATTTCTCATCAGAAACGATGGAAGCCAGAAGGTGATAGAATGAAATATTTCAAACTGCCATTCAAAAATTATATCCCCAGGTATGACCTAAGGGACTTTGTCATTAGTACACCTGCCCTACAAGAAATGCTAAAAGTACTCATGGCTGAAATGAGGAAGGCTATTCTTTCCCCACTCCTCAAACTCTCTTGATTGAAGCTAAGAAATTAAGCATGAAAGATTTTCTTGAAGGAAAAAAAAAAAGAATTAAATGGCTATACACACATAATTATCAGTATGAAAACATCTCATTTATCAGCGCTATTAGTGATTAAAATGCTCCAAAAATTTCCTACCAGGTAAATTTTACCTGTTGAAGTACTAAAACTTGTTTCACTTTCACAATTTCGAATGAAAACCTTCTGCACCATGCTTCATACTTTCCTGCCTTACTACATACTGACACACTGGAAGGAACACTGAACTAGAAGTCAAAAAACCTAAATTCGAGTCTACTTCCCTTTCTTAACAGCTAGGTGGCTGAACTTTTCTGGGCTAGTTTACTATCAAATGTAAATTAAAGCAACTGGTTTAGTATCTAAAGTCTTAACTCATCCCAGCAGTGTATCTTGCTCTAAAATTTTACCAGCCTAGGATTTGTTTGAAATATACAAAAGTGGAGGTGGGGGGATGAAAACAGATTGCCAAAATGTTGATGCTAGGTGATGGGTATGTGGGTTCATTATTCTACTACTGGATGTGTTTGAAATTTTCCATTAAAACTTTTTATTTCTAAGAATTGACTAGAAAACAAAAAATTTACAAGCACCCATTTTTTCACCTCACCTATAAAATCAGATTAGCTCAGGCCCAAGAATGCTGTTGTAAATCTTAAGTGAGATAACGCACTCACTAGGTTGGAGGCTTTTTATGATTTGTGTACTGATTTTTTATTTTATATTTTACAAGGAAGCACTGGAACTAGAAGATCTTGAAACTCATTAAACTATTTGTTCCTTCCCCAAAATGCCATGTTTTTGCCTTTATGTTTTTGTTTTCAGTCTCCAATAAATAACAGTTGTCATTCTCTCTGCTATTAGTAAGGATAGCAATTCCATTTCTCTATCCTTACTACTTGGCTGCAATACCAAATGACTCCTTTGAAATGTATCATGCCAAGGCATGGTGGCTCACGTAATCCTTGCACTCTGAGAGGCTGAGGCGGGCAGATCACTTGAGCCCGAGTTCCTGCCTGGGCACCTTGGCAAAACCCTGTCTCTACAAAAAATACAAAAATTAGCCAGGCGTGCTGGTGCACACCTGCAGTCCCAGATACTCAGGAGGCTGAAGTGGGAGAATCAACTGAGCCCAGGAGGCCAAGGCTGCAATTAGCCATGATCATACGACTGCACTCCAGTCTGGGCAACACAGCAAGACCCTGTCTCAAAAAAAAAAAGTAAAAAATAAGCAAACACTCCTATAGACACTTTGTGGTACCCATTTTGGCTATCCAGATTGTGGATAGCCAAGATCTATTTTATTCCATAAATATTAACCACTTACTATACAAGAGACCAGTGATTTTCAAACTGACAATCTCAAACATTTTGTAGGTTGTGAAATTAATCTAGGTCACAACCAGCATTTTACTGTAATGAAATAGAAAACATTAGAGTGCATGGCATAGTATGGACCAGTATTGTTCATGAAATTTTTTTTAACTTTTATGTATGTACTAAATCACAATGTCAATCACATTTCTGTGGCTGCCATTTTAAAAAGTTTGAAAGCCACTGTGCTAGACAATATGCTAAACTGAGCTGCCAAATAAGCTATCGATAGCTTATTATAAGCTATCGATAGCTCAATAAGGTATTACCAATGTAAATATTTCTCCAAGCTAACATGATTTAATCAGTTACACAGGTAAATCACGTGGAAATGACTAACATAACTTAGGATACAATTATATTATTTCCTATTCGTAAAGAAAACATTTCATCCTTTAATTCATTCACCAAATGTTTGTTGAACACATGCTATGTGCCAGGAACACGTGGAATGCATGGTAAAACAGGTAGCATTTTTGTCCTCATGAGGTTTACAGGCTACTGTGGGAGGCAGATTTAAAAAACAAGTAAAAACTGAAGAAAATTACAAATTAAGATAAACGTTCTGAAGAAAACAAACAAAGTTGCTAGAGAATGAAGACAAGAGAGGCACAAGAGCAAGGGACAGACGTTTCTCAGATACAATGAATTCTCAAGGAAAGCCTCCCTTAAAAGCGTGAGATCCACTGGATCAGGAGTCAGCCCTGGCAAGAGCGGGTACAGGAGCAGTCCATGCGATGAACTTCCAGGATAAAGGAAGCAATCACACAACATGCTGGTGGGGTAGGCAGGGACCAAGTCATACAGAACTCACAAATCTTGGCAAGGAGTTTGGTATGAAGAGCAAAGGAAACTTTGGCACTTGTGACAAAATGGAAGGAAAAACTCCAAAGCATCATGAATAAAGCCTACTTATTCTTCTAAAATAGCAATTCTCAAAACTTCTGACCTCAAAATTATTGAAGACCCAAAAATGCCTGTTTATCTGGATTACATTCAGTGATATTACTATTTTAGAAATTTAAAATGAGAAACGTAAAAGAATACACAAGCATATATTCCATTAGCCATCAGCATAACGTCTTCACATGTTATTCAGCCTCTAGAAAACTCCACTGTACACTACTGAAAGAAAAGAGAAAAAATACAAATAACACCTTAGTCTTTCTAATGAAAAGAGTGTTCACCCAAGAGTTCTCAGGTTACACTGGGAATGCTATAAAACAAGTAATTCTGACCCCCAGAAAGATAGGTGAACTATACATTTTAAAATTTTAATTAGTCTCAGATGTAACAAGCAAACATCATGTATTTAAACTGAAAGAAAAGTGGCATATAACAAACCAAACTGCCAGAAGCGACATTCCTACACTTAGTCTTTTTTGTTTTTCCATTTTCTCAGGCAAACGTTTTGACAGTTGGGCCAAAATTCCTAAACAGGATGATAACAACGTAACCATCTGCTAGCATTTACTAAAAAATACTTCTCGAGTATACACTAGACTGGCTTTTCAACGTTTCAATGGTAAGAACTAATCCCAAATGCTTTTGTTATCCATATTTTACCTTCTTTTCAAAGTTTTCAAAATAATCACTTAAAAAGTCACTTTCAAGTATCTCTCCACATGTTTTTAAAACCCCCAGTGATATGTAATTTTACCTGAAAGTAATTTACCTACAATTTTTTAGAGATAGGTGTTTCATCAATATTGTTTATGCTTGCAAACAAGAAAAACTATCCAAAGGAACTGACTCAATATCTAAACCTTTTGTGTCACGTTTTCACTTTTGGAAGACGCAAATAAAACAGGTTATTAGACAACAAATAAGTTAATTTAAAACAGGGATTTATTGAGACTTTCTCAAGAAATCTCACTTTCCAAACTGGCCTACTGTCGCACATTCCTTCACACAGGTGAATCTTTTCGTTATGTTTTTGTACTGGGCTTGAAATCAATCTAAATCTGTCAGAATGGCCCCACAATCTTAACCACCCACCCTACAGCGACCTGCCCCGCTCTCCTTAAGTGACACTGTCTCGGGGGGTGGGGGGGGGGGGGCGCTCTCCTAGCCATAGGACACCAGGCCGGCTTCGGCACTTAATGCCCGCCAACGCCAGAGATGGGCCTGACACTTAGGCAGCCTTGCAAAGTAGAGGACACACAGAAGTTCACAGGTAAGTACGATCTGCACAGCGGAGAGGAGGAGCGAGAAAGGGAGAATGACAATAGCGAGGGAAGGCGAGGGAGAAAACTGAATAGGCCGAACACAAAGAGAGTCGGAGCCGGGGAGAGCCTCGTCCTCTCCTAAGCGGGGAGGCCCCCCGGTCTACACCCCAGCCCACCGCGGCGCGGCGCGGCCCTGGCCCCCAGAGTCCGGCTGCCTCACGTACCTCCGGCGCCTGCTCCTCCGCTCGCTCCCAGGGCGGCCGCCATGGCACTCGCGGGGCCCGGCCTTCAGCCTCCCCCACCAAGCCAGCTGGTGGGCCGACGTGCCTGGTCCGGGCCCGGGTACGGGTGACGGAGGACAGGGAAGGGAGGGGGCTGCAGGAGGCAGAGACGAAGCCGGGCGCTTCGCGGTCCACAGCTGCCCCTTCGCCTCCGCAGGAAGAAAACAACAAACTACCGCAACATGGCCGCGGGCCCGCGCCCGCCGCGGTGCACCCTGGGATGATGGAGGCCGGGAGGCGGGCGGGCGCCGGGGCCTGCCCCCGCAGAGGCCGCAGCAGCCCTGAGGCCGCCGCCGTGTTTCGGGCGGTGGGCGTGCAACGCAAACACGCGGCAGTCACCTCCGCCCGGCTCCTGAAACCCAAATGTTTGAAGCAGGGCGGGGACGACTACTGGCCGTAGGTCGATTCCGGGTTCAGTCGTAAGGCGCTTTGCAGCAGTCGGCAAAGCGAAGCTTTACGGCAGCCCGTCTCCCGTTAGGAGCCGGGGAGGCAAGGCCCAGCGAACGGTCCGGGGGAACCTTAACTATCGTTTCTGTGCCTGGACAGTAGGTTGGAGAGTGGGGTCTGAATGAGCTACAGTAGTGAACGCCGACGGCTTGTGTTGAGGGCAGGAAAGGGTGCGCACAACTCAGCAGGTGCTTCCGCGAGGTGAGATGAGTGCCGCCCGCGCCGGGCTAACGTGCACGCGCACTCGTGCGGCGCCCGCGAGCCCTCACTTCCTACAACCCGAGACCCTCCGGACCCGCGACCCCGGACCCCCGTCCCCTTCTCCGCGCCCGGCTGGGCAGCGGGCAGCCCCGGACCCTGATGGGCTCTCGGCCCTTACTGCCCCTGCGCCTTGCGGCCCTGAGAACAAGACGTGAGCAGGACGGATAGCGCCCGGCACTCATGTCTGAGTTTGCATTTTGAGCAGTGAGAATGGTTAAGAAACGAAATCCTCATACTTGACATAAAGGAAAGGGTGCTGGGTGGTCAGACAGCTGTGGACGAAAGGGCTCAGGGGTTTTGGGGTGTGGGGCCCGGGAAGGCGCATCTGAGTGGTCGCAGTCGGGGAAGGGGGTTGACTAAGTACACACCGGCTGTAAACATTGATTCCATATCGGTCAATGTGGGGCTTAGGTGAGGCGTTCTGACCCAGCAATGAAACTGGAAAGGTAGGCAGGGGCCAGGATTCCGGACTTTGGGACGTTTTTCTGAGTCTATGGGGTCTATTGAAAGATTTTAGAAACAATTTACATGGTAAGATTTGTATTTTAGAAAGGTGACTGATACAACAACGTAGAGGACCCTGCAATGTGGAGAGGCATGAAACTGGAGGTCCAAATCCGTGAGTTAACAACCAAGACGTCCATACAGGAGATGCATTGGTGGATGGGTGAAGAGATGATAAAACGGTACGTATAATAAAATGCTGGCCGGGCGCGGTGGCTCACGCCTGTAATCCCACCACTTTGGGAGGCTGAGGTGGGTGGATCACGAGGTCAGGAGTTTGAGACCAGCCTGACCAACATGGTGAAACCCCGTCTCTACTAAAAATACAAAAATGGGTTGGGCGTGGTGGCACGCGCCTGTAATCCCAGCTACTCAGGAGGCTGAGGCAGGAGAATTGCTTGAATCGAGGAGGCGGAGGTTGCAGTGAGCCGAGATTGCGCCACGGCAATCCAGCCTGGGAGACAGAGCGAGATTCTGTCTCAAAAAAAAAACAAAAAAATTATTCAACTGTGAGAACTCACTCCCCAAAAAAAATGTTTTGCAAGCAACCCATTGAAAAATGGTCTCTATTAAAAAGCACGTTAATACATCCATATTTAAATGGCTTGAACTCTTTATCACCTTTCATTATTTTTTGAACTGTGGAGGATGGCATGCCTAACTCAGAAAATATTTTTCAGGATAATTCAGTGGTGATCTTCAGAAGAATTCCACAAAAAACCAAATTAACAGATGAAACAATCTCATAAGCCCCTTGAAACTGAATTTCTGTAGAACAAGAGTCTATAAAATTTTTTGATCAAACACCCACTGGAAAAATTTTTGAGCGTGGACACCCAGTATTTGAAGTTCTTGGTAAATTACTGTGAGTAAAGATTTAACCAACCCCTTGTCCTTATCTATGAACAAATTTCACTTTGCGTTAACTTTAACTTGTCATAGAAACCTTATGAAGGCAGAATGTTCATTGTGGTATAAAACAACATTGGTTGTAGGCCAGGCGCGGTGGCTCACGCCTGTAATCCCAACACTTTGGGAGGCCAAGACAGGTGGATCACCTGAGGTCAGGAGTTCAAGACCAGCCTGGCCCACATGGCAAAACCCCATCTCTACTAAAAATACAAAAATTAGCTGGGCGTGGTGGCACATGCATGTAATCCCAGCTACTTGGGAGGCTGAGGCACAAGACTCACTTGAACTCAGGAGGTGGAGGTTGCAGTGAGCCGAGATCACACCACTACACTCCAGCCTAGGTGACAAGAGTGAAACTCCATCTCCAAATAAATAAATAAATAAAACATTGCTCATGGTAAAAATGACCTCTGACTTGTACACTGCCTCTGGCTTGAAAGTACTGAATAATCTTAAAACACCTAGTGGGAAGCCATACCTTTAGCCTCTGTTACTGTGTTAACTGAGTGTGGGAATCAAAAAGACAAACTCAGGGAACTGGTTTCCCGCCCGTCAAGGACTTCCAAGCCAAGCCCCCACCCATATTGGTTTGCTCCTGAATTGCATTTGGGCCAAAGAGTAGAGCTCTTCCATGCCTGTACCTCAGTGAAGTGTGTTTCTTCTCCTCAGTCCTCCAAAGTGGAGCTGCTGCCAGGCGTGGCATTATATGAGTGTCAGGGGTTAAACCTAAGACTACCTAGTGAGCGCTGCAGTTTCATACATATCCTACTGAAAATCTTAAAAGCAAGGTTTGCTTTTTTGTAAATAAAGCAAATATAGAAGCCTTTCTCGTCTCAGTAATGATGAACTGGAAATTCTGTTCCCCTCCTCCAACAAAACAGATTCTGTGGAAAACATTTTTTGTTGTATTGCTAGGTTTTAGGAATAATGTTTCCAAAGGATCAAGAAGGAAGCAAAACGCTGGGCACAGTGGCTCACACCTGTAATCCCAATGCATTGGGAGGCTAAGCAGGTGGTTATCACTTGAGCCAAGGATTTCAAGAGCAGCATGGGCAACATGGCAAAACCCCATTTCTACAAAAAATAAAAATAGCCAAGCATGGTGGTGCATACCTTTAAGTGCTTTGCATAACTACTCTGGAGGCTGAGGTGGAAGGATCATCTGAGTCCAGGAGTTCGAGGTTATAATGAGCTGTAATTGCACCACTGCACTCCAGTCTGGGTGACCAAACAGAGCCCCATCTCTTAAGCAAAACAAACAAACAAACAAACAGAAACAGATCCAAAGCCTGAGCAGTTAGTAGTGTACAGGAAGTTCAGGGTTTCACTGGGGAAGTCATCCCCATTTGCTCTGCTAATAGGAAGCAAATTCTTGGACAGCTTTTGAGGAGGGAATCTAAACCCCAGGCTCCCAAATTAGGCCAGAGATCCTGGAAGGGCTTTCTCAAATTATCCACTTATATTCTTCACAGTTTAAGGTCAACCAACTATGGACTTAAAATCAAAGATCACAAAATGCACGAGGGAAGAAACCACTGTAAGTGAAAAATACAAACTAGATTGACCTCCTAGGGACTTTAGTTATTAAAATCACCGTAAAGGACAATATTTGAAAGGTTTAAGGAAATAAAAGATGAAATAAATCAAGAAGAGACTGTCTAGAGTAGCCAGAGAGTTCTTCCTTTTTGTTGTGTCTGAACAATGTCCTAAAGCCATTAGGCAGCACTAGTGGTATAGCAGGGCTGGGAGAGGTGGGGAGGGATGTGCTGGCCAGGCTAGAGGATCGGAGCCCAAGCATGTGTTCCAGCCCACGCCCTGTGAGAGGGCTGCCCAGCAAGGCATGTGAGAGCACCACAGGATGCAAAGTATGTCCTGTGGATTGGCAAAGTGAGGAGGGCATCTACCCATGGGGGCAGTTCAACATGGGGAGTCACACATGACCGGGTTACTAGGACATGATCCTGAGGTATGGGCCCAACGTGGAATTCAGGGCCCTACTGGGATGAGGTGGGAGTTGCCAAAGGTAAGTAGACTAGAACGGCAGAACACAAGCAATGTGAGTTTTCACACAGGTGGGAGGCAGAGCACAGGGAATCAGAACTCCAGTATATAAGGGGACCTGCACGGAAGAAGGTGACAACAGAGATGGTGTGTTGGTTATGAACAGGGAAATTGATCAGATATATAAATATATGAAGGGTGATGGAGCTAAGTTTCTCACTGTGCAAATAGGGAGTTACTTACATGAAGAAAAAGCTAAAATTAACCCTATGGTGTGTTACTAGAATAAAGAATCAGAGTGATTGCACTAATGGTTTTTGATAATTGTATTTCATTGTAGGAGTAAATGTATATGCAAATATGTGTATGCCTATTTTTGTATAACTCTGTGTGTGTGTGTATGTGTGTGTGTTTCCTAACTGTCCACCAAGAGTGCCCTGGACACAGCAGCCCATCTTGAGCACACCCAGCACCTAGACCTTGGTTTCTAAATACCACTTTTCAAAAGGAACCAGTATTACTTGGAAAAACAACTGATTTCAGGTCTGGGACATGGAATTCGCAAGATCAGCCTGGAACATCTTGTTCCCTCCAAAAATCAAGGAAGTGCTTGAATAGTGATAAAGATATGTCAAAATGACACAGAAGTGAGATTTAATAGGCCAAAGCAGAGATGAGATGAGCATCAAATTAAATAATGAGAGTAATAGACTAAAAACAGGAAAGCTTGTGTCTATACAAATATTGATAAATAATAAATTGAACTTTATATGGAAACAGTATATCAAAATAGTTAAGGTGTTCCTTCCTAGAAAATATGTATTAATTACATAGTAGAAAAGAATAATTTTCAGTGGAAAAGCCTCTAAAACCACCCTAACTGATCAAAGTAAACATTTTCAATAATGGGATAAATAAAAGTTGCCACCTGATATAATACAATAAGAAGAGTACAGCATCACTTCTGTGATCATCCTGTCAAAGATACCTAACCAAATCTAATTCTGAAGAAAAAAGGACAAACTCAAATTGAGAGACATTCCAGAAAATAATTGGCATGTAATCTTCAAAGGTCTAATTATGAAAGTCAAGGAAAGACTAAGAAAACATTTCAGACTGAAGAAGAAAAAGACATCACAACTAAATGCAATAAATGATCTTTTCACTCTTATTGGGACAATTTGCAAAAATTGATAGGGTCTGAAGGTTAGATGGCAGTAACACACCAAGTTAATTTCCCGATTTCAGTGATTAATACGCTGCATGTAGGAAGAAAGCCTTTGTGGTAAATACACACTACATACAGTGCTTGTGGCTGATGGGGCATCTGCTCAGCAACTTGGTCACAAATGATTCACAAAAAAAGTTTAATTTTACTCTTAAACTTTCTACGGGTTTGTAATGCTTCAAAAAAATTAAAGAGAAAAAAAAATCAAACACTGTTCAAAATACAGTTGTTAAAAAACCCAAAGGCAAAATTACACAGATGAGACAGAATTGAGAGAATTTGGGAATTAAGGGTAGACAAAAAAATTTCGCAGAATATAACACAAAGAGGAAAGGAGATGAAGGATGTGAATGAGAGGTTTAGCAATTGAGAGACTGGAATGAGGACGCCAAACACGTGATATAGCTTGAATGTTTGTATTCCTCCACCCCAAATTCATTTGTTGAAACCTAATCCCCAAATGTGACAGTACTTGGAGGTGAGGTCTTTGGAGGTGAATAGATGAATGAGATGAGTGTCCTCATAAACCCCCAAGAGCTGCCTTGCCCCTCCGGCTGTGTGAGGTTAGAGTGAAAAGATGGCCACCTATGAGGAATGGGCCTTCACCAGACACTGAATCTGCTGGCACCTTGATCTTGGACTTCCCCACCTCCAGAACTGTGAGAAAGAAATTTTGTTTATAAGCCACACAGACTGTGTTATTTCATTACAGCAGCCTGAAGGACTAAAACACTATGTAAAAGTGAGGTTCCAGAAGGAGAGAATAAAAAGTATAGAGGAGAGGCAATATTCGAAAAGATGATTTCACATGATTTTTAAGAATTAGTGAAAGACATAAATCCAAAGATTCAGGAAGCATAACAAGCATGGGGTAAAAAAAAATAAAAAGAAATCCACATCTAGACGTGGTGAAAATAAAAATTTTAATAACCAAAAAAGAGAAGATATAAAAAGCAGCAAAAGAGAAACTTCCACCTCTGGCCATGATGGAGGACTGAGACAGGCTTCTCACTTCACAAACAACTTGAAAACTGGACAGATTTGGAAACACTCTTTTCAGACACTGGAAGACAGGCAGTCGAGGACCATGATCCCTGAGAGAATGGCAACAAACGAGGTGGGCCTTATGATAACCCAGCTTTCTGGATTGTGAGGCAGGAAGGGGAAACTCAGGCAGAACACAGTGGTCTTAATGATTTGGGGCCACAGGGATGACAATTTGTAGGTGCTGGTGTGGGACATTTGTGGGTTGCAGTACTGGAGATGAGGGAGCTAGGCAGAGAAAGAGTTCTGGAAATCTGCATGGAGTCCCCTTGAATATGTTGCTGTAGGGTGAAACTCCACGAGGCTAGACAAAGTACATCGGGAACAACCAGAAAGCTAGAGTAAAGGTTACTCCAGAATCTCCTAACAGAGCTTTAGAACAATCCTGGAAGGGAGTATGCTGATCAGCAGGTAATTTAATGGCCTGCCAGAACAAAGTCCAATATTTTTTAAGACAACCAAATTCGGCACTCAATAAAGTAAAATTGATAAAAGTCCAGCATCCAATCAAAAATCGCTACTGAAGTGAAGGAGCAGGAATATATGACCAATACCAGGAAAAAAATTGATCAATAGAAATAATATGACAGAAATGATGGAATTACCAGGCAAAGCATTTCAAACAATTATATACATATGCTCAAGAATTTAAGGAAAAACAAGGCCATAATGAAGACAGAAATAGATAGGAAGTGAATATTTTAGAGCTGAAAAATACAGTATTCAAAATAAAATGTTCAATGGGTAGAAATAAAAGTAGTTAGAAATTTCCAGTTTTATCTCATAGACGTAGAACACTGGATAAAGTATCACTGCCAAGATTACAGCAAAAAGAACTGTAGCTTTCTTGAGCCCATCAGAAAATCAACATTGCAGAACGACCAAATAACTGGAAATCTAGGGAGAGACACCTCGGAAGAAAAACAGAACCTGAGCATTTGCTTACCTGGGAGAGAAACAAATGATGCCATATGTGTGGGAAATAAGAGTCAGCTAAAACGTTTAGAATGAATGTCTAAATACCATGTGTGAGAGTATGAAGTCCCTTGGGGCTGCAGAGTAGAGAGGTTTGCCTCCTCTTGCAGGCTTCTTGTTCATGAACTCCACCAGGTACTCAGAGGAAAGGTGGGAGAATCCTGAGAAAGTTCCTCATTATGTTGTTTGAGGGAGGGAACAGTGTCCACTCGAGAAACTCCATTGGTACACACCTCTCTTATCTCACTTATGGAAAAAGGCCTTCAGGGAGAAAGGCCACAAAAACCGTGGCCTTAGGGCAATGGGGAAGCCCATTTCCATTGTGCAAAGGGGACAGAAAAATAAAAAGCTCTACCCTAGGAGAGGATCAGGGATACCTGCCAAGCCCAACACTGCAGCTGGTGGGAGAAGTATTTTGAAGTCCACATCCCTGAGACCCAGACACTCCCTGTGTAAGAGGATGCTTAAACAGAACATCAGAGGATTCTGATCCTCTCCTATCTCCTGTCACCAGAATAATAGATGTCAAGTAAAAATGACAAAATACAGTTGGGAGGCCCACAAGAGACTGCTTCTTTCAGGACTACAGTGCAAAGAGAAGACCCAAAGCCCAGAGGAAGCGCAGACACTGAGAAAACAATCTTACAAATGAGCCCATGTTCTAAGTACAAGGTGTCGCTGGAGGAATTTGGAGCCTTTTGTGCACAGAGGATAGCTGTGGCAACAACAAATATCTCACTAAGCCCAACTCCTGAATAAGATAGCAAACTCATACTAACAACCTACTAGACAGCAAGATGTGCTCATCTCCAATCATAGAAAATCTTTACCATAGTATACACTATCACTAAAAAAAAAAACGAGGTTTCCAACAAAAATTCAGTGTACAAAAAGGAAATGCTAGAAATGGAAATGCTAGAAATCAAAAGCACAATGATAGAGGTGAAGAATGCCTTCAATGGGTTCATTGATACACTTGACATGGAAAGAATAAGTTAACTTGAAGAAATATAAATAAAAATTATCCAAACTGAAGCAAAGAGAAGAAGGAGTGCAAGAAACAGAGCAGAGTATCTATGAACTGTTCAACAACATTGAATGGTCTAACATATGTATAGTTGGAAGAAGAAGAGAGAAAGGAGTGGAACAAATGTCTGAAGAACTAATTTTTTCAAGATTTATGACAGGCGCCAAAACATAGACCCAAGAAGCTCAGATAACACCAAGCGAGATAAACACCAAGACACAAGCAAACAAGCAAAAGCCCCCATATCCAAATATATCATGTTCTAATTGCTGAAAAAGAAACATTTTCTCTTTTCCTAGAGAGGAAAAGAACAATAAGAATTATAGCAGCTATCTCATCAAAAAGCTTACAAGCCAGAAGACAGTGGCATGACCAATCGTTTTTGTACTGATGGAAAAACCTGTTGTCAGAAACAGTTACCCAGCAGAAATACCTAAGGAGCAAAAATGGAGGGAATTCATTGTGAGCAGACAAGCTCTACAGGAAATGTTAAAAGAAGTTTTTTAGGCACAAGGACTATGATAACAATCAGAAATCTGGTTCAACACAAAGAAATGATGAACACGGTTGATGATGAGTGTGGTTGAAATTGCATATATGACGGTAACATTTTTCTCCCTGTTTTTAATGCTCTGAAAGATTGATTGGAGCAAAAATAGGGAAAATGTATTGTGTGCTTAGAGCATATGAACAAGTGAAATGCATGACAATAATACAAAGGATGAAAGGGAGGAAGTGGTCATATGTTGCTATAAGGTTCTTATACTACACGTGAAGAAGTACAGTATAATATTTGAAAATAGATGCATAGTCATTAAAAATATAAATTGTAAACCCTAAGGTGACCACCAAAAAATTTTTTAAAGAAAAGTGTGTGTGTGTGTATATATATATATATATACACATACACACACTTTTATATATATATGTGTGTTTATATATATGTTTAGGAAAGATAAAAGGAAATCATTTTTAAAAACTAACTTAATCCAAGAAAAAAAGAAATAACAAATTAAATAAAAAACAGCTAACAAGATGGTAGGTTGGAATCCAACCATATCAACTCAATTTCTATTGAATGTGAATGATCCATACACACACAACAGTCCTAACACCAAAAAAGTGTCAGATTGCATTAAGATGTAAGAATGAAATATAGGTTCTCTATTACTGTGGGAGGCTGAAGCAGGCGGATCACTGGAGGTCAGGAGTTCAAGGCCAGCTTATCCAACATGGTGAAACCCCATCTCTACTAAAAATATGAAAAAAAAAAATTAGCCGGGCGTGGTGGCAGGCACCTGTAATCCCAGCTACTCGGGAGGCTGAGGCCAGAGAATCTCTTGAACCCGGGAGGTGGAAGTTTCAGTGAGCTGAGATGGTGCCACTGCACTCCATCCTGGGCGACAGAGTGAGACTCCATCTCTAGAAACACACTTTAAAGATGTAGATAGGCTAAGTGAAAGGAAAGATATGCCATGCAAACACTAATCAAAAGAAACATTGTCTTCCATGTAACCCATTAGAATAGCTGTTATCAAACAGATGAAAGATAACAAGTGTTGGAGAGGACATGGAGAAAAGGGAACCTTTGCACACTTGGTGGGTATGTGAATTAGTACAGCCATGATGATCCAGCAATCCCCCTACTGGGTATATGCCAAAGGAAATGAAATCACTATGCCAAAGAAGTGTCTGCACTCCCATGTCCATCGCAACATTATACGGTTGTATATACTGTAGCCAAAATATGAAAGTAACCTAAGCATCCATCAATGGATGAATGGATTTTTGAAAATGTGGTACGTGGCCAGGCACAGGTGGATCATGAAGTCAAGAGATTGAGACCATCCTGGCCAACATGGTGAAACCCTGTCTCTACTAAAAATACAAAACTTAGCTGGGCATGGTGATGCATGCCTGTAGTCCCAGCTACTCGGGAGGCTGAGGCAGGAGGATCGCTCAAACCCAGGAGGCAGAGGTTGCAGTGAGCTGAGATCGCATCACTGCACTCTAGCCTGGCAACAGATCGAGACTCCGTCTCAAACAAAGAAAAAAAAAGTGGTACATATACACAAAGGAAAACTATGTAGCCATTAAAATAAAAGGAACTCCTATCATTTGTAACAACATAAATAAATCTGGAGGAGATTAGGCTAAGGTGAAATAAGCCAGGCACAAAAAGACAACTACCATATGATCTTACTTATACGTGTGTGGAATCTAAAAAGGTGGAATTTACAGAAGCAGAGAGTAGAATGGTGATTACCAGAGGCTGGGGAGTGAGGGCAGGAGGTTGGAGAAATGTTGGTCAAAGGATACAAAGTTTCAGTTATACAGGATGAATAAGTTCAAGAGATCTATTGTACAACGTGGTGGCTATAGTTGATAACAATGTATTGTGTTCTTGAAAAATGCTGAGAGAGTAGATTTTAAGTGTTCTCACCACAAAACATAAGTATGTGAGGTAATGCATGTGTTAATTAGCTTAATTTAGACATTTCATAATGTATTATACATATTTCAAAACCACGTTGTACATGAGAAAGATACACAATTTTTGTCAATTAAAAATAAGTTAATTTCTTTTTAATGTTCCAGTAAAAGAATTGGCTGGTTGCAGTGGCTCATGCCTGTAATCCCAGCACTTTGAGAGGCCAAGGCAGGATCACTTGAGCCCAGGAGTTCGAGACCAACCTGGGTAAAATAGTGAGATCTCATCTCTACAAAAAAAAAAAAAAATTAAATAGCCAGGCATGGTGGTGTGCACCTGTAGTTCCAGCTACTCAGGAGGCTGAGGTGAGAGGATCACTTGAGCCCAGGAGGTCAAGGCTGCAGTGAGCCGTAATTATGCCACTGCACTCCAGCGTGGGCAATAGAGAGATGTCCTGCCTCCAGGGGGAAAAAAAAAAAAGAATCATGTTAAAGTGACACTAACTTCAACCAGATCATATTGCAGTTTTACATTCCTGTGATTCATTGATTCATTTTGTGTTGATTTCCTAGTGTGCTTCTCACTTCAGGTGTTCCAAAGCCTCAATACTCTTAATGCAAAAAAGAAAGAGAGAGAAGGAAAGAAGAAAGGAAAAGAAAGAAAGAAAACAAACTAGAGTGTCTACAATATGGGACAAAGTAGACTTCAAAACAAGTAATATTATCAGGAATAAACAGAGACAAGATAAAGGGGCTGATTATCCAAGAAGACATAAAACCCGTAAATATGTATGCACCTAACAGAGATTTGAAATACATGAGACAAACTGATAGAACTAAAAGAAGAAATAGAAAAATCCATAGTTATATTTAGAACTTTAACACTACTCTCTCAGTAATTGACAGAACAAAATTCAAACCTTTTGCTCTGTGAAAGACACTGTTCAGACAAGGAAAAGGCAAACCACCGATTTGGAGAAAATGTTTGCAAATGAATCTGATGAAGGACTTACATTTAGAATATATAAAGAACCCTTACAACTAATAAAATAAGAAAACAATCTTTTAAAAGGAGTAAAACGTCTAAACAGAAACTTCACCAAAGACGATGTACAGATAGCAAATAAGCATGTGAAAGACTTGAACATCATTAGTCATTGTGGAAATGCAAAATAAAACCATATTGAGATACTACACACCTGTTAGAAGGGCTAAAGTTTTAAAAACTGACACTATCAAAGTTTCAGGAAGGACACAGAGTAACTAGAACTCTTAAACATTGCTACTGAGAGTGCAGCATTTGTACAGTCACTTTGGAAAAGAGTGGCAGTTTCTTATAAAGTTAAGTGTATTTACCCCAGCCTGGGTGACAGAATTTACACCAGCCTAGGTGTATTTACACCAGCCGGGGTGACCCTGTCTCAAAAAAATAAAAATTAAAAAAGCACATTTACCAGCCAGATGTGGTAGCTCACACCTGTAATTCCAGCACTTTGGGAGGCCAAGGGAAGAGGATGGCTTGAGGCCAGGAGTTCAAAACCAGCCTGGGCAATATAGTGAGATGTCATCTCTACAAAAAAATAAAGCAAAATGCACAGGATATCCATACATGGAATGTAACTCAGGAATAACAATGCGTGATCTGCTGATTCACACAACGTGAATGAATCTTGAATGCATTTTGCTGCAGATCCAGAAGGCTACGTGTTACATGATTTTATTTGTGTTCTGAAAAAGGCAAAACTGTGGGGATAGAAAACAGATCAGTGGTTGCTAGGTACTGAGAGTGGAGAGAAACTGACTACAGAGCATCAGCTCAGAGAATTTGGGGGCTGATGAAAATATCCTATGTGGTACTGTGGCAGCAGATACATGACTATATGCATTTTTCAAAGCTCAAAGAACTGTGCACCACCAAGAATGAATTTTACCGTATGCAAAGCTTAAAAACATCAACCAGGATGTTGGGGGAGTTCAAGATGGAGCACAGACTGTGAGTCATGGACGGACTGTGTTCCTCGTGTGCCATAACCACACGGAACACAGTGGAGAAGAAGGGAGCTGAGCCACACACCTTTGGAAACAGCATGTTGAATCGACACGGCAAGTCTGAAGACGGAAGGAACTGTGCATGAACAGTGTACTCTAGTTGGTAATGTCTTTCCTCACAGGGGTATGGATTAGCAATCCTGAAAGCACTTTACACATATACTGCACTTGAACAAATAAGTAATTATAGTTTAAGTAATGGGAAGAAGATTTCACACTGTCGGAGAAAATGATTACAAATAACCAAAGGGAGAATGCTGGAATGAGCCCTGAAGTGCTGGGTTTGAGTTGGAGATAGGAGTATGGGGCTCAGGATTACACAAATATGTATACAGATACACACATACAGAAATACATTTGGATGTGTATTCATATATTATACATGGGTTAGTATACATGCATACATTTCATAGCTCTGGTTATGACAGGGCCCAGGAGCAGCGACCATAACTAGATCGGGTTTTCTAAGTAAACAGAACCAAGGCTCTTTGGAAAAATGGCTGATTCTGGTTCTAGGACTGGGGCAGAAGAAATGCAAAATGAGCCTGCAACATTTTATGGTGCCATCAGGTAAAGTGTTAAAAAAAATATAGTAGGAGCATGTCAAAAAGACACAGAAACCAAACCACTGCTCTCCTGGTGGCCAAAGCTAGAATAATTTGAGCAAGAAAATAAATCACAGTAGTATTGGAATGTTACACAAAGACTAAGATAAATATTTGTGAATTGATTTGTAAAACGATTGAATAAATCATAAATGGAGAAGAAGGACAGCTCTTCCTTAGAAAAGGATTCCAATTAATGAATGTGAAATGAATGAGGGAAATAGAGAATCACAACATACCACAGGAATAGATGCTATAAGATCTGCAGATATGCACGGAGATTAGTGCAGGAAATTTTAAAGAGATGAATGTTTTCATAGCCTAAGTAGCTCTCCAAAAAATACTTGACTGTGGAGGTTTTAACTTATGTCCAAAATTTTTTGATATTTCTCCCTCCAGAAGAGCTTAATTCCCCTCCCCTTAAATATGGGCTACACTTAATAATTCACTTTAGTAGAGTATATAAAGGGGAAATTACTGTAGACTAGAAAAACTTAGAAAACTCTACTTCAATGTGCAGACATATTGATATCATATATGCCCCCCAACTCGTAATACAAGCACTTACTTGCCCTTCCCATATCCTCTCTCCCAAACCTGTAATCTTAGTTAAATCACAAGAAAACATGAAACAAACCCAAATTGAGGAACAGTGTACAAAATCCCTGACCTATACTCTTCAAAATTGTCAAGGTTATGAGAAACCAAAAACAAAAAGATGAAGGAACTGTCACAGATTGGAAGAGACACAACAGATAAAATATCCTGAATTGGGTCTTGGAATGAAAAACAGACATTAGTGGAAAAACAGTAATTCCCAATCAAGTCTGTAATATAACTAATAGTATTACATCAATTTATGATGGTTTCCTAGTTTTTACAATTATACCACAATTTTGTAAGACGTTCACCTCTGAGAGACAGGTCAGAGGGCATACTGGAAACCAACTATCTTTGAAACTCTTCGTTAAGTCTAAAATTATCTTGAAATAAACAGTTAAAAGCATATTAGACAATGCAGAAGAAAACGTGGGCACAATAGAAACTTCTCAAGAAAAACACAGAAAGAAAAGACTTAAAAAATGAACAGAGCATGAATGACGTGTAGGACAATGTCAAGCAGTCTCACATGTGCATAAGTGGAGCCGCAGGGAAGCATAGGAAACAGAGACAAATCCCAACACAGATAATGGCCAAAGCTTTTCCAAATGTGATAAAAATCATAAAACTGTAATTGAAGAAACTCAACAAACTCCAAATAGAATAACCACACAGGAAGCCACAGAGCACATCATAATCAAATTGCTAAAAGTCAGGGGTAAAGCAAAAATCTTTTAAAAAGTGAGAAAGAAGACATTATATGCAGAAGAATAAACATAAGGATGACTGCAAACTGTCAGAAAGAGTGCAAATTTCATGTCAAATGTCTTTATTGGTTAATTCTATCAAACATTCAAGGAAGTAGGAATATACAAACTCTTCCAGAAATGCAGAGGAGAAGAAAATACTTCCTAAATCATTTAATAATATCAGAATTACCTTAATATCAAAACCAGAAAAAGACATCACATAAAAGAAAACAATAGACCAATATCCCTCATTAACATAGATGCAAATATCTTTTTTTTTTTGAGATAGGGTCTTGCTCTGTTGCCCAGGCTGGAGTGCAGTAGTGCGATCATTAGCTTACTGCAGCCTTGACCAGCCAGGCTCAAGTGATCCTCCCACCTCAGCCTCCAGATTAGCTGGGACTAGAGGCACATGCCACCATTCCTGGCTAATATTTTAATTTTTTGTAGAGATGGAATCTCCCTATATTGCCCAAGCTGATTTTGAACTCCTGGGCTCTAGAAATCCTCCCACCACAGCCTCCCAAAGTGCTGTGATTACAGGCCTGAGCCACCTTGCCTGGCTGATGCAAATATTTTTAATAAAGTACTAGTAAATTAAATACTGCAACATATAAAAACAATAATACATTGTGACTAAGTGAGTTTATCCCAGGAATGCAAGGTTGGTTTAATATTCACTGTCAATTCATCGTAATAACAGAAAAAAGAGAAAAACCATATGAACATCTCAGTGGATGCAGAAAAATTACTAAGAAAAATTCAAAGTATATTCATGATAAAAGAAACTCTTAGAAAGCCAAGAATGAAAGGATACTTCCTCAACCTAATTCAAACATACAGTAAAGGCCACACAAGGGTGGAAGCAATGCTTTCCATCTAAGAAAGCAAACAACGCAAGGATATCTGCTCTCACCACTTCTGTTTACCATTGTATGATGCAAGAAAAAAAAACATATCATTGGAAAGGAAAGGGAAGCTGTTGATATTCACATGTGACATAATTGTGTATATAGGAAATCCCAAGGAATCCTCAAAAGGGAGATCTATGAGAACGAATAAGTGAATTTAGCAAAGTTGAAGGATACGAGGTTATTTTCAAAAGTTAGCTGTATTGCTATGTACTAGCAACAAACATAGAAACAATTTAAAAATGTAATTTAGAATAGCATCTAAAACATGAAATATTTAGGATAATTTAATAAATAATATTTAGGAAATGTAATAAAATGTATGCAAGGCCTATATACTATAAACTTCAAAGAATTGCTGACAAAAACTAAAGGAGACCTAAAGAGATGGAGAGTCTGTGTTGTTTGGAAGACTCAATGATGTTTAGGTGTCAATTTCCTCCAATTAACTAATCAATTAATCAACAGTGCAGTCCAGTCAAACTCTCTGCAAGCTTTTATGAAGAAATTAGAAGCTGATTCTGAAATGTATGGAAATGCAAAGACCTAAAATAACCAAAACATTTCTTTTCTGTGTGTCAGTTGCATTTTTCTTTTTTCTTTTCTTTTTTTTTTTTTACTTATACTTTAAGTTCTAGGGTACATGTGCACAATGTGCAGGTTTGATACATAGGTATAGATGTGCCATATTGGTTTGCTGCACCCATCAACTCGTCATTTACATTAGGTATTTCACCTAATGCTATCCCTCCCCCAGCCCCCCACCCACTGACAGTCCCCAGTGTGTGATGTTCCCCTTCCTGTGTCCAAGTGATCTCATTGTTCAATTCCCACCTATGAGTGAGAACATGCAGTGTTTGGTTTTCTGTCCTTGTGGTAGTTTGCTGAGAATGATGGTTTCCAGCGTCATCCATGTCCCTGCAAAGGACATGAACTCATCCTTTTTTATGGCTGCATAGTATTTCATAGTGTATATGTGCTACATTTTCTTAATCCAGTCTATTATTGATGGACATTTGGGTTGGTTCCAAGTCTTTGCTATTGTGAATAGTGCCGCAATAAACATACGTGTGCATGTGTCTTTATAGTAGCATGATTTTTAATCCTTTGGGTATATGCCCAGTAATGGAATTGCTGGGTCAAATGGTATTTCTGGTTCTAGATCCTTGAGGGATCGCCACACTGTCTTCCACAATGGTTGAACTAATTTACACTCCCACCAACAGTGTAAAAGCGTTTCTATTTCTCCATATCCTCTCCAGCATCTGTTGTTTCCTGACTTTTTAATGATTGCCATTCTAACTGGTGTGAGATTATATCTCATTGTGGTTTTGATTTGCATTTCTCTGATGGCCAATGATGATGAGCATTTTTTCATGTGTCCGTTGGCTGCATAGATGTCTTCTTTTGAGAAGTGTCTCTTCATATTTTTTGTCTGCTTTTTGATGGGGTTGTTTGTTTTTTTCTTGTAAATTTGTTTGAGTTCTTTGTAGATTCTGGATATTCGCCCTTTGTCAGATGGGTAGATTGCAAAAATTTTCTCCCATTCTGTAGATTGCCTGTTCACTCTGATGGTAGTTTCCTTTGCCGTGCAGAAGCTCTTTAGTTTAATTAGATCCCATTTGTCTATTTTGGCTTCTGTTGCCATTGCTTTTGGTGTTTTAATCATGAAGTCCCAACCAAAACAATTTTTAAAACTAAGGTCAATGTTGAGGCACATATAGTATGTTTTTCCAATAATTATTATAAAGGTACAGTATTCCAGACAGTGTGGTATTGATAAGAGCAAACACTTCAATCAGTGTAAAAAAAATAGTATACATTTCAGGAGTAGACAGACACATGGATGGCCAATCGGTTTTCATCAAAGTTATACATGTAATTCAATGGAGAAAGGAAAGTCTTTTCTGTAAATGGCCTGAAACAACAAACCTTAACCATTACTGCACCCCACATGCACAAAAATCAATATGAGATGTACTGTAGACCTATGTTTAAAAACAAATACTATAAAATTCTAGAAGAAATCCCCGGGGAAAAATTATTTATAACATTTGGGTTGGCAAAGATTTTTTAAAACAGGATATAAAATATACAAACTATGAAAGAAAAATGGAAAAGTTGGGCTTTCTAAAAATTAAAAACTTCTGCTCTTAGCTGCCATTAAGAAAAGGAGGAAGCAAGTCACACAATGGAGAATATATTTGTAACACATATACCTGATTAATGGCTTGTATCCAGAACACATTGATAAGAACTCACATTATAGGACAATCTACTTTTTTAAGTGGGCAAAAGATTGGAACAGCCACCTTACAAAAGAAGATACATCTGTGGCCGATAAGCACATGAAAGATGTTCAACATCATTAATCATTAGGGTAATGCAAATTAAAATCACGTTTAAATTCCAATATACATCTACGAGAGTGACTAAAATTAAAGTCTTAAAATACCAACTTTTTCCAAGGGTGTAGAGCAACTGTAACTCACATACCTTTTTAGTGGAAATTTACAATCATACGGCCACTTTGGAAAACAGTTTGATTTTTTAATAAAGTTAAGATATACTTACATGTGACCCAGCAATTTCACTTCTGTGCATTTATCCAGGAGAAGTGAAAACGTATGGCCACAGCAAAGACTCTTTAAAACCAAATGTTCATAACACCTTCATTTATAATGGCCTCAGAGTAGAAACAGCCTAAATATTTGCCAATATGTGAATCAATAAACTGTAATGTATTTATACAATGGAATATTATTTAGTAATATAGAACATGCTACTAATATACACACAACATAGATGAATCTCAGAAATATCAGGCTTAGGCAAAGAAGCAGCCAGACTCGAGAAAGTGCATAGAGCAACTAACAAGTAATTCTAAAAAGGCAAAATTAATTTCTGCTGACAGACAGCAGATTACTGGTTGCCTGGGAAAGGGCGCAGTTTTTGTTGTGATGCAAATGTTCTGTACCTTGCTTGTTGTAGCCTCACAAGCGTATATAAACTTGCCAAGGCTTATTAAATCGTATAATTAAAATGTGAGCTATTCATTGCATATGAATTATTCCTCAGTGAATTTAAGTACTGTATTTTTACATTTTTAATAGGGAGAACTATCTGATCACCTACCACACGACGACAATTAGACTCATAAAATACTTTTTAGTAGCAAAAACAGAAGCTAGAGATAGAGGAATAATATCTTCAAAGTACTGAGAGAAAGAAATTGCCCACCAAAAATTAGGCATCCCCAAGCACTACCTTTCAATAGTGAGACAAACTAAGGACACGTTCAGATGAACAAACAATAGACAGGGAGTGGCCTGAGACGCCCTGAGCTTGCGGCTGGTGTCTGAGCAAGGACAGGCTTGTGGAGGACTGGGCCTTAACCTGTGAAGTCTGCACCTGCTCTGGGTAGCTCGTGGCATAAGTCATTGCAGCTATTCACCAGAAGATTCTGTAGTAAATGCAAATACAGATTTAGAAGGTGTGGGGTAGGGCCTAGGATTCTGCCTTTCAAACAGCCTCCAAGGTGATTGTCATATCCTGTTAATAGCAAGAATATGTGCTATTTTCAGGCCTGACCTCCTGTGTTGCCTTCACACTTTTTGTATTTCCTTGGCTTCATTAGATGCAAAATTCTGGAGAAGGGCTCCAAAGTCCTGGGGATGGCAGAGCTTTGGGATGGAAGGAGACTGGGCACCTGAATGACTGTGTGGAGCAGAAATCCCTGTGTGTCCTTTCCCTTCCCCCCAGTCTGCACTGGACTCTTAACATGTGTAAAAAATAAACCTTTTTAATGTTACATCACAGATATTTGGAAATGTTTACAGCATTTTTGCATACACAGATTAAATCAGAAGGAAATATTTTTATGTTTATTGAAGAACTTGTTTTAAAAAGATATAAAAATGGTAGTAATAAAACATTTTAAAAATCCATTATATTAAAAATAAGAGATCTTGCATTTATCAAAAGACATAAGAAAAAAATTAAAAGACAAGGAACAAATTCAAAGACGATATTTACAACATATATTTCCAATGAAGGATTAGTTTACAGAATGCAAGGAAGTCCAACACATCAATAATAAACAGCAAACAAAAAAATAGAAAAATAGTACAAAATACAGATAGACATTTCACAGAAAAGGAAACAAAAGGACTCCAACATATTTTGAAAGATTTTCAACCTCATTAGTTGAAATGCAAATTAACCCACTAAATTGACAAAATCTAATAGTAACAGTTAATTGCGACATGGACCAATGAGAACACTAATACACTATGGTTGAGAATGTGTATGGATACAGCCACTGTAGAAAACAGTCTGACGCCACCTTCTACTGCGGATTCATGACCCAGAGTCTAGTCCTAAGTGCATACCCTAGAGAAACTCTAGAACTTAAGCTCCAGGGGATATTTATAATTATATTCATAGCAACTGTAAGAACAAGAAATTGTAAATAACCTAAACGTCCATTCACAGGAGATTGTATACAATTGAATACATAAATTCTGGCATATTCATACAATAGACTAGCTCACAGCAGTGAAAACGGGTGAACCAGAGATACTCCCAACAAACTGGATGAGTGTCAGAAACATAGTTATTTATTAAGTGAGAAAGTCCCAGAAGACCAGGAGTGAACCCTAATGTGATCATGGACTTCTGGCTATAATGATGTGTCAAGGGCTCAGCAGTTGGAATAAATGAGCTGCCCTGGTGGGGGACGCTGATAATGGGGAGACTTTGCCAGTGTTGGGAAAGGTGGGGATATGGGCAATCTCCACACCTTTCTCTGAATTTTTCTGTGAGCCTAAAACTGCTCTAACAATACTAAGGTTTTTTTTTTTTTCCCAAAAGTCTCAGAAGTGTATTCTATTTCATTTTTGTGCTCAAAACCAAGTAAAACTAAGCAACATATTGTTTAGGTATGCAGTCCATGCTATTTTTTCCTGATCATGGCATCTCCTCTGCTGGGTAAGTATTATATGTTTTTTTTTTTTAAGTAATTTTATTCTCAGACAGGGTTCACTCTGTTGCCCAGGCTAGAATGCAGTGTCCTTGACCTCCAGAATTCAAGCAACCCTCCCACCTCAGCCTCCCGAATAGCTGGGACCACAGGTGTGTACCGCCATGCTTGGCTAATTTTTTGTTTTTGTTTTGTAGAGACGGGGTCTCCCTGTGTTACCCAGCCGGGTCTTGAACTGTGGAGTTCAAGTGATCCTCCTGCCTCAGCCCCTTCAAAGTGTTGGGATTATAGGCGTGAGCCGCTGTGCCTGGCCAAAACTAATATTTCTAAAAGCAAGAGCATAGTAAACACAAATTAAGGAAAGTGTCTGCAAAGGAGTCTGGGGAAGGGGATAGAGAAAAGAGCCCCGCGGGAGACGCCACACACTGGGTCATGTTCTAGTTTTCAAATAGGATGCAGCGTTCGCAGCGTTCATCCTATCACGTTGGTGTTTTGTTTTGTTTTGTTTTAGAGAGACAGGATCTTGCTCTGTCACTCAGGCTAGAATTATAGGCGTGAGCCGCGCCTGGCCTGTCATGCTTCTTAATTTACCTGCATGTTCATATAATCTGTTGAAATATTATATTATGTATTATATATTTTATATCTGTACTCCACTTTGGATATTACGGCTCTATGGCAGTTAATTCATACATCAGCATTTCCCAAAATGTGGTCCATTTTAGAAATTTCCATCAAAATTACTTTTGAGATCTTGTCAGAATGCAGATTCCTGGGTTCCATGCTAGTTTACTAAATCTTAATTTCCAGAGATTGGCTCAGGAAATCACTTCCCAGGTGCTTTGTATGTTGTTTAACATGTGAAAACCACTTCCCTGGGTGTTTTAGGTTGGGAAACAGGGCTGTTTGGTCTGCTTCCTCTCACTGTTCACACTGTGCACCTCTATTATGGACTCAAATATTGCTGTTTAGGAGCTATTTCCCTAATTTTATTTCACATTTCCAAAGCTGTCTATTTCCCTAATTTTATCATTTCACATTTCCGGAGTCTAGCTGGACGAGGTATTGAGGAAACTTTTCTGATCTGCTGAAACCTCAGGATGGACATTCATGTTAATGGCAAAGTGCATTTGAGGAAGAAAGTGAGGAAAGGAGTGGGCAACATAGCCAGCCCCGTCTATACAAAAATACAAAAATTAGCCAGGTGTGGCGG
This sequence comes from Pan troglodytes, assembly GCF_028858775.2. Lineage (NCBI taxonomy): Eukaryota > Metazoa > Chordata > Mammalia > Primates > Hominidae > Pan > Pan troglodytes. The sequence continues at coordinate 170,669,043 of NC_072404.2, read as the reverse complement.
TGTGCACCTGTGGTCCCACCTACTCGGGACGCTGAGGCAAGAGGATCACTTGAGCCCAGGGAGGACAAGGCTGCAGTGAGCCGAGATTGCACCACTCAAATGATCCTCCTGCCTCAGTCTCCCAAGTAGCTGGGACTACAGGCACACTCCATCATGCCCAGGTAATTTTTTTTTTTGGAGACGGAGTTGCTCTTGTAACCCAGGCTGGAGTGCAGTGACACTATCTCTACCTCCCAGGTTCAAGCAATTCTCATGCCTCAGCCTCCCGAGTAGCTAGGATTACAGGCGCCTGCCACCACACCTGGCTAATTTTTTATATTTTTAGTATTTAGGGTTTTGCCATGTTGGCCAGGCTGGTCTTGAACTCCTGACCTCAGGTGATCCGCCCGCCTCGGCCTCCCAAAGTGCTGGGATTACAGGTATGAGCCACTGCACCCAGCCCATACCCAGCTAATTTTTAAAATTATTTTTGATAGAGATGGAATCTCACTATGTTGCCCATACTGATTTCAAACTCCTGGCCTCAAGTGATCCTCCCACCTCAGCCTCCCAAAGCGCTGGGATGACAGGTATGAGCCCCCTGCCCAGCTTCAAATGTCTTAAAAGCAGAAAGAAACATTCAACTGCAGCTCTGAGACTTTGGGTCTGTGTGAAGTGAGTTCAGGTCATGCAGGTGAACTCCTGGGGCAAGCAAAGGACAGACAGCACAGATCAGAGTCCTGGAAGAGGGTGCCGGTGCACAGACCTCGCCTGGCCAAGGCAGAAAGGCTGAAGAAGCTGTGGCTTGCATTGAAATGGCACCCGTTCCCAAGGAGCTCATTCATCTTATTTTGTTGACAAATCCTCATTTATTCACACACAACATCTATAAGATAGGGGGCAATTGGCCTCACCTCACAAGTGAGAAGGCCAGGAGGATGCAGAGAGGCTAATTGCTAGTCTGAGTCACAAAAGAGTGAATGGTCCTGAGCCATTTGTCCTGACCCAGTCCCGAGACCTGCGTGTGGCACTGTATCTGGGCCACAGGCCCTGTGCCTCTCCTAGGACCTCAAAACAAGAAGACAAACCTTTCTTTTCTCAGAGTGCACCTGTGCATCTCTCTCTACTTTGGCCTGAAGCCTCACAAGCCGTTTTCACAGTCACATTCCTCTGCACACGTAGGCGTCTGCAGTGCAACCCTTTTGAGGGATCTGTTACTATCACTTATCAAGAAAGAAATGTCAGAGTCATCCTTTGTCCCAATTTTTACTTCTCTGTTATTAATTTCAGTCATAACGAATTCTCTTTTTATGGTGCTTTTTTCCTTAGCCTATCTTTTTTCATTATTAACAACACTTTATAAAGTCATTAAGAGGATGCCATCCTAATGCATAGTAAGAGTAAAATACATCATACAAATTGAGTGATTTTCGATCTAAAGATGTCGATTAAATAATGCGTTTAGTAATGGAAACCATAGAGAAATGGTCATGCGGATTCTTTTAGGATCTGAGCTGCTCCTCAGAGAGGGTCCCATTTAAGTACAAATATGCACCATGCTGGCTTATGAAACAAGAATGTTTTCCCTTTGCTAATGATGACTTGTCATGTGACACACACATTATTTGTGTTATTCTGGTGAGATACTGTTTTCGGTCATGCTCCAGAAGCATATTTAAAGTCTTACTCTAGAGACAGGGCTTACTCTTGGGGAGCTACCTGCTCCCGCAAGTGTCTCACGTTCTTCCTTTGTTGTTTTACAAATGGAAAGCAGGGAGATAAAACATCCTAGGGTGGTACTGAGGATGGTGGAGGAAACCCATCTCAGACACCTTCTTCATGCCTCATGCCGCCCACACATGAGATAACTTCAGTAGAAGTGTTTTGCATGCTGCAGAGAGCTGTATAAAATTACTGCACAATGTTAATAATAGCGTTGAGATTGTGTAAAAGCAAATAAAATATTGCTTCTGAACATGGGAATGTTAAATCTCTTTCTAAGTTAAATCTATCTGCTTTTGAATATAACTCATCTTTTACCATTTGTCCATATTACACCTTTGCTTCTAACATTATTCAAACTTCCATCTTTTTCTTTCTAACATTGTTTTATTTTTCTGAGTCCAAATTGTGTGTATTGCCTGAACATTCATTATTCTTACATCCATGCTCCCCCTATGCCAACTCACCACCAGTTACTAGCATGTGTCCCTTCTGCCTTTGGGCTGCCTTCCAAGGGGTGAGTGTATTTGCTTCTCGTTAACATTGGATGTTCACCTAGCAAACACACGTTGAGATATTCCAGGCCTGGGGCTGGGCAGTCGGGGCACAAAAGTGAATACAAGACTGTTCCCCACTACAGGGAGTCTCAGTTGAGCATCAACCAACAGCCCTCGGCAGCTGATGTTAGAGCAGCCCAGTCATGGAGCGAATCTGCAGGATCGAGTTATTAAAACATGTTCTTATTGAAAGAAGTTAAATTCCCCTCCCAGCGAGGGACATGTACAAAAGCTGGTGCTGCCATTCTAATAACCATGAGTTTAATTCCTCAAATATTAACGGTTGAATAAATAAATCTGGCCATTTTTATTATAATTGAAAAAGTAAACTAATTTATCATTTTGGTTAATGACAAACCTCATGAAGCCATGCCTCCATGAGTGTCCTCAGCATTTCCTGGGTGCTTTTTATGATGTGAAGCGACCTCATGGTGGTCACCTAACATGCCTGGAGCTTAAAGTGGAGAGACTAACACTTCCTAAGGCACACAGCGACATCCCCACTCCACAATTAGCGTACTATACAGTTGTTTCTGTTGAGACAAGATCTCGCTTTGTTGCCCAGGCTGGAGTGCAGTGACACAATCATAGCTCGTCGCAGCCTTGAACTCCTGGGCTCAAGCAATACTCCCACCTCAGCCTCCTGAGTAGCTGGGACTACAGGCATGTGCCACCATACTCAGCGGATTTTTAAATTTTTTGTACAGACAAGGTTGCACTGTGTTACCCAGGCTGGTCTCCAACTCCTGGGATCAAGCAATCCTTCCACCTCAGCCTCCCAAAGTGCTGAGATCATAAGCATGCACCACTGTGCCTGGCCAGAATGACAGGATTTCAGAATTAGGCTGGCCTGTAGCCCAGGTAATCCAGATGCTGAGGCAGGAGGATTCCTTGAGCCCAGAAGTTTGAGGCTATACTGAGCCATGATCACACGACTGCACTCTAGGCTGGGCAACAGAGCAAGATACTGTTTCTTAAAACACAAAACAAAATTGGAAGGCCACCTTATAAAGTGTAAGGCAACTGGGGGTCATTTGAGAATAAAGGACTTGGCTGGGGTCACACCACCTAGAAGGGTCTGAGCCAGGACTGATTTCCTGGGTGGTGAACATTTATTGTTCTGTCCATCTAGTAAAGGAAAACCACTCTCCTTCTGTGGAGGAGTTGCTCCCTCCCCTGCCCCCACAGCCCCACATATAGCCAGTGGGAACTGCTGGGCTGCTGACCCCTGCCCCCTGTGGCTGGCCAGGCGTGGCATGACTCAAGCAACTGAGCCCATGATGGAATCTCATCACCTGCCTGCTCTCCCTGCCTTGTCTTCAGAGACTGGCCATGGGGCGGGCATTTAGCCCAAGCTGGAGGCCCTGCTCAAGACACTGTCTGCTGCAGCTGGGGGGTGTCCCCAGCCTTTTAAGCAGTGAGATCGGGGGAGAATGTGGCCTGAGAGGAGCCAGCGGCCACACACGTCCTTTCCCCAGGGGATCCCAGGCTCAGAAGAAGGGAACGAAGAGTAAGAAAGGAGAGACAAGGGTCCAAAAAACTCCTTGCGACTTCAAAATCAGGTTAACTTATTGTGCAACCCAAAAGATGGAATTTTCACCAGCAGGAAATGAAAGGAAGGTGGACTGCTGGCTTCCAAGCAGTAGGTAAATATTAGCCAGCAGTACAAAGTCTGAACAGTCCCGTCCAAAAGGCATTTGCCTAGTGTTTGTTTCTCACTTCCCAGCTACCACGTAGCACTCCCCACAGAGCACAGGGAGTGGAGAGAGCAGTGTAAGCTACCTTTGCCCAGAAGGAGATTTTAATTGGCTAAAGAGATGATGGGGCAGTGAACATAAAAACAGCCAGCGACAGGAGTGGCAGAAGAGAGGGAAGCACTCTGAAGATAGCCGCGTAGACGGCCAAGGGCAGCGTAGACGGCCAAGGACCACAGCGTGATCCATATCAAAACGCACACAGCAAAGCCGTTGCTAATTTCCAAGCCCTCAATATTGAGCTCTCTGCCAGAGCAGTTCCAAGATCTGGCCATCAGCATCATCTTCTGTAAAAAGAAATCATTTCTATATCAGATATCTTGTTTGAACTTAAATCCACTTACAAAAATGTTTTGCTGCTAGAAAAAGTGTGTTAACATTTTAGACAAAGTGATGAGACAGATAATCAATGCTAGTATGTTGGGAAAGCCAGGAGTAAATCTCACCTTCACCTACACTGGTACTGAGAACATATCAATGTTCTGATAAACATCTGCCTAGTAGTATAGTCACATTAATTTGGTAGATAAGGAAGGATTTTTTTAAAAAGATGACATAAAACAACATAAAGGCAGAGATAGATAAATTTGAACTCAGTAAAATCTGAAACCGCTCTGTATCTAAAGATATCACCTAAATACAAAAAAGCAAGTTGTAAACTGGGAAAAGATATTTGCAACACATATGACTAACAAATAATTACTATCCAGAAAATGTATATACATATTTTTTAATTGATATGTCATAATTATATATGTTCTTGGGGTCTATGTGATACTTTGATACATGTGTACAATACGTAATGTTCAAATCAGATATCTATTACTAATGAATCTTTTTTTTTTTTTTGAGATGGAGTTTCACTCTTGTTACCCAGGCTGGAGTGCAATGGCGCAATCTCGGCTCATTACGAACTCCACCTCCTGGGTTCACGCGATTCTCCTGCCTCAGCCTCCTGAGTAGCTGGGATTAGAGGTGACTGCCACCACACCGGGCTAATTTTTCATATTTTTAATAGAAACGGGGTTTCACTATGTTGGCCAGACTGGTCTCGAACTCCTGGCCTTGTGATCCACCTGCCTTGGCCTCCCAAAGTGCTGGGATTACAGGCGACAGCCACCACGCCCAGCCACTAATGAATTTTTAAAAGCCCAAATAGTGCAATACAAAAATTGGCAAAGAATATGAATATACAAATTACAGATGAGAAAACTCAAATGCTTAATGGCAACATGGGAAACTACATGGGAAGCTGCTAAACCTCACTTGGTATAAGTGGTACACACATTAGAACACAGAAACACCACCTTACACCCATCAGGGTACACACATAACAACACAGAAATACCACCTCACACCCATCAGGGCACACACATTACAACACAGAAATACCACCTCACACCCATCAGGGTACACACATTACAACACAGAAATACCACCTCACACCCATCAGGGTACACACATTACAACACAGAAATACCACCTCACACCCATCAGGGTACACACATTACAACACAGAAATACCACCTCACACCCATCAGGGTACACACATTAGAACACAGAAACAGCACCTCACACCCATCAGGGTACACACATTACAACACAGAAATACCACCTCACACCCATCAGGGCACACACATTACAACACAGAAATACCACCTCACACCCATCAGGGTACACACATTACAACACAGAAATACCACCTCACACCCATCAGGGTACACACATTAGAACACAGAAACAGCACCTCACACCCATCAGGGTACACACATTACAACACAGAAATACCACCTCACACCCATCAGGGCACACACATTAGAACACAGAAATACCACCTCACACCCATCAGGGTACACACATTACAACACAGAAATACCACCTCACACCCATCAGGGCACACACATTAGAACACAGAAATACCACCTCACACCCATCAGGGTACACACATTACAACACAGAAACAGCACCTCACACCCGTCAGGGTACACACATTACAACACAGAAATACCACCTCACACCCATCAGGGTACACACATTAGAACACAGAAACAGCACCTCACACCCATCAGGGTACACACATTACAACACAGAAACACCACCTCACACCCATCAGGGTACACACATCAGAACACAGAAACACCACCTCACACCCATCGGGGCACACACATTAGAACACAGAAATACCACCTCACACCCATCAGGGTACACACATCACAACACAGAAATACCACCTCACACCCGTCAGGGTACACACATTAGAACACAGAAACACCACCTCACACCCATCAGGGTACACACATTAGAACACAGAAATACCACCTCACACCCGTCAGGGTACACACATTAGAACACAGAAATACCACCTCACACCCGTCAGGGTACACACATTACAACACAGAAATACCACCTCACACCCGTCAGGGTACACACATTAGAACACAGAAATACCACCTCACACCCGTCAGGGTACACACATTACAACACAGAAATACCACCTCACACCCGTCAGGGTACACACATTACAACACAGAAATACCACCTCACACCCGTCAGGGTACAAACATTAGAACACAGAAATACCACCTCACACCCGTCAGGGTACACACATTAGAACACAGAAATACCACCTCACACCCGTCAGGGTACACACATTAGAACACAGAAATACCACCTCACACCCGTCAGGGTACACACATTACAACACAGAAATACCACCTCACACCCGTCAGGGTACAAACATTACAACACAGAAATACCACCTCACACCCGTCAGGGTACACACATTACAACACAGAAATACCACCTCACACCCGTCAGGGTACACACATTACAACACAGAAACACCACCTCACACCCGTCAGGGTACACACATTAGAACACAGAAACACCACCTCACACCCATCAGGGTACACACATTACAACACAGAAATACCACCTCACACCCATCAGGGCACACACATTAGAACACAGAAATACCACCTCACACCCATCAGGGCACACGCATTAGAACACAGAAATACCACCTCACACCCATCAGGGCACACACATTAGAACACAGAAATACCACCCCACACCCATCAGGGCACACACATTAGAACACAGAAATACCACCTCACACCCATCAGGGCACACACATTAGAACACAGAAATACCACCTCACACCCATCAGGGCACACACATTAGAACACAGAAATACCACCTCACACCCATCAGGGCACACACATTAGAACACAGAAATACCACCTCACACCCATCAGGGCACACACATTAGAACACAGAAATACCACCTCACACCCATCAGGGCACACACATTAGAACACAGAAATACCACCCCACACCCATCAGGGCACACACATTAGAACACAGAAATACCACCTCACACCCATCAGGGCACACACATTAGAACACAGAAATACCACCTCACACCCATCAGGGCACACACATTAGAACACAGAAATACCACCTCACACCCATCAGGGCACACACATTACAACACAGAAATACCACCTGACACCCGTCAGGGTACACACATTACAACACAGAAATACCACCTCACACCCATCAGGGTACACACATTAGAACACAGAAATACCACCTCACACCCGTCAGGGTACACACATTACAACACAGAAATACCACCTCACACCCGTCAGGGTACACGCGTTAAAACGCAGGAATGCCGCCTCACACCCATCCGGGTACACGCGTTAAAACGCAGGAATGCCGCCTCACACCCATCAGGGTACACGCGTTAAAACGCAGGAATGCCGCCTCACACCCATCAGGGTACACGCGTTAAAACGCAGGAATGCCGCCTCACACCCATCAGGGTACACGCGTTAAAACGCAGGAATGCCGCCTCACACCCATCAGGGTACACGCCTTAAAACGCAGGAATGCCGCCTCACACCCATCAGGGTACACGCCTTAAAACGCAGGAATGCCGCCTCACACCCATCAGGGTACACGCCTTAAAACGCAGGAATGCCGCCTCACACCCATCAGGGTACACGCCTTAAAACGCAGGAATGCCGCCTCACACCCATCAGGGTACACGCCTTAAAACGCAGGAATGCCGCCTCACACCCATCAGGGTACACGCCTTAAAACGCAGGAATGCCGCCTCACACCCATCAGGGTACACGCCTTAAAACGCAGGAATGCCGCCTCACACCCGTCAGGGTACACGCCTTAAAACGCAGGAATGCCGCCTCACACCCGTCAGGGTACACGCGTTAAAACGCAGGAATGCCGCCTCACACCCGTCAGGGTACACGCGTTAAAACGCAGGAATGCCGCCTCACACCCATCAGGGTACACGCCTTAAAACGCAGGAATGCCGCCTCACACCCATCAGGGTACACGCGTTAAAACGCAGGAATGCCGCCTCACACCCATCAGGGTACACGCGTTAAAACGCAGGAATGCCGCCTCACACCCATCAGGGTACACGCCTTAAAACGCAGAAATACCGCCTCACAGCCATCAGGTTACACACGTTAAAACACAGAAATGCCACGTCACACCCATCGGTACATGCGTTAAAACACAGAAATACCGCTTCACACCCATCAGGGTACACGCCTTAAAACACAGAAATACCACTTCACACCCATCGGGTTGGTAGAAACGTGAAAGCTGGACAATAATGAGTGCCAGTGAGAGCGTGTATGCTGGTAGAAGCATACCCTAGACCACAGGCTCCCAACCTCCAGTGAGGAACCAGTCCACACAGCAGGAGGTGAGCGGCGGGCAAGGCAGCATAACCACCCCAGCTCCGCCTCCTGTCAGATCAGCGGCAGCATTAGATTGTTATAGGAGTGAGAACCCTATTGCAAACTGTACATGCAAGGGATCTAGGTTGTGTTCTCCTTATGATAATCTAATGCCTCATGATCTGAGGTGGAACAGTTTCATCTCAAAACCATCCCTCCAATGCCCCATACATGGAAGAATTGTCTTCCACAAAACTGATCCCTGGTGCTAAAAAGGTTGGGGACTGCTGCACTAGAGCAATCATTTTGAAGAGTAACTTGGCAATACCTAATGCAGTTGAACTGGAACATTCTCTTCTACCCAGCAATTTCACTACGAGTTACAGCCCCTAAAGACTTTCTTGAAACAGAGGCCCTTGCGGTGTTGTTGATAGGAGAAAATACAAGCAAAGAACCCAAACAAATAAAAACATAAAAGACAATATCTAAATCCTGATTTTTTTAAAAGCCTGGTTAAACAGATTGTGATAAAATCACAAAATAATGAGCGAGAGCTTTGCACACCAACATGGAAAGAGCTCAGAAACAAAGTATCAAACAACAGGTTAGAAATATATAAAGTAACCTTTCACATAAAGCCAAAGTATAAAGGTGTGTACAAGCATGACAGACATTCTGCACAGTGGTGACATCATGGGGAGGCGCTGGGTGGTGGTTCATAGTCAATTCAACGTGTTTTAGACTAGGTTTGTTATATTAACCTCTAAGACTTGTTGGATGTCTGTAGGACTGCATCATCATAAAAGAAAGCAGGCTTTCCTTCTCTATCCCTGTGATGGTAGCATCTCTGGAGTCTGTGAATTCCTTTCTGTCACAGTACCTTGTTTTCCATGGATTAGTTTTATTTGTAAACATTTATCATTATAAATATTAGAAAACATCAGCTCTATTAGTCTGGAATCTTTAACATTTGAAAAATCAAAAAGCATTTTTTTCTTTTCTTTCTTTTTTTTTTTCTTTCTTTTTTGAGACAAGCTCTTGCTCCATCGCCCAGGCTGGAGTGAAGTGGTGTGATCTCAGCTCACTGCAACCTCCTCCTCCTGGGCTTAAGCGATCCTCCCATCTCAGCCTCCCAAGTAGCCGGGATTACAGGCGCACATCGCCACACCCAACTAATTTTTTGTAGAGACAGATTTTCACCATCTAGCCTGGGCTGGCCTTGGATTCCTGGTCTCAAGCAATCTGTCCACCTTGGCCTCCCAAAGTGCTGGGATTACAAGCGTGAGCCACCACACCCTGCCAAGAGCAATGTTTTATTCAAAGTTGTTTTTGAGTTAAATATGGAGATGGGATGGAGGCCACCCATCACACTTTTCATTTATCAGCTGGACATTGATTTTTAGAACTAATTTGAGATGTTTCAATGAATTAAAACTGCCCAAGAACTTTTTTTTTAGGTTGAGTTGAGCTTTGTAGGAAGATCCATCCTACCTTATTTTTTACACAAAGTTCTCTGAAATCTCCTTTGGAATCAAAAGTAACCCAAAACCACCAGGCGCGGTGGCTCACACCTGTAATCCCAGCACTTTGGGAGGCCGAGGCGGGCAGATCACGAGGTCAGAGATTGAGACCATCCTGGCTAACACGGTGAAACCCCGTCTCTACTAAAAATACAAAAAATTAGCCGGGTGTGGTGGTGGGCGCCTGTAGTCCCAGCTACTTGGGAGGCTGAGTTAGGAGAACGGCATGAACCTGGGAGGCAGAGCTTGCAGTGAGCCGAGATGGCACCACTGCAATCCAACCTGGGTGACAGAGCGAGACTCCGTCTCAAAAAAAAAAAAAGTAACCCAAAACAAGTCATTAAGGTTTTTCTCGGGAAAACTGATATTTTAGAAATGAGGTCCGAGATTTTCCAACAACAGAAAGCAAATGTGCACCTGCACATCCATCGAGCACGTGCTGATGTGCTGAGCACATGGCCAGGGGTGAAAATAGCCAAATAAGAGCTAGTTCCTGCCATCCAGAATCTTCAGGATCCCAGGGGAAGTAGACGAACAGGAGACAACTGAAGAAGTGGGTCAGAGGTGTGAGGGGCTGCACAGTGGCTGTCGGGAGCTGCCCAAAGGGGACAGCTGAGTTTGGGAAGAAACTAGTAAGGAAAATGGGTGGAGGGAAGGCATTTGCCACAGTGCTACAAGTGCTGTGACTTTATTCTTATCTCTGACCCAGGTTGGAGTGCAGTGGTGTGATCATAGCTCACTGCAGCCTTAACTCCTGGGCTCAAGTGATTCTCCTGCCTCAGCCTCCTGAGTAGCTGGGACTATAGGCACGTATCACTACACCTGGCTAATTTTTTATTTTTATTTTCATGAGAGATGAGATCTCGCTATGTTGCCCAGGCTAAAAATAATTTATCTAAAGAAGAAACCAAGTTATGCGTGATAGAGATGTGAAGAAGGAGACCCTCAGCCCCCCTTCACTGTGTGAAGTGCCCTCAAATGCTCAGGCCTCATGGCAGGACCTCGGGAGCTTGCAGGAGCCAAGCCCACCATCTTCAGAAGGCAGTCTCAAGGCCTTCCTGTTTGTCCTTTAGGTGGGGAGGGAGTGGCGTAAAGTACTTTTCAAAAATAGTACTCCTCTTGAGTGGAATTCTAGTAATAGAATTTTGGCCATCACTTTACATTTCCAGAGGGTTTTTTAAAAAGTGCCCTGCGGAAATTGAGCCTCAGGAAACCAATTGACTGCTTCACCCCTAAAGGCTGCCAGGTTGGTCATCGAGGCAGGAAGGAACTCAAAATAAATGGCAAGGAGCTTGGGAAGTGGAACAAAGGTGTGGATGGGGGCTGGGCGCAGTGACTCAAGCCTGTAATCCCAGCACATATTGGGAGGCTGAGGTGGGTGGATCACCTGAGGTCAGGAGTTCAAGACCAGCCTGGCCAACATGGTGAAACTCCACCTTTACTAAAAATACAAAAAATTAGCCGAGTGTGGTGGTGGGTGCCTGTAATCCCAGCTACTCGGGAGGCTGAGGCAGGAGAATTGCCTGAACCCGGGAGGCGGAGGTAGTAGTGAGCTGAGGTGGAGCCATTGCACTCCAGCCTGGGCAACAGAGACTCTGTGTCAAAAAAAAAAAGTGTGGATGGGAAGGACGGACAAGTAACATCGTGCATATTCTGGGCTACATGGGAAGCCGTGGGGAGCTACGGAAGGATTCTAAGCAAAGAAACAACAAAATCGACTTTCATGAAAGATCAAGGAAGTCCATGGGGCAAGCAGGTGGGTGGAGCAAGGGGAAGGCTAGGGCTGGGGACGCCAAGAAGAGGCCGTAGTGAGTGGTGGTTGATGTGGGGCGCCTCTTCTTTGGGAACAGTGCTTCAGTTTCCTTTTTGGACAATCCCTTCTCCCCCAGGTCGGAGGCTTCCCATCAGGGGTCTCCCATCGGCTGCCTCCTGCAGCTGAGAGGTGAGCATGTGACACCTCCTCTCGTGCCAGGGCTTGGAATCTTGAGCAGACTGGCTCAAGGATGAAGAGCAGTTGGGGTCCTGTGCTTCTCCCACCTGGAGCTGCCCCGCCCTGTGCTTCCCAAGCGTGGTTCTCCATCCTACCTGGTGTCCCTGTCCTTCTGTGAGCTCCTCACCTGTGTGCCTTCCCTTCAACACCTTGTCTGCTACAAAAACCAACAAAAACCCCTAAGTGATACTAAAGCTATGTGGTTATTCAGGAGCAAAGTAAACAAAGACACTTGGCAGTGGTAACGGGGGAGGAAGATCTGAGAGGCAGAATCCACACCACTTAGGAACCAACTGGGTAGGAAGTAGCAGGAGAGTGAGAGGAAAGAGGCTGGGATGGCTTCCAGGACCCAGGGAGGGAACACGAAAGGGGAAGCAGCAGGGAGTGAGCAGGAGAGGAACATCCCGTCCCTGTGAACTGCCAAATGCTGTGTCACATTCTGGTCCGCAGGTGTCCATGGCCAGTGTGGCGTTTAGCAAAACATCTGAGTGGGAGATGTAGATTTGCCCGCATCAGGTGTGAGTGTTGCCGGACGCTATGGCTTTGAAGGTGATAGCCTCGGGGGAGCAAGTGTGAGAAGAGCAGAGGCTGCACGTGGAGACCCAGGGAATGCCAAAGTCTAGGGGAAGTGGACAGGAGGAGAGCAGAGCAGCAGGAAACAGGCAGGAGGGGGGTCACAGAAGCCAAGTCAGCGTGGGTTTCCAGGGGAAAGTGGTCTGCAGTGTGGAAGGCCATAGAGAAGTGAGGTACAGACTGGAAAGGTGACCAGACTTGGCAACTAGGGGGTGATTGGCAACTTCTACACAAATCGTTCTCATGAAGTGCTGCAGATGAGTTTGAGGCGTGTCATTACCCACGCCCTCAGCAGCCAAACGAAAATAGCCTGGGTGGCTCCCAGCATGGGTGCCCGTGCTTGCTGCTTTGCCTTGGTGGAAGACCAACCCTGCACCATGTCTGGATGCCTCCTGTTATGGACTGTGTGTTTGCATCCTCCTCCCAAATTCATACCCGGAAACCACAACCCCCGATGGCACGGTATTTGGAAGCAAGGTCGGTGGCAGGTGATTAGGTCATGAGGGTGGAGCTGTCGTGAATGGGACTGGTGCCTTTCTAAAAGAGACCCCAGAAAGATGACCTCTCTCTGCTATGTGAGGATACAAAGAAAAGCCAGCCTTCTGTAAACCAGGAAGTGAACCCTCCCCAGAACCCGGCCATGGCAGCACCTGATCGCAGCCTCCAGCCTCCAGAACTGTGAGAGGGAAATGTCTGTTGTCTGAGCCGTCAGTCTTTGGTGTTGGGCTATCACAGCCTGAACAGACAGAGATGCCTCATTTAGGCCGAGCTCCTGGGTGGGCCACACGGGTGTGGACTGGACGCTCTGCATTTGGCCGCCAGATTTGGCCCCCTGAAGGTCTTTAGTCCATTGTTGGGGCTGGTCCCCAGACTTCTCGGGACTCTGGATCCAGTCCCCAAAGACTTCTGCATCCTCCACTCATGACCTACAGGGGCTGAAGCGGAGCTGGCCAGGTTGCAGAGCATTGCGGAGTGGATGGAGTAGCAAGCCCTGGCTAGTCTCTTTTGATGTTTGACTGGTTAAGGGAGGGTGTCCTTACGGGAGAATTTATAGTGCTATTAATTTAAAAATAAACTATAATAATATTTTATAAGTAAGTTTGTATATTTTTTCATTTAACATGATAATATCTTTTATATGACTTTATAAACCACTCCTTATAACATAGCTTGAGTGAGTGCATACGATTCCACTGTAATCTCTCTCAAAGCTTCCGAGGGCCACGGGAGTGATGTGAACCCAAGGGGCCGAGGGTGCAGGGCAGGGCTCTGGGGAGCAAATGTGGGTTCAGGCTGGACAGGGCTGCTGCTGGGGATGGGGGACAGCATGGTGTCAGCAGCCACACGGGATTAGGGTGACTCGATGGGTCTCAAACACTGGGCCTGCTCCCCGCTGAAGACACATGCTGAATGTTGAGGCTATGCCGGGCAGGAAGAGAAAACGCTAAACTAATCGTGTTTGAATCTCATCGTGGAATTTTCTGCAGTTTCTCAGTGTGAAGACAAGGCCTTGAGTTCAAGGGCCGGGAAGCCCACCAGGTGCTTGTGAAACTCCTCGAGAGCCACACTTGTCACCTTCATGAGCTGAGTAAGGCTGGGTTGCAATTTTGGTATCCTCGGTTAACATCAATTCCTCCAAATCTCCACGTCCCCTTCCTTTTTAGGATTTCTCCATCAGCGATTCTCTCCATCTTGGCCGCTCTTCCCCTCTCTGTGTCTCCTCGACCCATCTGTTTCCCAGGTCTCATTTCAAAGGCCACTTCCTCAGGGAGACTTTCCCCAAGCCTTCGCCTGTCCCCATCTGATCCCATCTGTGTTTTGTGTGGTCTGAGGTCATCATTCCCTCCACCTTTCCCTCACAACACCTTTCGCCATTTGTAAATGTCCTGGATATGTTTGCTCGATCGTTCGAGTCATGCCTGTCATGTGATAAGATCACAGCCATATCGTTCTCAACTTTAGCGTACTGGAAAGTCACATGGTGCCAATTAGAATTCAGATTCCTGGGCCTTAACATGAGATGTTCTGATTCCGGAGGTCTTGGGTCAGGGCCAGGAATCTGCGTTTTTCTGGTCCAGGATCGAATTCAGGATCACATGTTGCATTTAGTTGTCATGTTTCTTTCTTTTTCTTTTTCCTTTTTTTTTTTTTTTTTTTTTTTTTTGAGACGGAGGCCCAGGCTGGAGTGCAGTGGCGTGATCTCAGCTCACTGCAAGCTCTCCCAGGTTCACGCCAATCTGCTGCCTCAGCCTCCCAAGTAGCTGGGACTAGCGGTGCCTGCCAACACGCCCAGCTAATTTTTTTGTATTTTCAGTAGAGACAGGGTTTCACTGTGTTAGCCAGGATAGTCTCAATCTCCTGACCTCATGATCCGCCCGCCTTGGACTCCCAAAGTGCTGGGATTACAGGCGTGAGCCCCCACGCCTGGCCAGTTGTCATGTTTCTTGATTTTTACTTAATCTGGAACAGATCCTCAGTCTTTGTTTTATTTTGACCTTGTCACTTTGTGACGACCTTGTCACTTCGTGACGACCTTGTCACTTTCGAAGAGCGCTGGCCAGTTATTTTGCAGAGTGTTGCTCAGTTTGTCTGAGGGCTTCGCTATGCATTTTGGGCAGGAAACCCCAGGAGGGATGCTTCTCTGTGCCTCAGTCGGTTTGTCCTGTTCCTGCTGATGGTAACTTTTCTCACTCGGTCAATAGGGTGTCTGCCAGGTCTTTCCACTGGGAATTCCCTTTTCCCTGTGTAATATGTATCTACGTATGGAGAGATACTTTGAGGCTGTGTGAATATGCTGTTCCTAATCAAACTTTCCCCCACAAGCTTAGCATCCGTTGATGGTTCTTGCTGAATTATTATGATGATGGGTGCCAAATGATGACTGTACAACTTCATAATTCTGCATGTATTACTTGTGATGCTACTGCAAGGAAGAGCTTTCACTATTTCCCATTTATTTAAGCATTCAATTCTTTCTTTATGCCAGATGGAATCCTGATTTTCCATTTTATTCTATGAATTATAATTCATTATAATCATTACTTATGATGTTCAAAATGTCACAGATTTGGCCATTGGAAAACCCTTCGAGTTTTAGAGAATCTGGTAAAAATGCTATTTCCCAAACATACCTAGGCTGGTTCTTCTCTTGCTCACTCCCCTTCAGTGTGGCTATGTCATTTCTTTCTTTTTTTTTTTTTTTGAGACGGAGTCTTGCTCTATTGCCCAGCTGGAGTACAGTGGCGTGATCTCGGCTCATTGCAACCTCCGCCTCCTGGGTTCAAGCGACTCTCCTGCCTCAGCCTCCCGAGTAGCTGGGACTACAGGTGCATGCCACCATATCTGGCTAATTTTTGTATTTTTGGTAAAAAAGGGGTTTCACCATGTTGGCCAGGATGGTCTTGATCTCTTGACCTCATGACCTGCCTGCCTCGGCCTCCCAAAGTGCTGGGATCACAGGCGTGAGCCACTGCACCCGGCCTCTGGCATCTATTTCTTTTTTTCTTTCTTTTTTTTTTTTTTGAGACGGAGTCTCCCTCTGTCTGTCGCCCAGGCTGGAGTGCAGTGGCGCGATCTCAGCTCAGTGCAAGCTCCGCCTCCCGGGTTCACAGCATTCTTCTGCCTCAGCCTCCCGAGTAGCTGGGACTACAGGTGCCCGCCACCACGCCCGGCTAATTTTTTGTATTTTTAGTAGAGACGGGGTTTCACTGTGTTAGCCAGGATGGTCTCGATCTCCTGACCTAGT
Source organism: Pan troglodytes (assembly GCF_028858775.2). Taxonomy (NCBI): domain Eukaryota; kingdom Metazoa; phylum Chordata; class Mammalia; order Primates; family Hominidae; genus Pan; species Pan troglodytes. Next base: position 170,652,488 of record NC_072404.2, on the reverse strand, counting down.
GATCCGCCTGCCTCGGCCTCCCAAAGTGCTGGAATCACAGGCATGAGCCACCGTGCCCAGCCTCTGGCATCTATTTCTAATACAGTTGGGTTGGTTAGTTTCTGTTTGTATTCCATGTGGGTCCTTCCGGCTTATTTATTTGCTTCATTTACCTGGAATGGTTAGCTTGGTTCTAAAAGTCGGAACTAAACAGCAGATGAACAGAGAGCACGGTATGTTTTCTTCTCCTTCTTACATGAAAGCGATCTCATCCTGTAGAGACACCCCAGTTTACTCAACTCCTGTCCTACATGTGGCCGTTTCGATTATTCCCACAATATTCTGATGACGATCAGTGCCGCAGTGAGTAATCTCGCGTGTATGTAGTTTCATGCTGTCGGAGGTATGTTTTTAGAGTGGGATCCTAGGAGTAGGTGACTCTAAATAAGTGCAGTTCTCATTTTGTTAGGTGTTGCGAATTGCCTCCCAGAGCTGTGCCAGCTTTCACTCCCACCAGCAGTGTGGGAGGGTGCTGATTCCCCATGGCCTCATCAGAAGAAGGCGTTGCCAGCCAGGCGCAGTGGCTCACATCTGTAATCCCAGCACTTTGCGAGGCCAAGGCGGGCGGATCACTTGAGGTCAGGAGTTTGAGACCAGCCTGGCCAACATGGAGAAACCCTGTCTCTACTAAAAATACAAAAATTAGCCAGGCGTGGTGGCGTGCACCTGTAATCCCCACTACTTGGGAGGTTGAGGCAGGAAAATTGCTTGAACCCAGGAGGCAGAGGTTTCAGTGAACCGAGATTGTGCCACTGCACTCCAGCCTGGGTGACAAAAAAGAAGAAGAAGAAGAAGAAGAAGAAGAAGAAGAAGAAGAAGAAGAAGAAGAAGAAGAAGAAGAAGGGATTTTCATACTGATATTTGCTAATCTGATAGGCAAGAAATGCTATCTCCGTGTGGTTTCAATTTACATATTTCTAGTCGTGAGTGAGGTAGAACATTTTTTATATGGCGAGGATCATTTTGACATCTCTTTTGTGAATTATCTGTTCATATATTTTCTAAATGTTTCTTTCTTTCTTTTTTTTTTTTTTTTTTTGAGACAGAGTTTCACTCTTTTTGCCCAGGCCAGAGTGCAATGGCATGATCTCGACTCACTGCAACCTCCACCTCCCAGGTTCAAGTGATTCTTCTGCCTCAGCCTCCCAAGTAGCTGGGATTACAGGCACCTACCACCACGCCTGGCTAAATTTTGTATTTTTAGTAGAGACAGGATTTCACCGTGTTGGCCAGGATGGTCTCCATCTCTTGACCTCGTGATCTGCCTGCCTCAGCCTTCCAAAGTACTGGGATTAAAGGCGTGAGCCACCGCATCTGGCCAATTTTTCTCTTTTTTTTTTGGTTCTTTTCTTTCAATTTTAAAGACGTCTTTATAGATTGGAGACATGAGTCCTTCATCCGTGATATATGTTACAAATATTTTCTCCCAATTTATCAGGCTTTTTTGTTTCATTTATGATATTTTGCCACACAGCTTTATTTTATTTTTATGTAGTCAAATTTATTAGTCTCTTTTAATTGCCTCTGGATTTGGGGTTATAGTTAGAAAGACTCAATGTGGAGGTTGAATAGGAATTTAACCATATTTTCTTCTAGTACTTTTATTATTTTATTTTTAAATATTTAGATCCCTGATCCACTGGGAGTTTATCTTTATGTTTGGTGTGACATATGGATCTAATTTTATCTTTTTCTCAAAGGCCACCAATTGTTCAGTCAATTGATTAAAACACTCATCCCTACCCCAGTGGTGTGAGACGCCGCTTCTGCCGGACACTGATTTTCCACGTGTTTTGGTCATTTCAGGACCCTCTAGTCAATTCCTCTCTTCAGTTTGTCTATTCACATATCAACACTGCACTGTTTTCTTTAAAGAAGCTTTATAGTATTGTTTCCATTCATTGTCACAAGTTTTTATTCTAACCTCTGAAATGGACATCAGAATTCTCTTGTGAATTAAGTGGGTTCTTAAGTGAAAGCACTTGGCCTTTTGAAAGCTTTTAGAAAATAACAATTTCCCTTCCCTTATTGAACCTGACTACTTATTTTGATTGCACCCTGACTTCCAGGAATATTTACTGGAGAGCCATTGGTAAGTAAGTATAAATATTGGGTTTAACTTCCAAAGTCTGATATGGGGGAAAGGAAAAAGCTTAGACAGCTGGCCGGCCCATGTGGCCTGAGCTGCAATGCCAGGCTCTCTTTCTCCAGTAGCAGAGGTGGGTGCCATGGGGTGATTCCAGGGGCAGAGGTTGGTGCCAAGGGCTAATTCGAGTCTCCCAGGTCTCCAGAGGCCTCGGCTCAGAACTAGCTTGCTGTCCTGACCACCAGTCACAGAAACCAGCCACATTTAAGGGATGGGGAGCAGGGGCATGGATCCGAGAGAAGGGTGGAAAATTGAGCCTCCTTTTGGCGATGAATCTGGTGCACTCATATGAGTTTCCCTCCCCTGCAGTAACAAGTCACCACAGTGCACTGGCTTAAACAACACAGGCTCATTCCCTTACAGCTCTGGAGGCCAGAAGTCTACAGTGAAGGTGTTGGCAGGCCTTCCTGGAGGCTGCCTGTGTTCCTGAGGCCCCGAACCCCTCCTCGCATCACTCCACCCTCTCACTTCCATCCTCAGAGCTCCCAGTACTGATGCCTGCCTCTCTCCTAGAAGGACCCCCGAGACCACCCGGGATGATCTGCCCATACCCAGATCCTTCATTTAGTCACGTTGCCATGTCCCTTCTGCCATGTAAGGTGACATATTCACAGGTTCTGGGGATTAGGAGGCAAACATCTTGGGCAGGGGCCGGGGCCCACTATTCAGGCTACCTCAAAACATGAGAAATTAATTTTTCCTTTTTGTAGGTCCAAAGAGGCCAGATACAGCCCAGCCCGACACTGACACTCACACCCTGGCCCTCCGTCGGAACACCGAGATGTCAACCCTCTCCCTCGTCCCTTGCAGTATTTGGACGGCAGCATGATCCTGGGGTGGGTGGAGGGGTTCCTAGAGGAGTCAGGGTGACCTTGAGTGGGCGGGCTGAGAAGCCAGGGTGCCCCCAAGGGGACAGCTGCCTTTGGCTAATGTTTCTGAGTTAAGATCAAGTATACACAGAGGAAGATTCTGGCTCCCACGAGCAAAGTAGGAATTCCATCCAGTTCGTTTATTTGATGACGTTGTTCTGCATTTTGAAAAACTGTGGTGGTATTTTCTTTTCCTTAACTGTGGAGCTATCACCAGGAGATGAATCTAGTGCACGCGTATGAGTTTCCCACCGCTGCAGTGACAAGACTGGGGTGGATTCCCGTTCGATGCCCCTTATGTTTCACTGGTGTCCTGTGTTATTGCACACCCAGGACCTTTCCACATTTTCCCCCCTGGGCGCACGATGGCCTGGGTGGCTGATGCTTCTCCAGCTCCTTCCTTTCTTGCTGTCAGCTCAGCTGACGTTTGGAGCACAGAGCTCCCGGGGACTCACAAGCCATAGTGAGCAATTTCCTGGCTGGGGTTCCTGTTTATCTAGGGGTGCTCCAAACAGTGGCATGAATGTCTCCCATGATCTGGGAAGCTCTGCCACAGAACGAGAGAAGCAGATGGTCCCTGGGCAGTGTCAGGCACGCCCTCCCTCTCAGTCTGCCCTGGACACTGCCGTCACAATTCCATGCTGTTAACAGGCCGAGGCTGCAGGCCACGTGCCCTGCTTGAATGCGAAGAAACAAGCTGGGAGATAATGTCTTCAAAGGAAGGTAGAAGAGAGACAGCTACTGGAATTTTAACCCACGCTTTAAAGGTGTCCCTCAGAAAACATCCAAATCACGAGGGGTGGTCTCTGGAGAGTGGAGGGCAGGAGGACATGTATTTCCCTCCCCCAGGAAGCAGGAAGTGCCAGGAGGCAGCAAGAACGTGCCTCTGTCAGTCAAGGAAAGCCTCAACTTGGGGAATTTTGAAATTACCATTGCCTGGGAATTGAGTCCATGGAGCTCCTGGGGTTCCCGAGTGTGGAGCACCAGCGTGGGCATCCTGGAGGGCTGCTTCCAGACTTGAGCCTTGGGGGCAACTCTCCCAGGGGCCGGGAGACTCAAGCCACCCGAGCGCAGCCTCGCCTGGGGCTTCCCAGACAGAAGGGAGGAAGTGCAGGGGAGCCCACACCTGCTCTGTGCAGTCAGTGGAAACTTACAAAACCCATCCCCTTGATGAATTCCTACTTGATTTGATTTGACCTAGTTGCAGGTGTTTTTTTTTTTTTGGTCTGATGATGAGAAAAATAAGATTTTTTTTTTTTGAGACGGAGTTTCACTCTTGTTGCTCAGGCTGGAGTGCAATGGTGCGATCTCGGCTCACTGCAACCTCCTCCTCCCGGGTTCAAGCGATTCTCCTGCCTCAGCCTCCCAAGTAGCCTCCTCAGCTAATGTTTTGTATTTTTAGTAGAGATGGGGTTTCAACATGTTGGCCAGGCTAGTCTCGAACTCCTGACCTCAGGTGATCCACCTGCCTCAGACTCCCAAAGTGCTGGAATTATAGGCATGAGCCACCGCGCCCAGCCAGATTATTTTTTATTTTAAAGAAACAGCAGTTTGAATCACATTGAAGGCCATGAACAGAATGATGCGAAGTAGCAGTGCGGTCAGGAGAGCCGCCGGCTACCACTGGCTGCCGGAAGCCCGTGGCCTCAGCGAGCCACAGCCGGTAATGAGGCTCCGAAGCGTTGTGCGGCCGGGCTCACCGGGTTGTGTTTTCCTGTCAAGCGTTGTGCGGCCGGGCTCACCGGGTTGTGTTTTCCTGTGAAGCGTTGTGCGGCCGGGCTCACCGGATTGTGTTTTTCACATCATCGGTCACTCTACTTCTTTGTGAGGGATCGAATTTTTAGAGGGTCTCGACCAGCAAATTGATAAATGAAACGTGCTGTATAGAACAGAATGAAAACTAGCAGAAGACACTGCGCCCAGCTCAAGTGTTTTCTCATGAAACTTTGTTCCCTATGTGTATAGCATGCGTGTTCCATGTCACCAGGCGAAGTGTGAAAGTCCTTGGAAGTCACAGTTTGAAGAAAAACAAGGCGACTGTGCTAGAGTTGCTTGGAAGTTCGTTGGGAGAGCGATTGGTACTTCAGCTCATCATTAATGGCATAGTAAAAAGGGAAACCCAGAGTTTAGGGAAGCAGAGGCTTTCTGAGAATGCAAAATAGAGCAGCATTTTTTTAAAAAAATGCAATTCCTTTCAATCTTTTCACAGAGCTCTGTATATTCTGTTGTCTGTACACAGAAAGGGCTATTGCTTGTACCGAATCACTTCAGATGGAAAGTAATTTCCAATATTGCTGTCATTCTACTCCCCGGCTCCTTCCTGGGACACTGGGGATAAAGGAGAAGGAGAATTCCTTTTCTTCCTTAGGGCAGCAACAAAGCCTTAAAAAGATCCTCAAATAACAAGTTAAAGGCATGCTTTTCTTCTCCACGTGGGAGACCTGAAATGAAAATTAATGGAACAGAGGTATGTGTTAAAAGTAAGTTTTAAATCTGATTGACTGGAACCTCTGCTTGGGCTACTGAATGAAATTAATTAGTGACCTAATTGGCCTTGTTTCCAAAAATCCACACCTAGATTCAGGCAACAGCCCTGCGTTGCTGAAGCACGAGAATCGCTTGAACCTGAGAGGCAAATTTTGCAGTGAGCCGAGATCGTGCCACTTCACTCCAGCCTGGGTGACAGAGGGAGACTCAGTCTCAAAAGAAAGAAAGAAATAAGTGCTATAAACCTTTGCATACGGGTTTCGTGTGGACCTAAGTTTTCATTTTTCTTGGGTGAATAGGAGCAGTGAAATTTGTGGGTAGTAAGGAAGCTTATGTTTACCTATAAAAAGCCGCCAGTCGGTTTCCGAGGTGCCTGTGCCGTTTTGCACTTGCACCAGCAGAACGTGGCAGAAGCTGCTCTAAATCCCTGTCAGTACTTGGTATTGCCAGGTTTAAAAAAAAATTTAGCCCGGGCGCGGTGGCTCACATCTGTAATCCCAGCACTTTGGGAGGCCAAGGCGGGCGGATTGCGTGATCTCAGGAGTTCGAGACCAGCCTGGGCAACAAGGTGAAACCCTGTCTCTACTAGAATACAAAAAAAAAGCCTGGCATGGCATGTGCCTGTAGTCCCAGCTACTCGGGAGGCTGAGGCAGAAGAACTGCTTGAACACAGGAGGCAGAGATTGCCATGAGCCGAGATCGTGCCACTGCATTCCAGCCTGGGCAACAGAGTGAGACTCCAAAAAAAAAAAAAAAAAAAGCCATTTTAATAGATGGGTTGTAGTATTTCATTATGGCTCAATTTGCTTTTCCCAAATGGTGACTGGGGTATTGAGCTCTTCCAGGAGCGCCATTGCCCTCCATATAATATACCCTCTTTGGTGACATGTCTGTTTGAATCTTCTGCCCATTTTTTAAATTGGTTTTTCTTATGATCAAGTTTTGACGATTCTTTTTATAAAGTGAATACAAGTCCTTATCAGATCTGTGCTTTGCAAATTATTTCCTTCCAGTCCCTGGCTTGTCTGTTCATATTCCTAAGTGTCTTTCAAAAAAGCAGAAGTTTTAAATTCCGATGAAGTCCAGTTTTTCAATTTCTTGTGTGGGCTGTATTTTTAGTGTCCTGAGTAATCTTTGTCTAACCCAAGGTTGCCAAGACTTTCTTCTATGTTTCCTTCAAGAAGTTTTATGATTTTACGTTTTACATTTAAGTATGAATGATCTATTTTGAGTTAATTTTTATTATGGATCACAGTTCAAATTTTGATTAAAATTATTATTTTCTGATATAAAATGTAATGAAGGCTCATTGTAGAAAACATAAAATGGAGAAAGTAATAAAATTACCCAGAGCCCAGCCATAAGTGAGAACCTCTTTCAGTTTATCTCCCTCTTTTATGTACAGTGTATGTTTCACATAGTTCAGACCACACTGTACATAGAATTTGTATCTCCCTTTTATCCACTTAATACTTTATTAGAAATACTTGCTCATACACTGTCAGTAAATTGATTTTTTAAATGAAGTCTCTTTTAATGGTTTTCTTCCTCCTAAAACAAGTTTGTTGCATAAAACTTAAAAACATAGATGAGCAAAAGAATAGCATGAAACTATCATTAATCCTACTACGTAGAGACAGCTTGCCTGTATCCTTTCAGATGCTTAGCTCTGAAAGTATGTATGGGCATTATTTTATTGACTAAACATAAGCAGTCATATAAATATAATTGAGTTACTATTCTGTTGCAATATTTAGAATGTGTCCTGTGTTTTACTGTTACACGTACTGTTGGAGTGAAAAATCTTGACTCCATATTTTGGATTTTAGATTTTTTCTTGGGTTAGAGTCCCAAGACGGTTGCTAATAAGTCAAAGACTATGAATATTTTTAAAGCTCCTGAGTCTCTGGCTCCAATTCCCTCCAGAAAGTTTGGATCAATTTATTTTCTCTCATGTAGGACTCATTATTAATACATTTTGATGTGCAATAATTTGATAGTGAATCATGACATCTCGGTGGGTTTTTTTTTTTATTTGATTGCTATTGAGGTTAAACATTTTTTCCAATGTTTACTATCCTTTGTGATGACTTATTTTGCGATTTCTCTGCTTTTCCTTTTACTTATAAGTGAGCATCTCTATCGGGGCACACTCAGGCATATTCACCTTTAGAGAGAAAACATCAGAAAGTCCTGGCAGTTTGACATTACCACTTAGTATAATGTGCGGAAGAGACAAGGAAAATGTATTTCCATCAATCTTGGCGTTGTTGGCTTCTTGATTTTCTGAAAAATAAGAGAGACAAAGTAGATTTTTTGACCTTTGAATTCTTCAATTACCATGCCAAGCTTTCAAGACAATTAAGACATAAATATTCTTTATATAGGATCTTAGCTTTCTTAATCCCTGATTGAGACCTTGCGCGGCAGGAGCGTGGTGGTGTGCAAAAGCATTGTCTCAGAGGATGCAGACGTGTTAATAAAAGGTGGGTTGTCAAATGTGTTTAGAAAGAAAATAACGAAGAGAGAACATCATTTGCCTTTCTTAGGTGTCCTGACGATATCACGGTGGGCATTGAACGCTCCTTGAGCTCCCGCTTGGTTTCTGCTCTTTCTGAGCCTTGGTGCTGCCATCTGCTGGCTGTCCTCGGCACTGCGTGTGAACGGCTCCTGAGAAAGGACCAGTTTTAGAATATGGGGCTGAAATGATGACTGAGGGTTTAAGCCTGTTTTATATTTCTGGATAATATGTAATATGAGCATATGTTGTTAAATATGGCCTGTTAATTCACTCAAAATTGAACAAATGCTCCGAAACAATCCAGATTTACAGTTTGATGCTCCCATATTGGCTCTGCAACAACTTTGATGGTGGTGGAGCTGGTGATGGTGATGGTGGTGATGATGATAAGGAAAAGCTAGAGATCTTGTTGACGTTATATAAAGGGTCCTTGAACAGCAGAGTTGGTATAGGATTTTAGAGAATGCTTGAGTAACTGGAACTCCTTCGGGAAGCCATCGCATTGAAGGTTGCAGACTTTCTTTGTTTCGTCTGTTCAAAGGGAAATCAGGGGCAGGGGATAGGAAATTCAAACCAGCTGGGTAGGTATATTCTGCTTTAGAAAAATCAGATTTTCAAAACTCGAATTCATAAGGTGAATAACTTAAAAGTAGCACTTGATTAATTGCATTACAAAGGAATTCTTCTGTTTGGGAAAATATGCTTCCTATTTCTTTCAAATATCTTTTATTCACTTAAAATAATTGGGTTCACACATTGTTCATAACATCATTCATTTTGGGGGGTGCAGAAACACCAGTATCTTAAACCTACTTTGAAATGCAAGATCTTATCAATCTTTATTATTCTTAGATGCAAATTCTGCATGGGTTAAATGGTGAAAGTAAAAGGAGACGCATCTGCAAGTCAGTTTCGAACTGAAATATGAATCATCAAATACCTTTTAGTATTTGATGAAAGATGCACATTTTTCTTTTCCTTTCTAGTCAGAAGATTTTCTTTCACAATCAATTTCCTGCTGGGAAAGCATGAGGACTGATCTATGGGAGCAGAACAAGCCCATTTAGGCCACTTCAAAAATGCAGTACACTTGGCAAGGCCAGTCTGAGACCCAGTTAATGATTCACAGTTTAGAAAGATATGCCTGCTTGTAGATCCAAGTTCTCAACTTAGTAGTTTATTTAGTCTAAGTTTGTGTTCTCATTAGGAGCTCTCAGTCCATCAAATGGCTATTAGGAAAGAAAACAGAATCAAAATGAGCTTTGGGAACCAAACCTCAACATAGGCCTGGGCTGTCACTCTCCACCCCACATTGCCATGTTTACATGTTTTTAATGAGTGAGGAGCCCTTCTCATAGGGGCCAACCCCAGACAGCTTGGACGGGACACGGAGACACAGGATGTTCAGCACAGACACCCCCCAAGCTGCTCAGTGCTGAGGAGGCATTCATGAGCTTGCTGCTGTGGTTTGGAAGAACTCCAAAGCTAGACACCCTGTTGGTAGATGCTTGTGTGATGTGTCCAGTTGGGCGAGGCTTGGGACTAAGGTGATCCAGGTGGCCTTTAAGAGATTTGCAGTTGAGGAATATTTTTGGCCGATGAGTAAGTCTCAGGAATCCTGCCTGCTTTGGGCAGCAAAAAGAACATTCCTCACCTTCCAGGTCAGGCGGATGGCTCATGCCTGTAATCCCAGCACTTTGGGAGGCCGAGGCGGGAGGCCAATCATGAGGTCAGGAGATGGAGACCATCCTGGCTAAAACGGTGAAACCCCGTCTCTACTAAAAATACAACATATTAGCTGGGCGTGGTGACATGTGCCTGTAGTCCTAGCTACTTGGGAGGCTGAGGTGGGAGAATCACTTGAACCTGGGAGGCAGAGGTTGCAGTGAGCCGAGATTGCGCCACTGCACTCCAGCCTGGGTGACAGAGCGAGACTCCGTCTAAAAAAACCAAAACCAAACCAAAACAAAACGTTCCCCACCTTCTGGAGATGAGGCATCAACACTGCAAACAGAAGGGAAAACTGTGGCAACTTCAGAAGGCATCATTTTAGGAATTTGAAGGTAAATGAATATGCACATATTTCTAGATGCAAAATGGGTCTGGATAATTTTAGAACCGTTTTGCATCTCCATTGCTTTTTGAAGCTCCCACAGGTACAAAATGCAGCCGTTTTCCTAAACACCTGCTTAGTTTCTTGATCTAGTTAGATGAAAGAGCAGAATTATGAAAAATTACTCCGACAAGCATTCCTTTCATCTTCAGGCAGTAAACCATCTTTAAAATCTGATGAAAATGCTTTGAAACAAATAAAATAGCTGGATGTGGGATTCCCTGGAGAGAGACTAGGCATTTTCCCATGTTCCTCAGTTGCAAAACCAGATGTTTTGGAGTCAGAAAACTGTGGTTTAAAAATGTAAAGCCTAAATTCTTGACTTCTCTGCCCTCCTGTGACCATCGTTTTAATGTGTGCAATTTATTTTTAATAATTAATCGTTTCTTTGCTCCCCCTCCTAGGTTCTGTGGTTTTTGGGGTCCAGGTACAGGTTGCTCTGGGGCTCCCAGGCATCTCTGCAATCAAGGAAATTGGTGCCAATTGTGAGTGTCCGGGTGGAGCGGGACAGGGACCAGGTGAAAGGGAGGGAGGGCTGGGGATGCTGATACAGGAGCTAGAAAGAAATTAATTTAGGTAGATAGTGAGGGTAAAGGAGTCCTCGGCAAGGTTTCCCTGTTAACAAGAAGCAGTCCCCAAATCATTGCTTTTCTAACAAAGAGAAGCCTGAAAAATCGAGCTGCAAACACAGATAAGCAAGCTGGAAGTTTGCATGGGTGAATGCCAGCAGCTGGGCCAACAGAAAAGGGCTACCTGAGGGCTGGGCATGTTCAGCATGGAGGCGCCATCTTCCCTTTCCTTTGTCATCACTTGTACAGTAACGAGGCCGGCAACATGGCGCCAGCCAGGTAGAGAACCCACCTGCATAATAAAAGATTAGGGTGGCAGACCAGGTGCAGTGGCTCATGCCTGTAATCCCAGCACTTTGGGAGACCGAGGAAGTTGGATCATGAGGTCAGGAGTTCGAGACCAGCCTGGCCAACATGGTGAAAACCCATCTCTACTAAAAGTGCAAAAATTAGTCAGGCGTGGTGGTGGCACCTGTAATCCCAGCTACTTGGGAGGCTGAGGAAGGAGAATCGCTTGACCCTGGGAGGCGGAGGCTGCAGTGAGCTGAGATGGCACCCACTGTACTCCAGCCTGGGTGACAGAGTGAGATTGTCTCAAAAAAATAAAATAAAATAAAAAATAAGACTGGGGTGGCCAGCTTCTTCATGAACTATGCAAATGGCACACTTAGTCCTAACCAGTTCTTTGCGTGCTATGCACATGGCACACCTGATGCGACCAAGCTTTTGTGCTTTATGTACATCAGACAGTGCTGCCTCGAGCTCATTTATAAAACCTCGTGCACTTCACCTCGGACCAGAAGGCCCACTTGGGACCCTCTGTCTCTTCAGGAGAGTGCTTTTCTCTTTCTTTCGCCTCTTAAACTTTCGCTCTTAACCTCACTCCTTGTGTGTGCATGTCCTTGATTTCCTTGGCATGAGGCAATGAACCTCAGATACTACCCCAGACGGACAACACTGCTTTCATGTCTCAGTTTGTTTGAGTTGCTGGAAGAATGTATCAGGCTGGGTGGCTGATAAACAACAGGCATTTATTGAGGCTGCAAGTCTGAGGCCAGGGTGCCAGCACAGTGTGGCCAGGTTCTGGGGAGGGCCCTATTCCAAGTTGCAGAGGGTCATCTTTCTGCTCTGACCTCAGTGGTGGAAAGGCTCCGAGGGTTCCACCCTCATGATCTCATCACCTCCCAAAGGCCCCACCTCCAAATACTTTCATCTTGGGGGTTAGGGTTTCAACATAGGAAATCTGCGGTTACAACATTCAGTCAGGTAAAGGGAACTGGGAGTGGATGGAAACAACACCCTCTCCCTCCGGTGGGGGCATATCCACTGTTCTCCATGCCTTCCTCCTTCCTCTCCTGCCTCTGTGTGATTTCCCTTCCCTTTCAGCCATCCCAGATGTTAATTTAAACCTGATCTCTCCCATTTAGTTTAGTCTTTGAGCACGCTATTCTCCACCTGTTTGCTGGATTACAGCTTTTGTGGGGGAGAGGGATTCACGGTGAAACGTGAAGGGAGGTGGTCTCCATTTTAATCTAAACAGTTGCGGGCACTGTGGCCTGACTGTGGAACAACAAAGGTGAGGGCACTAGCTGAAGAAGGAGTGGGCGTCCTAAGCCTGGCACAATAAGGATGTCTTGGGTTGAGGGTCTCAACCTGGCTCACAGCAGAGTCTCCTGGGAGCTTTGAAAATGCTTGTGCAGGGGCCCAGCCCTGGGGTGCTCCTGCAGTTGGTCTGGGTGCAGCTGACCTGGGTGCAGCTGGTCTGGGTGTAGCTGGTCTGGGTGCAGCAGCTGATCTGGGCACAGTTGGTCTGGGTATAGCAGCTGGTCTGGGTGCTGCTGGCCTGGGCACTGCTGGTCTGGGTATAGCAGCTGGTATGGATACAGCAGCTGATCTAGGTGCAGCAGCTGGTCTGGGCACTGCTGGTCTGGGTGGTTCTGGTCTGGGTATAGCAGCTGGTATGGATACAGCAGCTGATCTAGGTGCAGCAGCTGGTCTGGGCACTGTTGGTCTGGGTGGCGCTGGTCTGGGTGCAGCTGCAATGTTTAAGCTTTGCCGGTGGTTCTCATGTACAGCGAGTCTGAGAGCCTGGCCTCGGCGTGGGAAGGGCAGGGGTGATCCTGGGACCACCACAGCGTCTGTCCTTGGGACTGGCTCTTGGCTCTGCCTTGGGTGGGCTCCCATGAGTCCCGTGGAGAGCCGGGGTCTTGGGAGGTGGAGGCAGCAGGTAGACACAGTACCACCAGAGAGCCTCGAGGAGGTGCACTGTCTGGGGAGCCATGTGATCCCCACCCTGTGCTAGGTACTGGGTGAGGTGTGAGAACACAGCAGTCAGTGAGATGCAGGCCCGAGTGCCCTGCAGAAGGATGCGTTAAGCTGACCAGCTGCCCTTGGCCTTGGTGGGAGCTCTGGCTCTCCTGGCCACTGGTTGGTACAGGAGTGGCCACACAAGTCGGGGAGCTGGGTGCACCCCAGAGCTGGCAGAGCAGTGGCAGCACCAGCCAGAGGGCCGAGGAGCTCAGCTTTGTGGGGACATTTTCCTTTAAGGGCAGGGCATAGGAAGAAGTGGCTGAATGGTGTAACACCAAGTTAGATTATGAAATATCCTGTGATTTGATGCTTTTTGTGGGGACACAGGACAGAGGTATTAGAAACACCTCTGCACTTTCCTGCCTCATCAGTTCTCCTGGGGGCAAGCTCCCGGGGCTTACAGAGGCAGGGAGACTTCTAAGGTTTTGGGTGGGGCTTGGCTGTGGTGAAAGGTGCTAGGAGCTGATGCAAACAGTGACGCCCTCCCGCGGGCAAGTCCGCCGGCCCCCAGGCCCTGTTCCCTCTTCTCCAGTGCTGCCTCACTTGCTTTCCTATTCAGCAGTCTCAGATGTTAATTTTAACCTGATGTCATGGATTGGGTGTGTCTTAAGGAGACTTTTTTTTTTTTTTTGAGACAGAGTTTCGCGCTTGTTGCCCAGGCTGGAGTGAAATGGCACGATCTCAGCTCACTGCAACCTCCCCGCCTCCCAGGTTCAAGTGATTCTCCTGCCTCAGCCTCCTGAGTAGCTGGGATTACAGGCACTCGCCACCACACCCAGCTATTTTTTTTTGTTGTTGTTGTTATTTTTAGTAGAGATGGAGTTTCACCATGTTGGCCAGGCTGGTCTTGAACTCCTGACCTCAAGTGATCCACCTGCCTTGGACTCCCAAAGTGCTGGGATTACAGGCATGAGCCACTGCGCCCGGCCAAGGACATGTTTTATCCAGGGCACCCACGTGATTTGTTCCCATGCTTTGACAGTAGAGAAACAGCCAGTGTGTCTGTCCACAGTTCCTGGGTATTTTTGAAGAGTTCTTGACTTGAGATTGTCTGGTCTGCCCTCCCTTGGAGAGGGACCAGAGACCCAAGCTTCTGGGCTTTGCAAAGCCTTCAATATTGAATCCAATACCCCATCCCCTGGGCCTCACTGGAGAACCAGTGATGTCATTCTTAACAAACCTGAGCGCAAGTGTGTGCCTGGTAGCTTCTCTTGTAGTATGGGTTGTAGGGTGGCAGGAAGGGAGCTATCAGTTTGGAAAACCAGGGCTCGCAGAGAGGAAGGCCAGTGTCACGGGTGGGATGGAATTCCAAATGAGTGGGAGAAAAGCACTCCACATTCCCCAGAGTGCAACTGAGCCCAGCCAGGCAACTGAGCTAGAAAAGGTCATTCACGGGGGCAGGTGATTGGTCAGGATCAAAGTCAATAATCCTGTGTCCTCCTTCCCGTGCTTCGGCTTTGCGGGGCGGCAGCAGAGAACCCCCAAATCCCTCGGATCGTGGGAACTTTCTGTCACAAATCACAATCATTTGTGTCCTTCACCTCGTTAGATGCTGGGGTTTTGTGCTTTTTTTTTTTTCCTCTGAGGTTCGTTCCCTGAAATATTTGTTTTTAGGAGGAGTTTGGGTTTAGGATTGTAAACTGCATTATGTCTTTAAACCCTTTTTTCAATGGACCACATTGTAAACCTGGGGAGATTTTAACATTAAAATGATGCGAAGGGTTTCTGCACCCATCTGACTTAGTTGAGTCAGTTGTGTTTTTGACTGTCACGCTGCACAGTGACTGAAAAAATACTCAAACTAGGCACGGCCTCTCAGGGAAATTAACGCGCGCTCGTGCCTGGGGACGTGCAGCTGGAGTACAGAAACGCTCTTGAGACGTCTCAGCCTCCATGAGAGAACTGGGAGGCCAAACCCAGACTGTGCAGAGGTGGGGGGAGTGGGGCCCATTTTAGAGAAGAATTGTAACGTAAAATCTGTGTGACAGCAAGTAAGAGATGTGACTCCAACATAGAGGCGGGTGACTATGGGTTCATGCAGCCGGCTAGTGCCACGTTAGAGAAAACAATTCTCAAAGTCTAGTGGTCAACGGAGTGTCTGGGCCTTAGAATGCATGTCTCCAAAGGAACATCGCGAGAACTGCTGGGGGCCTCCCAGCGGCCCTCAGAGGCCCAGTCGCTAGCAAACAGCAGCCACGACTTACTTGTCGGAACTACCCATATTTTCCTTCTGGGCAGTGTGGCTATGGAGAGAGCTTGGGGAAGGACCCCGAGGCTTGACATCTAATCCCGGCTTCACTGCTGTGGGAACAACTCAAGACCAGGCTAGGGACAGTGAGCACTGGGCTCATTGGAGAGGTACGGGAAGTGAGACCACTGTCTCTAGCAGCCACTCAGGAAGCCAGACCATAACCCCTCTAACCATCGGCCCCAAATGGCCCGGGCTTGGTTCATAACTGCCACTTCCCTAATTGTTGTCCCCACTTACAACTCAGGAGCTTCTCCAGCAAGGGGGCCGCTCCCTCACCTATGTTTGGCAGAGACCCCAATGTGGGCAGGGGATGGGTGGGCCTCACCGTGAGAAAAGAAGGCTCCCACCTGAGCACCAGGCCAGTTCCCTGGCTGGAGGCTGCCGTCATGGGAACCTGGAGGTGGCTCAGAAGCAGCATGTCCCAGTGATACAGAAGGGCTGGGCTCCTGGCTAACCCCTACCCTTAAGCCTGGAAGCGCAGCCCTAAGTGAAAACAGCTGACTCATTTTTCCACCTGAACGTTGCATTTTTGGCCTGCCCCGCCCCATCCTCTGCCCATAAAAGACTTCAGCTGGCAGAGCAACATAAGCAGCTGAGCATCGAGGATACAAGCAGCTGAGCATCAGAGCTGTGGCTAGACGTGGCTAACTTCAGAAGTTGTGGCTTCAGAGAGGGCCGGGCTTCTGGGAGAGATCACCTTCCCATCCCCTTTCCAGCCTCCCTTTCTGCTGAGAGCCACACATCACTTAGTAAAGTCTTCCGCATTCATCACCTTTCAAACAGCTCGCGTGACCTGATTCTTCCTGGGCACTGGACAAGAACCCGGGTGCCGAGAGGGCAGGGGCTGCCACCCTGACCCTCCACTGAGCTGGTTGGTGACCTGATTCTTCCTGGGCACTGGACAAGAACCCGGGTGCCGAGAGGGCAGGGGCTGCCACCCTGACCCTCCACTGAGCTGGTTGGTACTTGGCTGTTCCTGGACGGCAGAGCTGAAAGAGCATTGGTTGTAACATGCTTGGACGCTTCTGCGGGGCCCTCATGGAGCCCGCTCCAGCCAGAGGCGAGCCACGGGCAGCTTCCAGCCACTCCAGTTGCTGTCCTCAAAGGGGTCAAGGGATCGTGTCCTGTCTCACCAGGAGATTGGCTGGGGCCACATTTGGCTTTCTGTGGTTGGTCCTGAGTTGCAAGTGGGGACAACAATTAGGGAAGCGGCAGTTATGAAGCAAGCCCGGGCCATTTGGGGCCAATAGTTGCAGGGGTTATGGTCTGGCTTCCTGAGTGGCTGCTTGAGACAGTGGCCTCACTTCCCGTACCTCTCCAATGAGCCCAGGAGCCGGCCTGTAAATAGCGGGGCTGGTTGCTGTGGAGACAGTGTCCTCACAAGCCTGGGTTGTAGATAGCAGGCTGGCTCCTGGGCTGGTTGCTGTGGAGACAGTGTCCTCACTTCTCACAAGCCTGGCTTGTAGATAGCAGGCTGGCTCCTGGGCTGGTTGCTGTAGAGACAGTGGCCTCACTTCCCACAGCCTGGCTTGTAGATAGCGGGCCAGCTCTTGGGCTGGTTGCTGTAGAGACAGTGGCCTCACTTCCTGTACTCCTGGCTTATAGACAGTGGGCCAGCTCCTGGGCTGGTGGCTACAGCTTGTATCTCCAGGCTCTGTGTCCACAACTGGTCTGGGCTGGTGGCTACAGCTTGTATCTCCAGGCTCTGTGTCTACAACTGGTCTGGCTGTTGTCCATTTGCATATCCAGGCTCTCACCACTGCCGATGGCTTCTCTGGCCTCTTATGAGCCACATAACCGACGTGGCCCTCTGTTCTTTCATGTGTAAAAGTCAAGGGTGCAATGTGCATGATCTCTGAGATATCTGCCAGTTCTAAAATTCTATAAAATAAGTTGCAAGAAATTACAACTTTATGTCCACTTAGGTCCCGGGTGGGCCCCTGCACAGAAGCAAATGTTTGCAGGTTCTCCTTGCTCTGTTCGGAGGCTCCTTCAGTTAATCGCAGACCGTTAGGGTCCTGGGAAAACAGCTTGGACAGACTCACCTCCCACAGAAGGATGCTGAGGTCCAGAGGGGGGAGGGGAGTTGCAGGTCCACCCTGTACCATACGACTCCCAGCCCAGGACAAGGGGGCCAGCACTTCCCAGACTGGAAGCTGTATGCGAAGTCCCGGCCAGGCTCCTGTCTGTGTAGAACCGCCTATAGCGGGGCCTGTGAAGCTGCATTTCTCAGTGCCCAGTCGATGCTGGTGCTGCTGGTGTCCCACCAGGCTTCGAGGAGCCAGAGACTGGACGCTCTGGCAGGTCCTCACGCTGTGCCCCCATGGAGGCTGGTGCCAGGCAGCACGGGGCTCTGCAGCCGACGGGAGCAGACCCGTCTGCATGGAGGTAGACACTGTCAGTAAACAGACCCAGCTACCGAACTTGAAACCACTGGGGACTAATTAAGTGCCTGCGTGAAGATTATAAGCGCAGTGGGAGTTGGAAGGATGCAGTCTGTGAGCTCATTGTCCCACGGGAAGCACTGCCTGGCTGTGCTTGTGCCTCTGGACACCTGACTTCATCACAGTCACTATGACCTCTCAGAAAGAAATACGAGTGACATGCCCCACGCCTGTGCTCACAGCACACACCGTGTCTCTGCATCACGAGGGCCGGCTCCAGGTGGAGTGGCTACTTTCCCGTAGCCCTCCCGCTCCCATGCCCTCTGCATCCCTGTCCCCATCCTCAGGCACTGGGAGTGAGCCACACCTGCCTGCCTCTCTGTGGCACTGACACTGAGGCTTTTCAGCCCTCTGTTTATCCCCAGCCCCCTAAACTGCTTCCGCCACAATCCCCCTTACTTTGGGGCCTTCTGACCCAGTGGCTGGCCACTGGATCCTGAGGGGCCGATGAGGTTGATGTCCTGTGGTGAGCTGAGGCACGCTGCAGCTTGGCTCTGCTTCCATTCTGAGGTCCAGCACGGCCCCTGCAGCACTGGTGGCCAGTTGGATGCCACAGCCCCTGGGCTCTGCCCCACCTGCTCAGCATGTGGACCCAAAAGAGCTGCCCTCCTAAGTGAGGGAACACGTATAAAAACATGCAGACAGGAACACCTAAAACACACAGAGACACACATGTGAACACATAAAACACATGAACACAAAACGTACAGGAACACACAAAACAGGAACACATAAAACACACGTGAACACAAAACAGACACACGTGTGAACACATAAAACACATGAACACAAAACATACAGGAGCACACAAAACAGGAACACATAAAACACACGTGAACACAAAACAGACACGTGTGAACACATAAAACAGGAACACACAAAACAGACACACGTGAACACAAAACACGTGAACACAAAACACACATGTGAACACAAAACAAAACACAGACATGTGAACACAAAACACGGGAACACACAAAACATAGGAACACAAAACACACACACGTGAACACATAAAACACAGGAATGGATATGAGCACACACAGAAACGTGAACACATATAGGCAGGAATGGATATGAACACACGGAAACGTGAACACACTGAGGAACGGATATGAACACATGCAGACAGGAACATATATGAACATACAGAAAAGTGAACACTTATAGACAGGAATGTATAAAACATAAACAGATAAAGCAAACAACCCCAGCAGGGGCCATAAAAAGGAAACCTTCAAGGAGTAGGGGTGGCTGAAACCCGCACCCAGCGGAGGTGAGAGTGGGGCCAGGCCCGAAACAAGCTTGGGATGATGCCCTGTCAGTGACGGCACAGGACGGCAGAGTGTTAACATTTCAATAGCTCCAAACATGCTGAAGACATTTCCCAGCTAGCACGATGGTGAGTGCCCTGTAATCCCAGCTACTCGGGAGGCCAAGGCTGGGGGATCACTTGAGTCTAGGAGTTTGAGACCCTCACCTCTAAAAACAACAACAAAAAGATATTTCCCAGGAAAAAAAGGACAAAACATTTAAAAATAAATGAAAAAGATGAGAGAATCAGACGCTCACTGTGGCAGCCCAGCATCCAACAAGTGGGAACTCCCAAAAGTGAGGCTGGAGCACACGGCCGGTGGAAGGACCTGAGTTTCCAAATCGAAAGGCCCCTGGTTTGTGTTGAACTGTGTCCCCTGCTCCACATTCAGATGCTGAAATCCTAACCCCAGGGTGACCTTATTTGGAAACCGGGTTTTGCAGATGTGATTAGTCAGGTGTAGATGAATCCTTGCTGGAGTAGGGCGGGCCCCCAGTCTAATATGACTGGTATCCTCGTAAGGGGACATGTGGACAGAGACGGTTGCAGAGGGATAGCGCCCTGTGAAGATAGGAGTGAAGCAGCCACATGCCAGGGAGCGCCACGGCTGGACAGCCACCCCAGGGGCAGGAGGAGGCCCGGACAGATCCTCCCCAGGGACCTCCAAGAGGAGCCAACCCCGCTGGCACCTTGAAATGGGACTCCCAGCCCCAGAGCTGGGAAGCAATGCATTTCAGGTGTGGATGAGCCCCAGCCCGCGGTGCTTCATTTCAGCAGCCATGGGAAATAAACACAGGCCCCTTGAACACCCAGACCCGTAAGGGAGGAAAAACTCACACGAAAGCATATTGTCACAACGTCTCAGGACACCAGTGATGAAGAGAAGCTTCTAAAAGCTTCCAGAGAAAAAGCAGGTCCAACAAATACTCAAAGGAAAATGACATATGACTTTTGGGTCCACCTGGTTGCTGTGAGAAGTGGATGAGAAGACACAATTGTGTGTGCAGGGACCCCGCAGGGCGACGCGGCTGCGACAAGAATTAGACGGGGCGGGAAAGGTTCTTGGGCCTCAAAGGAGGACACCCCAGTGATGGAGATGGGAGGAAGGATGGGGGAGAGCCGTGGCCTGTGGCAGCCCAAGGTCATGGGGGGTCCTCATGCCATCACGGCCATCAGAGGAGGCGAGGGTCCTCCAAGAACAGCGCTGCCTTGGAACGCCATCGTGTGCCACCCTGGCTGCACAGATGTGGCCACAGATTTCAGAGCAGTGCAGCTGGGACTCTGAGCCAACCATGCTCCTGGTAGCTGGAAATGCGAGGTGCAGATGGAAGTGTGGGGGCAGAAGGAGGCATGTGTGGGAGGATGAAGGCACAGGTGGTGGGTGGAGGAGCAGGTGTGGGGGTGGAGGCATTGGGGGGCATTCTCATGGCTCCACACCTTTTCAAGCACAAGCTAGAAGGTCACATTCCATGATAAGCCTTTGGAATTCAGAAGGAACGTGACTTCCCACCAGGAATCCCCTACCCAGTAAATCCTCAATCAGGTATGAGAGTGGAATAAAGATATTTATAATTTTATAAGGTCTCAAAAAGTATCTTCACTGTGGTGTGGTGGTGCGTGCCTTTAGTCCCAGCTACTTGGGAGGCTGGGGCAGGAGGATCACTTGAGCCCAGGAATTTGAGTCCAGCCTGGGCAACATAGTGAAACCTGCCTCAAAAAAAAAATCTTCACCCTTTTTTTGAAGCTCCTGGAGATTTTGTTGCATTTAAAGAGGGGAGTAAACAAGAAGGGAGGCATGGAATCCAGGACATGGGGGAGCTGATGGGGAAGTGCCTGGTTCAGCTAATCAAGGGGTGCTTTACCACCCTGAGAGGGAGGTTGAGCTCTGCCCGAAAAGCTGGGTATGAATTTAAGGTGGGTATAGAAAATTAAGTGAATGAGGAAAAAAGTCAGTTAACTCCAGGATATACAAAATTTGTACAAGAAAGGAAATGTAATCAAGTGCAGGGACTCAGTGGTAAGAGGTAGCTCCACAATCATAATGTCAATGCTGGGCATGGATTTAACAAAAACAAGCACATGCCCAGGCTGGGGGAACGAACAGGGGGCATGTGAATATGTGTCTGCAACAGCGCATGTGTGTGCAGCTTCGTGTGTGTGCAGCTCTGTGTGTGTGTGTGCAGCTGTGTGTGTATGTGTGTGTGCAGCTCTGTGTGTGTGTCGGGGGCGGTTACTGAGGTAATTCCTCATCCTAGATAGGAAGTTCAGTGAGTGCAACATTGAAATGCTAAGAGATGGCAGTACATGGCTGTTTATTTAGAAATGTGGAGCTCAGTAGGAAACAATCTGCAAAGCTGGAAGTGTTGCTTCTGGGGAGTGAGCACTGCAGGTGCAGTGGGGGCCAGGTTTTACATGTGCTGCTTTGAGAAACATTAAAAGGATACCTGATATCCCCCAAAAAGCACCGCAGTATGAACACACACACACAAACACACATGCATAAACATACATGCATAAACACACACATAAATACACGTAAACACACATACGTAAACACACACATACACACAAACACATAAATATATGCATAAACACACACATAAACACACATAAGCACATAACACACATATACACATACACACATACAAACACATAAACACACATACATATACACACATAAACACATACATATACACATGAACACACACACACTCTGTCTCCCCTGTGTGTAGCCTGAAACGTCAAAGAATCAGCCGAGAGAAAAGGTGAGCCCCCTAGAGTGGAGAATTGACGGGCCATGTTGCAGGAGGAGCCTGGCTGATCTGAAGTTCCTCATTCCCGCCCTGGTCTGGGTGTGCTTGCAGTCATTTTTGAGGCGTGTGCTTTTGGCTGGAGCCCCAGGTACAGCTCAGCTGTGCTCAGATTAACAGGGTCCATCAGATGGAAGTAGATTTTCTTCCCTGTGTGCTTTTGATAACACAGGCTGGATGTGTTCTGGGGAAGGATGAACCAAATGCATACAGCTTTTCTTATGATGAGAGGAAACAGGGAAAAACATGCATGATGCAAATGCAATATTGTTTATGATCCATTGGAACATTATTTCCCTAGCGTGAGCCCTGTTAAACACAGCCTTACTGTGCCTCAGGCAACGAGGCACATATGGCTGTAAACTCCTATTACAACTGAGAGCAGAATTGAGGTCTGATCCGATCATCGCCCTGCTGCTGGGGAAGTTTAATGATAGCTAGAGATGCTTAGTGTCTAATTTGTTTTGTCGGAATTGTGGTTCCCAAGGTCACGAATGCTGCAGCATTGCAGCCTGCAGAATATGGCATGTCACGTGGCATGACAGATCATGAGAGCAGCTATGTTCCATCTGAGAAAGACCGTCTTATGCCAAGCTTTGTTTTCAGCGGCTTTAGTTCAAGGACAGTTGGTGCAATAGCAGGGCTGGAAGTGGTCTTGTAGCTCACTGAGTAATATCCCCTCACTTGGTGGAAACGTGGAGTCCTGGGGTCGTTGTGACTTGCTCCATGTCAGTCCGTTATTGATGTTTCAGAAACACTTTCTACTGGGTGTCCACTGTGTCCCAGACTGGAAGTTATGTCCAGTGCCAAGGTCCAGGGAAAGTGGTGCCCAGCCCAGCCCAGGGAGCCCCTCTCTGGAGGATTGGTGGGTTGGGGGTTCCGATGGAGGCTGGAGGTGCTGGAACCAGGCTCAGACTCACAAGGAGGGGCAGGATGGTGCTCTGGGCAGTCTTCCTGGAGGAGCTGATCTTGACTAAGTCTTGAAGGACTAGGAACCACTGGGAAGGGTGGCTCAGCCTTTCAGACCGAGGGGCAGCCTGTGCGCAGAGGTGCAGTGCATGTACGGAGCTCTCAGCAAGGTGCCCAGAGGATGGTGCTGCCGTGTCGCAGCCAGGGGCCCCTCGTGCAGGGCTTTTATGCCAATGCAGAGGATAACCCTTGGGGTCACTCTTCCACTGTCCTCATGGGTAGCATCCGGCTTCCTTCTCTCCATACGAATCTCCCTTATCCTCAAGGTAATGTGGGAACCCTTGGTGGAACTTGGTAGAACTTGGGCATTTGGGTCTTTGGGTCACAGTTGGGTTGGTTTTTAGCAGCATGACTGTGGAGAATGTTGTGGAGAGCCTGGAGTGGGGAGAGAAGCCTGGAAAACAGGCCTGCAGCCATCCAGAAGAGGGAGGAGGATGGGGGTGAAGAGGAGGTGAGTTGGAAGCTATTGAGAGATTCAGTGGTTGAATGGAGGGTCGGGGAGGGTGGTGGTCTATGGTAACTCCTGAAGCTCTCCCTGGTTGGAGGTCCATGCCCTCCCAGGCTGGGGCTGCACACTGCTGCTGGATCTACAGTACCGGAGTCTTGTGGGCACTCCTGCCCTCAGAACTCCACTGGACATTGCCCTAGTGGGAACTCTCTGAGGTGGCCCCACCTCTGTGTCAGTTCTCTCCATGGGAGCTGGGGCTCTCCAGGCCATCCTGTGAAATCTGGATGGAGGGAACCATGTCACTGCAGCTCCTATGGAGAGGGCACTGCATAGATACTGTCAGAGTTTACTGCTTGTGACTTCCAGAGGGGTGGGCTGAGCTGCACCTGGGCCTGCTTGAGCCTAGGTGGGGTGGCCAAGGAGCACTGCATTGGAACATGGGCAGCAGAGCCTTGAAATCATTCTATCCCCAAGGCCCTAGCGCTCTGGACCTGTGACAGGCAGAGCAGCCCTGAGAAGCTCAGAAGTTCTTGGGGTCACTCTTCCACTGTCTTGATGAGCAGCATCCAGCT
The DNA here is from genome assembly GCF_028858775.2 of Pan troglodytes. NCBI lineage: Eukaryota > Metazoa > Chordata > Mammalia > Primates > Hominidae > Pan > Pan troglodytes. The sequence goes on along the minus strand of NC_072404.2, from coordinate 170,628,625 downwards.
TCCTTTTCCCCATACCAATCTCCTTATCAGCGGTCGCTTGGCTACACCCTTGATTTTTCTCCTAAACATGCTTTTTTGCTCTGTATGTGGCCAGGCTGAAAATTTTCCAAATCTTTAGGTTCTCTTCCCTTTTGATTATAAATTTCATCTTTAATTCATTTCTCTCTTCTTTCATTTTACTATAAGCAGTCAAGAGAAGCCAGGCTGCACCCTCAACACTTTGCTTAGTTATTTCTTCTGCTGAATACCTTATTTCATTGTTCACAAGTCTATCCTTCCACAAAGCACTAGGAATGAACACAATTCAGCCAAGTTCTTTGCCACTTCATAGCAAAGATGGCCTTTCCTCCAGTTTCCAATAACATGTTCCTCACCTCCTTCTGAAACTGCATCAAAATGGCCTTTACTGCCCATATTTCTACCAACATTCTCATTCTGACCTCTTATCAATCTTGAGGAAGATTGAGGTTTTCTCAGAGGCTCTCTTCTTCTTCTGTGCCTATACCTGAATCATCCTTGCTGTTCTGTTCACAGCAATGTAGGCTTTTTCTAGCATGCACCTCCAAACTCTTCCAGCCTCTACCCATTACCTAGCTCCAAAGAAGCTTTCACATTTTTAGGTATTTGTTATAGCAACATCCCCACTACTGGTACCAATTTCTTTCTTAGTCTCTTCAGGCTGCTATAACAACATACCCTAGATTGGGTAACTTAAAAAAAATAGATATGTAATGCTAACCATTCTAGAGACTGGGAAGTCCAAGATCAAGAGCCACAAAGCTTCAGCATCTGGTGAGGGTCTGTTTCTCATAAAGAGCACCTTCGATGTGCTCTCACATGGTGGAAGGGGTGAATATGTTCTCTTGGGCCTCTTTATAAAAGAGGCACTCCTTATAAAGTGCCTCCTTATAAAGGGCACTGATTCCATTAGTGCTTTGACCTCATGAGTAATCACCTCCCAAAGGCCCCACTTCGTAATACCATAACATTTGGGCTTAAGTTTCACCATGTGGATTTTGGGGGGATACAAACATTCAGACCCTCATAGAAACCTTCCCTGTAGTGTAGCCTTTTCTACACCTGTCCTCTGCAGGTGCCCCTTTCCTGCCCTGTCCCTCCTTATGCCAAAAGGGGAAGATCACTCCTTCACCTTCTCAGTTGAATTCATTCTCCAGGGCTTTGCTATTCCATGGGCTCCCTCCGAGCCTGGCAGTCACCTGTGCAAATAGGGGGTGGTGAGACCTCCCCACACTCTTCTTGGCTGGCCCTGGCACCCAAGGACCCCCTCAGGAAAAGGGGCTCACTTCTTGTCTGCACAGGGAAAGCAACATGTAACAGAGGGGAGGCCGCAGCCTTTCTCTGCACTTGCACAGGTGTTGGCGTAGCTACTAGACATACAGGCCTTCACTCTTACACGCATTTATTTAAAGCGAGTGATTATTGTTGGTTACGCTCGGGGGCAAAAGGGCCACGTGATCCCTGCCCACGAGGTTTTCAATCTAAGTAAAAGAGACAAAACAATTCAATGAAAGAAAAATATATATCCCAGTAAACGAGCCGGTGCTTTAAACCTCAGAGGGGTGAGGTTATTGGCTTTTTCTCTTCTTATTCATTCTTTTTTGCCTGGAGGGTAAACTTTCAACACTACCTTGCCTCAAAAACTCCTTAAATGTGAGATGCCATGTTAATACAAATTTATGGTATCCATTATAAGATGGGATCTAGCAATTTCACATGGAAAAGGCTGCCCAGCATTGAGACTGGTTTGGCCTGAGAATCTGAGGCTCTGGCCACCGTGTCTTGATGGCTTTCAGGGGCCAGCTCTGAGGCTGCAGGTGGTTGTGGACTCTGGCCAGGTGCCACTGGCATGTCCAGCACCCACCACTGCTCTTGCTCCCCGTTGCTGCCGGGAAGCTGTGACTCCTGCCCTGGGAAGCTGAGGCATCAGATTCTTTGCTTTGGAATTTCTGACCCTCCCTCTGTGTGGCCTCTTCCCACCCACAGGTTGCATCAGGATGTCGGGCTCTGCAGGTGCCAGCACGCTGGAACTCATGCTCGGGTTGGCGGGTGGTTGGAGGAGTGTGAGCTGTGCTTTTTCATCCCCGCATCCCCAGCACCCAGCATGGAGAAGGGGTGTGATCAATATCTGTCGGAAATGGAACAAGCCTCGGGATAAACAGCCGCATCCTGGGATGTGCCAGACAGTGGTCATTGTTCTAAAGGCTCGGTGAGTGCAGTCAGGTTATCCTGACCTTGAAAGTTACTTACCCAGTACAGAAAAGCAGACTTTCCTTCCTGAGTCTCCTCCCAGAACAATAAGCAGGTGCCCGGTGGTGCAGTTAGCAGAAGGCAGCTCTGCGGTTTCCCAGGAGGGACCCATCTCTCTCCCCAACTTAGCATTTTTATCCTCACCAGCTCCTGGACATCTGGCCAGAATGACACCCAGGAATTTTCATTTTGCCCAGTATTCAGGCCAACTGTTTGGGGTCATGGGCTCTAATATGCCTCCAGACAAGCTTGCTGGAGTCTTTCCTTGGGTGGACAACTCAGGTTGAATGAAAGAGGCTTTCATTTAGCCTGTTCCCTGTGACTACATACACAGCAGAATGTGAGCAGATACTACCCCAGGAAAGTGACCGCAGAGGGCAGGTGTGGTCCTGGACTCTCCTCTGATGGAGAGAGGACCCTGGCTTGTGTCTGTGTGTTGATCTCTGTGTTACACAGTGGTTTTGGTACAGGATCCTAAGTACCCCTTGCACCACCCTGCAGATGGAAAGCATTGTTAATCCACTTACAGGTGAGCAAATGGAGAACAGTAGAGACTTGGTGACTTATCCTTGGCCACACAGCCTCCACGTGGGTGGAAATGAGTCTTGAATCTTGGTCTTCTAATGCCAGATATGCCTCCCCCATGAAACCACATGCATAGAATAACCATGATGATGACTGAAAATGTCATCGCCATGTGCCTGGGCCTCTTTGGAAGGGGTAGAGACTGGCTTTATATTCAGAAACTTGAGTACATGAGCAATGCACTTGTTTGACACGTTTATTAAACTTTCCCCATGCATGAGTTCCTGTTCTCGACCCTGGAAGGCAGCTGGTCCCAGTGACTCTTACCAAGCGGGTGCAGGAGCCCCAGGTCTGCCTGGAGGAGTCATCTCCATGGGAGTTTGGGTGTCTGAGGCTTTGCTGGGATGGGAGCGCAGACTGCAGACCCCTCACCATCCTGGGAATCAGCCTTCCAGTCTCTTCCTCTCTGTGCTGCAGAGGCTTAGGACTTCCCCAGAGTCCCCAGCCCGCCACATAACCTGATTCTGTTTTCCCAGGCTGTTCCTAAACATGCCCGGGACACAGGTGTCCCCTTGGGCTGCATCCCAAGCATCCCTGGGAGGAAGGTGCACTGGGTCTGGCTCTACTTGGAACTTGGGAAAGGGAAAATGCAGAGAGCACAGAGTGCCTTCGCACTGCTGCAGAGGCTGAAGCTCCATGTCACGGAGCTTGGCAAAGTCATCACGTGCCACCCAGCTCCACAAACATAGTCGAGAATGGCAGTGGCTGGGGGCTCTCCATGGAGTCCCCTACACCAGGCCTTGTCATGGGACTGATGGGCACCTCTTGGCTGCCACCTTACTTCCTGGCCCTGTTCTGCCCTGGCCTCCTCGGTCTTTCTCCTCTTCAAACCGCCTTTCAGAGGCTACCGATCTTTCCTCCGCCCACTTTTGCCATTCAGCAGAGGCCCCGCCATCCCCAGGCAAGCTCGGGGTTCCGTGTGGTCTGCTGCATGAACAGTCACCACACTGTGCATCGCACCATCGCTGTAAGCATCATGAGATTCACAGAACACTTATGCTGGGCCAAGGATGGTACCAAGGATCCTACTACCTGCAATGAGATTCACAGAACACTTATGCTGGGCCAAGGACGGTACCAAGGATGCTACTACCTGCAACACGTGAGAACCCCTACAGCAGCCCCGGAAGACAGAGCCTATTTTTTTTTTTTTTTGAGAAAGAGTCTCGCTGTATCACCCAGGTTGGAGTACAGTGGCATGATCTCAGCTCACTGCAACCCCAGGTTCAAGCAATTCTCCTATTTCAGCCTCCCAAGTACCTGGGATTACAGGCGTGCACCACGACACCCAGTTAATTTTTGTGCTTTTAGTAGAGACAGGGTTTCCCCATGTTAGCCAGGCTGGTCTCAAACTCCCAGCATCAGGTGATTCACCTGCCTGGGCCTCCCAAGGTGCTAAGATGACAGGCGTGAGCCACCGTGCATGGCCAGATGGAGGCTATTCTCATCCTTGTATATTAGTCATGGTTCTCCAGAGACAGAAGCAACAGGATGGATGGATAGAGACAGAGATGTAGACATATGGGTACACAGATAGCTACACAGATAGACAGGGGTTTCATTCCATGGATACATAGCTATCTGTGTAGATAGACAGGGATTTTGCTCCATGGATACATAGATATCTACGTAGATACATAGATATCTACGTAGATAGGGATTTCATTCCATGGATATATAGATATCTATGTAGATAGACAGGGATTTTTTCCCATGGATACGTAGATATCTATGTAGATAGACAGGGATGTCATTCTGTGGATACGTAGATATCTATTTAGATAGACAGGGGTTTAGATATCTATGTAGATAGACAGGGGTTTAGTTATGTGACTCCACAGATAGCTCTGTAGATAGATGGAGATATATGAGGGGGTTCTTAGGGTAATTGTGAGGCTGAGGAGTCCCCGGACCAGCCATCTGCATGCTGGAGACCCAGGGAAGCCCACGGCACAGCTCAGGCCATGTCTGAAGGCCTCAGACCCAGGAAAGCTGATGGTATGATTCTCAGTCCAAGGCCCAAGGCCTGAGAGCCCTGAGGGCTGCTGGTGGGGGTCCCAGAGCCCGAGAGCCAGAGAGCCTGGAGTGTGAGAGCCCAGGAGAGGGAGCGGGAGCAATATGCCTGCGCTCGGCCTTGTGTGCTGTGGGCCCGCAGCGGCTGGGTGGCACCGGCCCAGGCTGGGGGCTGAGCATCCTTCCTCAGTCGCTGATTCCAACGCCAGTCTCTCCCGGAAATGCCCTCCAGACACACCCACACCTGAAGCCTCACCAGCTACCTGGGCCTGCCTTCCCCAGTCAAGTCATCACCTAAAGTTCACCTTCACATCCTGTTTTACAGATTGGGGAAACTGAGTCTCAGAGGGGCTAAGTCACGGACCCAGTTGGTCCCTAACAGGAGTAGGCAGGCCTGTGTGGTCAGGCGGTTGGAGCCAGGTGCTGCTCCTCCCTCTGTCCTCACTGCGGCCCGGGAGCAGGTAGAGCCAAGTGCTGCTCCCCACTCCATCCTCACTGCAGCCCAGGAGCAGGTCAGAGGTGTCAGACCAGCCTCGTCGGGGACTGGGGCTCATGCTTGTCTTGCTGGCAGGTGGGCTTGAGGGGAGGGATGTCGAGGGGACAGGCCAGCGTTTTCCTCAGAGCTGGGTGCCCTGCCCGGCCCCACCAGGCCCTGGAGTCACTATCGGCAGACAGAAGGGACCACGGCTATTTAAACTCTACGCTCATCCCAGCCCAAACGATGCTGCGCTGATGCTCAGGTAAAGGGTTGGCTAAGAAGGGGGACAGGCCACCCACAGTGCCACATGGTGTGGCTTGGATGCACCTGTCATTCTGAGGACCCCGCCCCTCCTCAGCCCTGCAGAGCCTCGTCATGCTGCCCCAAGCAGAGGAAGCAGCGGCCAGAGTCCCTAAGGAGCCGTCCAGGGGCTTCAGTGGATGCTGGGATGGGGTCTGTCTGGTGCCGGGATGGGGTCTGTCTGGTGCTGGGATGGGGTCTGTCTGGGCAGTACGGAGGTTCCCCTGGCCTTCCTGTGGTGTTTCAGCCTGGACCTGCCCAGGGGGCTGAAGCTTGGAATGGCCACCAGGGTAGGTGCTCCACAGCGCTGGGCAGGACTGAGCCTGTCTCTGGGGGAGGACCACAGACAACCAGGAGACAGCTCAGGCCTAAAAGTCTGGGCCAGCAGATGGGGAAGAGTCAGTGACACCAATGCCACACCCAAGGTGACACCAGTGCCTCCAGGTAGCGTCAACCGTGTGACTCACTTGACACAGGCCGTGGACTTGGAGTGTCCCCGCCCAGGGTGACCCCGGTGAATGGCGGAGTTTTGTAGAATGCAAGCCCAGCCCAGCAGTCCACGCCTTCTTGCTAAGCTGCTCTGTACACCGAATGAGTGGGGTGGAGTCGCTCAGCTCCTTCCGCATCTAGTCCTCTCTGATTTCCTTTGGCCACAGAATAAAACAATCTGCCAAAGTGTTTTTCTTCTCTTTTTTTCTGTTTTGTGCAACAGAAAAGCCCAGAGGAGAAATGAAGATGCAAAGAGAAAGAAAAAAACCCCAACCAGAGAGCTGCAAGGATATCAGGAAGAGGGAGTGTCCGGGGACGGAGCAGAGCGCGCTTTTCCGAACGCCTTACTCCGGGCTGGGGCTGCTTTCTGCAAGCCCGTGCGGTGCACGTGAGGAGGCTTTCCTTGCGGTGGTGAAATCAAACACACCTAAGGCGGGAGTCCTCCAGACTTTCCTCACCTGGGCAGCTTGGCCCCGGCCACCTGTGCCTCGCCCGGAGAAACTCCAAGTAAGTGTTCCTGACTTCAAGGGTCGGAGGTCTGTTTGCTCAGGGCTGGTTGGTAAAATCGAACGGAGAATGAAAGCTAGAGCTTCTGAAGCACATGAAGCAGGAGGGAAGCTTTAGACTCCCCTCTCGAAGGAGAGGGCTCCCCTGTCCGCGGGAAGAAAGGCTTTTTTCTTACGCTCTGTCAGTAGCTCAAAATCAGGCCACGTTTTAGTCGGCTTCACGTTTGCACCACGGCTTTCATCTACAACTGTTTGTTTTTCTAGAGTTAAAAATACCTTTTTATTTTATATTTGTTTGTAAATAGGAAATATACTCAAAAAAAGGTACAAAATGTCTATAGCAAAAATTCATTTCCCTTTTTTTGTTTCCGTTTTGAAACTGCCACCCAGTTAGCATCCCCACTGGTTTCACCCACTTACACCTAGTGTTCCACTAGTGGAACACTAAGCTTGTGGGACTTACTTATAGCCTACTGCTCAAGGTCATTGCCAAGGTCTGATTTTTCACAAAAAAATATTTGCGACCTCTGGCATAAATGGGTTAAGGGTGGGGTCCCAACAAGACGGCCCTTGCTTCAGATGCCACCCCCAAGTGAGGTCCCCGGGCGACCTGCACCTCTGACCAACTTGCTACAAATCCAGGGGCTCCCCTGATGACCTCAGGTTTTATAATTTACTGGAACACTCCCAGAGCCTTCGAAAGTGTTGCACTTGAATCTCGCTTTGTTGCCCGGGCTGGAATGCAGTGGCACGATCTCGGCTCACTGCAACCTCTGCCTCCTGGGTTCAAGCAATTCTCCCACCTCAGCCTCCTGAGGAGCTGGGATTACAGGCCCCCGCCATCATGCCCAGCTAATTTTTGTATTTTTGTAGAGATGGGGTTTCACTATGTTGGCCAGGCTGGTCTTGAACTCCTGACCTCAGGTGATCCACCCGCCTTGGCCTCCGAAAGTGCTGGGATTACAGGCATGAGCCACCGTGCCTGGCCACGATCCCATTTTCATAATAAAGAACACACATCAGGCCAGCCAAATGAAGAGACACATGAAGAGTGTATGTGTGGAGTGAATTCCCGCAGGAGTGTGTGAGTGTATGTGTGGGGTGAATTCCCGCAGGAGTGTGCGAGTGTATGTGTGTGGGGTGAATTCCCGCAGGAGTGTGTGAGTGTATGTGTGGGGTGAATTCCCGCAGGAGTGTGTGAGTGTATGTGTGGGGTGAATTCCCGCAGGAGTGTGTGAGTGTATGTGTGGGGTGAATTCCCGCAGGAGTGTGTGAGTGTATGTGTGGGGTGAATTCCCGCAGGAGTGTGCGAGTGTATGTGTGTGGGGTGAATTCCCGCAGGAGTGTGTGAGTGTGTGTGGGGTGAATTCCCGCAGGAGTGTGTGAGTGTATGTGTGGGGTGAATTCCCGCAGGAGTGTGTGAGTGTATGTGTGGGGTGAATTCCTGCAGGAGTGTGTGAGTGTATGTGTGGAGTGAATTCCTGCAGGAGGAATCACTGGGTCACCCAGGATGTGTGCTTAGAACTTAAATGATTATTTGACTATTACCAGGTTACCCTCGCTGGAGGCGGTACCCAGTTACACTCCCACAAATGATATGAGACTGATGTTTCATCAGACCACTACCAACTCCTTGTGTTATCAAATTCTTAATTTTGCTATTCTTTTTGCTCACATCCTTACTCAGTTTTCTTTATTTTTGAGATGGAGTTTTGCTCTTGTTGCCCAGGCTAGAGTGCAATGGCTCAATCTCGACTCATTGCAACCTCCTGGGTTCAAGTGATTCTCCCACCTCAGCCTCCTGAATCGCTGGGATTACAGGCACCTGCCACCATACCCGGTTAATTGTTGTATTTTTAGTAGAGACAGGGTTTCACTATGTTAGCCAGCTGGTCTTGAACTCCTGAACCCAGGTGATCCGCCTGCCTCGGCCTCCCTCAAGTGTAGGGATTACAGGTATGAGCCACCATGCCCGGCCAGTCTTCCCACTTTTAACAAACTTTTCAGAGGCGCCACCAACAACCTCTGCTTACATCTCACTGGCCAGAGCTTCATCTCCTAGCCATACTCAGGAGCAAGGTGACCAGGAACTGAGCACATTGCTGCCCTGGCTAAAAATAAAATGATGCCACTAACCATATGAGCGAGCATACTTCAGCAAATGACTACATCTTCCTCAGGCTCGGTTTCCTATCTACAGGTTGGGGATATTGAGTGAATTAAAGATGAATCCCTGCATAAAGCACAGATCCTGGCACCCAGCAAGCTGCCCATAAAGATCTCACAAGGCTGTTGTTTATGGAGCCCATTCTTTGGGCCCTGGTAAATGACATAGCTTGGGGAGGGGAGCAAGTGACATGAAGAAGTGGCGGGGGCTGGGGAGATATGCAGAGAATGGAGCAAATAAACCTTTCCAGGAAGACAGGAGCCCGGTTTCTTGCTGTCAGAGAAGGGCCTACTAATGTTGGAAAGGGAGAAAATGAGAAAGAACTGGAGGTGGCAAGACTGGGACTGGGGTCTCAGTGTCAACTGACAGGTTCATTAAAATGTACACATGGACCCAGAAACAGTCAGCGAGACATGCACATGTGTGTTGGGGTGAGCGTGTCTGTCTATATGGATATATACAGATATTTCCTCTTTCTGTCCCCTGAGAGCCTGGGAGCCATGACACCTCCACAGCAATGAACACAGTGAGGACCCCGAGCTTGGTTTCCAGATGCTGTTCTGCACCAAAAGGTGCCAGGGTCCCCAGAAGGATGCAGAGTCCATGATGGGACAGTGGTTACCAGGAGATCCTGGGGCATCTTCCCTCCCTTGCCTTCCTCCCTTCTTCCTCCCTCCCTCCATCTTTCCTCCCTCCTCCCTCCTTCCTCCCTCCCTCCATCTTTCCTCCTTCCCTCCATCTTTCCTCCCTCCCTCCTTCCTCCCTCCCTCCCTCCTTCCTCCCTCCCTCCCTTCTTCCTTCCTCCCTCCTTCCTCCCTCCTCCCTCCCTCCTCCCTCCTTCCTCCCTCCCTCCATCTTTCCTCCTTCCCTCCATCTTTCCTCCCTCCCTCCTTCCTCCCTTCCTCCCTTCCTCCCTCCTTCCTCCCTTCCTCCCTCCTTTCTTCCTCCCTCCTTCCTCTCTTCCTCCCTCCTTCCTCTCTTCCTCCCTCCCTCCCTCCATCTTTCCTCCCTCCCTCCATCTTTCCTCCCTCCCTCCTTCTTTCCTCCCTCCATCCTTCCTTCCTCCCTCCCTTCTTCCTTCCTCCCTCCCTTCTTCCTTCCTCCCTCCCTCCATCTTTCCTCCTTCCCTCCATCTTTCCTCCTTCCCTCCATCTTTCCTCCCTCCCTCCTTCCTCCCTTCCTCCCTCCTTCCTCTCTTCCTCCCTCCCTCCATCTTTCCTCCCTCCCTCCTTCTTTCCTCCCTCCATCCTTCCTTCCTCCCTCCCTTCTTCCTTCCTCCCTCCTTCCTTCCTCTCTTTCTCCCTTCTCCCTTCTATCTTTCCTCCTTCCTCTCTCCCCACGCCCCTCTCCTTCCTCACCTCCATTTTCTTCTAAGTGTCACTCCCTGTTGTCATCTTCGATGGGGCCAGCATTATTTTAGGGACCAAGTGCTCAGAAGCAAACAGAGCACCAGGGAAAATGCTGATGAGGTGAATGTGGAGACAATCACTCAGAACAGCATCTCCTCCCTGCACTAAACACTTACCCTTCCCTCTCCACCAGCCTGTGCCCTGCAGGGCCCGCTGGGTCCACAGCGGGGTGCTCTAGGGAGGTCACCTGTGCAGGCTTCGGGTTAACCCCGCGGAGCCTTCCTGCAGGGGAGGTGGCCGGGGGGCGCCTGGTGCTCAGCTGCTTTTTATGCCCGGCTCCTCTGAGAAGGGGCCGCTGCTTTCAGGGCAGGGTCCTGTCAGAGTGCACACGCATAAGCTCCTCCCACTTAGAGGCTTATGGGGTGTGCGGGGATAAAGTGGGGAAAGGGGGGCCATGGGAGGGTACAGAGGAGAAGGAGAGTGGGATGGGGCTGGGAAGGTCCCCAGGAAGACAAAGGAAGAGCTTCTCAGAGCCCCGGATGATATCCCCCTGGCCAGAAGGGCCCAGGGATCTCACACCTTTACTTGCAGGGGGACGGTTTGCCCTCCAGGCTTTGAGTGCCAGGGCCTGAGCTCTGTGGCTCATACCTGTGGTCCACAAGGGACGGTAAAATGACCCTGGCAGATGAGGGCTGCAGGGGGTGGGGACAGGACGGGGTGGGGTTGAAGACAGGGACATGGGTGTGGAGACCTCAACTGGTAATGGAGATCATGGGACTGGGCTGGGGACCAAAGCATGGGGACCTGGCCGTGGAGTGGGGACCAGGGATGGGGTGGAATCGGGAAGGGGTGGAGGAGGAGGGCCGGGATGGGGGACTAGGGGTGAGGGTAGGCACAGGGCACTGACCAGCTGGGCTGAGGCTGCTGGGCACCTGGAAGTGGGCCCAGGTGCAGCACCAGCCTCTACAGGGCTGGGTGGGGGTGGTGGGATGGGGATGAGGGTGTGGGAACCTGAGACAAGTGTGAGAACCTTAGACAGATGTGGGGACATGGGGTGGGGGTGACTGGGTACTGAGGGAAAGGAAGACAGGGCAGGTTTAGGGGCGGGGCCGGGGGCGGGGGCGGGGGCGGGGACCAGGCAGGGACCAGCTGTGTGGTGCAGGTGGCTCACTGGGAAGGGGCCCAGGTGCAGCACCGCAGGGCAGGGTGTGTATCTAGGGCGGTGCGGCCCGAGGACCTTTGTTTGCAATTTGTCTGCTGCACGCCCAGCACTCGCGGAGGGGCCTGTGAGGGGCCTGGAAGGAGGCCGGTGTGCGGCGGCACAGCTGGCATGGGGCCCATGCTGCTGCCCCTGGCTCTGCTGGCCCTGCTGCTAGGGCCTGCGCTGGCCCGGAGTGCCCGGGACCCGGAGGTGTTCTGTGGAGGTGAGTGTGTATGAAGGTGGGTGCCAAAGGGGTCCAGGGGCTTCCAGAGAGCCCAGCAAACCCTTCCCCAAGGGGCCAGGCCACTGGGCCACCGCCTTTCCCTGTTACCCGGCTCCTGGCTACTCAAAGAGAAGCCCTTTGGGGGTCCTTCTCAGCACCTCCAGTCCAGGCCTGGCGTCCAGCCTTGAGGGCAGCTGCTTTGGGGTCCCCTGGATTCCAGCCTTGTCCCCGCTGTGCCCTGGCTCCATGAACTTGTGCATTTCACCTCTCTGAGCTCACTTGGGGTGGGCTGGGGTCATGGCTCAGGCTGGCGGCCGGGGAAGGCAGCACCTATTCCTGAGCCTTGGACGACATCTCTCACGTGCTGCTGATTACAAGACACCAGTTAGTTACAATTGATTTAAAAAACACTCTCAGATCTCCTGGCTGAAGCTCGCCCTCTCGATGCAGGAATTTGTGGGTGGCTTTTAGCTGATCAGAGAACAGAGGCAGAGCAGGCGGCCTCCGTCACGTCAGTTACGGTGGGCAGTGTAAGAGCCTTGAGAGAATCGGTGGTCCCAGCGAGGAGGACAGGGCCCGCTGTGGCAGGGACTGGGCACATGGGAAGAAGAGGCTCTGAGGCTGGGACAGAGCCCCCAGTGCCTCCGCTGGCCCTGGCCTCGGCTGGGTCTGGGTGGGGCCTCTGCCCTTCACCTCTGCACGTTCTGTGCTTCTTCTGGATGGCTGCTGGCTCCTTGGGTTGCAGGCAGGACTGAACAAGGACTGCCTGGGCAGTTCGAGGCTGGCTCTCTTACTGGTGCTGGTTTCTCCAGCCTGGTTTTGGGACCAAGAGGGGGACAGGACAGGGGCGGTGGCTTCAGGTGTCCTGTGTGGGCACCAGGGGCTGGGGACAGGGTGTGGAGGGGAAGGCAGGGCTGGGAACCCACAGAGACTGCATGAACCAAGGGCCCATCCCATGGGAGCTGCTAGAGGGGGAATGGGCTGGGGCTGAGGCGTGAGAGTGGAGGGGCTGGTGTCAGAGGAGGTGTGAGTCAGGGGTCTCCACACAGGGGCCGTCGTGTCACTGGTGGGTGTCAGTTGGGCCTTTTCCAAGAACCTTCTCAGAGTCAGTCCCCGTGTCCACTTCACACATCATCAGCAGGCACCCCCTGGGGTTTGGGTGACTGGAGATGAAGCAAAAGATATCCATTCTTTGTCCAGACCCAGGGCCTGCTTTTCACCCTAAAGCATTGTTTCCAGGAAGCTGCTGCTCAAATGCAAATGCGTAACCCAGGCTGGGGGCCCTAGCAGTGCCTCTGGAAGAGACCAAGATGAGCTTGTCAGTGCTCTGGGACAGACCAAGGCGAGTGCGCTGGGTGCTCTGGGGGGAGTAAGCTTTGGGGAGGGTGCTTTGGAAAGGCCTAAAAGGTTTTCAAAATCATCTTGACAACGGATCCCTCCCCATACATGAGAGTGGTGTGAAGAGCGGGTGCAGGCAGGACCGCTTGCTGGCCTCAGGTTTCCAGAGTGGGGTGTGCGCGTTGCAGGGTGCAGGCCAGGAGGAGGCCAGGAGCCCCTGAGGGCTGAGGAGGAAATATTAGAACTCCTGGGCATGTTTCTCTCAAAACTGGACATAGTCCCTAACAGTGTTTTGCAGCATGTGCATATAATTGCAAATATACATGTATTCGAGCATTCAGACATTTTGACTTGCTGATGAGTTTTGAACACACCAGGTGCAGGGCCTGGGGCACGCCAGGTGGGTGCAAAGGCGGAGCTTAGAGAAGTGGGGTGGGGAGTCAGGAAGTCGGCAAGCCCCAGGGCCAGGGCATGGGAGGTTGACAGAGAAATGAAGACCCCCGGGAAAGAGGGGGCAGTGGCACAGGCCCCTCTTGGATCTCACTGTTTCACCTGGTCCAGCTCCAACTCCATGATGAGATCTACTGTCTTAGGGGTTTCTTTTTCTATTCTTTCTATCTCATTCTGCATTGCTCTTTTAAAATCTCTTTCAGTATTTTCCTCCATTTGAAGCCAACCCATTTAGGGAAACCTGGGAAGAGACATCTCGTCTCCTTCAATTTGGTTGAATTCTGTCTCTCTGGCACGAACAGCCCTGAGTACTCACAGTGAATGCAGAGGCAGCAGCGCCGCTGCTCCATGTCCTGAAGCGATTCTTCTAATCCTGCCTCACAAAACAGAATACAGAAAACCTAACCTACTCAGGGGGAAGTGAGCATCCTGCCTGCCCTCCTTCCAGGCGTCATATTAGCAATAAAATGCATGAAACCAGCATTCTTTGCCACCTTATCGCTAATCATTGCTATTTTCTCGGAGAGAGAGGCTCTTGGCAAAGCACACAGCCCTGGACTCGGTTTTGCTTCCTGGAATATTTGGGTGGTGACATCGCAGCTGAGCCCCTTCCATGGAATTCTATGGTGTTGGGCTGTTCTTCGTAAGTCCTATGGGAAGAGGCTAACGTGGTTGAAAACTGAAATCATGCCTAACGTTGGCAGCTGCCATCTCTGAGCAGTGGTGACGGGTTTTGTGTGGATTGCCTCCCTCCGAGGTAAAGGGGTCACCAGCCTGTTGGTGCCCTGCTGACACCTCCTAGCACCCACTTGCTGCCTGATTTGGGCACTGAGAGCTTCCTGTGGCCTCCTCTGCTGAGTGCAAAGAAGGCTGGAAGTGCCAGGGAGTTAGCGCCCCCAGGAACAGCCCTCAACAACCATGGGCCAAAGTCCAAGTTGGTCGCCAAAGCCCTGGCTCTTTCGCTGCCACGCGTGGTTTGACTCTGAACATGGCTCTGCGGCCACCTGTTTTTGTGAAGGGTCAGCTGGTAAGTATTTCCATCTCCGCAGGCCATGCCATCTCTGTTGTAACTACTGAACTTTGTCTTTGGAGCACAAAAGCAGCCATAGAAAATCCGTAAACAACTCGGCATGTCTGGGTTCACCCTCCGCCATGATTGAAAGTTTCCTGAGGCCTCCCCAGCCATGCTTCCTGTACAGCCTGCAGAACCGTGAGCCAATTATCAGGTAGTTCTTTATAGCAATGTGAGAATGGACCAATACAAGGTCCAATGGGCCATCTGACTTAGCTGGGGCTGGCACAGCCAACACTTCTTTTAAATTTTTAAATTGTTAATTGACTCCTAATCATTGTGCCTATCTATGGGTGCGCTGTGACTTTTCTGTGTATCTCTTTGACATAGGGACTTCATTCCCTTGGGGTCTGTACTCGGCAGTGGGGTTGCTAGATCATAGGGAAGTTCTATTCTTAATTTTTTGAGGAACTTCCCTGCTCTTTTCTGTAATGGCTGTGCCAATTAGCATTCCCACCAATGGTGTACAGGGTTTGCTTTCCTCCTCATCCTCACCAACACTTGCCATCTTTTTTTTGTTTGGTTTGAGCCATTCTCACAGGTGTTCAGTGCTGTCTTACTCTGGCTTTGATTTGTACTTCCCTGGTGATTGGTGATGTTGAGCATTTTTTCATATACCTGTTGGCCATTTTTAAATAGGATCATTTGATTTTTGCTGTTGAGTTTAGTTCCTTATTGATTTTGGTTATTAGTCCCTTATCAGATGTATGACTTTCAAATACTTTATTCCATTCCACAGGCTTTCCCTTCGCTGTGCTGATTGCTTCCTTTGCTGTGCAGAAGATTTTTAGTTTGGTGGAATCCCATTTGTCTATGTTTGCTTTTATTACCTGTGCTTTTGAGGTCTTACCTCCCGAATTCTTGCCCAGACCAATGTCATAAAGTGTTTCTCCTATGTTTTCTCCTTGTAGTTTTATAGTTTCCCATCTCACATTTAAGTCTTTAATCCATTTTGAGTTGACCTTTGTATGTGGTGAGAGATGGGGCCCAGCCTCATGGCCCTCGCCCCTCCTGGCTTCTGTGAGCGCCCCTGCGTCGGGGCTGCCGTGCACCTCTGGCTTTCATGGCCAATCCTCAGGTCCTCCTTTCCAGCCTCCCCTGCTGGCTGCTCTACCTCTGCCCGCCCCTGCGTGTTGGGCACCACCAACCCCTGCCCATCCTCCACCAGGGCACCCCTGAGGGTGACCAGGGTCTCAGTTCAAGGCTCCTGCTTAGACCACCCCCTCGTGGTACCCGGCCCTGGAAGGAGAAGGCCCTTTGGACCTTGTTCCTTTGTTTTCCCGACCCCAGCCATTGTGCTTTTACTGTCGTCCCACAGTCTGGAGGGTCAAGGTGGGCTCCGACTGGGGAGCGTCCCCCATGCTGCGGGACTCTGTCAACCCTGGGGCCAGCACCTCCAGGGGCCCTCGCTGACCTCCAGTGATCTGCTGGTGGCCTCTGAAACGGGCGGGACCTGAGGCCATTGTCAGTTTCCCGTTTGGCAGGGTGTGGCAGGGATGGGCTAGGAAGGGGCACGAAGGGAACAAGCGGCCTCCTTCACGACCTCGCCTCGGCTGCTCATCAACAGGCCTCTGCCCAGTGGGCCATGCGTGTCTCTAGGCTACTAGTCCCCTTAAAGGATCCACGTGGGACTGCTGAGGTGGTGCCGTCTCCCTGCTGTCTCTCAGTGTCATCTCTGTGCCTGGCCCAGCGCTGGCACACCTCAGGGGCCCACACCCTATTGATGGAATAAGCATAATGATGCTGGGAAGAGAACGTGGGTGCCACTCCTGGCCTCAAGCTCAGGAGATGCAGGCTTCGGCTCCCCAGGTCTGTGGGAGGGAATGTCCACCCTTAGGAGGAAAGCGCTGCCGGGGAGGCTGCAGGGAGCAGGTGTGGACAGGGGGCTGCTGGAGCCTGCCCCAGGAGGGCCCCTGCCCAGTGGTGGGGTCTCCACTGAGCGTCACGCCTTGGCTGTCGGCTCTTTCTGGCTGCCGTTCCTCTTGCAGATGTCAGATCATTTTCTTTCTCCTTTTAAACTACAAAGTCTGGGCTGGGTGTGGTGGCTCACGCCTGTAATCCCAGCACTTTGGGAGGCCAAGGCAGGCAGATCATCTGAAGTCAGGAGTTTGAGACCAGCCTGGCCAACATGGCAAAACCTCATTTCTAGTAAAACTACAAAAATTAGTCGGGTGTGGTGGCGGGCACCTGTAATCCCAGCTACTCAGGAGGCTGAGGCAGGAGAATTGCTTGAACCCAGGAGGCGGAGGTGGCAGTGAGCTGAGATTGTGCCATTGCACTCCAGCCTGGGCGACAGAGCAAGACTCCATCTCAATAATAATAATAATAACAAAATGTTTACATGCTTGCCGTGGAAAACGTAGGTGCCACTCCTCTCCACCCCTACTTGCCCACTCCTGGGCTTGAACCAAAGCTGCAGCCAGTTACACTTGCCCACCCCAGGGTGGGTATCCCATGACAGTGTCTCTGGTGCAACTGTGTGAATACTACATGGATCCATGAGGCTCGGGTCTCATTTCTAATTGCAGTGACATGCACATAACCTACAATTCGCCATCTTAACCATCTAAACGTACAGTTAGTTCTGTGGCATTATGCACAATCACATTGCTGAGCATCCATCACTCAACCCCATCATCTCCAGAACTTTCCATCTTCCCAAACTGGAGCTCTGTCCCCATGAAGCACAAACTCCCCGCTCTGTCACCCCCCAGCCCCTGGCACCCACGGTTCTACTTTCTGTCTCTGTGGGTTTGACCACTCGAGGGGTCTCAGGTAAGCAGAATCTGCCGTATTTGTCCTGTGGCGACTGGCTTATTTCACTCAGCAAAATATCCTTGAGGTCCATCATGTTGTGGCATACGTCGGGATTCCCTTCCTTTTTAAGGCTGAGTAATACTCCATCACATGTACAGACCGCATTGTGTTTGTCCATTCATTTGTTGATGGGCGTTTGGTTTGCAACCATGTTTTAGCTGCTGTGAATGCTGCTGCTATGAACACGAGAGTGCAAGTATCTCCTTGAGATCCTGCTTTCAATTCTCTGTCCATATGCAGAGGGGAAGTTGCTGGGCCCTATGGGAGTTTTTACTTTAACTTGCTGGGAAACCGCCGCACTGTTTTTCACTGCAGCTGCCTGGTTTTACACTCCCAGCAGCCGCGTCCGGGGTCCAGGTTGTCCACTTCCTCGCCAACACGTGGTGTTTTCAGGTTTTTTGATAGTAGCTATCCTCTTACTAGTAAGGTCTGAGGTGCTGGGTTTTTGTTTTTTAAACACAAATTACATGCTATACACGGAATTATTTAACAGCATTTTTTACTAACAGGGTTTTGGAGCTCTTTTCTTGACAGTTTTTGTGGACCTCCCATCGTTTCTGCCAGTTCACTATCTAACACTTGGTATATGATGGTTTGTGCACATTCTTCAATCAACTCTGCATATTTTCAATTTTTGCCAGTCTGATAAAAGAAAGTCATCACTTAATTTTATTAGCATTTCTTTTTTTCTTTTCTTTCTTTTCTTTTTCTTTTTCTTTTCTTTTCTTTTCTTTTTTTTTTTTTTTTGAGACAGAGTTTTGCTCTTGTTGCCCAGGTTGGAGTGTAGTGGTACAATCTCGGCTCACTGCAACCTCTGCCTCCTGGGTTCAAGGCAGAATTTTCCTGCCTCAGCCTCCCAAGTAGCTGGGATTACAGGCACCCACAATCACGCCCGGCTAATTTTTATATTTTTAGTAGAGACAGGGTTTCACCATGTTGGCCAGGCTGGCCTCAAACTCCTGACCTCCAGTGATCTGCCCGCCTTAGCCTCCCAAAATGCTAGGATTACAGGAGTGAGCCACTGCACCTGGCCCTAGCATTTCTTAAATTATGTGTAAGATTGATATATTTTCACCTGACCATTCTTCTTAGAATAAAAAATAAATAGTATTTAATGAGCATAGTATAAATAGTATAAAATGAACAAAGAGAAGAGGCAGGCTTAGAATTATTTCTTATTCTAAGCCTGTCTTTCTCACTTAAAAAAATTAGGCTGTTATTTTTTCCTTAATAATTTATAAGAGCCTTTTAAGCAAAATTAAAATAGTTCTTCTCATAGGTATTGCATGCTTTTGGATTTTTATTTCTATTTTGAATTTGTTCATGATGCTTTTTCTCTACAAATTTTTAATGTAATATAATTTATTAATATTTTTCCTTATGACTTCTTGGTTTCATCTCATGTTTATAAAAACAAAGCACACATTTTTGTTACTTTGTTTGTTTTCTTTTTGAGTCAGAGTTTTGCTCTTGTTGCCCGGGCTGGAGTGCAATGGCATGATCTCTGTTCACTGCAAACTCTGCCTCCTGTGTTCAAGCGATTCTTCTGCTTCAGCCTCCTGAATAGCTGGAATTACAGGCACGCACCACCACACCCAGCTAATTTTTGTATTTTTAGTAGAGATGGGGGCTTCTCCATATTGGTCAGGCTGGTCTCGAACTCCTGACCTCAGGTGATCCGCCCGCCTCGGCCTCCCAAAGTGCTGGGATTACAGGTATGAGCTGCTGCACCTGGCCTGTTTCTTTATTTTTAAGAGGTGGGGATCTTGCTCTGTTGCCCAGGCTGGAGTGTAGTGGAACTCCTGGACTCAAGCCATTTCCCACCTCAACTTCCCAAGTAGCTGGGACCACAGGCATGCACGATCCCACCTGGTAAAACTAAGCACACTTGAAGATTACCTCAAAAAATCATATTGAATCCACCTGGAATTAATTTTGGTGTAAAGGGTTGTGGTAGAAATTGAGGCTAATGAGTTGACCTTTGGAGTACAATATACACTCATTAAGTCTTTGCTTAGTACCTTACGGTTATTATTTTAAGTAATATCTTGTAATCAATTCCCATACGCGTTGGAGTCTGGACTCCATGGAAGTTTCTAGACTCTTTGCTGTTTTTAACTATTTCTGCACCACTATTATAGATATTTCTTATTATACCTTTATATTTTAATATTACATATTACTCTTATATTTTCTATTAACTTTCAGGTTATTTTATAAAGGTCAAAAAGGTTATTATTTGATCTTTATCTCATTAGATGTATGTCAATGGATGTTTATATCTTTACCATGCTTAGCCTTCCTATCTATTCAAGTCTCCTTTGCTTGAATCTTTTTGCCATTTCCCAGTAGAGTTCAAGGTTTTCTTCAAATGCATCCTGCAAATTTCCCCCCTTTAAATAGACTTTATTTTTTAGAGTGGTTTTAGGTACACAGCAGAATTGAGTGGAAAGTGTAGAGATTTTCCATGGGCCCCTTGTTCCCCACACCCTCCCCCACTATCAGCGTTCCCCACCAGAGTGGCACAGTGGTCAGGATCGCTGACCCCACGTGGACGTCACCTCCTCCCCTGAAGTCCAGCTCCACCCGGGTGCCCGGCTCCTGGCGCTGTGCACTCCGTGGGTTAACTAAGCGCTCTCCTCACTGCAGAGGTGCAGAGTCCTTTCAGTGCCCTAAAGCACCGTTGTTTCATTTATTTCTGGCTGCCCTGTCTGGGTGATGTTAATAGAATGTTTTCTTCTTTAATTTTCTTTTCTTTTCCTTTTTTTTTTTTTTTTTTTGTGTGTGATCTTGGCTCACTGCACCCTCCGCCTCCCAGGTTCAAGCGATTCTCCTGCCTCAGCCTCCTGAGTAGCTGGGATTACAGGCACCTGCCACCACACCTGGCTAATTTTTGTATTTTTTTTTTTTTTTAGTAGAGATGGGTTTTTGCCATGTTGGCCAGGCTGGTCTTGACTCCTGACCTTAGGTGATCTGCCTGCCTCGGCTTCCCAAAGTGCTAGGATTACAGGCCTGAGCCACCACACCCGGCCTCGTCTTTCGTTTTCTAACTGGCTGTCCTGGCTGTTGTTTGTACACTTCGTCATCACTTGGCTGACTTCTCGAAGTGCTCTGCTGTCTTTTCCGTGGATTTGTCTACATTCTCCAGGACCATCTGCAGAAACCCACCAATAGGCTCACACCTTGCCAGTGGCTTTCCCTCTCTAGTGTGTTCTACTTCCCCAGATGGATGTTTTCCCATGCTGACAGGGACCCCAGGCTTTCACCCCCTCATCTGCCGATTTCTACAAGGCCCACAGCTGCTGGGCCCCCCAGGCTCACCCACAGATGCCACCCTGCTGAGCTCTGCCCCTTGTCCTCTGTGCTTCTGTCTAAGGTCTGGTGGTGAACTCGAGTCCATCCCAGATGCTGCCCACATGGCATGTGTGTGCATGTGCTTGTGTGTATGCGTGTGTGCCTGTGTGTACACACATATATATGCATATATTGGAGAGTTATAGTTATAATGCTCCTGGGTACACACATCGGTGTGCTGAACAGCGGTTCTCATGGTCCCATCCCCATTCCCCTTTCTCTTAGTAAGATCCCTTCTTAGAAAGCCGAAAACATGAGGCCATGAGGCTTCCAGACCCAGTGTATGCATTCTCGAAACCCACACTTCCTGGGTGACGTGTTTAGCCGCTGCCTGTGGAGGCCTGTCCTGAACGGCCGGGCCCCACGTTCCCTTTCCTGGCTTCCCATCGAGGTTACTCCCAGCGCTCACCCTGGGCTTCTTTTATAGGATTTACTTCTGTCCCTACTCTCCCCGTCCCTCTCTTTGGTCTGTGGGACTCATTTG
Organism: Pan troglodytes; assembly: GCF_028858775.2. Taxonomy (NCBI): domain Eukaryota; kingdom Metazoa; phylum Chordata; class Mammalia; order Primates; family Hominidae; genus Pan; species Pan troglodytes. The sequence goes on along the minus strand of NC_072404.2, from coordinate 170,607,531 downwards.
GAGCGACGATGGAGTGTGTGGCGGGAATCCTAGTGGTGCACGCGCTGCACGCACTGTAAGAACCTGCTCTGTTCCCACTGAAACAGCCACCCCCACAGGTGCGGCTCTCAGTGAGCCGCTGCCATGGTCACCCTGCTCTTCTCCAGGGCGCCTGCAACCTTGACACAATCCTATCCGTCCTCTCTTTTCAAGGTGCTTCAGACGGAGCAGATTTTTATCTCTCCCGGCCCCCCTCCCTCACTCCAGTCGCTGTGGAGGGCACTGTGTGACTCTCATTGTGAACCGACCTTCCTGCGCGTGTCAGCTGTCAGTGTGATGGACCACCCAGGCTATCGATTTAATGACAACGGTCCCTGCTAGGGATTGATCTAATGTTTTCATTACACTAAAAATGCGTTAACAAGTTCATTGGGAATTAGGCGATGGTAAAGATCCTCTCGGTTCTGATGGTGTTCTTTACAGGAGAGAGCCCTTCTCGGGTAGAGCCCCACGTCTCTGGGACGCACAGCCTGACACTGTGGAGCTGCCTCCCGAAAGAAGCTCCGTTTCCAGCCCCTTGCCTCATCTGCCAGGGCTTTGGGCTCAGAAGCCCTGGGTGGCTGCTGTGACAAGGGGCTCCCCTGCTTCCGGGGCCCTGCCTCCTCTTCCCCACTCCTCCAGCACATGGCCCGCAGCCACGCTGCGCAGAGCCTCAGCCTCCTCATCTGTCCTTCTATTTGTTTGTCCATTGGGAGCTCAGCCATTTTCTACCCAGTTTCCCTCCATTTTATAGAACTTTAACAAGTTCACTGGGAATTAGGTGACAGTAAAGATCCTCTTGGTTCTGATGGTGTTCCCTACAGGAGGGTGACCACCTGAGTCCCGGCTGCTTCCTGGCTGTGGGTCCCTGGACAAATGACTGACACTGTCTGTGCCTCAAGGCCCCGTGTGTAAAGTACAGGTGATGCCGCTTATTCATGGGGAGCTGTGGATAATACCCATGAGGCAGTGTGACTGGCACAGGGGAAGCACCCAGGCACTGTGTGGGAGGCCCTGCACCTGCCGGCTGTGGGGCTGTGGGTTGCCCGCTGCTGCTCTGACGGAGCCAGGCTGCTCTGACCAAGCCAGGTCACCCACACGTCAGCCTTGGCACCCCCTTTCCCCAGGCCCGGGTTCCCCACATGCCTGGCCCCACGCAGGGGGCTGACCGCTATGGTCCGAATGTTCATGTCCCCTCGTATTCATTCAGATGTTGAAGCCCTAGGGGATGGTGTTGGGAGGCGGGGCCTTTGGGAGGTGACTAGACCAGGAGGGTGGAGCCTCATGAACGGGGCCCTTAGCAAAGAGCCTCCAGAGAGGCCCCTCGCCCCTCCCACCACGGGAGGACACAGTGAGACTTCTGTGAGCCAGGAAATGGGCCCTCCCCAGACACTGAATCTGCCAGCACCTGAGTCTTGGGCTTCCAGCCTCCGGAATGGTGAGAAACACATTTCTGTTATTTCTGAGCCGCCCAGTCTATGGTATTTTGTTATAGTGGCCAGAATGGACTCAGACACTGCCGTGTTCTGAGCCGCTGGTCAGCTCTTAGTTACTTAGTCCCCCGTGACCAGACTGGCTGTATAATTTTTTGGGCCCAGTGCAAAATGAAAATGGTGTGAAACATCAGTAAGAATTTCACGATGGCAGCCGCAGAGTGCTGCCCTGGGCACAGGGCCCTTCTGAGAGTGGGCTCTGGGCACAGGTCACTGGTCATGAAGCTGCCCCTCGCAAGTCTCTCCCAGGAGCCTGGTCATGGACGCAGACAGTCTGTGTGCCTGGACTTATGAGTGTCTCCTGCCCCAATGCCGGAACCACACTGTGCTTCACAGGACCCTGACATGTGCCGTTTGCCCAGTCACACCTGGAGCCCCTGGTTCTGGGGACTCTCTCCATCTCCCACAGATGGGTCCCTTCAATTGGCCAAGCTGAAAATCAGACCCAAAGGCTGCCTGCCAGCTCCACGTCACAGTGAACTCCGAGTCACATGATTGCCGGTTTGTTTTGTTTCTGCCTCTTGAGTTGATGGCTCTCACCATGATTTTTTCATGCAGCAGGTGAAGTTATGTACCTCATTGTCCCTTCTACCATGTTCCCCTGGCAGGCCACATGGCCGAGCCCAACGTCAGTGGCAAGTTGGGAAGAACTGCAAAGACACACAGCAAAGGGCTTGAGATGGAGGGGTAAAAAAATTGGGGACAATTGGATGATAACCCAATAGGCCACGTGACTCACCCCTTTTCTTTAGCCTTCATAATTGGAGTTGAACTCTCTTCTCTGAGCCTACCCTTCAGCCCTCTCTGCCTCTGACAGTTAAGCCAGGCTCTGCAAGCAAGGGCGGCATCTTCCCCATGGTTTCTTCCTCAGGGACAGCCTCTCTCCTTGGAACCCTGGCTCAGTCCCTCTCTAAGTAAAACAAGATCCTGGTTTACGTGTACCTTCTGCACCCTTTGGTAAAGGCGAGGGCTGGCTTTGTGTTCTGGGAATGGTCACTGCGGGTCCCCACTCCAACGGTGCCGTGGATGGTGATGACCATGGTTCGGGTGGGCCTTTCCCTGAGTCCTCTGCACTTGATTTTAAAATGTAAACCACGCACAAAATGCCTGCTTTTCAAGTATTTTTTCGCTGAGACTCAAATCTATACTCAGATGCATAAAGACGGCATTTAAAGCATGGAGACAGGATAATGGTTATTTACCCTGCTTAAAAAGAATGCCATGGCTCAGCTTTGGGTTTCTTTTGTCCTCTGAGATGGGGGTTGTTGGGGGACTGGGCCATTCCCCAGGCTCCTGTGTAAGGGGATGTCCTGGGAGGGGCTGGCTTGGTTGGTGCTTGGCTCTCGGCCTGTGTGTCCCTGTTGTCTTTCACTCCCTGAATCCCTCTTTCAGCTCCGAGTTCTCAAGATTGACCAATTTGTCCACAGTGGATGAGGGAGGCTTTGGACTGTCTTGGGAGTACGTGGTGGCCTTTGACCTGGAGCTGACCTGGAAATTAGTGATTTGCCTGAACAGGCAGCAGACACCATGTGCCTCGCCGGCCTCGCCTGGGTTCTGCACCAGGACGTTGTCAGAGGCACAGCACTTGTTAGAGTCGGCGGTACCACAGAGCCGTGAGCGGCACGGGGGCTGGGAGGGGGCTTCTCCCATCATCCTTCTACGGGTGGGGCCCTTTCCATGGAGGATACCAAGCTGCCCCTTTGAAGAGGAGTTTATGCCCCAGCTCTCAAAATGTGGTTTCCTAATGAAGCGACAGTAACTGTGTGACCTTATCCCGAGTGGGACTGGCTGTCTACACACCTGCCCCTCTGCTTCCTCAGCCAGACCCGGCCGCCCTCCCTCAGGCCGGACAGCTGTGAGTTTAGCTGGAACTCACTCTGTTGTCTTTAGATGCTTTCTTGGGAAATTATTTTCTTCCTAGGCGAGCAAGTGCCTGAGTCTGCTGGGAAAGGTGGGATTCGTTTAGACGGGGCTGAAGGGGCCGCGAGGTGGCAGAGGCTGCCAGGCTCGCCGTAGGAGAGTTGAGGTCAGCCTCATCATTCTTTATCAGTTTATCAGAACTCACACAAGTCGTACGTGTAAGGTTCTTTCTATAACAAAACTTTCCTGGTTGGTAATGAGGGGCCCTGTGATGTGCACGGAGCTTGGCCCGGGGCGCTCCGGCTTTAGAAACACGTCTCCACACTGCTCTCGGACCACACTCTCCCTCCAGCTCTCTCCCCATCAGTGCTTGCTTGAGGGCCTCTCTATTGCACAGACAGCACCTGGGTGATGGGTGACTGAGTTCTGGAGACAGACTTGCTTTTGAATCTTGGTTCTGCAGCCAGGGACAACCTGAAGCACTGTGCTTATCTGCTGTAAGCCTCAGTTTCTCCTGTCCGTTAAGTGGGCTTGATAAGAACAGTATCTGTCCCAGAGAGTCTATCCCTGACTTCACGATGGCACCCGTGGCATTCTCAGCGGGTGTCTGCCGTGCGTGCGGGAAGCGCCGCGCCCAGGAAAGTGTGGTCATTGCTTCAGGGCCCCTGGTCCCCTGGCTCACTGTAGACGTGACTGCCCCTGAGCCTCTTTAATCACATAATGGGAACTTTCACTGGCAAGAACCCAGGGGAAAGGAGCCAACACAAAAATAGCTCTGCTGGGTGCCTTGGGAAAATAGGTAACAATAAGCAACCTGGTTTGTGTATTTTCTAGACTTTTCTTGACATTATCAAATATTGTACAGAAGATAAATTTAGTACTCAAGAAACTTGGCATAAAAAACTTTAAAAGAATAATCATGCCAGGCACGGTGGCTCACGCCTGTTAATCCCAGTACTTTGGAAGGCTGGGGCAGGTGGATCAGTTGAGGTCAGGAGTTCGAGACCAGCCTGGCCAAAATGGCAAAACCCCATCTCTACTAAAAATACAAAAATTTAGCCCGGTGTGATGGCTCATGCCTATAGTCCCAGCTACTTGGGAGGGTGAGACAGGAGAGTCATTTGCACCCCAGAGGTGGAGGTTGCAGTCAGTGGAGATTGTTCCACTGAACTCCAGTCAGGGTGACAGAGTGAGACTCTGTCTCAAAAAAAAAAAAAAAAAAAAGATTTACTGGAATAAAAGAAAGATAAAAAATGAGATTTAAACTACATGGATTCAGCCAGGTGCGATGGCTCACGTCTGTAATCTCAGCACTTTGGGAAGCTGAGGCGGGTGGATCACCTGAGGTCAGGAGTTTGAGACCAGCCTGGCCAACATGGTGAAGCCCCATCTCTACTAAAAATACACACACAGACACACAAATTAGCTGGATGTGGTGGCACGTGCCTGTAGTCCCAGCTATTTGGGAGGCTGAGGCAGGAGAATTGCTCGAACCCAGGAGGCAGAAGTTGCAGTGAGCCAAGATCGTACCACTGCACTCCAGCCTGGGTGACGGAGCAAGACTCTGTTTCAGTCAATCAATCAATCAATCAATAAGATGTGGATTGGATTTCTGGTTGACAGAGCAAGACTCTGTCTCAATAAATAAATAAATAAATAAATAAGACATGGATTGGATTTCTGGTTACCTGGAGGCTAACCAAAAGAAGGCTATCCTTTTCTGTTAGGATAAAAAAATCTCTCAACTGTGGATTTGTCCCCATTTCCCCCAGAGGAAACAGTGTTTGCTGATCATATGATTAAAGGCCATTCTCCTGCACGTCAAAGGTAACTGAGTAAGACCGGAGGTAAATAGAATTATACTGAAACTAGAATATTCCCTGAAAACAAGCACCAACACCACAACTTCCTGCGTTGCCTTGTTTTCTAAAGGAACATAGCAGCGCAGTGCAGTTTGGGCCCTGAGCGGCCGGGGCTTGCTGCTCCATTCAAAATCCTGTTTCCGAGGTCTTGCTTCCCCGCCGGTCCTCACATGCAGAGCATCTCGAAGCTGTTAACATGAGTACTGCCTTCCACAGTGGCTCTGATTTTAGACCTGGAAAATATAATTTGGGTTAAAACTCAATGGGGAGTCCCTCCTGCAGACGGGTTGCCGTGGAGATTGTGTTGGGGCGCGCGGCCCGAGGAGCCTCGGGGCTCGATCTGCCTCCGCGCCAGCTGGCTGCGTGCCCCTGCCCAGCACCCTCCTGCCGGCTGCCGCCCTGAATCGCTGCCCGGCGCTCTGAGCATCATGGCATGTCCTGGGGTCTCTGGGCCAGGAGTAGCTTAGCTGAGAGAACCCTGATTTTGTTCAGCTTTGCCAAGAGCTGCAGAGGACTGGCTGGCCCTTCCCAGCCCCCGAGGGTGCGGCTCCATTGGCCTCAGCCAAACACCATCATTGCATCTCCACGCCAGGACGGGGGCTGGGCCAGGCTGCGGGACAGCTTTGGCCAATGGGAGCGGGAAGGGGCTTGCGGGGGTGTCAGGCAACGTTCTCCTTACAAATGGAAGTCGACAGGGCAGTAGTGATCCTCCACACCTCCAGATGTAGGGCTCTGAGGGTTTGAAGCTTAGAACCGCGGACACCATCTGACATCCCTGTGGGAAGACCGAGAACGTTGCAGAGAGGTGGAGACAGAGTCAGGAGGTGCCTGAGGGGCTGAGGCCACCAGCGCTGACGGGCCAACCTGTGGACGTCTTGCTCTGTGGACATGAGATTTCCCCTTACTGCTGGTTGTGGCTTAATTGTGTCCCCCCCAAATTCGTGTGAAATTCCTAACCCCTAATGTGACTGTGTGTGAAGATGGGCCCAGTGACCTCTAAAGAGGTCATTAAGGTAACATGGGATCTTGGGGTGGGCCCTTTAGACAAGGCCCATATTAAACTTATGACTGGTGTCCTTATAAGAAGAGAAGATTAGGACACAGACACACACAGAGGGATGGTCATGTGAGGACACAGGGAGAAGACAGCCGTCTGCAAGTCAAGGAGGGGCCTCAGAAGGAACCAACCCTCCTGACACCTTGATCTTGGACTTCCAGCTGCAGAACGGTGAGTAATAAGTCTCTGTGGTTTAGGCCCCCCCAGCTCTGCTACTTCGTTATGGTGACCTGAGCAGGCCAATACCATGCTGAAGCCAACATAGGCTTAGGGAGTAAGGAACATAGTCCCTAGCTCAAAATGGCTTCAACAATTAGGAGAAAATGGACGAAAGTACATGTATGAAGCCAGGAGGTCAAGCAGCCCATGGAGGCTCAGCAGTGTCACCAGAGCCCAAGTGTCATCCGCATTTCTACCCTGCCCCACTCAGCCTGTTGCTGTGAACCTCAGGCCGACTCCCTCATGGTGCCAGAATGGCTGCCACATTTCCAGCGATCACCTGCAGATGATGTCATCCAGAGGCAGGAACGAGGTGTGAGGATGTTCCTACATGTCTCCGCTTTGTAAAAGAGAAGAACAATGCCTGTCTAGAAGCCTGCCAGCCACCCCTTCTCACATCCCATCTCCACAATTATGACACACACCCATCCCAAACCAGCAGTTGGCAAGATGCATGGAATTGCTGTGGTTGAATTGAACTTGGAATGAACCTGTTTCTCTGATACACATGGATGACAGTGACTGGATAGGGAGGGTACTTTATTAATTGAGAAGAGAGTGGGAGGGGGATGTTGGTTAGGAAGCAACCAGCAGTGTGCGCCGAAACCTTCACATCCAACTCATCACTCATCTTATTGCTTTTACCTCCCCAAAAGCTTTGAATTCATCCACATCTCTGTATCTCCTCCACTGTGCAGTAATCTCTTGCCTGGATCATTGCAGTAGCTCAATAACTGGCTTACCAGCATGCCCCCTGATCCTCTCTAGTCTGCTGTCCTGGCTTGCAGCCTAAATGATCTTTGAAAAATGCACATCTTAGGGCTGGGTGAGGTGGCTTATGTCTATAATTCGAGCACTTTGGGAGGCCAAGGTGGGCAGATTGCTTGAGCCTAGGAGTTGAGACCAGCCTGGGCAGTACAGCAAAACCTTGTCTCTACAAAAAATACAAAAATTAGCTAGGCTTGGTGGTGCATGCTGGGAGTCCCAGCTACTTGGGAGGCTGAAGTGGGAGGATCACTTGAGACCAGGAAGTCGAGGCTGCAATGAGGTGACATCACACCACTGCACTCCAGCCTGGAAGACAGAGCAAGAATCTCTCAAAAAGAAAAGAAAGAAAGAAAAAAAGAAAAATGCAATCTCATCAAATCTCACCTTACTCAAAATACTGCAGTAGTTCCATTTGGCTGAGAATAGATACACAATTCCCTACCTGTATCTGCAGGGCTCTGCCTGGCCTGGCCCCCAACCTCTGTAGCCTCAGCACAGAGCACACTTCTCCCTCTCCTTTCTCCCCAGGTATCTGAGCTACTGGTTTTTTGTTTGTTTGTTTGTTTTTGTTTTGAGATGGAGTCTTGCTCTGTCACCCAGGTTGGAGTGCAGTGGCATGATCTTGACTCACTGCAACCTCCACCTCCCGGGTTCAAGCAGGTCTCCTGCTTTAGCCTCCCAAGTAGTTGGGATTACAAGCGCCCGCCACCATGCCCAGCTAATTTTTGTATTTTTAGTAGAAACAGGGTTTCACCATGTTGGCCAGGCTGGTCTCAAACTCCTGACCTCTAGTGATCTGCCCGCCTCGACCTCTCAAAGTTCTGGGATTACAGGAGTGAGCCACTGTGGGCTACTATTTTTTCTTGTGCATCAAACTCACCTTGCACTTTTCCACCAGGGTGTTTTGGCAAATACACCTTCATCTGCTCTTCACCTGGTAAATGCCTGATCATCTTTCAGGTCTTACTTGTCATGCTCTTAGGGAAGCCTCCCGTGTTCTTTGACAAGGTCCAGCCCACTTGTGCTGGGTAACTTACCCCAAGCCAGAGGCTGAAGACATCAGCTGACTGTTTCTCCCAAGCTGAGAGTGGGCTGGGAGGTTCGTGGGCTGGTGATGCCTCTGGAGGCTGGCATGTCACTTCTGCCACAGGTAGTGGCCAAAGCAGGTCTCAGGTCCAGCCCAGACCTGAGTGGGGCAATACACACCAACTCTTCATGGAAGATGGCTAAACGCTGCAGTCTTCTTTCAGTCTTCTTTTCTAACCTGCCACCCTATCCATGTGGGTTTGCTTAGCACATCGCATTTCTCCTTTGTGGAACTTGTAGATGCTACTCTTTCATCTGCAAACTCCATGAGTGACGGTGGCTCCTCCCACTCATCGTTACATCTCCAGCACCCTGGGACACAGTACTCGGAAGAAAAGTGCTTACAGTTTGTTGAATGACCAAATGAAATGCAACCATGCTCTAGGTTAACTTGAAACGACAGCTATGTTTCAAATGAGGATCCTTTACAAGCCTAAATTATCCATCTTTTAAGCCTTTGAAACAACCTAACAAGCACAGATAGAAAAGTTAAGGAAATGATGGTGCATCTGCTTGATTGGATATTACGTAACAGTTTTTAAAATGGCAACAACCACGCCCAAGTTGGGAAAATCCTTATGATAGAAAAACGAATAAGAAGCAATGAGGAAGACGGCACATAAAGAATGCCTTTCCCTAGCTCAGACACCCTGTGCTCCGGCCGGGCCCTCCCAGGAGCGCACACTCTTTGTCCCGGGAGCTGCGCTCTCTGGTTTTCTTCCTGGCAACTCCTGCTTGTCCTTGGAGGTCTTCCCCAGGACTGTGCATTCCTGCAACTTTCTCTTTCTCTGCAGTAACACTCAGCTCGCCAAGCTTGTTCATGGGGTCTTTGTGGCTGAGTTGGGACCCTCGAGGATGGGGCTGTGGCCTCCCTCACTGCTGCATCTCCCACACCTGACCCGGAGCAGCACAAGGTTCAGAGAGTGTGTGAGTGTCCTGAGCCTGCTGCGCTGTCCCCACACACAACCCCCATTGTTATTGGCTTCAATAGCAGAAGTGGAGCCTCCCTGTTCTGGGGGCCTGAAGTCTATCATTAAGACGGGCAGGGCTGCGTCCCCTCTGAAACCTGGAGAGGTGGATCTGTGCCTGACTCTTCCAGCTCTAGCGTTGCTGGTGGTCCTGGGCCTTCCTTGGCTTGTAGACACCAACGCAGTCTCTGCCTCTGTCATCACGTGGCCTTCTCCCATGTTGTGAGGTCACCTCCCTGTGTCTCTCCTCTTCTAGAAGGTCCTGTCAGTGGATCAAGGCCCTCCCTACTCCAGTATGACTTCATCTGAATCAATCCCATCTGCAAAGACCCTATTTCCAAATAAGGCCACATTCACAGGTACTAGGGGTTGGGATGTCAGCATATCTTTTTGGGGGACAGAAGCAGCCAACAGGGCAAGTAAGGAGAGGAGGAAGGAAGGAAGCAAGGAAGCTACTTTTGGGTGTGGTGAAGCTGAGACTGGATTCCAAAGCCCCTCTCCTTCCCGCACCTGCCTGAGCCACGGGCACAGCGGCGGGCCTGGTGGATGCTGTGAGTCCATCATGGACCCTGATATCCTGTGGGCAGTGGGAGATGCTCCTGAGTTAGCCAGGCCTGGGGCGCCCAGGAGGCCGTGCACAGCAGCATCCAGCTCACCCTGGCCTCTGCACAGGCGCAGCTCATCATTGGGTTTCAGCCTCTTCTCACGGCCTCCTCGTAGCACAGAGTGGGGCCCGCCACGCTTTGGGATGTCTAGAGACCAGGCTTAAAGAAAGATTGTGGCATCAGCCATTTCCACTTTGGGGAGCAGGAGTGTTGGTTGCGGGGAGCCACCCCTCCGGCACGTTTGCCTTGCTGGCCTCCTGCAGCCTTGGGAGTCGGGGCTTCATCCTCCCTCAAAGGAGTGTGGGGGGCACAGCCATGCAGGAGATGCAATGTGAGTGGTGGGAGTTGCGTGGGCACTAATCACCACCATCGTAACACCAGGGCTCCTGCCTTGCTTATAGAAACTGCTAGAAAATGGTTTGTTCTAGAATTGAGCCATGTTCTCTGAGGTACCAGAGAAAGTGGCCCCTGCACCCCTCTTTACTGGTCAGCAGCACCTGCTCCGGAGAGGTGCAGGGTGCAGGAGAGCTGCCACTAGCCAGTGCACCTCGGGACAGGTAGGGCCCCCATTGCAGAGCACAATGACCTCCTGCATGTCAAAGACATTTGCAGATCTCAGGCCCAACCCAGACCTGACTCAGAGTCTCCCAGGCTGGGACCTGGGTCTGTACTTCTAGCAACTCCCCACGTGGTTCTGATGTCACCTCTGCTTGTGGCCTAAAGGCCACTGGAGGAAAATCCACATTGCCTGCAGCTTTGGATGGCTTGGTTCCCATAGCCGCTCCTGCTGGTGGGGAGAGTGGCCCAGACACCCCTGGAGGAATGGAGGCACGGCATCCACCACATGCGAGCTCCTTGGAGGGCACGGGCTGGGACTCAGACCTCGGTGGCTTCCTTGGGCCTTGCTCATAACCTTGAAAATGGCAAATGCTCAGATATTCATTGATCCCTTCACCTCTAGGGAGATGCAGCCTCCTGTGGGCATGTGCAGAGTGTGGGCAGGAGGGTTGTGGTGGCGGGGCCCTGATTTGTAGCATCTGCCTATGCCTGTTGTGTAAATACTCCCACCCCTGTTTATCCGGGCTACCTGTGTGATGTCACTAGCTGTGGAGTTGGGAAGCAGCACACATGCCATCTGCTCTTGCAAGCCCCTTGAGATGGCTCCGGCACCTGAGCCACCGGAGGCTCATCTGAATCTGTCGTGACATCTACCTCCATCTCTTTCCCATTTCCAAATCTTCCTCTAAGAGAGAAAGGGAGGGAGAGGGAAGGAGACAGCCAGAGTGGCAGGGGCTGGTGGACCCAGCGGGAGGGGGCTTGCCCTCTGGCAGGCAATGTGACCCACCAATCCCCCCATGAGGCCCCACTCCCGCCGCCTGCTCTAATAAACTCTAAACTCCTGTGATTTAAGTGAAGGTTTCAGATTAACATTTAAATTAATGCCGGACTAGAAATCTGGAGCCCAGGTCGCTGATGTGACTGTTAACTTGTTCTGTGACCTGGGGCGGAAATTTAAAATGATCTTTTCTTGTGGAGCGGCCCCTCCGAGGGGAGGTCAGGGATGGCAGGCCTGGGGGCCTCCTGTCCTGTTGGAAGCCCAGCACCTTTCCTTGCTGACGGGGCCACCCTGACCTCAAGAAGCCCTGCATGGCCGCGGGGGGCGGGGTGCTGTGCCCTGGTCCTGCTACTGCCATCCCGATGCTCAGGGCATTTGGGGATGCTCGATGACAGGTGTGCACTACAAGGGGCTCTGCCTTTACATGGCCTATCTTGGTGCTTGTGAAATGTGGGCCTGAAATGAAGGCAGCAGAACATTAAAATATTGACCCAGAGAGCCCTGTGAGCTGAGCCCACTCACCGGCCCCTTTCCACTTCTGCCAGCAAGTCCAGCCTTGAGGGATCCAGGGAGCCAAGGACACCCACAGTGACCGCAGCACAGGGAGCGTCCGGGCTCAGGGTGGGGCGGCTGGGCAGGAGCCTGGGCACAGGTCTGCAGGCGCAGAAAGCAGAGAGATGCCGAGGAGAGACGGGGTCCCAAGCTAGTCACTGAGTCCAAGTCAGGGATTCCAAGCAGTCAGTGGGGCCAGGAAGGGGACAGCAGGCAGGGAGTGGCCACGTGTGGCAGGCACTTACACACTCGTGCAACACCCTCCCTACGATGGGAGAGACTCTGGGTAGAGCCGGGTGACACTCATCCATGGCCCAGCAGGGTTTGACTCTGGCACTTGACGGCAAGGCCACATTCTTTCTGTTGGCCAGCACTGTCCTCTGCCAGCCAGGAGGTGAGGACGCACCATCTCCAGCTCCTGGGTCCACCAGGAAGGGCTGGAGGAGGCTGTCAGGGCAGAGGCCACCTGGGCCCCTGGAGATGCTGGGCTGGGCCCACCCCGGTTCTCGGGGAACCTTCACACCTGGCTGGTGGCCACCCTCTCGGGCTATGCATTTCTCCTCTGAAGTTGGCCTGGAGGCCAGAGGCCACCCCTCCTGTGTGCTGATCGCTTTGGCCTCTGCTTCCAAGACACCATTTCCCACCATCTGCCCTCTCTCAGGAGCCAGGGTAAAGGACATCAGACAATCCCATCCCTCTTCCTCCTAATCTCGTGTGGGAGCTGGGCTCCTGCTGTTCTCAGGGGTCCCAGGCGGCCCCATTCTCAGCAGTAACATGGTCACCACCGGCTCTTCCTAGAGGACTCCTCATCTGAGCCTACTGGGCTGTTCACCACCTGTGGGCCCGGGATTCTGGGCCCATGCTCCCCTGGCAGCCCTGGCCCTGCGCTGACTGAGATCCCCCACTGGGGAGCACTGACCATGGAGGGTCCTTTCTTATTCCATCCCAGAGGTGGAAGGTGAGTGAGTGTAGTGAACTCAAAATAGCAATGGCTTAGACAATCTGGATGCTTGTCTCCCTCTCGTAAGGGTGGAGGGTGCTGTCCCGGTCAGCACAGAGGTCTCCCCTTGCAGGCCCCAGGACCCGCCTTTGAGTTCCTCACCCTGACATCTCCCAGGCCACCCTGGTCCTGGGGCCTGAGCTGAGCTCCGACCTATAGTGGGTCAGAGAGGGCAGAGGGTGAGCACTGGCTCTTTAGGAAGATTCCAGAACACATGGTTGTAGAACCAAGTTACAGGCCCTGGCCTAGCTGCAAGGGAGCCAGAAAGGAAGTGTTTGTTCTCGGAGCTGTAAGTCCTGCTCCTAGATAAGTGGGGCTTGCCTGTGGTCAGTAGCTTTGAGCCCCTGTGCACTGTGTCAAGTCCAAACAGTAAGTGCTGATGTGGACACCCGAGACACAGGTTTTCATGCCTCTGCCATGAAAACTTCCTTCTCCTCCTGGAAGCCTCAGAGAGACAGGCTACTCTGTCAGAGACCTCCAGGCCCCAGAGGAGCCCAGTACATCGTTAGACGTACTGCTCACTAACAGGTAATCATAGTGATCAGTGATCTCATACATGGATTGAAGGTCACTGACCCCTAAGAGGAGGGTTTGGAGGGAGCACGGGCTGTGTGCCTCTGAGGACTGAGTGCCATCTGTGTCCTCAAACAGTGGCTTGGCTGCTGATTTCTGTAGTACCTTGGGTAAGGGAGACACCTGGGAAAGTCTCTCCATCTCTCCAAGCCATGTCCGTGAAATGGGGATAGTGCTGGAATCACCACCACAGGGTCCTGGAGTCCACAAGGGCATGACACGTGGAATGCAACACCCAGCAACACCTAAAGGCAGTGAACATGCTGGTGTTCCAGCTTCACGCCCACAACTGGCCTTTGTCCTCATCCACACAGCCTGTGCCCTCAGTGCCCGCATTCGGACACAGGATGAGAAGGGAGCACTAAACGCAATGTCACCTGTGCCAAAGTCATGTCCTGGGCAGAGAAAGGCTATGCTGTTCTAACAGGGACCAAAACACAGACAGAAGGAGAGTGACTCAGATGGAAGCTTTGGGTCTCGTTTCACAGCCAGGGGAGCGGTCCACATGGGCAGGAGGCCTCTGCTCCGTGGCCGTTCAGGACACTGACATCGCTGTCTCTTTTCTCCCACATCCCTTTGGGCTGGCCCTGACATGCTGACTTCCATCCACAGACAGGAAAGCCAGAATCAGTTTTCAGTTCAGCAAATGAGGCCGATATTGGAGGCATCATCTCATTTATCTTTTATTTGTGAGAGTTCAGACCCTAAGGCACAGCTCAGCCGCCTCCACTGGGCAGCCACAGCCTGGGGAGAAGGGATTTTAGGGGACAAAACCAGCTACATTTCCCATAAAAATAAATTTCAGAGAGTCCCCTTTGACTTCAAATCCAGCAAAAATGTATCTTTTGGAGGAGGGCTCAGTCTTGACCAACTTTTCCCACAGTGCAGAAGCTACTTGGGAGTAATTATGACAACCCAGAGGGGCTTCCAGAGTCCTGCGGACTCAGAGGACGAGCACCTGCAGTATTTCAGGAAAGCACCTGTAGTCCCAGTGACTCAGGAGCCTGAGGCAGGAGAATTGTTTGAACCTGAGAGGCGGAAATTGCAGTGAGCTGAGATCGCACCACTGCACTCCAGCCTGGGTGACAGAGCGAGACTCTTGTCTCAAAAAATAAATAAATGAATAAATAGGAAAGCACATTTGAAGGCTGCACATGGTGGCTGATACTTGTAATCCCAGCACTTCAGGAGGCCAAGGTATGAGGCTGGCTTGAGTTCAAGACCTACCTGGGCAACATAGTGAGACCCCCCCCCCCCCCCGTCTCTTAAAAAAAAAAAAATTAGCTGGGTGTGGCGACGGATGCCTGTAGTCCAAGCTACTCGGAGGTGGAAATGGGAGGATGGTTTGAGTGTGGAAGGTTGAGGCTGCAGTGAGCTGAGATAGTGCCACTGCACTCCAGCCTGGGCAACAGAGTGAGACCCTGTCTCAAAAAAAAAAAAGCACATTTTAAATGTAAAAGTAAATTGTATATGGTTTTGAAAACACAAAGTACAAAAGGGAACATAAAAAAAGTCGTCTCTGTCTCACTGTCTTTGAAAACTCTGCAGAGGACAAGAGTCCTCCCCAGGTCCTGGGCACGTCGGCACTGTCCCTGTTCTAGCTAGAGGGTGGCACAGAGGAAGCCACTCTGCCCCTCCCAGAGAGGCCACTCCACAGGCCCGGCTCCGGCTCGCCTCCTCCTCTGATCACAGCTGTTTTGTGTCTTGTTTAGCGTGCAGGGCACTGATGGACGAGATAGAGCACGACATCACCAAGGCTCGGCAGAAGAAGACCAAGGTGGGATCCTTCCGAATCAATCCTGATGGGACGCAGGAGAGGAGAAAGGTAGTGGAAAAGATATTATGTGCCAGTGTATAATTGCAGATATGGGCAATTACCAACCATTTATCCAAACAGCAGTTGGTCTTAATCTTCTAACCTTTCTCTTGTTCAGGGTATCAGCTCTAAATTGCTTCTGAGTCCTGGGGGACCCAAAGTAATCTTTAAGCTTGAAATTGAAGTATCTCTCTCAGCACCTAAATTTTGTGTCTCGTCAAGTCGAAAGACATTTCGGCACTGTTCTTCATCAGAATAAAAATAGCGCGTCTGTGGTTCTTGGTGAGGCCAGCAGGGGGCCCAGAAGAGGCTAAAGGGGCGGCCTAGAGACACTCAAAGCAGAATAGTCCTCTTCTGGGTACGACACTCCCTCCCCCACTGCAAGATGTGCAGATTTCTAGTTGGGGGTGCAGGTTGTAAGACGCACTTTCTGGAATAGACCGGACAGTTGGCTATGCAGAAAGAAGAAACGTTCTTGCACAACCTAGAGAGGGGCTCCCCCTGAGGATCAGAGGCAGTGAGTGGGGCGCTGGAAGGGTGGAGTCTAAGACACCAGGAGGGACCCATTAGGGGACACCTTCCCCTCTGAGCCCTCAGGTACTAGGTGCCCAGAACACATAAGCCAATTTCAGCATCATTCTAAGAGAAATATTATTAGAAAGGTGTTCCCCAATATCATCCAACTCACTCAAAGCTAAACAGAAGTGGGTCTGGATTTCTTGCAGCTTTCTTTTGTTGTGATGCACTGCACCTGTCTTAAATAATGCAAACTAGGCTGTCTGTGTGGGGTCCGTGTCTTCCTGGAGCTGTGTGCCCATCCGAAGAGGACAGGGCAGGAAAGGAGAGTCACAGACGGGTGCCGTGGTTGAACTGTGGGGCTGTGACAGGCAGCCCTTACAGAAAGTACCTCAGGCTTCTAATGCGCCTCAGTTATGAATGAGGGAGGAATTTCCATCCACAGGTCAGTACCTCCCACAGGAGAGGGCTGGGCTCTCAGGGGTCCCTTTTGGGTTCGTTGCCTCCCCAAAGGCACACTCAAGGATGGATCCTTCAAGAGCCGTGTCTGGCAAGTCCACCGGAGGGACCCCGTGCAGGCCCACTGGCTGCTCTGCTGCAGGTCTGACGCCTGCACCCCGGAATCTCAAGGTCCTTTGTGGTCACCTGAATGCAGGACATGTGCCTCCATAAAATCCAGTACAGTCCTGGTCCCTGACACCGACCGGGAGCTGATTCCCACTGTCAAGCAGGGCCAGGGAAGATGTGAGTGCCTGTCTGTGTGTGCATTGTGTCCACGTGTGTAATGTGGGGGTGTGTGCCAGCCAGCATAGCTTTGAAGATAAGTTGAGTCTTAATATTTTGATAACTTCAATCTGGGCTATCAGACACATCATTAGTGCTCCTGGGCCAGCAGAAAGGAAGTCTTTCTCTACAGGCCCGACAAAGGGGAGCCAAGGAAATGACTGCAGAGCCCTGAGGAAGGGGCTGGAAGGGGAGGAGCCGGGTGGCCCTTCTTTATTGACAGCTGCTGGGCGACAGCCTTTAAGTGATTTTCTAGTCCTGACAATGACCCTGCAGAAAGAATAGCATCTCTGCATTACTGATGAGAGCGGGGGGAGTCAGGCCAAGTGGCCGCAGCTCCCATAGCGGATGGAGGGCCGTGCAGGGACTGGGATGGCAGCACCTTGTACCTTCCACCCTCCTTGAATTCACACTGCATCCTTGAGTGATGTGACCGAGGAGTCCACGTTTGGGGGTCCTGAGCCTTTCCGGTGTGTCTAATCCCAGAAAGGAATTAAATTTGCCTGGAGAAAATGGGCCACACCCTCCCCTGCTTTCTGTTGTCTTGGAGGATGTTCCACTTCAAGGCGATCAAGTTGAAATAGCTTTTCCGATTTTGCCAGGAACACTTAGTCTGCAAAGCAATTGAAAGCAGCTAGACGGGTACATTCACCAGTGTGCCTAAGGCAATCTCAGAGTCGCAGCTACAAGGAGCTGGTGCTGATCTCAGGTGATCTTTCTGCCCAGGGCTCCTGCTCAGCCAGAAGTAGCCCAGGCCAGCATCACACGGAGACTTCTCTCTGCAAACATGGTGCACCCTGTAGGCGCGCGGGTGGGTTCCTCGTGTTGGAGAACTCGTCTTTAAAGCCCTTGTGTTGGAGAACAGCATGGCCTGGCGGTGGGTGTGTGGCTCAGCAGTTCCTGCTTCTGGCTAACTCACAGCAGAGTGACCCCCTCACGTCCCAGCACTCTGATGCTTCAAAGAGCTCCACTGTCTTCCCCTGGAAACTTCTAGAAGGTCTCTCATCCTTCCCACTTAGAAAACTCTTCCTTGCTGTGATTCACATTCCTGTGGCATTGTTTTCTTCCGTCAGCAGGCTACTTGGCCAAATTCGGAAGTAGGGGATCTGGCAGTGTGAAGTCAGCTCTGCCCTTGCTCTGCTTGGACTTGGATGGGGGCCAGGCTGGTGTTACTGCGGGGGCTACTCTCCTCCTTCCACCCAGCAGCTCACAGAGCACGTGCTCAGCTTGGCCTTCAGTGAAGAACAAAAGAAGGCACGCAGCTGCCAAATGAGACGGGTTTCGGGCCCCCATTGTCCTGCCTGGAGGAGTCTTGAAGCCAGAGGTGTTCCCAGCCTGGCCCGGCTGGCCACAGAGCGGCAAGACCCCTTGCCTGCTTTTTTCTCCTTTCTGGACCTCAGTCAGGCTGGAAAGAAACACAGGCCGTGTCCTCAGAGCTGAGGATGCTGATGCCACAGGGTCCTTGGAGAGGCTGTTCCTCCGTGGGAGGGGTGAGGCGGGTTCCCTCGAGAATCCGAGTTCCTAAGGGGAGCCACGGGAAGAAGCAAAGCGAGTGAGTGGCGTCTCGGCACTGTGCGGACCCAGTGTGTGCAAAGCGGCCTGTGTCCATACCGGGCTATTCTCTCCGTCTAGCCTCGGGCGGGGGTGGGTCTGGGAGGGCAGTGTGGACAGGGGAGATGTGCAAACCAGCTTCTCTCAGGCCAGGCCTCCCTTGCTTAGAAGAAGAGTCAAAGGAGGCCCCCAGAGAGCAGCCAGTGAAAGGGCTGTGGCCGCAGGCGGGCCTCTGCCCGCACTGGCTCAGTCCCTGGTGTGGATGTGGGGCTTGGACAGACACAGAGGAGGGCCAGGTGCCCACGACAGCCTGCATGTCCTCTCAGCAGCGGGTGGGTCTTGGGGTCCGGCTGCACCACAGGAGCCCCGGGATATGTGGGGACCCCGCTTTTTTTTTCTACTCTGCATACTTTGCCACTAGCAGCATTGTGGCTCAGACAGAAATCCCCCAGCCCCAGGGGTGTGCAGTGGCTCTTCCCACGTGAGGCCCAGCAGTGAGGCCCCAGCATCAGTCAGGAAGCTTGGGTGAGCCCTGAAGGGCAAGCAGAGGTCTCCATGAAGAGCCTTTCCACGCCCACACCCAGGACCTTCCTTCCTTGGCTCCCTACGCCCGCCCATGAGCAACGGGTGCTCTGACCATGGTTGGGGGGTCACTCCTTGGAGCCTGGTGACTCCCAGACCCGTAGGTCCGGGGAGCAGCTGGCAGGACCAAGCAGGACTTGCTTTCCCTGGGACTCCCCTGACTCCCCTGCCCAGCTCCGCCTTCCCTGCCTGCCTGACTCCCCTGCCCAGCTCCGCCTTCCCTGCCTGACAGCACTCAGCCTGGCAGGGAGGGAATCAGCTCTCAGGCCCTACAGCAGGGGTTGTGAATACTCCACATCGAGCGTCCCACTGCACGTGTTCTGCACCGGCTTCTAGGATTTTCCCAGCAGACTTCTGCCCCCCCGACCCTGCCCCTGTCATGGCAGCTGGCTTGCAAACACAGCGTTCATTGGCTGCCTTCCAGTAGAACTTCCCCTCCACTCTAGTGTTTCCAGAACCTTCCAGGTAAACAGCCCTGGGAGAATCCCAGCAAAGACAGTACTAAAAGGCCCCTTCAAGCAAAGCGTCCCCTCTATAGGGCTGCCGTGGTTTCTGAGTACCAGGGCTGCTTACCCACCTTTGAGTGATGGTTATAGAGGCTGGTGAGAGGCTGGAAGACTTCCCTTCCTGGGAAGGACCTCAGGGTGTGTGGCTCCATCCACACTGTCCTCCTGGCCAGCCAGGCAGCAAGACCCTCGAGGAAGGGTGCTCCAGCTTCCCTTGAGTTAGAGCAAGACCCATGGACAGTCGCCCCACACTCAGCAGACTGCGGGGGCTCTGGGGAGCCTCCAAGCCAGGCCCGGTTGGCCTCCCTCCCCATCATCTGAGGCTGACCCGCCAAGCAGGCTAGAAGGGAGGAAGGTGTGGGTCATGTGGTGTGGGGAATGATTAGAAAATAAGGCTCATTATTGTAATCAACATCATTCTCAAGCTAGCTCAGAAGTCTTCAATGTTATCAACTTTATGGGACAGCCTGTAGAAGCAGAGAGGATGGAAGGGGCAGCTGTTTAGTAATACACGATGTACAGGGACCTCAGCTCCCGGGGACTGACTGCCTTGCTCTGTTGGAAACATTCTCCCTGGCCAAGGATTTTAGTGCCGTTCTCCTTGAGAAATGAAATTCACGTGCCACGTCTTGCTCGATGTTCATGATAGGCTGGGAGCTCGTGCTCGGCTCGCGGAGGTCTCTGTCTTCAGAACAGTGGGAACGGGGAGGCTCAGCGGGGGAGCGCTCACTAACGTCCAGAGTTCAGAGAGCTGCCTCCTTGGCCCGGGGCTGTTGGTGACAGGTGGGAGACCACCCCTGCTGCCACCGTAGGTGGGGTGTCTTCACTCGGTAGCTCCTCACACTGGCACAAAGCCTCGTCTGTTCAGCAAAATGCAGCCAGCATCTCAGCACTGCGGTTATTTCCCTACTATTTATTTATTTTTTAAACAAATTGGATTAATGGCACCTTTCCTAAAACAGAGCAACACAGCACAAGACAATTTGGAGGCAGTTACTTCACGTTTGCTTACCTGTCTCCTCTCCCAGTGACGAAAGGCTGGCCTCCCAAATGAGGGTACGCATGCACTGCTGCTCTCAGCGGGGCACCCAGGGTCAGGGAGCTGGAGTCGAGGGGCTCACATTTGCTTTTAGATTTTGAACCTCCGAGCTCCAGTCACTGGATACAGGATCACCAGGGCAAGCCGTGTGTTACCCACAGGGACCCAGGAAACGTGTGTTCACCGAGGGAATTGTAAATGATGAAGCAGAGCTCAGGGGCGTCCTCTGCCTCGGCTGAGTGTGAGAGCAAGGCCTCGCTCTCTGCGAAACTTGGAAAGTTCAAACAGAAAGCACCAACAGGAACAGTGAGGACGAGGCCAATATCCGGTTTGCACCAACACCTCATGCTTCTTTAAGCTTTAAAACACAACTCTGGGAGGTAAACAGGGCCACTGTAATTAGCTTCATTTTAGAAATGCAGATGAGGCCCAGAAAGCTTTAGTGACTCACTTAATTTTGACAAATTAGTATTAATTTAATTTGCTGATAAGTTAATTTAGAAAAATTCCAATACCATTTGCTAGCGCTAAGATGAGGAGAACGAGACCCCAGTGCACGGTGCTTTGGCAAAGCCGAGCACTTGAATTAAAGGACATTGGAAGTCCTTCGAAGCTGTCTCAGAATCCTGGACTTTCTAACCTTGTTTCCTCCTCCAGCCCCCAAGTGCAGAGAGCCTCTCCCTGGAATTTCCTTATCCGACTTAGGAAACTTCTTTCCAAAAGAAATACAATTGTCTTAAGATCTCTTCCCGAGGAATCTGATCAAATAACCAGGAAAGATTTAGCCACCAGAGGAGAGAAAAGCCTAAAGGTTGCCGCCACCCCCAGACTTTTCGTCTGTTCTTCTGAGGACAGCTCAAAGTGATGACCTTGGAGGCTTTGTCACATAAGAAGAAAATCTGTATTCATGGTGCAGTTCTACCCCTCACCTTCCCATAACTTGCTGGTCCTATTCAGTTTCCTAAGAGAATCATTGACAAGATAATGTCTGCCTCCTGCGTCCATTCCTTTCTCCTAAGAATCACTGACTCTCCCCTAAAATGGCCTACGGGCCCCCACTTCCCTCTCCTCCATGAAAAGGGTATTTAAGTCTCAACCATCTTGCCCTTGTTGGAGTCTCATATTTCATATGGCTCCCATGCTAACACACATGAATGTTTGTCTGCTTTTTTCCCCCCATTAATCTGTTTTTCAGTCATTTCAGCAAGCCTTCACAGGGAGCAGAAGGGAAGCTTTCCCTCTGCTCCCACACTATTGACAGAGCTACCCCATCCCGTTATGTACTATGAAACAAGAGGGCACTATAACATCCTGGAGCTGTGCAGTGCGCAACCTGCACAACTGTACATGGACAAAATGAGAGGGCAGGCTATTCTATCAGGCCAGCCAGGAGGTGCAGGGGGATTCAGTCCATCAGCAATTTTCCTACTCACTAGAGGGCCATGAAATCCGTGTAGTGGCATACAAGAATGTAGAAATATATATTAAATATCAGAGTATATCTTATAGAAAAGGAAAGTATGTTTTGTGACACTTTATATAATGGGTTTTGGTGTAAGAAGTGGGTCATGTCCAAAAAATTGGAAGCCACTATAGCAGATGGCTGTCCTCAGCATGATACGGTAGCCTAAAGATATTTGATTTAGGAAGATTATTAATACCCAAACAATGCCACAACAATTCCTGACTCCTTCTGCAGAAAGAAAATCAGAACATCTCCTCTGAATCCTCATATTACAGCAGTGACAGCTTTGGCTTAGCGGCCTACGCTTTCTATGGACCAAGGGACCGCAGCTGGGCAGGGTGGGGTGGGGAGCGAGACAAAGAAAGGGGCTCGAAGCTGGCTCCTGGCCCCTGGTGGCAGCAGCCTTGGGGCTCAGATTCCTGCTGATGTGCCCTGGCACTGGTCTCCTTTGGATCAGCACTCCGGGTCTACATGTGGTGTGGACTAGGGGAGGAATTCTTCCCCCATAGGAGCTCACACTCTGACCCAGAGACCTCAGCAGCCGCCAGTGTGAACGCCACGTCTCAGAGAGTGAAGGGTGAGTTGAGTGGGGTGGGCAGGAAGTGAATAGGAGGGGGCGCGAGTCAGCCCATGGCGGTGCTCAGAGCAGAAAAGTGAACAGCTTTGCATGGGGTCTCTTTTTTAACAAGGAGGACATTTGTCCAGGATCTCCCACCCCCAGCCCCCAGAACTCCCCCTCATATCTCATGGGTCAGGAGGGCCTCTAACGCCTGTGGCTAGACCAACTTCGGGGCAAGTGGGGCATTCGCAGACGTCCCTCAGATCAATCCAGACCCAAGCTCAGGGCCTTGTGGGGGCGTGGCCTGTCCTGGGCACGTGAGGAGGGGCAGAGTCTGGGGTTAGCAGGAGGGGGGTGGGAGGGCTCTTTGGTGGATGGTCCCCAGATCTGCCACAGTTCAGGGTCACACGCGGGTGAAGGCGGAGAGCCCAGGAGACAGTGAGACCAGCCTGCAGGGTCCCCAGTGTCTGAAAATGAGGTTGGTGGCAACAGTCCCTAGTACTTACTTGCATTTTCTTGCAAGCACAAGAGGAAGGGATGGTGTGCAGATGGACTGCAGGGCTGGAGGCCACACTTAGCAACCAGGAGTTTCAGGGATCACCCCTAAATTGTTTTGCAAGGGCTGTTGGCCCATGGAGCCACCTTAATAAGAAAATTACTTCAGCAACAATTGAGAAAGATGATGGTGCAAGAAAATGATGTTCACAGGAACCTGTAAATTGCCATGTGAAAAAATCCGAAGGGTATTTTCCTATTATTAAGTGCAAAAAAGAGGTTATTAACCCACACATACAGATGCCCTCTTACGTGTCTGTGTCTGTTCACTGCAGGAGGGAGCCTCAGGAAATACACTGAGACAATAGTCACAGTTCTTGTATCTGCGTATTACTGCTGAGCTCCTTTCTTTCTTTTTTTGTTTATCTGTTAAAATTTTTTCTATAATAAACATATTACTTGTTAAATTTAAAACATAAAGTTTTGAAGGTTTTTTTTTAGAAATCAAAAGAATTCCATGATAATGTAGAAATTCCTATTCTAAAAAGTAGCATTGTTCTTAAGAAGATGGAACACTATACACAGACACGTGATTTTGTTTCGTATAAAATATTCAACAGAGGCTGGACGCAGTGGCTCATGCTTGTAATCCCGGCACTTTGGGAGGCCAAGACGGGTGGATCACCTGAGGTCAGGAGTTTGAGACCAGCCTGGGCAACACGGTGAAACCCCATCTCTACTAAAAATACAAAAAATTAGCGGGGTTTGATGGCACATTCCTGTAGCCCCAGCTACTCAGGAGGCTGAGGCAGGAGAATCACTTGAATCCAGGAGGCGGAGGTTGCAGTGAGCTGAGATCGCACCATTGCACCCCAGCCTGGACAACAAAAGCGAAACTCCGTCTCAAAAAAAAAAAAAAAAAAAAGAAAAAAAATTCCACAGAAAGCTGTGATGTGGCCCTCCCTTGAATTGTCCAGCTTCATTCCTGGTGGTGTCACTGGCCCTGGAGCAGCCTCAGGAACCGATGCAATCCTCTATTTTTGCTCCATGCATGTGTCCTTTGGTGCTTTAAGAGTCCTTGGGAGGAGAGGCTGGAAGGGAGGTAGCTTCCCCCTTTATCTCTGCTGCTACTCTCTCTTCTTTCCATAACTCTCATTGGCCAAGGACCTGCTCTTCTGAGACACGTGGGTCTCATCTCTCAACCATCTAGAGGACATGAGAAGATGTTAGCATGCGGAGTAATAAATAGCCCCGGCTCCTTTACTTACACTCCTCATGTTCCTTTCCTCTCAAAGAAGAGCAAGAAGCATCAACAGATGGATGCTCTGGTCCTTGCATCCCTAGGACTGGGGGTTGTATACATTTTTAATTTATTTGGTGGCTTTTATTGTGTACCATCTTCTATTTTATTTCTTTTTTATCTTATTTAAAAAGAGAAACACCATCACTCATTTTTATTTAAATTGCTGGCATGATTCTTTACTGATGGTGTTTGTCAGAATAGTTTAAGTATCATACACTGCCTGGTGTCAGTGTGGATCACCACGAGCATTGAGAGTTGACTTCTTGCTCATGTCGTAGTCTAGTGTGGGTTGGCACGGGGCTCTGCTCCACTTGGTCATTCAGGGACCCAGGCCCTTCTGTCTTGTGGCTCCTCCTCCTCCAAGCCCGAGTCCTGTTCATCCAGCAGGTGGATGGGGAGAGAGAGCATGGAGGATTCTGTGGGAAATGTTTACAGGCAGGGCTAACAGGGAGGGGCCTTGCTTCTGCCTACGTTCCACGGCTGGGACTCCAGCACATGTCCTCACCTAGTTGGAAGAAGGGCTGGAAACAGTCGAGCTGTGTGTCCAGGAGGAGGAAGAAGTGGAGTGTGGTGACCATATAGCAGGTCACTGGTCACTGGAGAGAAGCCTGGTAGCATGGGACAAAGAAAGGCACCTCAGTACGGCCCTGGATGCATTTGGTGACCTGAGAAGTTTCCTGAAACCTATGACTATAGGTCTCAAGCACAGAGCGGCCCGTAGGCTTGCTAACCTCCCAGTACTGCAGAAATAACCAGCCCCACCCAGGACCTGTCTGCTGCAGTGGGTGATCAGTCATCCACAGCCTCCCCTTCCCTGGGGACTTCACTCCAGGTGACCACAGGTAATGCTGCAAGTCCCTGTTTCACCACTGCATGCCATGGATTTACAGCATCCCATTTCAAATGGCACCTGGATCCCCACTGCCTCTGACCCCGCCAGGTGAGGACAGCCCAGCCCAGAATATCATCCTGGAGGGTTTACTACCTACAGCCAAACCTTGCACCAAATAAAATACTTGCCAGCCTCCAGTTGCAAATCTCAGAAACACTTGAGCTCTTTTAAATGGAAAGGAATTTACTGCCTCTTCATACCACAATACCCTCCCCATACCTGATTCCCATGAGAAGATGTTGTAGTCTTCTCCAGAAAATCCTGATGATAGCAGACGATGCTTACCAGAGAACAGCAGAATCGGTGAGAAGTCTGGCTCTCCGTCCACCGCCTTCCAAATCACAGATGAATGCATCCAATGACACGACCCTGATCCCATAGAACCCTCCAGCTGCAAATGAGTCTTGGAAGTGTAGGGCTTTGCTTTCCAGCCTCTGCAGCCCCGTGGAAGGTAGGATGGGCCCTGAGTGTCACCTCCCTATTTGAAGCCTTCTCGGATTAAATCAGGCCTCGTTTGTAGGCAAGGAAGGGAGAAGGGGTTTTGGGGAGGCAGTTGGTTGGACCTGTCTCATGATATGTGCTCTGTTCATTCCCGTATTCCTTCATGTCCTTTGGTAAAGCTTTTCTGTCTTACTCCTGTGGATTCTGTACATTTCTTGAGTGTATCCTTATGCCTTGTGTGTGTTCGGCTGCCATTGTGCCTGAGTGTGTGCACCTGTAAGCTCTTGGCTTCTCCCATCTCTGGATCATGATTCATCTGCAGTTGAAATGCTCCCTTCCTCCTCTCCCAAGTGTTCAAACTGAGAAGGCTCTCCCCTGTAGCTTCTGCTGTTGGTCCGGCACAGCTCACCTTCCTGGAGGCAGGGCACATGGGAACAGCTGGCATTAATACTCCATGATGATTGGAGCCCTGGCACCAATGCTGGGTCCATCCCACAAGTGCTTGCATACTGACCGGGCAAAGGCAGGAGCCCCACAAATGTTGGATTTGGCATTAGGGAATTGGGGATGCAGGAGTGTTTTGCCACTTGTTTGTTTTTGAGCGGAGCCTTCTCCGTGCCCTTTGCAATGTGCTGTGCATCCAGCTGCCTTTTCTGCTGAACACAGCCCCGCTCTCACATCAGCCAGGTCACCGCTGGGCTGTCTCAACCTCCCTTTCCCCAAGCTGATGTCCTGTGCCCACCAGAGCCAGAGAACCGCCGACCTCCTCAGTCACATCCTCCCAGGAAGATAGGTGATGCCCTCCAGCATCTCTTGTCCACAGACACCGAGCAGAGGCTGAGCTCTGACTCCCCAGCCTGGTCTTTCCTGCTCAGGAGCCGCCCAGCGCCCACTCCCTCAGTGCCCAGAAAGCCCTGTGCTTTGCATGTTAGTTGTGGCCTGACTGTGGCCTTCACCGGAGGCCAGAGTCCCATTACGTTCCAGTCTCCACGCCAGCCCCTTGCTGCTGTGGGGGCAGTAGGGGAGGTTCAGGACCCAATTCTATGAATTGCCCGGACCTGCCACCAGGGCTGCCTCGCTCAGTGCAGTGGGCCACCCCGCGACGCTGTGAGTGGAGCTGGCTGAGACATCGGCCCCTGCAGCTGATCCGCCTTCCCGATCAGTCCCACATGCTAAGGCCTGACGTCATCAGGCCAGGGTGGAAACTCACACCTGGGGGAAGAGGAGCAAGTGTTCACATCGAGTGTGTGTGTGTCTGTGTGCGCACATGCAAGTGCACATGTGCATTTGTGTCTGTGCACGTGTGTACACATGCATGTGTGTCTATGCATGCGTGTGTGTGCCTGTGTGCACGTGTGTGCATGTGTGCCTCTGTGCATGTGTGTGTGCATGTGTGTGTGTGCATGCACGTGTGAGTGTGTGTGTTTGAGCTCAAAGTCACCTATCTCAGAGCAGAGACAGGGAAGGCGTGGAGCAGCTGCGTGGGCTGGCAGCCTATCTGGGCACCAGAGGAGGCATCTGAGGCCATCAGGAGACTGTGCCTGGGTCAGGGGAAAGGAAAGGCGGCTTTTCCTGCTTACCTGTTTTGGGGCCCTTACCCGCTGCAGTGCACATACAGGGCAGGCATGTCAGTGTCCTAGGGGGACGCAGTGCTCTTCCCGGCGGGGCCAGCAGGGGGACCTTTCCCCCTGGGCTTCCAGTCCTCCGGCCGCCACCTCAACAAGGGGTTAACACCCCCTCCCCCTCCCAAACCTCAGGGATTAAAAATTCATGCTGTCCCCAGGGGATGTGGCGAGGAGGAGGGGATGTGGGGGACAGAAAATTAAAAGGGAAAGAGATTATTTTTAATCCTCTTGGTGGGTGCTGAAACAATGCCGGGAGAGCAAAGGCGCTGAGAGTTTGTCCCGTTAGATCCAGGCATGAAGGACGGACTGTACTACAGGGAGCAGGTAATTACAAACTGCACATCTTTCTCGTCTCCGTAAGAAATTCGCCTTAACCCCATAGCTATTGCTTCTCCGGTCAAAGGTGCTCAGGTTTTCATAATGCCCGGCGCTGTGGACGGGTGGAATTCACATTTGATACCCACTTTTCCCCTCGGGGCTTTCACGCCGGACCAGGATGGAGCGAAGCGATGGACCCTGCTGGTGCTGCGGGACTTCCCACGCGCTGGGTGGCGGAGCTGGCCCCGCTCTGCGCGGGCCGGAGCGTGCACCTCGCTGTCATTCTGAGGCGCGCCCTGCACCCGCGGTGAGGTGGCCGTGCAGGCCTCACTTGGGCATATGCTTAGAGTAAACAAACATTAACTTTGCGTGGAGAGCCATCGGGAATGAGGCACAAGCTCGTTTTGTTTCCCCTTCCTCTTTGACGAACGGGCATGTTCCGAGCCGGAATATCCGAGCAGACTCACTTATCTGCCAGGTGAAAATGTCAGACCCTGAATGAGAGGTGCCTGGCTCTTTCCTCCCTCCAGCCGTTCCTGTCGGGCGCGGAGTGGGTTTTGAGGGTGAGCGAGGCCGCGCCGTTTGGGAGGCGCTGTTTCTGCGGCTGCCTGTGTGGTGTGAGCCACGCAGATGTTGTCACTGTACGGCTTATGCTTGGTTACTCTAACTGCAATAGAAGATCCTCTAGCGATGTGCAGAGCTTGCACCTGTTAGAAGGACATTGAGTGGGTATCGATTTGGGATTCTTTTGGTTGTTAATAGCGGTAAAGGAGAAATGAGCATGTTTTGTTTTCTGACTGTAGACTCAGACAGGTGGTGTGTCAGGGCATGAATTTTCCTGACTGATGAGATGAACTTTATCCGTCATGTTTCCCAGGGACTCCCAACACGCATAGCCAGGAGACAGCGAGGCACAAGCACGTGTGTGTTGCAGACCGAACTCCATGAGCGAGGCAATTTTTCCATTGTAATAATATGGGAAGATATTGTAGAGGTATTATGGGATTTTAAAATTCAATTTCTTTTCAGTTGGATTTGATTGAAAAAAGAAATTCTCAGCAACCTATTTTAGGAGGAGGTGGTAGGAACCATAAAATACAGCAGTGGATCACCTGGGGTCCTCCTTCTATTTTCGAGACGGAGTCTCGCCCTCTCGCCCAGGCTGGAGTGCAGTGGCGCGATCTCAGCTCACTGCAAGCTCCGCCTCCCAGGTTCACACCATTCTCCTGCCTCAGCCTCCCAAATAGCTGGGACTACAGGCGCCCACCACCGTGCCCGGCTAATTTTTTGTATTTTTAGTAGAGACGGGGTTTCACCATGTTAGCCGAGATGGTCTTGATCTCCTGACCTTGTGATCCGCCCGCCTTGGCCTCCCAAAGTGCTGGGAGTACAAGCGTGAGCCACGGCCCCGGGCCCATCTGGGGTCCTCCTTCCAAAGAGCTGGAGAAGGCTGTTTAAGAACAGTTGAGAAAGGCAGTGACCTACAGGAAGACACAGAGCCTGCAGGGACACACAGAGACACAGCTCTCTTCTGTGAGCAGAACCCACGAAGCTAGCTTTGTCATCAATCAGCTGTAAAACCAATCACGCTGAATTTTCAGTACCAATATTTCCTCTCTAAATGTTAGTATCATTTTAATTTATGAAGTATCCTCCTAGACATCGATCTCTGCAAAATCTTATGTATTAGTTTGAGCAGATGCTGACGCATATCTTGCTTTATTTGCTCAAGCTGTCAGTCTGGAATCCAGGTTGATCTGGTTCTCACACTTTAACCTGATCCACGCAGGGGGAGTGACAGTGCGCACAGTGAGGGCCGCTCATCTTGCTCGGGGCTTCTTGCTGTTGCTTCCGGGCTGACAGTGGCCAGAGGCTCAGGGCTTAGGTGGCTCTAGGGAACTGGTGAAGCAAAACAAGCCTTTTCTCCACTTCTGAGGCACCGCCCTGGAGCTCTGCCCAGGCTCTCTCTTAGGCCGGCACCCATTGGGCCTGACATTCTTGCTGGGATTCCCTGTTTGCTGTCTGCCTGGTGTGATTGTGTGAAGCTGAATGCAGAGAAAGCTCCCAAAGGGTCAACAGGGCTGCTCTTAGGAAACAGAAGCACAAATAAGGAATTATCCCCTCTCTGAACACTGGCTGTGTCTCTGTGGGCACAACCCCATCTGACAGGGAAGTGCCGATATCCTAAGCTGCAGAGAGAGGAAGAGAAGGACACACTTTGAGCAGCCTATAAGTCAGGACCGGCCGGTTGAAGGCTTGGCGGTGTCCAACACCAGACTGTGCCATCCAGACACTGTTTTAAAACTTCTAAATTGGTTGTCGAAGCCTCTCGAACTTAAATGTCACGGCTAGCCTAATTACCTACGTATTATTTAGATTCTATTTCTTGAATCTCAGTTTCTAAAAACATCAACATTTAGCACGGAAGGCAATTACTTGTCAAGAATTTTGGCATAGTGTGAGCCCAAATTTTCCTTTCAAAAAAGGCTTTCTGGAATGAGAAGCCTGTGAACAGCTAGAGGAGAGAGTGAGTGGTCACACCGTTTGCAGCACCGGCTCTCAGCTGGGGCCTGAGGACGCAGGGCATGCATGCCTGTGGGAACTAGGCGGGTTGTGTCTGAGGACAGTCAGATTGGTTCTGGGCTCAGTTTATAGCCAAGGATGTCAAGACAAACTGCACAAAGGGCTCCACCTGAACAAAACTATGCGGAAGGCCAAGGCAGGGAGACCATCAGACTGGAGAGCAGGCAGCCTTCGTCCCAGGAGAATGACTGAGCCCAAGTTTCTACTTTTGGACCTAGGTTCTATGCCAGTGGTTCTCAACTGGGGATGGTTTTGTTCCCCAAGGGACATTTGGCAGTGGCTGGAGACATTCCTGGTTTTCACAGCTGGAGGGGAGGAGAGGCTCCTGGTATGCAGTGGGTGGAGGCCAGGGACGCTGCTCAGCCCCACAGTGCACAGGGCGGCCCCACAACACAGGATCACTGGGTCCCCCACGGCAGTAGTGCTGAGGGTGGAGAAACCCTGTTCTATAAAAGTCAGGAATTTTCTTCACTCAAATGCAGCATGCCAATGTTTAGAGGAAGTTGTGGCTGTAGCCATATAAAGAATGATCTGAGGCTGCCTGGCCATTGGCAGTGGTTCATACCTATAATCCCAGCACTTTGGGAGGCTAAGGTAGAAGGATCGCTTGAGGCCAGGAGTTCAAGACCCCTGGGCAACATAGCAAGATCCCATTTGTAAAAAACTTTCTTAAAAAAATATAGCTGGGCATGGTGGTACCCATCTGTAGTCCTAGCTACTTGGGCAGGTGCAGGGGTCATGGAGGGGAGAGGGGCTGAGGGAGGAAGATTGCTTAGGCCCAGGAGTTTAAGGCGATAGTGAGCTATAACTGCGCCACTATACTCCAGCCTAGCTAACAGAGTGAGACTCTGTCTCAAAAAAAAAAAAAAAAAAAAAAGACCCTGCTGGTGATATGTGTTTATTTCCATTTAAAAACCTTTGCTGCCAGTTGTGGACCTCTGACTATAGTTAGGGCCGATGTGGAGAGAGACACATCAGCAGGACAGGAAGAGGCTAAGGTGGTTGTGGAACCGTGCCCCAAATCCGGTGAAGCAGTGCACTGGATTGAACAGTGCTCCTCAAATTTGCATCCACTCAGAAACTTGAAGTGTGGGCTGCGCGCAGTGGCTCATGCCTATAATACCATAATTTGGGAGGCTGAGGTGGGTGGATCACTTGAGGTTGGGAGTTCGAGACCAGCCTGGCCAACATGGTAAAGCCCGTCTCTACTAAAAATACAATAAATTAGCTGGGCGTGGTGGCAGGCGCCCGTAATCCCAGTTACTCGGGAGGCTGAGGCATGAGAATCGCTTGAGCCAGGGAGGCAGAGGTTGCAGTGAGCTGAGATCATGCCATTGCACTCCAGCGTGCGCGACAGAGTGAGACTCTGTCTCAAAAAATTAAAAAAAAAAAAAAAAAAGAAAAGAAACTTGAAGGGTGACCTTATTTGTAAATAGAACCTTTGTAGATGTTGTCGGTTAAGATGAGGTCGTACTGGAGCAGGGTGGGGTGGGGCAGGGCCTAATCCAGTGGCCAGCATCCTTATAAGAAGATAAGATGGAGACACAAAGACACACACTGGGGAGAATGCCAAGGGCCCTGGGAGGCAGAGGGGCAGTGATGCGTCCACAAGCTAAGGAATGCCAAGGGTTGCCAGCAGCCACCGGAACCATGAAGAGGGAAGGAAGGACCCTTGCCTGAGCCTGCAGAGAGATCACGGCCCTGCTGGTTCCTCAGTGTTGGCCGCCTGGCCTCCAGAGCTGTGAGAGAGTGAATTTTTGTTGTTTCAAGGCCCTAGCTTGGGACACTTTGTTACAGCAGGTTAGGAAACAAACACAGGCCAGAGGCATCTGAAGCTGTGATGGGTGAGGGTGATGGCCAAAGGACCCAGCCACGTGGATGGTTGGAGGCTCAGGGTCCAAATCTAGCCCACATAATGTGGATCAAGATTTCACGTAGAACGTCGGACTTCTGGTTTCTCATGAAAGACTGGGAAACAGCTACTTCCAGCCTCTGGCTACTCGCTGGGAGCTGACTGTCCAGTTCCCTCTCCTGGGGTCTTCGGAACCTCCAGGTTCGGAAGCCCAGAATACTCATGGCTGGGACAAAGTTGTTTTTTCTTTTCTTTTCTTTTCTTTTTTTTGATATGGAGTCTCACTCTGTCACCCAGGCTGGAGTGCAGTGGCGCGATCTCTGCTCACTGCAAGCTCCGCCTCCTGGGTTCACGCCATTCTCCTGCCTCAGCTTCCCAAGTAGCTGGGACCACAGGCACCTGCCACCATGCCTGGCTAATTTTTTTGTGTTTTTAGTAGAGACACGGTTTCATCATGTTAGCCAGGATGGTCTTGATCTCCTGACCTCGTGATCTGCCCACCTTGGCCTCCCAAAGTGCTGGGATTACAGGTGTGAGCCACCGCGCCCAGCCCAAAGTTGTTTTTTCTTAGGTGGAGAAGCCTTGTCTATAACCAGGTCTCTAACAGAACAGGGAAGTGCAGGAAGACCAAGAAGGCCGTGCTTCAAAGATGGGAGTCTCTGACGCTTTGTGGCAGCGGAGACAGTGTCCTGTTCTTCAGCTGGCCCTGGAGAGCCACAGCCTTGCTGTCCTGCCTATGTGGGGACAGGGGTCCAGCTGACATTTCTGAGTGCCACTGTCTACCCACCCACCCTCTGCTGGACTTGAACTTCCCTTCTCTCCAGTTAGAATGAAGAAGTGATCCCAGCTTGGCCTCCACATTGGCAGCAGCTGATCCCCCCACGGCGTAGCTTAACCTGGGACAGAGAAGGAAGAGTGACAATGACCGAGAGCTGGCATTGTCAGAGCTGTGTGAACACACTTGCCCAGAATGGGCGAGTCTAGGCTCCTGGGCCCGCCCACCACAGTCCTACAAGGCCAAGAAGACCAATTTAAAGCAATGAAAGAAAGCGCTGGCGAGGATAAGGCTCTGGTGGAGAGGTTTTAATTTTATATTAAAAGGGGTCTTATTCTCCTGCCCATTGTTGAAGTCAAGTCAAAGTTAATTAGGCTCTTTGGGCCCTTCTCATGTCCTTTTTCCTGAACTTTCTGAAAACATCAGAGGAAAGGAGCCCTCTCCAGCCACATGGAGACTGGGCGTACGTGTTCTAGAGAGCTCTGCTGTCCCTTCTCTACGACAATGCAGGATTAATGGCCATTTCTAATATTTGAGGGGGTTCCTGAGGCCCACTAATAAACTCATCTATTTAGCAAAGGTGCTCTCAAGCTGCCTGAAGGTTTGGGGAAGGAGCCTGACCTCCTTCGGGGCCACCAGGGCCATGCCTCAGGAGAGGCTCCTGGAGATCCCTGCACTGGCCCAGCAGCGGCCGGGACCCCTGTGTGTGGCTTTCCAGGCCCTGTGCAAATCAGGTAGGCTGAATACTCACATGTCTCATTACTCTATGTGGGTTTTCAAATATTTCTTTGTTAAAAATGTTAAGGCCAGCTGCCGTGGCTCAGCCCTGTAATCCTAGCACTTTGGGAGGCCAAGGTGGGAGGATAGCTTGAACCCAGGATTTTGAGACCAGCCTGGGCAACACGGGGAGATCCTGTCTCCACAAAAAATACAAAAAAAAAAAAAAAATTAGCAGGGTGTGGTGGCGTGTACTTGTGGTCCCAGCTACTCAGGAGGCTGAGGAGGGAGGATCATCCAAGCCCAAGAGGACGAGGCTGCAATGAGCTGTGTGATTGCACCACTGCACTCCAGCCTGGGTGACAGTGAGAACTTGCCTCAAAAAAAAAAAAAAAAAGAAAGAAATTAATTATCAAAGTAACACATGATGATTTTAGCAAGAGATAAGAGAAAAGACGCATGTCTACCTCCCGACCCCGCTCCCTTCCCATCGGAGTCAAGAGCCTCGCCCTTGCCAGCACTGCAGTCGCTCAGACACCAGGCAGCAGCTATGCAGGTTTTTGGCTTCGACGTTTTAAAATAATAGTGAAACCCCATCCCTACTAAAAATACAAAAATTAGCTAGGCATGGTGACAGGCGCCTGTAGTCCCAGCTACTTGGGAGGCTGAGGCAGGAGCATCGCTTGAACCCGTGAGGTAGAGGTTGCAGTGAGCTGAAATCATGCCAGTGCACTTCAGCCTGGGCAACAGAGCAAGACTCTGTCTCAAAAAGAAAAAAAAAAAAAAGAAAGAAAGAAAGAAAAAAGAAAAGAAAAGCATGGCTGCCTAGGATATGGACATTTTCCAGTTAAGAAGACCATTCTACAGATGGACACATATTGTTTCTGGTGTTTTGCCACCACACAGCGATGCTGCAGCCTCCGTGGTGCTGCATCCTTAGGTATTGTTGATTGGATTTCTCCAGGACAGATTCCTGAAAGGCAGGGGTCAAAGGCAGGAACATTTTAACACGAACTCATGTTGTTGGACTGCTTCTCTGAAGGCTGCAGCATGGATATTCCAGCCAGCAGTGGATGACAGAGGCTGCTTTCTTGCATTTTGCCAGCGCTGGATAATAGCATTCTTTTAATTTTGGTAATCTAACCAGTGAAAGATGGTATTTCGCTATTGCCTTTATTCCCCTTTCATTGACTACCAGTGCAGTTACGCATCTTTCCACCAGCGTGCTACTTGGATTTCTTATTTCGAGGTGTGTATTTGTAGCCTTTGCCCAGTATTCTACTGGGTGGTTTGTCTTTCATGCCATTGTGAATGTGGGGATAGTAACTCTCCCTGTCCTGCCTGATGCATGCCTCCTCTGGCTGTGATCTGTGTGCGGTGGCTCCTCTCCCCCATGGACACCTCCCCGTCCACGAAGGCATTGGGCACCCCGTCTTGTTTGAGAATGTCCCCTGCCAGCCCTTTGTTACACAAATCGCTTTCTGAATTTTCTTCCATTACTGCATGCTTTTCTTTTCCGTCTACTTGTGGAGTCGACATGGAGGGTGTTTCCTGGGTGAACATCACAGCGTGTACCAGAGCCGTTTATCAAATAAGCCTTGCTCCCCCCACACTGAGTTGGAATGACACTGTGTCACTTTTTTACAAAGATGAATTTGTGGGAAAATAAGATATCAGATATTCTCTTACACCTTCTGAATATCAAAAGTATTTTGATAGCATTTTTTAGGATATTTGTTAAATTCTGCATTTTATTCTAGCTGTGTATGTACTGTAACACATTTCTATCCTTAATTACATTTTTAATCTTGTACCCTCATTCCCTAGCACAAGATTTTGCTCATAATAGGTTCTCAATGTCTGGAAAATGAAAGAATAAGTAGTTGATAATAGCTATGTCATGTTAATTCTATGAGGAGTTGGGGACTATTTCTGATATTTTGTGACGACTCTAGGAAAGTGATACAATGTCAAGAAAAACAGAGGAGTTAGGCACCTGCTCACATACTGGGTATTTAATTTGATGTTAGGCACCTGTTCACCTACTGGGTATTTAATTTAATGATGTTGTGTCTGGGATGTCAGGTTTTAGCTGATCAAGACTAGCATGATATAAAAAGAATCCACAAGATCAGAATTGGTGTTTCATAGATAAGACACAAATAGTGTGGCTTTGGGGTCTAGGAAGCCCTGTTTATCCAGACAGTAGCTTTGCAGTACACTAAGCCCTGTTGGGTGTGGGCCTGAGATGGAGTCTGTGGTCTTGCCGGTACTGGCTGGGACAAATTTGAGAATCTGTAGGAGAATATATTACATGAGCAGAAGCGCAATGTTCTGATCAACCAAATATTCTGTTTAAGAGGGGGAAACATTGCATTTAGAATTTGGGAATAAAGAAAGATGAGCTGGGTGTGGTGGCTCACACCTGTAATCCCAGCACTTTGGGAGGCCGAGGCAGGTGGATCACCTGAGGTCGGGAGTTTGAGACCAGCCTGACTGACATGGAGAAACATGTAAAAATACAAAATTACAAAATTAGCCGAGCGTGATGGCGCATGCCTGTAATCCCAGCTACTCGGGAGGCTGAGGCAGGAGAATCGCTTGAACCCAGGAGCAGAGGTTGCAGTGAGCCGAGACTGCACCACTGCACTACAGTCTGGGCAACAAAGAGTGAAACTCTGTTTCAAAAAAAAAGAAAAAAAAAGAAAGATGAAATGCTATACTATCCTCAGGGAGAAGAAATAAACAGGCGATTCAAGATTCCTGAACAGACAAAAATAACCATCATCTGAGGGTGTGAAGTGCTGAGAGAGAGAGGAAGATGATAGTAGCATAGCATAGCATGGAGTTAGGGGTAGTTCACCAGGTGCTGATGGCCTGTGTGTTCCATTTCATAAATACAACAGGTGCAGCTGTGCTGCCAGGTGCTGAGGGTTGTGCTAGCCACCACCTAATAGACCTGAATCTTCCCTCGGGCCCCTTAGAACAGTGGTCCCTAACCTTTATGAGTCTTCTCTCAGGCCCCTTAGAGCAGCGGTCCCCAACATTTATGGCACCAGGGATCGGTTTCATGGATGACAATTTTTCCAATGACCAGGGAGGGAGGGGGGGATGGTTTGGGGATGACTCAAGCGCATTATATTTATTGTGCATTTTATTTCTATTATTACATTGTAATATATAAAGAAATAATTATACAACTCACCATAATGTAGAATCAGTGGGAGCCCTGAGCTTGTTTTCCTACAACTAGATAGTCCCATCTTGGGGGTGATTGGAGACAGTGGCAGATCATCAGGCATTAGACTCTCACAGGGAGCCCACAACCTGGATCCCTTGCATGTGCCGTTCACAATAGGGTTCACGCTCCTATGAGAATCTAATGTCGCTGCTGATCTGACAGCAGGTGGAGCTCAGGCAGTAATGTGAACAATGGGGAGCAGCTATAAATACAGATGAAGCTTCGCTCACTGGCCTGCTGTTCACCTCCTGCTGTGCAGCCTGGTTCCTGACAGCCTGCAGACTGGTACTGGTCCAAGGCCTGGGGGTTGAGGACCCCTGCCTTACAGGAAAGTTCTTCTTTTGTCATTCGTATCTTGGAGGGAAATGAATCTACCCTTTGGCAGGTGTGGCTTGCGCAGTGCCTGAGTTTACCACCCCACCTCTAGCCTCGAGGCAGAAGCAGGGGCCATTGGACTACATTATTAAGTCTTCACTTCTGAAATCAGACTTCCGTTAGCACCTCCGGCTTCCATAACTAAGCACTACAATCCAGATGTCTTACGCAGAAATGATTCCCTCACAGGGCGAAGGCCAGAAGTCCAGGACCATGGTGTTGGCAGGCTCATATTTTTCTTGGGGGCTCAGAGGGAAAATCTAGTCTGTGGCTTTTTCTAGCTTCTGGTGGTGGTGGCAACTCTTGGTGTTCCTGGGATTAGAGATCTATCACCCCAGCCTCTGCCTCTGTAGTCCCACAGCCTTTCTCCCCCGTGTGGTCTGGGTCTCTTCTTGTGTCTGGGTCTCTTCTTGTAAGGCATCAGTCACATGGGATTAGAACCCATCCTATCCTAATATGATCTCATCCTGAGTGTATCTGCGAAGACCCTTTTTCTGAATAAGGTCACATTCACAGGTACTGGGGTTAGGACTTGAGTGTCTCTTTGGGGGACACAGCCCAACCCACTGAGGTTTTATGACTGGGGGATCCTGGGGCACTCTCCACTATCCAAGTCCATGAGGCTGATGGGCTTTGTCCCCGCCCGCCTTCTGTGGGTTGTTCTTGGGTGGCAGGGGTGTTGGGGGCACCGACCCAGCCCCCGTGTTGCTCCGGTCCCTCTGTGGCCTCTTCATGTTCGGTCACTGCTGAGCAGCTGCAGGGTGAGCATCAGCTCCCAGAGGCTGGAGCTTCCCACCCTCCCACACGGCCCTGGTGGCCAGCAGTGTGCCCTTCCCTCCAGATAATAATGAAGATGTTACGGGAAACAAACCCTAACACTGACCTTTGCAGCCCCTCGTGAAACACCACTCCCTGCCCCCGCCACACCGACCCCCATCTGGGTGCATGGCTGAATGTCATTTATCCTTTGTCTCTGATCTTTGAGTCGGTTTCCGGTACATGAGACTGTTCTCATCCAGGCGGGTTCAGACCATTTGGCAAGAATAATTTCCCAAGCCTGGTATTAGATGCTGCACAAAAGTCTAAATACATAATGCATCTAGCCTCGGATTTTGTAATTCTGTCACCCTCAAAACAAGCTGTCAAAACTGTCTGGCATGACTTATCCTTAATAAATCCCTAGTCCTGTTAATTGCTCCTTATTCCACTGAATAAGAATTGTTTGAATCCACAAATCGGGTAAAGAATGGAGGATAATGGGATGTGTTTAGAGGATTGCAGTGTTTTTCCCCCAGGACAAAAGGAGCTGGAAGACACAGTGGGCACCGTGCGGCTCCCATACAGGGAGGCTGGATTTAATGTGCTTCAGCTTTGAGTCTGGCTGTTTTCAAATGGTTCTTTCCATAGAACGTTCGGCAGGAAAGTGATACATTGGTTGTCTTGGAAAAAGAGAAGGGAGGCTGAGTTCCGTGACACTGATTGTTCTAGAACCCATTTGGGGGCACCTGCCTGGTGCTATGCATGACTGGCGTGCTGTATGAAGTAACCAGGGGAGTGTGCATGGTGGTGTAGACAGGTATAGTGGCTCTTACGAGGACTGTGGAGGTATCCCAGCACCTCCATGAAGACGAGGTGCTCACCCCCTCTGGCCCTGACACTCAGAGAAAGGCTTTGGCTCCAGATAGACCTGGTTTATCTTCTGGCTTCAGCATCTAACCTGGTTTTGTGACCCTGAGCAAGAGACTCACCCTCTCGAAGGCTGCGTTTCCTCCTCTCTGAAGTGGGGCGGGCCGCCAACCTCAGGGTAGGAACTGGAGCTGGGATGGAAGCCCCCAGCAGGGACACCCTGACATGGCTACTGCCCACCCACCTTAGGCCACGAGGAAACCAGGTCAACAGGCACTTACAGAGTGTGTACCACATGGTGGCATGGGCAGAGACATGGCCTGGCGTGACAGTCACACTCTGGGCCTCCCCCACTTTGAAGTGTGTCTCAGGGCCTCGGTTTCTTGGCCTACAACATGCGGTAGCGATACCCACCCCGCCAGGCTGTCACAGAAGACTGCACCTCTATATGTGCAAAGCCCCATTCATGGCTCCTGGCCCAGAAAGCATCCTCAGTCAATGCCAACAGGTAGAAGATGCAGTGCCTGGGTGAGCACAGCCCGACTCTCCACGTGGTGCCGCAGCTGTGGGTGTGGATGCATGTGGGCACGTGTGTGCACGTGCGTGTTCAACACGTCTAGAGGAACCTCGGTTGTGCCCACTAGGAGGAAAGTGCTGTTGGCCTCCAGAGAAAGGAAGATGATTTGGCAGGGGCATGAGCAGTTGGGGACCTGCCCTTCCGGAGGTAGGATGACGTCAGCCGCAGGGCAGGGCACAGGTTGCAAACTGCAGGTGCAAGGCCGCTGAAGTGAGGCTGGCATGCTGGAACCTGGCAAGCATCTTCTCTAAACATAGTCCATAGCTCAGGGTGCCGGGTGCCAGGTCCCTGCCACCACTCTGCTCAGCTGGGGACAGTACGCAAATGTGGGCGCAGCTGTGTCCCACGAAACTTTATGTATGGACAATGAAATTTGAATTTCACATCATTTTCATGTGTCATTAAATAATATTCTTTTGACCTTTTTTCAATCCTTTATAAATGTAAAAACCAATCTCAGCTCATGGGCTGTACATAAACAAGGCGGCGGCCCAGGGACTCTGTATAAGAGGGAGGCTGCCGCCTGGCGATTTCAGGCCCAGACCACAAGTGCTGGGAGGACAGGGACCCCTTCACTTTGTCCACTGCTGTATCTTCACGTCCAGCAGGACCCTTGTGCAGAGGGGATGCTCAGGGGCCATGAGCAAGCAAGGGGATCTCAGCGTTTGGCTTCATGGCGTGCACTAGACTTTCTACTCTGGGGAGGTTCTTTGTCTGTCATTCTTGGGTCCCCTGCATGTAAAGAAACCTGGTCCTGCCCATTAGAAACACCACTTGTTTTTGTTCATGTCAGTCCTTCGCACAGAGCTCCTGGGTGGAGTTTACGGAATGCATGTGATCTCTACAATCACAGAGCCCCATCGGCGACTTTCCTGGAAGGCTCGCTCCACCCACAGCCGAGGATTCTTGGGCCTGGAAGAATATGGGACTAAGATTTCTTCTCTTCAGGAGCTTCTGAGGGGAGGGGAGCCAGCCTTCCTTCCTTCCTTCCTTCCTTCTTTCTTTCTTTCTTTTTTTTTTTCATTCTCATGCCTCAGCCTTGTGAGTAGCTGGGATTACAGATGTGTGCCACCACGCCAGGCTAATTTTTATATTTTTAATGGAGATGGGGTTTTGCCATCTTGGCCAGGCTCATATTGAACTCCTGACCTCAAGTGATCCGCCTGCCTCGGCCTCCCAAAGTGCTGGGATTATAGGCATGAGCCCCCGCACCCAGTCAAAGGGGAATGTTTCATACCCCAAATTTAGAAACATAACCCTCTTTCAAGATCTGGGTATTAATGAACATAAAGAGAACCTTTAGTCAAATGCACAGTGTCAAGAGGGAAGACATTTAATGTCATATCGAGATTATTAATTTTTAAATAATGAAAAAGTTTTGTTCAAATGGAACAAAATTATCTCACATCTATCTGCTTTTTAAAAAAATAAGCAGGGGCCAAAATGGAAACAAATGACGTGAAGGACTTAAAAGAGACAACTGCTGTAATCCCAGCTACTTGGGAGGCTGAGGCATGAGAATCACTTGAACTGGGGAGGTGGAGGTTGCAGTGAGCCAAGATCATGCCATTACACTCCAGCCTGGGTGACAAGAGTGAAACTCTGCCTCAAAAAAAAAAAAAAAAAAGAAACAAAGAAAGAAAGAAAGAAAGAAAGAGAAAGAAAAAGAGACAACTGGTGGCCACTCCCAGCAGGCGCTAAGAAATGCCCTGGGACCGCATGTGGGTGCTCTCGGCCGGCACAACGAAGCTCACACTATCTGTCCTTCTACCATGGGCTCTCGCCTCCAAGTGGAGAGGATAAACAAGAGCCAGAGGTTTCAGAGGAATCCCAAGCAATGAGCTGCCTGTTCCTCTTTCGAGAGGGGAGACCATTACAGAAATTCACAGTGTGATTTGGCTTGCAGCTTATTTTATAGATGTCTCTGTCTTAGCTGAGCACTCTTCCATTCCTCGGCCAGAAATATGAACATACGGGAATGTATACCTACGGCGACCTGGTTACCCCAAACTTAGGAATATGTTCCGCAAAAATAATTCTACAGGAAAAAGTGATACAGAAATCCTCATAGCAGAGTTACTGATCATTTTTAAAATGTTGTCAATACCCCAAATGTCCCAAAGTCAAGGAACTATGAGAGGAGCTATGAATTCTTATTGAGCACTCTGTTGCCACTAACTGTGGATATGGAGGCTGTGTAATACCACGGAAATGTCTGAATTCAGTGTGAATATGTGGGGTGGAGGATAGAGAATTAGAGCTACATGTGGGTGAAGGCTGGAAAGAGACACTTTGTTTTGTCAGGATGCTAAGATTGTGAGTTCATTGTTTCCCTTCGGGTTTGAATTTCATTACTTGAGTAAACAGGCAAACAACACAAAGGATTTTATTTAACACGAATAATATTAACTTATTAATAGTCTTTTTTTGCCACTGATAACGGGTCAGGTTTGGATTCAATCTGTTCTTTATACTTTGCACCCATTTTTCTTCTTTCTTTCTTATTTATTTATTTATTTATTTATTTATTTATTTATTTATTTTTGAGACAGGGTCTTGCTCCATCACCCAGGCTGGAGTGCAGTGGTGC
Source organism: Pan troglodytes (assembly GCF_028858775.2). Taxonomy (NCBI): domain Eukaryota; kingdom Metazoa; phylum Chordata; class Mammalia; order Primates; family Hominidae; genus Pan; species Pan troglodytes. Next base: position 170,565,907 of record NC_072404.2, on the reverse strand, counting down.
GATGTCGGTCCACTACAGCCTTGACCTCCTGGGTTCAGGTGATTCTCCCACTTCAGCCTCCCAAGTAGCTGGGACCACAGGTGCTCGCCACCATGCCCAGCTAATTTTGTTTATTTTTTGTAGAGACAAGCTCTCACTATGTTGCTCAGGCTGGTCTCAAACAAGAGATCAAAGGATCCTCCTGTCTTGGCCTCTCTAGTGCGGGATTACAGGCATGAGCCACTACACCCAGCCTGCATCCATTCTTTCCAGTCTGGCAAAGATGGTATGAACCTGGGATCCAGGAAGCACTAGGCAAGCAGCAAGACACAGGTCACCCCTTTCCCAGTCCCTTGGGTGTGGTGGCCTCTTCAAACACTCCAGGTGTTCGCTGATGACCTGCCCTCTCTCTACCTGAAGTGATGACACGTCTGGTCACAGCCTATTCAAAACTTGGTATTTCTTAAGACAAAAAATTTTGCAGCCAGGATAAGATGCGGTGTGTTAAGCGTTGAAACCCATTTCTAAACTGGAATTGGATTTGGCTCTAGACTGACCTGAATTTGGTGGATCAGAGAAAACACGACCCCTTTTTCTTCCCGGCATTTCTTCCTGGATAGTCTGGCTGGCATGTGCCTGCGCGAGGTAGCCTTCCACCACACAGGCTGCCCGTCCCTGAGTACTGGAATCCAGTCCTGCAGGGTGAGACCCCGGACACCACTCACCCACCTGGGGAGTGTGCTGCAGAAGACCAGAAATGTAGGAGAGAAAATAATGACACGAAGGATCTAAACCATTTTAGGAAAATGCCCGGCCCTGTAATACAGTAAAAGATCTTACTCTTAAGACAGGGGCCAGGAACCGCTAAGATGCCATTTATCATCCTTCTCTGCTTCCTTGTTCTCTTTGAGTGACAGTGAAAGGTCCACCCTAGAGCTCTCATTGCTTTCGAATGCACAATATTCAGCACTCAAGACACTGGTAGTGCCTGGCTCTCCCAAAGGTGCCGTCTTTGTGCCTTTTGGGTCTGAGAACGGAGGCATCTTCTTCAGCTCATCCCAACATTGCGTGGAACAGGACAAGGCTGTGAATCAGGGTCTCTCTGGACCAAATGGCCCTTCCTCTGATCTCTGCTGCATGCTTTCTAGATAAAGCACAAAAGCAGAATATAAAACAGTCAGCAGGTAGCCACCATCTTCCTCTTCCTCCTCATCTTCCTAAACTAGCACTGCCCACACTTGGCTGTACTCACAAATCACCTGGGACTCTGCATGACTGATGAGCTCCCACGGAAGCCATGCTGCTGGCCCAAGGACCACCCTTTGAGCACTGCAGATCTGGCCACCCCTCCTGGCAACTCCCAGATCCTGAGAGGATGGGAGGAGAAGGGTTTCGGCAGAGAGAGCTTCACGGGAAAGCTCTTCAATGCCCGCTGGTGTGAAGGGACCAGTGGGCCTTGGGTCACATGCAGGACGGTGTCCCTCCTCCTGCTCCTCACCTGAAGGGAGAGGACAGAAATCACTGTGCTGCTTAAATGCCTGCCACTTTAAAGGTGTTTAAGATCTAAGACAATGATGGCTATCAGAGATCAAATAAAAACACTGCACCTTTCTGTATCGCATCAAATGTTTTGAAGGATTTTCCAACCAATTACTTGATTAAGGCGGATATCATCGCCCTGGTTCTACAGAGGAGGATGCTAGAAGACAAGAAGATGTGTGGCTGTCCCCGCCCATGGCCAGTGGATAAAAGTGAAGCCAGGCTAGCATTCAGGTGTTTGGGTGGACCCCGAGCCCAGTGCCCCCACTTTGCCGTGTTGCAGGAGAAATTCAGATGATGAACCATTTTTTGCACGTGCAGGTGCAGCCCTGCAGGGACCTTTGTGTTGCTCGGCGTGTGGGGTGGACCTGCTGGCCGCCTCTGCATGGTGTCCAGGCTTCCTGGAGGTGGAGTCACCTGTTCTTGGTGAATGCTCAGATCCATGGGCTTGGGCTGCACCTAGCAGAACTTGAGGCAGGAGGACGTCACGCTGTGACTGTGGATACAGCTGCAGCTGTATAACAAGTCCCACAGACAGGAGCCACTAACAATGGAAATTCATTCTTGCATGGCTCTGGAGGCTGGAAGCCTAGGATCAAGGTGTCTCAGGGCTGGTTTCTCCTGAGGCCTCTCCTTGGCTTGTAGACGGCGTCTTCCCTCTGCGTCCTCACATGGCCGTCCCTCTGTGCGTGTCGGTTTCCTAATGTCCTCTTCCTACAAGGACACTGGCCAGATTTGAAAAGGGGCCACCTCAATGACCCGATCTGATCTTAATCCCCTCTTCAAAGATCGTATCTCCAGATACAGTCTCATTCTGAGGTCCCGGGCTTTAGGGCTTCAACATATGGATTTTGGGGACATGATTCAGCCCACAGCTATGGCCCTACTTGGTCATTTGTGGAGGGCACGGCACATGCAGCAGCTGCTGCAGAAGTTGATTAGGAAATAGAATGCCCCAAGGACCAGCGGCCATGTCTCAGCTAAAGGCCAGGGTGGTGGAGACCCCAATCACAGCAGTTTCAGCCCATCTGCTAGGCCAACAGAGGCAACGCCCACGACAGCTCAGCCCAACCTAAGGGCTTCCCGGAGGGCTGCTGAGGTTCTAGGAGGCCGAGGAGTCACCAGGAGGGAACAGAAGGTGGCCAGGCGGGACCAAGGGAATGGCCCGAGTGTCACCCTGGGCCCAGGACATTCCTGGGGATGGCACACTGGGTCTGAGGCATTGTGACTCTAAGAAGTAGACTCCTGCTGGGCCATCACCAGCTTCCCGGTCAGCTGAGGTAACCCTTGCTCCTACTGGGTGACCCAGCGTTCTGGAGGCACTGGGTGTGCCCCAGGCTGGGGTCGCAGTCTTCTGTGTGGGTTTCCATCCAGCTTAGCCTGTGACTCCTTGAGGACACCGCGTCTCCTGGTCGTCCCTCAGCCTCCTCATCTGAGAGTTCCTATTGAGGTCCCCGCGGTTCCACTCTGGCTGTCATCCTGTGCCAGCCCGCTCCTCGCTGGCCAGCCCTGAAACACTGGGGTCCTCACTTGGGAAGTGGGGTTAAAAACTCTCATCCTCTCCCACTGAGACTGTTGTTTTGGCATAGGTTAAAGTAAATTTGATGCAAAAACTTCTCGAACACTGTTACTGAAACAACATAACTGATTTTTCACAAATGTTCTAGCCATATTCTGCCATCATTCAGAACTCTTGGGAATACCCCTCCTGAAACTGCCCTCTGGGCGGATGGTGTTCTTTAACTCTTGTCTCCCATGGGGGTGGATTTGACTTTCGAGTCACTTGTTTCAGGGTATGGTCAGTGGACCATTCCCTTCGAATCCTGGACACAGAATGAGTCCTCTTAGCCCTGAGGTCTATCAAGGGACAAAGACAAAGCAATAGACAGGGTGCATGTCATGCTTTAATCTGTGTAAAAGAGGAGGGGGGACACACACACGCATGCACGTTCATTTGCTCACACATGTAGACACGTACCTGGAATGTTTCTCACGGGAGGAGATCTGGGGGCCTGAGGGGTCTGGGGGAGGGATGAGCCTTAGATTTTACTCTACCCTTCTGTTCTTGTTTTTGTTTTAAAGAAATCAAATTGATGTATTACTTTTTTCCATTAACAAATGTTTTTAAAGAAAGAGCTGTCTTTCTAGACCCTGGGAACCAGAAAATGAACGCTCATTGAAAAGAGGCTCTGCCCTCCCTGCTGCGGAGAAGCCTCACTTCATCCCAGTTCCAGACGACTTCTCCCTTTCCCCAGCACTCCTAGCCAGCAGCACAAATCTGCCAAGAGACGCACCTCCGAGAAATCCCCAAATCCCCTCGTTTCCCCCAGTCGACTCCCCAGGCGGCCTGGTCTCTCCCTCCACCCTCCACACCTCTTGATTTGTGACTGGACATCAGGGGGTCACGTCGGGCATCTGGGATGCACAGACACCCTGCGGTCCCCGGGTCCCTAGGGTGGGGGAGGTGAATCGTGTCTATTTCAGTGGGTGAGGCGTCTCCCATAGGGGGAGCCCAGCACCCTGCAGCAGCTCTCCAGGTGTGGCTTCAGACATGGCCTGGTGGTCTGGGAGGTGGAAGAGCCTCTTGTTCTAATCACCGAGGCCTGTTCTTAGGATGTGAAAGAGTTCCTGGCGGGGCGGGGGGGGTGGGGGGGTGGGGGGGGTGGGCCTTGAGGCCAGGACCAGGATGTGGAGGCCAGATGAGCAGGGACTCTCCTGAGGTGTGGCCCTGTGCATGGACCACAGGTCAGGAAGAGCAGAGGGTCAGGAAACCTTGAAGCCCTTCTGCTTGCAGCGGTCTCTGCCTCCCCGGAAGCCATACAATGTTTTCTGGTTTGCTTGCCAGAAGCCAGCTGGCCCCTTCTGCATAATCCATGTGTGTGCATGCATCTGTGTGCCTATATGCATGGCGTGGTGTGTGCGTGTGTGCAGTATGTGTGTGCTTTCTCATCTGTGAGATGAAGCACGCAGAATTTCCTGACTCATCATCCAGTTCATTTGTCCCTTTTCCTCTTAGATATCTAACATTTTTTATTTTATTTTATTTTATTTTATTTTACTTTATTTTTTGAGACAGAGTTTTGCTCTTGTTGCCCAGGCTGGAGTGCAATGGCGCGATCTCGGCTCACCACAACTTCCACCTCCCGGGTTCAAGCGATTCTCCCGCCTTAGCCTCCTGAGTAGCTGGGATGACAGGCATGCGCCACCACACCTGGCTAATTTTGTATTTTTAGTAGAGACTGGGTCTCTCCATGTTGGTCAGGCTGGTCTTGAACTCCCAACCTCAGCTGATCCACCCATCTCGGCCTTCCAAAGTGCTGGGATTACAGGTGTGAGCCACTGCACCCAGCCAGACGTCTAACATTTTATAAGGAAGTCTTGCCATATGCCCGCAAGTATTCAGAAGACCAAGTTGGGAAATGCCCCAACAGATTCCAAAAATAGGACTTTTCCGCTTTTCTAGGTTGGGGAAATGTTTTGCAGAGGTGGTTCCAAACGGATCATCACTCATCAACCATTATGTTCTCAGTAACAAGACAGTGAAACATGCAGATCTTTGTTGGGCAGAAAACTGTAAAATAAGGAAACAGTTGATGACAATCGATGACAAAGGGTTATATTATCATTAATTCATGTTTATTGGACTTCCACTGGGCACATGTTCTTTTCCAAAAATTTTATTTTAATTTTTATGCAGAATCACGGAAGCGTCCTCTTTTTAAACGTCGGAATTAGAGAAGTGTATTTGTCTGACATTAGATGGAGTTCAGTAAATATCTGTTGAACGAATGAACACATTCGCATCATGCTCCGTTTATGCCGCAATATTGTTGCCTCTGCCTTTTTAGGGACTCTCACTTTCTCCTCTTAGGAGTTTTTGGAAAGCAGTAGGAGCCCTCTGAGCGGTGCCCACCAGAGGGCACAGCCAAGAGGTGCAGTGTGAATTGGGTGCCCAAAGTCCTTGCTTAGAAGATTTTTTAACAGAGGTTAAGCTTATGGTATTTTTCATGTGACAGATTGTATTTCTTTTCATTCTACCTAAAATGTTCAAAAATTAAAGGGTTTATTTTTCAAACTGGCAGAATACGTTTTAAAATAGGAAAGCAAATGCTAGTACCAATTTTGCATTTAATGATAAAAGGAAAGTGTGTTTTTTAACTTCATAATCAAATTGGTAGATGACCCCCATTTGGAAAGATCATTAATGTTGATTCATTACGCCTTTTTTTTTTCTGTTTGATCACTGTTAAGTTGAAAATAAGCTCCAGAAATTAAAAAGAAAAATGAATTCTGGAAAAATATCCCCCCAAAATCACATTGTTCTTATTTTATTACCTTTTTTTTTTTTTAACAACCTGAGCATATATGTTATTGGTAATGTCTGTGAGTAACAAGAACTGGAACACTTACTCGCAAACTATTTTGTTTTAAATAAGAATGACTTATTTCACTTTAATTATAGCAGGCAACATTTAGGTATTATTTTCATTAAGTATATTATTATTTGTGGTAAATTGTACTGAAACATTTGTGTTTTACCCCCAAGGTCTTATGGACACCACAAATTCACGTGTTTAAATATGGAGTTTACGGTGGCTGGAAGCACTCCCATTAATTCCGTTATATGTGGTTTGGGCTCCCTAAATAATGTCTAGCTAAAACCTCTCTTATTACGTCCAGATGCAATTCATTTTTTTCTGATATACAGAACACTGGAAATGTATCAGCCTTTATTATTCCTCATCGAAATGAGTGCCTTTAGATTTCTAATTATATTGTCTAATAAAACTAAACAGTCAATGCTATTTGCATATTATATGAAGTGTCATACAACAAACTCATAGCAGTCAATTAACATAAAAGCTAATTATATATCTCATCAGCTTACAAGAGTTTCTGAATTCATGCTTCCCCTGTTGTAGCCTAGAGCAAAGGAGCTTTGAATTTTCACTTCTAAATATTGACTTTTAACTAATATCAGCAGTGATTTCAATTTTTATGGATGAAAAGTTAGTGATTAAACTAGATGCAATATTGCTACAATGCAATTAAAATTTTACATTAACTAAACCTCTAGAAAGAAAATCTTTGCTACAATGTGAAATTAATTATCAGTCACTAAACAGGTTAAGTACTGGTTTCGTATCTGAAGGACACTCCAAAATAACGATAAAGATGAGTGAAATTTATTGGAGGTTGTCAGACTGTAATGGGAGAGACAGATATACCACAACGACAGTTTCCACTGTAACATAATTGTATTCCTGCTGATTGTGACAGCTATCAAGCAAGAAATTTACTACAAGATTAACAGAGACACAGTAATGAACAAACACGGAGGCATGCTGTAATTGGCCGTTATTAAAGCATTATCATAGAGGTCTGTAATAAACTCCCTAGCTCTTCTCTTCTGGAGAAGCCAAAGCCAGAACTTTCAAGTACTTCTTTCCACTCTAAAGTAGGGCTATGGGTATCTCCCCACCCCCATTCCATTGCTCACACAACAAGCACAGGGTCAGAAGAAACGTAAAGGGGGAGAAATAGGCACTACATTTAGGAAGTATGATTAAGAGTTATAGGTGGGGTTAAAATCTGGGAAAAGTTAGGATTGACTTGGAGTGCTTGGGTACTCTAAGATAGCAATGAAATTATCATGGATCATTTTTCTACTTATAACTTGTACCAAACAAGTCCATATGTAAAAGCAATGGCAGATAAGAAAACTGTGCCAGTGCGTGGGTTTTCTCTGGCTACACAGGCCTTCTCATTCATATTTTAATGAGGTTAGTATCTCTGAGACAGTCCTTGGAGGGCAGAGGCAAGGCTCTCTAAGATTACAATAGGAGGTGCTTTATTGACAAGTACTATTCAAAATCCTCACAGTATAGAAAGACTTCGTTTTATTCCACTTGTCCCAATACTTATTGGCCTCTTATAATCAAAACACTTTGAGGGGGAAAAAAAAGCCCAGTTATTCTGTGAACAGTCTTTAAATGTACTGAACGTCGTTCAGCTACTTAGAATCATTTTAAACTCTAATCATGTACATTTGAATAAATGTATAAAGAGCTGTAATGCATAAGTATCTTTTTCTTAAATACTTGCTCAAAAAAATTGATGCTTTGGGATTTCAGGATCAAAATTTTTCTTAATCTTCTGCAAAAATGAACTCCACTCGTCTCATGCTGGCTGTTTTCCCTTTCCTGTTTTTAACGAACATCGTAAGGTAGTGTCTCCGAGCTAGCTGCCAGCAAACATTTTCTACTTTTAAAGAATGTTTACTCTAAAGGGCTAGCGAATCACATCAAAAAGCCAGTCAGCCTTCATAGACTGACAAAATTGTAGAAATTCACACGTTTGTACCTTGCCATAACATATTTGTGTTAAAATAGGCAAAACAGTAGCATATTCAAACATGTCAAATTACACTTTCAAAATAAAAACAATCCACTGGTAGGTAGAAAGTTTTAACATGGGGAACTGTTTCCAAAAGGTGCAACCTAGGAAATAAATCAAGTGGCCCACAGAAGTAAGTTGTGGAAGGCCTTCCACACACAAACATCACAATTTTGCTCAAAACTTATATGCTCAGCAACTTTTGCAAATAGCTCACAATGTTCTGTGAATTGAAAAATTAGTTTTCAGCGTGGCCTCTACTCAACATGAATTAAGTGGTGTATTAGGATGGAATTTGGTGTTCTAATGGAAGGAAGGCCTAAGTTTCTGAAAGCCCCCAGCGATCAGACCCTGGTTCCTCCTGGCTCTGTCCCCATCCCCCCAAGTATCAAGTATGTTTACTTTTCAGATGGGAAACGAGAGTGGGGGAGGGAGGAAGGAAAGGAGAGAGAGAATGAATTTCTTGATTACAGTTAGATATTTTTAAATGACAGCGTCTACTCTTCACTTTCAAGTAAAATGCTACTCTGTTGACATCCAGAAACTACTATGAATATATTGTATATGTATCAGCTAAGGAAATAATACCTAAAATACATGCATCACAGAAAAAGAAAACCTCCGTAATCTTTCCGCTAATGATCTGTCTTGATTAAATTACATTTTAAAATCTGCCTCTGCATTTTATAGTTTTTCCAGTGATTAATACGTGTTTAATTATTTGTTTCTGTAAATTAATAAAACAGATTTTCAGTTTTGTTTGTTAATCTACGTATTCTTTGCATGTTTTACAACTTAATGAAAATTAATGAACGGCATAATTAAAGCGTAAGTAGAACGCTACTTGTGTTTGAAATGTGCACTTTGAGCCACTTAGGCTGCAGTTTTTGACTGTAGACATTTTTAGAGATTAAAACATTCATGAGTTTTAAAAGCGTGGTATTTGAGTGATTAGATACGTGTGGTGGTATATTCTATTAAATAGTCCATAAGCTATTTAACTTCCGATTCGAGTGCCTGGGCCTTGAGAGCAGCTCAAAATCAAGCTCCAGTCGAGTCGTGGGGGAGAAGGGGGGATGTTACCTGTGCACAGGGGAGGCGCAGCTGATAGTTAATCGGCGTTGGTATTTCTCTGACGTGTCCTCTTCCCAAGTTTCTTTTAGAATGTTTTGACAAAGTGGCTTCCTTATTGAAACGGGGGGCGCCGGTGGCGATGCTGGGTGGTTTGTAATGGAACCTGGGTCTCAAGAACACAGGCGCACCCTCCGCCCGCGCTTTCAAGGGGACGCCGCCGCGCCGCTGATGAGATTTGTGGCCAGATGGCGGTGAAGCGCGGAGACCCTTTGTGCGCCCCGAGCGCGCCTGTGAATGTAGCGCGGCCGCTGGCACCGGAAGGGTTCATACTGCGCCTGAAAGGGGACAATGGAGGCTGGATAGATCAACACTGCAGAAATCGAGTTCATTTGTGATTCAGCCCCTTTCACTGCGGTTGTCATGCAAACTTCCTACTTTGATCAGCAGAGGGTGGAGAGGGAAAAAGCCCGCAAAGGCCCGGGCTGCGGCGCGGTCCGGCGCCCTTGGCGGCTCCACGCCCCCTTCCGGAAGGAGCCGCGGGGACGCCGCATCCTGCACCTTGACCTGTCTAGACGGCCCCGAACGTTTTGTCTCCGTTACCAAGGGCGAGGGGTGCTCTTTGACCCGCGCCCGGGGCGGAGGTGGTGGCCAAAGGGTCCAGCTGAATCCTCGCCGAATTCCGGAGGGAGAGGGGCGCGCGGGGACGTGCACCAGCTGTTCCCAAAGAAAGCAGCCGAGGAGCCCGCCTGGGAGATGGGGCGCCCGTCCGTGAGCCCCTTCCTCTCCCAGCCCCGTGTCCACCCCAGCCCGGGCCATCGCGCGGCTGCAGCGCGGGGGACGCGCAGCCAAGGGCAGCCCCGGGGAGGGCCAGACTTTGGGCCTCCCCAACTTCTCCCCGACTAAGGGGATCTGAAGCCAGCTGAGCGCGCGCTCTCTCTCTCGCTCTCTCTCCCTCCCTCTCTCTGTCTCTCCCTCCTTCTCTCTCCCCCTCCTCTCTCTCTCCTCTCTCTCTCTGACAAGTAGATGGATAATAACTGCCATTTTCTATGCGTCATGCTTTTTGCTACATGCTCAGTGATTTCTAAACATGATTCTATGTAGAGGTATAGTTTCTAGTTTGAATGTATTTTTTTTCTGGCCACTTTGAAATATATACACTTATAAAAAACTGGAATTTACGCTAGCCCCGTAATGATGTAAAGCAGGTCGTTGTTACATTGTAATAACGATCTGCGGTGCCGTCTTCTGTGCCCGTGCTAGGGAAGTGGCACACGTTTGCATTCAGGGAGAGTGTGGCGTTTCCATGTGGACTCGCCGGAAGGTCTTTGAAGTAACATTAACATTAAGACAAGTTTCCTTGCCCTGTCTTTCTTCTTAGATCCCCCTAGCCCAGTCGGAGGCGTTCCTAACGGACCTTTTGCAGAAAGTCTGTGAGCGAATGAACGACTACAAGCTTGAGGAAGACCCTGTGACGAAGGAGAGAACTTTCAAGAGATTCGCTCCTAGGAAAGGAGACAAAATATACCAAGAATTTAAACAATTGTATTTTTATTCTGATGCTTACAGACCTTTGAAATTTGCGGTAAGCTCTCTTCCTTGCAGATGAATCGTATGATCCAGAAACGTGTTTTTGGAACTCTTTCTTGTTGTTTGCTACTCTTGTTGTGGTTGAGTTTCAAGACATGGAACATCAAAATGCACATTAAAATGTCATCTGCTGACTTTGTTGTCTTGCTGCTTAAGTGCTCACCATGCATTTAGTAACTTGACTTTTGAGACACCGAAGGGGTTGTGGCGATTTGTGGTGATCAATGGACACGTCTCAGTGATACTTTACGGAAGGTGCTGTGCGCAAGTCCCGGGGACTTTAAGACAGTTTTGCAGAACGTTTTGCTTAAACCGTTTTGCTCGTGTGGGGACTCCAGAGTGGTCTCAGTCAGTGCTGGTGCAAGGAAGGTCTCTCACAGGTTTCCACATAAGGAATCAGGGGCTGTGGTTTCTAGGTTAAAAGCCAAATTAAAACGAATGTCGCTTTCAAATATCTACAGCCAAATGACAGAGGGAGAGTGATGCAACCACCTCTTTTTTTCTAAGGCTTGACAGAGGAGGGAGAATTGTATCCTGAGTTAATTCGAGTATTCTAGCCCAAACTAAGTTAAACAAAGGCTTAGGTATGATAGTTGGCCTGATGCCAAATTTCCTTCCGGTATAATGTTGATTTTTTGTGAATGCTAGTCTCTGGCTTGCTAGAATATGCTTGGCAAAATACATTGCAATATTTTTCACTTTAGTCAATGCTGTTGAATCAGACAAAGTGATGGGCAGTCCTGTTTTAAAAAATGTATTAAGTTCACACATTGGCCAAAATACCAGGCCTGCTGAAACCTTGAAATAAGGGCTTTAGCCGATTTTTAAAGATTTTATTTTAACTAGAAAGTAAAGGCAATAATCAGGGTTAAAAGTACCACTGAATAAGAATGACAATGAATACGTGTGTTTGTATTTCACAGGTTTTAATTAGGCACAGTACAGTAGAATTTAAATCTTTTAAAATGCCATTAAAAATTTTTAGAGTCTTGCTTAATGAACTCAGAAAATGATTTACAAGTCTCTAGTGAATACCACTGGGTAACTTCACAGCTCCTAAAAGTATAACCTGGTAGTTCCTTAACAAAGAAACATACTTCAGTTAGAATTTAAGATTTTCAAATGCAGGGGTGTATTTGAGCACCCTCTTCGCTTAAAGGGCAGGTATTTTTTTTTAAGTGGAGTGAAATTTTGGATGGATCTCTAAATAGCATGAAAAGACACTTCCCGAAGTAACTCTCAAGTGTGTTCTCCACAGTGAAATTGAAGATGCGTTTGTTCTGATTGCTGAGAAGCCTTAATTGTTTTCACACTTTCAAGCCACAAAATGGATTATTATGTTAAATCACAAGGAAACTGGTTTAATCATTTCGGGGAGCTGTGGTCTTCTTCTTCTTCTTTTTTTTTTTAGTTTAAAAACCGTTGGACTTTTCAGCTCCTTAGATAGGAGGTCCATTTCTTCCTATGACTTCCATTCCAATTTAAGGAAGCGAAACATGCAAAGAGATGTTCCTTCCTCAGGCTCCCACGTCTTCCAACACAACTCATCATTTACTTAAGCCCCAGGAAAATGATGCAATTAACATTCTGGGAAGAGGGTTAATCCAATGCAATGATGTATTAAACCAAAAGGGCGAATAAAAATGGACCACCTTGGTTACATGATTTCCTATGTTTAGCTAATAAATTGTTGCAAAGTCCTTCCTAACAAAGTGCCCCGCCAGTGTGCGTCTATCCACATATGTTGTTATTATGTTTCTACAGTGTGAAACTATAATAGAAGAGTATGAAGATGAAATATTCTCACTTATCGCCCAGGAGACACACTATCTAGCTGACAAGCTGTGCAGTGAAAAATCAGGTACTGTGTCTGATGTAACATGTGCTCGCTGCTCGCACACCCTCTCTCTCTCACTCAGCCTTGCAGCGTCTTGTTTGCAGACCGAGCCTCGCTGCCTCTCTGCGATCCACGGCTCTGACACAGGATCCCCCGTCTCCGCTGAATCAGAAACGACAGCATGTGAGAGAAAACAGATAAACAGAAACCACAGGGCTGTGTGGCCTTCCTCTTTGTACTTTCTTTCCTCTACATATTAAGTGAATTCAAACATTCTTGATTTCCAGTTGTTAAGGAGAAAATTCTTGTTCAGAATTAGAAGACTCCAAAGCACTTTCTTTTTAAAAACTTTGAGAGAGAGGATTTTTCCATCCTGGACCAGGGAAGGAGACCCTCACTTCATGGCTTGAGTATCTGCTACAGCAGCAGAAGGTGCGATTTTTATTTTGTAAGAACTTTCTAAAGTTTTTTTTTTTGTTTGTTTGTTTGTTTAGGGGGATGCTGGATTTTTTTTTTCCAGGTTCCATTCCTGCATCTACTTCTTAAAAAAAATTTTTTTCTGGCTCAGAGGGTGGAAAATAATAGTTAATTCTTAAGCATATACACACACTCAGAAGCTGGAAAAAATGAGCAGAATTTTATTTATAATATACAAAGTTGAAAGCGATGGTCACTGACTCTCCGCTCTGTTGTCTGTATGTAGACCTTCTAGTCCCCTAACTTGGATGCTTGTTTAATACATTTATAAGAATGGAGTACACAGTTTTGCATTCTTTTTGGATATCTTTGGGAAGAAATGAGTGAGTAGATATGAAGACAATGATTTAAAGCCAGTGGGGTACTTTTAAACAATGTGGAAGTTTGAGACAATTAGCATTCAGCAGTTGTTTACAATAAAGTATATAATACACCTACATCCATTATATCAAATGTAGTGCCAAAGTCCTTAAAATAACAGCTACTGCACATTTGTAGATAAATATTCATGTCATCAAAAGTTATTAAACAAGAAGTACACAAATCTCCCACTAACAGAACAGGTAAAGTTTTGTTTTTTTTGTTTTGGTTTTGTTTTTGTTTTTTTTGCTTATACTCTGAGTAGATAATTGGGTTGTTTCTGTTTAAAATCCAGTTTTAATGAAGCTTGCAAAAGAATACAGTGAGACGACGTAGTCAGGATTATTCAGGCATTTGGGGTATTTTTCTTTGATGTTAGAGATATACTACAGAAATGTGTGATGTCCATGACCACAACTTCCCACAGGAAATGTTTTTAAAGTGTTTCAAACAATTCAGAGATGTATGTAGGCATTCAGATAGAAGCAAAAATGTGATGAACAATATTTGAAATATTAATTTTCCTATTTTTTCCTCATAAAGGACGTGGTTTATGACAAACGCAGATCCACTGCTACATGGGCCCTCTCTCAGATGCTCCAGGAGGACTAGAGAGGGTTCCAGTAACTAGTCCCAGCAGTAGTCACCCCGAATAATAAGATCCGGGGGAAAGACTGCTCCCAAGTTTGTCAATTTGACTTAATTTCTGTAATCTTAACTACCTTTCTTCATTCCTTCTGCATATTTATAATTGGAATAAAACTTAACACTAACCTTGAGAAAATGAAAGCTGAAAGAATAAACCTAAGATAGGTGCAATTTTGCAAGTATAAAATGAAACCTGATGAGATAATTCTTAATTGGCATTTGATTTTTAAAACACTGATTAAGTCCTTACCACATGAACAGCAGTACTGGAAGTAAAAGGTGTAAAAGATACTCAAAGGTGCAAGCCACCATTGAGCCGCTACGTAGTGAAGCGGGGTGAGTCCTTTCAGGTAATGTTTCTTCATGAAACATATTTATGGGTGTTCTAAACCACTCATAAGTTAAAAACTGAGAATAAATTAATCCTAGAGAGAGACTGGACTTCTCCCACCCACTCAAAAAGCCCTACTGTTGAAGTGAGTTAATAGCACGATAACAAGGAAGAGAGCTTCTTCAGACTGAACAATTTTTGCTAGAAAAAGCTCAAGCAACACATCAATGATAAAAACTCTGATAAGTGACTGAAGCAACAGAGAATTCATGCATCTTAACATATTGGGATGGTTTCAGACAACTGAAGGGTGAGATGTTCGTACCGTAGAAGATTCCAGATGCACTGGTGCCTAATCTAACATACAAGGACAGCCAGTTTACAACCAGAATATGACAGTCATACTCTGCTTTGTGAAGGCGATACTTTTCCTTGTGATCTTGCCCAACAGCTTTGCTGTGATAGACTCTCCAGAGTTTAAACAGTGTCTTAAAGATGTGACTCGTGTGTGTGTGTGTGTGTGTGTGTGTGTTGGGGGGTATGAAACTGCACATTAAGCAATAACTCTTTACTGAGTGTATACTACGTGCAATGCTCTATGCTGTTAAAATATTCACACACGGCTTTTAGGAAGATAAAGATTTAGAAAATAGACATTGGTAGAATTAGAGGTTTTATTGAAACTTTAGTTCCTTTCTACACTTCACATACACCTTGTTTATATATGAGTTTCGCTTTTTTTCTTCTTAATGTAGATTATTTCTCTTTATTTATAATAATCACATGCTGGCAAGTAAGGGCACATTCACAGACTCTTCAAAATATTGAAGTTCTAACATTCACCCATACACAAAAATAAGTGGGGAAGAATGGAGAAAATATATATGTCAGATTTAAGATGATTGTGTTTGGATGAAAATATAACACATCACTGAGATTTTCATAAACATTATGTGTCATTTTTTTGATGAGTGAAAAAAAAATCCGTGAAAGGTTATAGGATTACAAATGAATCTGTGGCTGCCACTGCAGTTTATATACTGGATAGAATAAAAGTCATCAAATGTACTCTGTTTTTGGAGTGTGAGACAGAGTAACAGGGGGTTATTCCTCAGATAATCTCTTTTTTTCCTAGGCAAGACATAAAGGCAAGTTCATTAGATGTTCCTGGTGGAATATCTTGGGGCATATAGTTCAGAGTTCTCCAGAATGTCATTTTGATGTCTTGGAGTCAAAATGATTAAAAACTTAATGTGCTATAGGGTCGTGATGAAAAGTGCAGCTCTGTGCCACTCAAGGTATGGAACAGAGCACTGTAACTTAGAAATGAATGGATCCTCTAATACTCATGGAAGTATTTGTTAAATAGAATATATGAAGGCATAAATAAATACACAAATATATTCTGTATGTATCTCTTCTGCTTCCACATCAAACCTTAACATTTAAAAGCATCATCACTGATGAATTTGCCACATCACAATTTCAAATGCAGCATATGAAGATGAGATCAAGTATCTAGAAATGTTTAGCCTACATTTAAAGTAAAAGATTTTTCCCTTTTTATGTAGACTTCTCAAAACTAATGGGAATGTTAAATTCTAATATGTAAAATAATTGCTTTCAAAGGCTAGCATATTTTTTAAAAGTTATGTAGCTAAAGTAATCCATAGCCTTTTTCGATAGAGTTTGCATTAATTGCTTCCAACTGGAAAAGTAGCATTATCAAAGTATCTAGTTGCTTCTGTGGTCCTTGGGTTAAATGCCAGATGTCCTGTGCCCATTACAGGCTGTGAAATATCTCTGAGTGGAGCCGTGGGTGAAATGACACAATACCTTGGCCTTGCTTTAAATCCTAAAGCCAAAAAAGACTGGAATATGGGCAAGAACAGCAGTGTTGATCTTTGTTGAAGTTGGGTTTGGGGTGCAGGGGAATAGATTACACCCTTCTTTCTGCTTTTGGGTAATTTCTATAATAACATTTTGGGGAAATTTCCATAATAAAAGTTTTTAAAATATGCTTCTACGAGAACATAGTTTTTGCATAATGTAAATGACTTAATGGGCTGGAGTCTAAAGTGATAATGATGCTATCTACTTTTTTTTTTTTCCAGATCTGTGTGAAACTTCTGCTAATCATACTGAGCTCTAGGAGTGCCGTGCTGCTGGTCATAGAGAGGAGTAAAGTCACACCCAAAGGTCAATGTCTGTATTTTATGTTTGCATGTTGTCTTTCATGATAAGAAAAATTTTGTCTCTTGTTTATACCGTGTTTGTCTCCGTTTATGATTCATTTTGAAAATCTGTTGGTTGACATCATGACAAACCCTGCGTTTTTTTATAGGTGAAGCTGAGGAGTACATGAAACTTAAATTAACCTTTGCAGATTTTGATAAATCAAGCTTGACAATAGAGGATTTAATTCTGTATTGAGGAAAAAAGTGAAGACATTTCATAAACAAAATAGGGATTTCATAATGTATGCTGCTTATTTTATAACAGTGTATGTGCACATATGCAAGCGCAGTAGCTGTCTGATAAGAACTGGATTTGAATCCTCAAATACTTGATTGCCTACAAATTTAAGGAAATACATGGCAACAAATTCAAAATGTGGCCTTCTGGGTGAGATATGGCTATTGGTGAAAGAAACCCACTTTTTATCAGGAATGAAATTTAAATTTTTAGAAACCACAAGTTTAAAAACCCATCTCTAAAATTTAGTGGAATGTGTAAAAACTAATGAGTGCTTTAATTTATAGTAAACAATAATTATATTGGCCTCTCAAACACCATTCTGAGTTTAAGTGGCTTAGAAAATTGATTTATTATTGCATCAGGTGTTAAAAGATGACACTAGTGATTGCGTTTTGTTTTGCTCCAAACTCTTCTGGTTTGTTTGTTTTTCTTCTAAAGGTTTTTTTGGCTCACATTTAGTGTGCTGAGTTTACTACTAAATAATCTACCATTCTTCTACAGGAATGGAAAAAGAGTTGGGACCTGGTGGGAAATTATCTTTTGGCCACACTTAATATACAAAGTCTAGTAACAATCACTCCCGGAAATTTCTTTATCTCTGTTACATTTGCATTCAATGGAATCTGACTTTAATGATTAAAAATGTCAGGGTATGGTCTACACCAGTTTCTAAAAAGAGATTCTCATTGTTTTGGTGACAATCAAGTGGGTAGGATGCTACAAATCCCCCCCTCCCAAGACCCAAAACTCTTTGCCATATTGTTACTTAGTTGCTTAAAAAGCACGTTATGTGTTTAAATCATTCTCCTGACCCTTCAGCAGGAAACAATTCTTAAATTTAGGAAAATTTACCAAAGCTAAGGGGAAGGGCTTTCCATGCCCCCTCCCCACCTAAACTCTGATTAAAAGTTAGTGAGTTAATGTCACTTAATTACTTGGGTGCTTCTTTTTTGTCTTGTCTGTGGCTGCTTAAGTCTGATGGCTCCTACATAACCCAGCGAACTCGTGCTAGAGCTGACACACCATGGAAATAGAACTGAATAATAATTAACACTATTTTCCAGTAGGGTAGGACAATTGTTATTTAAAACATAGTCCCTATAGCTTTATTTAAACGTATCTAGTTAAGGTTAATTTGGCATTTAAAGTAGTAAATCAGGAACATTCTCCTAACTTGGATTTTCCTGGGAAATGCACTAAACAGGACAATTATTCCTGAAAACCTAGTGACCTTCACAGGAACATGGCGGGACCTGTGACACTAAGTAAGCTTCAGTGAAAACTGTTCACAGTCGTAACCGTAGAAGTGTTGCCAAATCTGTTTCCATACTCTCATTGATCATCATCAAACATTCTCAAATGTAGGCAATGCTAACACTAATTATAGAAATTAAGAAAATGTGGGCTCCTGTTTGTAACTAAACAGACGTGGGGAGGTGCACCTCCTGTCACTGAGGGTTGCCTTTCATTGACAGTGACGCTTTGCTTTGAATGGAGAGGGCGAGGAACCTTGACTTACAGTGACTAAGGTTGTGCTAAATATGGCATTTCAGGTTTTTTTCTTGGATTTCCCATTAAAAATAGTCTTGTATCTTGCAAATTTTTAATATCTCATGACTTGTATATTTTTTCTTTCCAGAATTTTTTCCAGATCAAACTTGCCAAACTCATGTAAATATTCGTAGCTTACAAAGTTACTGATTCAACCTGTATTTGAGTGATAACACCTAAACCACTGGATTTCTTCTGGCTTCAGGAAGTCTTAGGTTTCCCTGTGGGCCACTGTTAGGTTGTGCTGCTTTTGCTAATGAACAATGAGATAGAGTAGCTACTCACTTTAGCATCCTCCTAGCCACCTTGGTGCCTTGTAAGTCACATTTATTGACCAAAACCAAAATAAAACAAGTCATGGGGAGGAAACAAAAACAAAAACAAAATAAAAGAAACAAGGCAACATTATAGAGTGAGAGAACGTTTCTCAGAGTTGATGAAAAGCTACCTAATTCTATGCCCAAAAAAAATCCCTGGAAAAACACGGGGTGGGGTGTGTAATGCTTATTAAGATAATGAGGAGAGAAGATTTGTTTGAGGCTGCATGGTTTCAAATTGTTCTTTTATGAGATGGTTGGTTTGGGTCTCCATGAAGACATGTGAACCTGTTCTCATAAAAAAAAAAAAAAAAAAAAAAAAAAGACCAAATTGGCTGAGATGGCCAGTTCATTTTTTGTGATGTGGATTACTATTTGCTAAGAACAAGCCAAGGACAATGAATCCATTTTACTGAGGAGTGGAGAGCGGGATTGTGCTGAAGTCCCAAACGGGAAAGATCAATACTTTATTTACTAAGACAACCCTAAAAAAATAGAGTCAATAGCTGGCTGTGCTTTTATATATGTGTCTTGGCTTAGGTTGATATTTATTCACATACGTAATCACTATATCTAAATAAAAATGATAAACTATGTATCAAGCTTAAAATTCAGATTGTCATGGAATATGAGAAAAGTCATTCTTTGATGTGATTTTGTGGTCTGTTTTAAAACTTGGTACAAATTTGTGAGCTAATGTTAAATGTGCTGAAGCTCACGCAATAGGATATTGTATAGTTTGATACCAAGATGCAATTAACAATGATACTAAACCATCACAATATGAATGCACCTGTGAGATACAAGTGTGTTATTATGATTCCCTAGCTATAATTTAATTCCCCTTTATACATTTCTTAAATTCCTCAGATTAGTTGCTTTTAGAGCAAGAAACCAAGTGGATAAAAAGATCAAATACAATAAATGAAATAGAATTATGGAAGTTGTAAAACTGTACTGCCCTTAAATGACCTACAGAAAGATAACAGTAACTGATACTGCTCTCACGCGAAGTTTAACTTCTTGCCCCTTCCCCTAAACGTGTGTTTGCTGAGGAGAGAGGCTCTGCTCTTTGTAGTCCACTTTTCACGATCTGCCCCAACGGCAGGAGGTGCTGATGATATTTAATATAATATTGGCTCATTCACTTGTGGGGTCATCACCAGAAACATGGGGCTTTGCTTCAGAAGGACAGTTTGTGGAAGAGGAATCTTACATGTCACATACAGCTCTCTACCCTTCTGGGTTCTTCAGGAAAGTCCAAAAATAGATGGATGGATAAATAGATAAACAGACAGATAGAAACTTGGAAATGTAGATACATGCATACAAATACACAGACACGGACATACATAATAGAGAGAGGACACAGGGAGATCAGCTAGAGCTTCGAATTTCCAGTGTGGAGATCTCAGGGAAAAAATAGGGTCTTTATTTCTAATTCCTTAATTAAAGAAACATTCCTATGCTCCTTATCTTGGAGAATTATCTCAAGATTTTCATGAAAGAAAAAAAAAATTACAGTGGACATAAAAAAGATTCTACCCTGCCACAGTAAGAAATTCGTAAAACATGTTTAATCTCTTATGAAGTTGCTGGAAAACAAAAATGCCATGAGGCTGCACTGGAACTAGCTTAGAATCTTATAGTATGTGTCACTGTATGGAACATGGATTTCAGTAAACCATGGATTAAATAATTTCCCTCTAAAGCATAATAGCACAGAGTAAAAGCCCAGTACAGTAAGGTGAGCAGTTTGATAGTCCTGTTCCCTCAAAGCCACAGGGCAGGGGGAGGTTCACAAATCACAAGCTTAGTGAATCCAAGATGTGACCCAGAGGGACATGGCCTTCCCGTGGAGCTGATAAGGGCTCCAGTAACTTTCTTCTCCTTTCGGGATTGTTAACACACCAGCATCTAGGGAAGGCAAGTTACGTACTGAAGCATCGGATGCCCAATGTCCGCTGATTAAGCATGGCCAGGGCTCAGAAAGATCTGATATACTATAAGTAAAAATAGGAATAGCTATCTCAAACTTTATGAATAGCGATGTTGGCTGTGAAAAGTTAGACTGTGCTCCTGAGTTTGATATTAAGGGTTTGCCTCATAGCAGCTTTCTGAACAAGTGGGAATTTCTCTACAGCGTATTCTCTGATATTGGCCGATAAAAGGTGACTGTAATCCACGAGGTGACACCATTGTCAACAGAGACAGAGAAGATTTCAATCAGGCGATTTTCATTGTCTGATAGAAGTCATCTTCATGGCTCTGTTCATCAAAGGGCGCTGATCAAGCACCTTCATGCCCTGTGGTTTACAGAAGAAAGCGGAGAACCAAAAAATAGACTATTTGGTCCCTATTAAAGATGGACCCTATGTAAAGCAATGTGGTATTAAAACAGAGTGAAATCTAATACAAATGTGGCTTCAACAAGTGTTATTAAATTATTAGACCTTTAGGTAAAAATATACCCTTGAATTGCTTTCATATGCAATCAAAGCCATGATGAAATATGAATGCCCTAAGATGAAAGGGTCTTGGGTGCATGCGTGTTTTGAAGCAGTGCCCCTAAGTGATAAACAGGAAATGTTGCAGGTTAGCTCACTTTTGCATGTGCTGTGGATACTGACACCTTGACCCGTTTCGAGAGTGGAAGCCACACTGGAAATCCTCACTGAATTCCAGGGATCTGGGTCAGCTGTGCCTGGTGGAGCTCGTGTGTGCCCGTGGGTGTGGTGTAGCTCTCTCTTTCCAAACCGCAAAAATCCCAACCGTTTTTGTGAGCATGCACTGGCCCTATGGCAAGATCCCACTGTAGAAAGATGGCTGTGTCAAGGTCAGAAGAGAGGGCTGATTGCAAGAGATCCCCTTCTGAAACAAAGCCCAGTAAAAAGATGCTGTTCCCCTTACTAACCAACGGGTGGACGCACGGGGGCTTCAGAAGGAAACACGTTTGAGTTTTTTGTTGTTGTTAAGAAATGCTTTCCTTTGTACCTGATGACTGAGTCTCAAGTCCAGGAAAATGATAGCCTCTCTAGTTCTTGTGCTTCCCTTCTAGTAACTAGTGATTTATTAACACACCAGGGGCGTTTTCTCCCGTGCACTGACAGTGTTAAGTAAGGTACCTTTAGCCTCATACCTCAGCCCAGGCGGCAGCAGGCACAGAGGCCCCAGCCTGGGCCCTGCATAGGCCGGCCGGGTGACCTAGCCCAGGGCTGGCTGGCCCAGGCGGAGCCCCTGGGCACAGGCAGTGAGGGCAGAAAGCCCAGGCTGGCCGCCGCGGCATCTGTGCCTCGGGGTCCCCTGGCTGTCCTGCATCCCTGCTCCGGGCAGCCCGTACCCTTGAGCGTAGGCTATCCTCACCCCGCCAAGGTGGATCCCAAAGGAACAGAGCGTAGGCTCAAACAAAGCTTTATCTCGGGGAGGAGGGTGAGCCCGCTGCTTCCTTCCCTTTCATTCCCACATTGATTTGTACCTGGGAAAGGCCCCAGCACAGCTCAGGGCCCTTCTCGCGGCTGGCAGAATGAGTCCGCGCTTCCTGTTAGTTATGAGTTACCACTGTCCGCACTGGAGAAGCGCTTCCCGCTGGGCAATGGAATGGAACCTGCGGTGCAGAATCCTGAGAAGGGGCTGGGGGAGCCTCCCGGTGATCCAGTTCCGCACCCCTGGCGTGAGGGCAGTGCACCTCAGCCCCTCCAGGACTGTGGAACAGTTGGGTGGGGTCTTGCAGCTGAGCTTGGTAGCCGATGATGGTTTCCAAGTAACCACCGCTCCTCTTTGAGATTCCTCTTGGTTTAATCTTCCGCGCAGAACTCAGATGCCCGGCGGGCCCTTCTGAGCGCCCGGCCCCCTAAGACCTGCCGTGCTTACTGTTCTGGACGCACACACGGTTGCCCTTGGCCTTTTTGGGTTTGTGCTCAAATAAGCAAATACTCAGGAAGCCCTAGTGCACCTCAGGCCCTGTGCTAGGCGCCGAGAAGGATACAGGAGTGGTGCAGGCGGGGCACAGAGGTCCTCGTGGGGAGAGGAGCCCCCGAGGTCAGACCAGCATGGCGGGAGGGCGGCCTGTGGTGCGGCCTGGTGAGGACATTCAGTGTGGAGGGTGGGGCTGTGCTTAGTTGGACTGGGCCTCCACCCTGAGCTGCGGGGAGAGCAGGGACCACGAAAGACCAGGCCACTGGCTGTCTGGAAGCGCTGACACAAAACACCAAAATGGGAGAACTTGAAGGCAAAAAATGTGTTCTTTGGTTGGGTGGCCTGTGGTAGCCATGAGGGAAGGAGGCCAGGCCAAGAACGCCAGTGATGTCGGGGATAAGGGAGCCCCTTGGAGTGTCCCGCCTGAGAACGAAGGAGTAAGCTCAGTACCTGCTGGGAGGACCCGGAAGGGGACTTCCCCACACCCTCGATGGCGGCCCCGAACACCTCATCCAGTTGGAAGGACCCAGGAGGGGACTTCCCCCCACCCCACCCCCGATGTGGCCTGAATGCCTCACCCAGTTGGGAAGATCCAGAAGGGGACTTCGTACCCTCCCCCAACCCCATGGCAGCCCAGAATGCGTCACCCAGCCAGGCTTTGTCCTAGGCCAAAATCCAAGGCAAGTGTTCCCAGGCTGTGTGATAGAGAACTTTTCCTGATCTCAGGTGGGGTCTTGGTTTTGCAGGAGGACTAAGAGTGTTAGGAATCTCCAGGCACCGCCCCCTGCCCACACCACTGCCTAGACCCCAGGGGCCATGCCTGGAACAGGATATCCACAGGAAGTGCCCTCAGATAACCCGGAGGCCTTGGAGGACAGGTGCTGTAAAACTTCAAGCTAAACACAGACTCTGACTCGCTGCACCTGTCTCAGCGCCCATGGACTTGGTGGTGGGCCTGAAGCCAATTTGCATCCTGATAGCTTCCTTTTGAAAGCCAGGCCTAGGGAGTGTGTCTCCAGCTCAGGCTGGTACCTGAGGGTCCTGGGTCAGGGGATTCTCTCCTTTCAAGATGTCACTGCCACTGCGTGGAGCTCCTCACTGAGACCTGCTTCATCAGCGGGCTCAGCCTCCTGCCTTGTGCCCACGAGGGGACGTTTCTGTTCTTTCTACTGCATCCACTTCAGAGACCAACTCTTGGTCATCTGAGCCTCCTCCCCTATTGCAGACGCACCTGGACTGTCCCAGTTGACCTCCCCAACCTTTCAGAGGAGCAGGGTGGGCCTGTGCGGGCCTTGCCCTGGGGAGCCTTGGGACTCTGCTCCTCTGGAGGGATATTGAGACCAGAGCAGGCCCAGCCTGGATGGGGCAGGTGGCCTCTACCACTTCAGGCTGCTCAGGCAGGAAAACTACAGAGGAAAAGGGCTGCCAACCTCTTTAGCTTGGGTTTCTTATTTAAAACCAGATAAAACAAAATGAAAATTGGAAAAAAAATATATATTTTTTCTAAGAGAAATACAAATATTTAGAAAACACAGATTTTAAAAATATGAAAATAAAGTCTCCAAATTTCATCACCCAGATAATTGTTTACATCATATATATACACATGCATATCTGTTAATACGCGTGTGTGTATCTACATACATCTATAAATTAGATTATATCTTATCTACCATATTATGACCTGGCCTTTTCACTTGATGTATTGTGAACCTTCATGTCACTCAGATTCTTCTACAGCATAAAATTTAACGGCTGCAAAGTGTTTATTTCACGTGCAAGCCACATTTATTTAACAAATCTCCTGTATTAGGTCGTTTTGATTATTTTCACATGTTTATTATTGAGAACAATGCAGAGATTAATTTTTGTACGTGAATATTTAGCAAATTCAAGAACATTTCCATCTGCTAAAATTGCGGAGGTGGAAGGCTCCCAGGGGAAGTCAGTGCTGGGAAGCTGGTGACGGTGGGAGAGGCTGGCTCAGGGCAGGCCAGGCTTCCACCCGTGGTGCCAGGTTTCTTGCTGCTCTAGGAAGGTCTAGGGAGACTTGGAGCCACATTTCCAGTGACGCTGAGTCCTCCAGGGAGAGCTGGCATCGGGCAGGTGAGGAAGGAGAAGAGTCCTGCCCATGGGAAAGTCCCAACTTCAGTTCCAGGACAGGGAACCTGGACGGACCCGAACCCCACCCGCCCAGGCTCCGCAGCAGGATTCCCATCTTCAGTTCCAGGACAGGGAACCTGGACGGACCCGAACCCCGCCCCGAACCCGCCGCCCAGGCTCCACAGCAGGCCTGTTTTCTGAGCCTCGGCCGGGTGAGCCCAGCGGCCACGGCTCCTGCTAGCATGGCCATGGTGGTGAGCTCAGCACTGCCCTTTACAGTTTATATGTCCCTCCCGAGGGCACTATTTTATTTCATCCTTGCAACAATCTTGTAGAGAAATGCCATTTTCATCTCCAACTTGGGAAGAACAGACTAGGGTCTGGAGACTTACAAATGGCGCAGGTCAAAGGCCAGATTCCCGGTTCTGCAGCACGTGCGTGCCTCCCTTGAGGGACCGCTCAGGCGGAGAAAGACCCCAGACCCAGGCTTCCTGCCCTCCCTGCTCTCATGGGCCAGACCCTGTAAATGCAGTGGTTGGACCACGGTGCCTGCGGCCCTCGGCTCTGACAGAGGAGCAGGGTGTCAGGAGATCCAGGCTGCAGGGCTCTGCACTCGCATGTGGTGGGGTCACACATCAGCACTGAAGCATTTCCTTTGAGAAGACCGTGACTTTCTGGGCAGCCCGGCGGCTGCTTATTAGGACAGGCTGGACATGGGCTTGTCTGTGGTGACATCTCTTAAATATCATGGTGTGAACATGTATGCCAACAAGAGGAGGCAGGAGGGCTCCCCGAGGAACACATACCGCACGGGTGTGCTGGGGGCCCAGCGTCGTGGCTGCGGCAGAGCAGACCATGGAACCAGCACTCACTCCAAGGCCTCCGCCGCAGCACGAGGCATTCGGGGTCCCCGAGGCCCCACATGGCCTGGTCGTGGGGAACAGAAACAGCGCCCACATGTTACCGCTGACCCAGAGAGGAACGTAGGGCCAAGTGCGTCAGAAATCCTCCTTGTGGGGACTGACTCCTTTGAATACAA
Source organism: Pan troglodytes (assembly GCF_028858775.2). Taxonomy (NCBI): domain Eukaryota; kingdom Metazoa; phylum Chordata; class Mammalia; order Primates; family Hominidae; genus Pan; species Pan troglodytes. The sequence continues at coordinate 170,540,276 of NC_072404.2, read as the reverse complement.
ATAATTTTGGGGTGTGGCCACAGGGTCAAGCCCTTTTCCTGGCACAGCTATTGATTGTATGGATTCCTCAGCGTGGTAGCAGTGATTTGTTGACCTTACCTTTCCTCTGTTTTTTTTGTTGTTGTTGTTGTTTTTGCTCTAGAGAGCTGACATCCTTTTAGCAAATATTCATTTTGCCTTTCCATATTCCTGTAAACCAGAGCTTCTTCACCTTTCTTAATGCCATGGATCTTTTTGGCAGCTGTGGGATGCCTATTGACACAGCCTTCTGAGACGAATATATTTAAATGCATACAGTAAGATACACAGGATTTCAAAGGAACCAGTCAGATTTAAATACTTACAAAATATATTTTCATTGTGATGCATCTTTCTTTACTAATATCTTTAATAACAAGATCTAGCAGCAGGTCTATTGGCAAATTTTAAAGTAGTGACGAGCGGAAATGATATTCTGAGATATCTGTAGGTATAACATGACATGAAAATATCTGTGATGTAAATCAGCCGCAATGTCACAGGCGCTGCTAAACCCTGCAAGGGTTTGAGTCTACTTCATAATGAAAAGAAAAAGTAGATTCCAGTTAGAGATGGATTAGCAAAAACAAGGATGAACTTTTCCCATCCAAGTTCACAGGATCCAGATTTAAAACTCCTGCTTTAAAGGAAACAGAAATAAGTAATCCTGTTTAGAGGAGCCCAAAGCACAGAGAGGCTGAGTGTTTGGCCCAAGACAACACAGCAAATTAGAGCTTCTGTTGAATACATTGCCTGGCCGGTGCCGTCCTCATTTTTCCTCATTAACTTTTTTGTAAGTGAATATTTAGCAAATTCAAGAACATTTCCGTCAGCTAAAATTGCAGAGGTGGAAGGCTTTTATTCCTCATTAACTCTTGGTCTTAAAATGAACAGTAATCCAGAAGTCTCATCCTAAAATGCTTCCAAAAAGATTAATTGACTACATTTACTACTCAAATGATGAAGACTACTGGTGAATTTACAAGACTTTTAAAAGAGCATTTTAGAAAATAGGAAAAGGGTTATAATTTACAATTCAAACCCAACTCACATGCAGAATTGTTCAATTAGGGGAGGATTAGAGGATTCAGTTTTATCAGGGAAAATCTTGAAAATCCAATGTCCAGTGCTCATTTTTGGTCACATGATAAAATTAGTGACAAGACTGTTTGAAGAAATCCTTCAGACCAACATCCACACTTAAAAGAAATGGACATTTATACATAAGTTAGTTGTAAGCTCCACTTATTGTATTGTGATGGCAAAGGGGACCATGACCGTTGGATCCTCAGGTGCCAAAATAGTTCACAAAATAAAGTGCTCTGAAGGAAGTGGTCTTCCCAAATACAGATTGATTTCATAGACTTCTAGAAATGTATACCAAATAGAATGGAACAGTCTGTGGTTATTTCCTCATTTAACTAATAATCTGAATGAAAGGATGGGCAATGTGACTCTTCACTCTGTCATACATCAAAAGTATAATTTCCCATACAGATTTCTTTTCCATGACTACCAAGCTTATTGCATGATGCCACAGAGTCATTTTTCCATAATAAAGACGTCCTAACCCATTTACAGGGAACCTTCCCAGGAGGAAGCGAACTCTTCTTCTCTGCCATTTCCGGACTGGTTTCCTCTCTCCGTCCCCTGACTTTTATCCCAGCTGTGTTTCTTTTTGCCTACCCCTTGTCCCCGGAGTCTCAGCCATGGATAACCCTGCTGCGCGGAGACGGTTGAGAGAGGCCGGTGTGAGCTTGAGTGTGGACATTTGTCACGTACAGAGATGGCACCCAGAATGCCTAGGGTGGTCCCGGCGCCTTCAGCCCCCCACTTCACCAGGTCCCTCTCCTCTCTGCCCCCAGCCTCCTCCTCCTTCCTGCTTCCTGCTCTGCTTGTTTCTTCCCTCTTGGATTAACCCTTCCCCCCTCTTAGCATTTTCCTTCCTCCTTCCAGGTTTTTTTTTAATCCCAGTATTCAAGTACATCTGGGTATTTCCAAAGCAAGCCGGGTGGGGCCAGGGAAGGAGCTGCCCACGGAGACCTGGTGTGGTGAGGACACTGCTTCAGGCCGAAGGGATGGCCCTGGGCTGTGTGCTGGACCCCTTGGCTTCAGTTTCTGTAAAAACCCGGTAAAATCTAGGGTTGATGGGGCGGTTTCTGAGTTCCTTTGATTACTCCACGATTCCATGAACTCCCAGTGCCCACTCCGACGTGCTGGGGCGGTGGCCATCTCTCGCCCTCCCCTCTCCAGCCTGGGTCTTGTTTCTCCGCCTCAGCCCTGGAGGTCTGTCTGTCCACCTGTTTCCCACCCCGTCTCTCCCTCCCTGTCGGGTTCCTGCACCCTGGTCCCAGGAGCCCCTCTGCCGCCCCGCCCTGGCCCTCCTGCGGTCGCGACACCCGCTGCGGCCGCACCCTTCCTGCACCCTTCCTCCGCCTGGTCGCCTGGTAGCTGCGTCTTGTCGCTGATGCTCTTCGCTCTAATGGCCTTTGTTGGATCGTCTCCTTCTTTTTCCCTTTTGTTTCTGTGGGGTTCTCTAGACTGTTTGCTCATTTCAAAAAAAAAAAAAAAAAAAAATCCATCTTCCGCGTTACCCCATTCTCTCCTGCCCTAGCGAGTCCTACAAGCGTGTTTCCTGTAGGCCGAGCCGGATGCCTGAGGCCTACCATGGCAACAGCCAGGGCGCGGGGGGTGGAGCCCGGAGCCGGCCAGGGCAGCTCATCCAAGCCTCGGCTTCCCCTTCTCACGGAGGGAGGGCCGGACGGAGCAGCCCAGGACTCCCAGGGGATGAAAGAACATTCCAGAAACCCAGCCCCTGTGGCCGGCCTTTAGGCAGCTCCGGCTTGCTGGGTGCTGCAGGGGGGCAGAGGGGAGTTTCCGGTTCCTGGAGAAATCGCTCCTTGCTCCTTAGTGACACTTGCTGCTCATATTAATTGTAAGTGTGTGAAGACAGCACCAGCAGAGAAACCAAACAACCTCCTGTAGCAGTCCTGGTGTAGAGGAAGAATTTCAGCCTCGCCCGAGGCCCGGTCTATTCCTGTGAGGACTTCTTCCCTGGTTCTTTTCCTTCTGAAGCCGTAGCCTTGTCGGATTTGCCTGCAAGGGCTACCCTGGAACAGTTGAGGAGCCTCATTGTCCCCCATCCCTGCGGGCACGGGGGCAGGACACTCCCTAGCCCAGGCTCCTGATTAGAAATGTAAAAGAGTTTCTCCTGCGGGAGCAGATGCCCCGCCACTTCCTGAGAGGTCCCTCCTTTTCTCTTCCCACTCTTAAAGACGCAGGGCACACAGAAGACGCAGCCATGCGTGCAGCTGGGCGGGCCATTCAGCGCCCTGCCCTTCCTGGGCTCTGCAGTGGCCGGGGCGGCCGCGTTCAGCCTCTGCTTCTGGTAGCTTCTGAAGCATGAAGGCCTGGGCATTGGTGCTCAGGACAGTCCTCCCTGGGCGGGGCGAGGCCGGGAGCTGGGCCCCTGTCCCCCCCGGTTCTGCGTCCCGGGTTCCCTCCTGTGATGGGAGGCTGTGACTGAGGGAGCCTCCCCTCGGCGGTGTGAAAGTGACCACGCTCTGCTGTCCTGCCAGGGAAGCTTGATGGTCCCAGCCGGTTTCTTACGAGACTAAATGGGAAGTGGCAGGGAGGGGCCGAGTAACAAATGTGACATGCAAGGATCTGTGGGTGGTGAGAGGGTCCCAGACAGGACTGGGGCTGGAAGATGGCTGTGGAGGCAGCAAAGGCAGAACCCTTGCAGAGAGAAGAGCTCGCTGTGCAGGACGTTTCCAAAGGGTGTGGCCGGGCGTGGCTTGGGCAGTCCCCTCACCCTGCCAGTGTCCCCCACAGGGAGGTGGTTTTGTCCCTCTCAGGGTTGCAGGAGGAATGAGATGAAGGGCTTACCCTCAGAGTGCTTAGAGAATAAAATGGGAGGATACGGCATTGCCCAGCTGAGTCCAGGCCTGGGGTGGGGTGTCCCTCCAGCTGCAGGGATGGGTGTCAACAGCAGCTGAGCACCAAGGGTGGGAGGGCCTGGGCTAAGGGGGCGAGGAGCTGGCCCACGCTGGGCTGAAGGATGCAGCCAGGGTGCTGGACAGAAGGGTGATGGTCGAGGGTGGGCCAGGGGATCTCTGCCACCTTCCTGCACACCTGGAGGGATGACTCCTGGGCAAGGGCCACCAGGATGTCTGTCTTGGGCAAAAAGTTAATTTTCAGGGAAAAGCAGACCATTTTAGCTTGGCGACCAGTTTGCCCTGCCCAAGACCAACCACCACCCAAATGCACACCCACCCTCACCCTCAGCTGGGGGCCTCCAGGGATACAGACCTTTAAGTAGAGTGCAGTCTGACGGCTCGGTGCCCCATTAACGTGCGAGTGACCACAGCCAGCTGCTGCCTGAGTTGTTTCTTCCACCGGGCGCTGAGCACGATTGGACTGTCAGCCCCCTTGTGAGTACAGAGGTTTGGGCCAAGGTCACCCCACCCAGGTGATAGAGTTAGGAGGAAAGCCCAGTGTGAGTCTAGACGGCAACGAGGTGGGCTGGAGAGAGGGCAGGGCTGAAGAAGGGGTGAGGGTCCTCCTGCAGCCCCCAGGCCAGATCAGGGAGCAGAAGGAGGAGGATGCCCTTGGGTTTCCCACGCGGGCTGGAGGACTTGGAGAGGTGTGGGGACAATAGCAGACAATGGCTTTGTAAGCAGAGATGCAGACTTGTGCAATGGTAATAACGACGGCTCATGTTTCCCCAGCCCTTCACACGCCAGGGCTGCCCTAAGCTTTTCGTGAACATGATTTCCTTTAATTTTCACAATAGCCAAAGTAGGCACCATCACCTCTCCTTTACAGAGGAGGAAACTGAGGCCCAGGGGCTGATGGCTGGACTCAGCCGGGGCTGGCTGTAAGCCTGTGTCCCTCCACGGCCTGTCCTGGGCAGAGGGCCCCACACCCACCTCCTCCTCAGAGAAGCCACTGTTCCAGCATGATCGGAGGGAGGGGCAGGACCGCTTGCAACTCCTTGCTGTCCATGGTCACTGGGCACCGATGGGCGCCTGCCGGAGACAGCACGCTGGGTGCCCAGGTGCTGAGGGAGAGAGGGAACGACGCGGGGTCTCCCGCTGCGGGGAGGACACCATGCCCTGTCTGGAGGCCCAGACCACGGCTATGAAAACCAGCAAATAACAAGCACTGGTGAAGATGGGGAGGAACTGGGGCTCTTGTACCCTGTGGTGGGAGGGAAAAATGGCTCAGCCACCGTGGAATGCTAGATGACGGCTCCCCAAAAAACGAAACCTAGAATTACCATATGGTCCACATTTCCACGGCTGGGTGTATATACCCCAAATAACGAAAACGCAATTTTTAAAAAGAGGGCCACACCACAGACAATGTCTTAGTGCCAGAGGCTGAAGGAGGTCAGAGGAGGGCCAGCAGTGGGGGCTGCACCATCTCCTGGGAGCTCCCCAGGGCATCCTATACCCCAAGTGTAGCTCTCGCTCGCCTGTGGCGTTGAATGAATGAGGACTTGAGTAGACGGCTGAGCTAAGTTAAGTGTTCCCCACCCTCTCACCACAGTCCCCTGAAGGCATAGAGTCCTGATGAATGTCCTTCAGATCCAGAATAAATAGCAGGCGTTGGGTTGAGATGGCCTGGCTCAGATCCCTGAGCTCCAGGATTCCTTTCCTCCTCTCTGAGTCCTGCACTTGGAGCCAGCACGTGCTGCCTGGTCAGAGCACATTCCCAGCCTCCTCGTGCTTGAGTGTGACCATGTGGTGACATTTTCTCAAGGAAGGTCAGGCTTGGCCTCCAGACGCGGGCCTTGCCACCTCTCCACACTTCCAGCCGCGGAGTCTGGACAGTGAGGCCACTCACAGCTTTGGCCGGGCAGATGGCAGCGAGGCCCTGGGGACGAGGAGAGCCGTGCTCTCCAGCACAATAGCCACGAGCCCCATGTGCCACTTTATTAAAACCAATTCAAATTAAATAAAATTTAAAATTTGTTTCCTCAGTTGCACTAGCTCAATTCAAATGCCCAGTAGCCACAGGGACTGGTGGCCACGGGATGGGACAGCACCTGCTCAGGTCACTTCCGTCATCACAGAAGTTCCATCAGGCAGCACCCAGGAGGAGGCTGGATTTCTTTTCTTTTCTTTTCTTTCTTTTTTATTTTTTGAGACAGAGTCTCGCTCTGTCCCCCAGGCTGGAGTGCAGTGGCACAATCTCGGCTCACTGCAAGCTCCTCCTCCTGGGTTCACGCCATTCTCCTGCCTCAGCCTCCCGAGTAGCTGGAACTACAGGCGCCCACCACCACGCCCGGCTACTTTTTTGTATTTTCAGTACAGATGGGGTTTCACCGTGTTAGCCAGGATGGTCTCGATTTCCTGACCTCGTGATCCGGCCTCCTCGGCCTCCCAAAGTGCTGGGATTACAGGTGTGAGCCACAGTGCCCGGCCGTGCCTGGGTTTCTAAATGACCCCTAGGAACACAGCTGCCCCACGGTCTGGGGCCCGTTAACAGCAGGAGGATGTCGTGACAGAAGCAAACTCCTGCATTCCCTAGGTCACTGTATTTTGGGGACACTCTGTTATGGCACCCAAGCTTTACATATATGTATCTGTGGATGTATGTATTTATACATATGTATCACGGATATATGTATTTCTGAACGCATACGTGCTTGTGTGTAGGCTTATTCATGTGTATGTAAATCAGGCCTCAAATATATAGGTGGGTGCCATTGTGACTGACAAAATGCAGAGCCTTTTAAAAGCCCCTTGGAGCCCAGAATTGTTTGTTTGACTTTGTATGTTTTCTCAGAAAGTACTAAAAATATAACTACTGTCTGGCTATAGACCTCAAAGTCTGTAGATATTAAAAAATAGATTTTTTTTTTGAAATGGAGTCTCGCTCTGTCACCCAGGCTGGAGTGCAGTGGCGCAATCTCAGCTCACTGCAACCTCTGCCTCCTGGGTTCAAGCGATTCTCCTGCCTCAGCCTCCCGAGTGGCTGGGATTACAGGCACCCGCCACCATGCCCAGCTAATTTTTGTATTTTTAGTAGAGACAGGGTTTCACCATGTTGGCCAGGCTGGACTTGAGCTCCTGACCTCAAGTGATCCGCCCACCTCAGCCTCCAAAAGTGCTGGGATTACAGTCTTGAGCCACCGCGCCCAGCCAAAAAGAGATCCTTTTACCTGCAAAGGTTGGGAATCATGGAACCAGATGAGAGTGACAAGTAGGGTCTGTGGAGGAGACAGAGGCCTCCTGGGTTGGCTTCTTGCAGCCTGCTGTGCCCGGAGCTGCCGTGGGCACGGCTGGATTTTGCCCACTGGCCTGGGTACAAAGCAATAGGTGGAGCAGATGATTTGAAGCGGGCAAGGCACACAAGAGTCCCCAGGTGAAGAAAGGACTCAATTTCCCATCCCTGTTTACAGATGCCAAACCTGAGGCACAGAGAGGTTGAGTCCCATCCCCAGGGGCACACAGCTAGGAGAGGCACAGTCAAGCTTCAGAGCCAGGCGCCCTGGCCCCAGCCCTGCTCTGGATACCTTGGCGGTGGCTGGTGTGGCGCATGGAGCTGCAGCCATGGAGGCGTGTCTTGCTTCTTTGAGGCCTCACCGCTGAACTCGCAAAAATCTGCCTTTACCCCGGTCTCCCCAGCCAGCCAGGTACCTGCTGGCCTTTGTTCAGGCTGTCAGATAACAGGCAATTGTGTGCTTAGTTCTCTCTGATGTGAACATCTCCACTGGGAATTCTCAGCGACAGTCAAGAAATTAATTTTGTATAGGTCAACAAGCACCTTGTGCTAAGTAAGAATGATTCTCTGCCCTTCCTGGGCCTCCGCGACGGAGCCATGGTGAACAGAGTCACGTCTGTCCAGTGGGAGCTCGGCGTTGCTGTATCCCTGTATGGCCTCCCGGAGCCCTGGACCCCTGTAGGCAGTGAGGGCTGAAGGACCAAGCGAACAGCCTCTGGCCCTAGACTCCTCCTCCATGAAGAACACCCTTTTCTGACTCCCGTCTTTGGGGTTCCACTGGGCCTGACTGCAGACACAGCACGGGGACCCATGGAGAGGCCGGGGTTCGGGTCAGACATGCCTTTGGGGTTCCACTGGGCCTGACTGCAGACACAGCACGGGGACCCATGGAGGGGCCGGGGTTCGGGTCAGACATGCCTTTGGGGTTCCACTGGGCCTGACTGCAGACACAGCACGGAGACCCATGGAGGGGCCGGGATTCGGGTCAGACATGCCTATGGGGTTCCACTGGGCCTGACTGCACACACAGCACAGGGACCCATGGAGGGGCCGGGGTTCGGGTCAGACATGCCCTGAACTTCCCTAAGAGCTCTGCTGGCCTTGATGATCACCAGCCCCCTTCCTGGTCTTAGAGACTGGGAGTCCCCCCAGCATCCTTTAAACAGCAGGGGATCGAAACTCAGAGGCTCTGAGTGGCCGCCCAGTTAGTCCCCCAAATGCCTGTGGGAAGCTGTTTTGTTCTGTTTTTCACTGCATCACGGTTTGATTTCTGGTCCTCAAAGCAATTAACATTTGGCATCAAACAGGGAAACAGACAGAGCCTCGCCCCCGCAAATGCCTCACTCACACGCATGCATGGACATGCACACACCCACACGTGTGCACACTGCTGCTCGCCCATGTGTCTGTCATGACAGGGAGCTGTCTTTCCTACTCCCGCGGTCATCCTGCTGGCAGATGACCAGGTCCCAGGCAGTAGCAATGCGGCACAGCTGCAGGAGATCCGAAGCTGCCTGGGCTGTCCACAGTGGTGTGGGCCTCAGCTGCAGCTTCCGGCACAGCTGCTTAGATAGGGCCAGACTTTTTTTTTTTTTTTTTTTTTAAACAAACCTGAAGCTCATTGTGTGGTCAAAGATGTGGTTTGCGAGTGCCCATGGCAGGATTCCCACTGCGGAGACTCCTGTACATCGGGTATGAGGCAGCACATTGCGTGCAATGCATTCTGGTCTTTTTTCCTCCCTCCAGAAGAGGCTCCATTTATGTGTTAGGCTTTAAGAGGCTGGGCGTACCAAAAGGAAGTCTCTGAAACGCAGTCCCGTCGAACACCTCTTGAGTGGATTCTTCTGATATCACAGGAGTTCTTCCTATCACTGTATATTATTGGGTGCGAGCCCTCGGTCCTTCCTCTATGAGGAGGCAGTGGAGGGAAGAGTTGAGCCTCTTCTCGCACACACACCTGAGACTCCCTGGCTCTCTCTGTGGGCCACAGGATGGGCTTCAGTTATGGCGAGTAATAATTTTGTTATTGCGGTTTTTACATTGATTTGGAACATGGTGTTACACAAAATGCTGAAATTGAAAAAGACAGGATGAGTCACCTTTGCCCTGTCTCCTCTTCAAGTCTGATCCTAATTGAACGGAGAGTGCAAACTGCACGCCAAGATTTGCAGAACAAAGGCCTCCCCGCCCACGAGTTCCTCACGGCCTTGCCTCAGTCCCCGAAATCCCGCTGTTAGCCTCCCTCACTAGAATAAGGCATTAGCACAGAAGCCAACGTTGGGGGAAAAGAAAATCAATACAGCGTGGAAGAGAAAGCAGGAAGCCACGGAGGGAGGAAGAGACTGAGGCTCCGGCTGGAAGGACTTCGTTTGTGATAAGAGCAGAGAGGAAAAGCAGCAAGAAAGAAAAGTCGCTGTACACTTTGGGTCTGGACATCAAAGAAACAAAGGAAATGCTTAGATTCAGAGTGGCACGTGTGTAGGAAAAAGTCCTGCTTTCCTGTCTTGGGGGACACCACTATCATCCCATGTAAGTGACCAGTGCTCCCCAAGTGGCCCTCTCCTGGCATTTCACTGAGACACAAGCTCCCTGAAAGCTGGGGCTTACCTGACCATGTGCCCCCTGCACTCTCAGGGCTGAGACCTGCGTCTGGTCCCTGCTAGACACCCAGTGAGGGTTGACAGCATGAGCGAATGAGCTTCTCCGTCTGCCCGTAAGTGTGATGGACACCTTCTCCTACAGCCACCCGTTTCACACATCAGGCAAACGTCTGTCAAGTCCACTCCTGAAAATCCTGGTATTTTCTCTGCTTCTCTATGATAATTTTAATGTTTCCTTGAGGCAGTATTCTTGCACCGGAAAGCAGCATGAATGAGGACTTGGAAAGCCCCCGCTTGCCTACGAAGGCGTCATGGGTGGGGCTACTCAGGAAGCTGACACAGAGCAGAGCTGAGCGTGTTCTGAGCATGCTCTGAGTGTGTTCTGAATGTGTTCCGAGCCTGTTCTGAGTGTGTTCCGAGCATGTTCTGAGTGTGTTCTGAGCCTGTTCTGAGCGTGTTCTGAGCATGTTCCAAGTGTGTTCTGAGCCTGTTGTGAGCATGTTATAAACATGTTCTGAGTGTGTTCTGAGCATGTTCCAAACATGTTCCGAGCAAGTTCTGTGTTTCTAAGCATGAGCATGTTCTGAGCATGTTCCGCGTGTGTTCTGAGCATGTTCTGAGCATGTTCTGTGTTCTGAGCCTATTCTGAGCATGTTCTGAGTATGTTCTGAGTGTATTCCGAGTCTGTTCTGAGCATGTTCTGTGTTCTGAACCTGTTCTGAGCATGTTCTGAGTATGTTCTGAGTGTATTCCGAGTCTGTTCTGAGCATGTTCTGAGCATGTTCTGAGCGTGTTCCGAGCATGTTCTGAGCATGTTCTGAGTATGTTCTGAGTGTATTCCGAGTCTGTTCTGAGCGTGTTCTGAGCGTGTTCCAAACATGTTCCGAGCAAGTTCTGTGTTTCTAAGCATGAGCATGTTCTGAGCATGTTCTGCGTGTGTTCTGAGCATGTTCTGAGCGTGTTCCGAGCATGTTCTGAGCATGTTCTGAGTATGTTCTGAGTGTATTCCGAGTCGGTTCTGAGCGTGTTATAAACATGTTCTCAGTGTGTTCTGAGCATGTTCTGTGTTCTGAGCCTATTCTGAGCATGTTCTGAGTATGTTCTGAGTGTATTCCGAGTCTGTTCTGAGCCTGTTCTGAGCCTGTTGTGAGCATGTTATAAACATGTTCTGAGTGTGTACTGAGCATGTTCCAAGCATGTTCTGAGTGTGCTCTGAGCATGTTCCAAGCATGTTCCAAGTGTGTTCTGAGCCTGTTGTGAGCATGTTATAAACATGTTCTGAGTGTGTTCTGAGCATGTTCCAAACATGTTCCGAGCAAGTTCTGTGTTTCTAAGCATGAGCATGTTCTGAGCATGTTCCGCGTGTGTTCTGAGCATGTTCTGTGTTCTGAGCCTATTCTGAGCATGTTCTGAGTATGTTCTGAGTGTATTCCGAGTCTGTTCTGAGCATGTTCTGAGCATGTTCTGAGTGTATTCCGAGTCTGTTCTGAGCGTGTTCTGAGCGTGTTCCAAACATTTTCCGAGCAAGTTCTGTGTTTCTAAGCATGAGCATGTTCTGAGCATGTTCCGAGCATGTTCTGAGCATGTTCTGAGTATGTTCTGAGTGTATTCCGAGTCTGTTCTGAGCGTGTTCTGAGCATGTTCTGAGTGTATTCCGAGTCTGTTCTGAGCATGTTCTGAGCATGTTCTGAGTGTATTCCGAGTCTGTTCTGAGCCTGTTCTGAGCGTGTTCTGAGCATGTTCTGAGCATGGTCTGAGCGTGTTCTAAGTGTGTTGAGTGTGTTCTGAGCATGTTCCAAGTGTGCTCTGGGCATGTTCTGAGCGTGTTCTGAGCATATTCTGATCATGTTCTGGCTTTGATGGGCCATGTGCGTGAGGAAGAAGGATGTGGCATTGGACAGGTGATGCAGTCACAGCCTCGCCCTAGGCCACTCCAGGTCTCTGCTGCCAGGCTACGAGGAGCAGAGAAACACAGGTCCTCTAGCGTAGGTGAGGAACTTTGGGAAATTATTCGATCTTGTCTTAGGGAATACCACGAGCAAAGCTTATTACACGACTTGGGACAAATATATGGGTCAAAAAATCACCCCAAAACATGAAAGAACTTTATACAAAGGGGATCCACTTGGGAGGGCTTGGACCCAGCACCACAAGGTTCCCAGTTGTGTTCAGCCTCATTTCACATCTAATGACTGTTCTGAGACTGCATGTTGGCCTTACCATTGGAAGAGAACAATGGGAGTCAGCACTTAATCATTTTGTAGTGCTGAATGGAATTGGGGAGATTTACAGGTAACTCTCAATGAGCAGTGAGTAGACACCACTGAGAGCCAAGAAGTTAAATAGAAATCAGAAACTTTGAAATGTCAAGCTTAAACTTTACATGGAATTTAAAATTAAAGCTGGGTCAGGACGATTCTTTTAAACCCTCCAAAAATCAGTTCCCAAGTTCTATATGTGGACAAGGAATTAATTTTGATAGAGGCCATTTGAGTCAGCTATCACCATCATCATCCTGCATCAACAAATCAGGACAGGATTCAGTGGCTGCTAAGAGTAGGCAATTCCCCCTATGCTCATGGGTCTGTGGGTCCACTGCAGTTTGCCTGACCTAAGCGTGAGCTCAGTGGGGCGGTTTTGCTGCAGGGGTGCAGGGTGGGTTCAGGTCTGCATTACGTGTGTTCATCCTGGAGTCCAGGATACCTGGAGCATGCTCTCTTCATAGCCAATCACCACAGCGTGAAAGTAAAGCCAAAGACATCTGCAAATATTTCATTGACCAAAGCAAGTCACATAGCCAAGCTCAACATCAAAGAGCATGGGAAAGCATACTTCATCACAAAGAAGGGGTCAAGGGGAGGAGAGAAGTGATTACCGGCTGAGAAATAGATACCCTATATATAAATATATATAGGTATATCTCAGAGATATTGTGAGTTCAGTTCCAGATCACTACAATAAAATGAATATTGCAGTAAATCGAGTCACTTGAATTTTTTAGTTTCTTATACTATGTTTACACTATATTGCAGTCTATTAGGTATGCAATAACATTATTATTTTTTTTTTCTTTTGAGACAAGATCTTACCCTGTCACCCAGGCTGGAGTGCAGTGGTATGCTCTCAGCTCACTGCAACCTCCACCTCCCGGGTTCAAGCAATTCTCATGCCTCAGCCTCCCAAGTAGCTGGGACTACAGGTATGCACCACCACGCCTGGCTAATTTTTGTATTTTTTTTTTTTTTGGTTGAGATGAGGTTTCACCATGTTGGCCAGGCTGGTCTTAAACTCCTGACCTCAAGTGATCCACCTTCCAGGGCCTCCCAAATTGCTGGGATTACAGGCATGAGCCACCGCGTTCGGCCTGCAATAACATTATTCTAAAAAAATACAATAATGTTATTGCATGCTTAATAGACTACCGTATAGTGTAAACAACTCTAAAAAACTTAATTAAAAATATGTTATTGCTAAAAAATGCTAACAATCATATGAATCTTCAACAAATCATAATCTTTTTGCTGGTCGAGGGTCTTGTTGATGTTGATGGCTAGTGACTGATCAGGGTGCTGAAGGTTGGGGTGGTCGTGGCAATTTCTTAAAATAAGACAATGAATTTTGCCACATCAATTGACTTTTCCTTTCATGAAAGACTTCTCTAGCATGTGATGCTGTTTGATAGCATTTTACCTGCAGTAGAACTTCTTCCAATATTAGAGACAATTCTCTCAAACCCTGCTGCTTTATCAGCTAAGTTGATGTGATATTCTAAATCCTTTGTTGTCATTCCAACAATATTCACAGCCTCTTCACCGGTAATAGTAGATTCCATCTCAAGAAACCGCCCCCCCCCCTTTTTTTTTTTTTTTGAGATGAAGCCTCACTCTGTCACCCAGGCCGGAGTGCAGTGGCGCGATCTCGGCTCACTGCAACCTTCGCCTCCTGGGTTGAAGCAATTCTCCCACCTCAGCTTCCCAAGTAGCTGTGACTACAGGCATGTGCCACCACGAATGGCTAATTTTTGTATTTTTAGTAGAGATGGGGTTTCGCTACGTTGGCCAGACTGCTCTCGAACTCCTGACCACAAGTGATCCACCTGTCTTGACCTCCCAAAGTGCTGGGATTACAGGCATGAACCACCACGCCTGGCCTTTTTTTTTTTTTTAAAAAAAGACAGGGTTTCACTGTATTGCCCAGGCTGGAGTGCAGCAGCATGGTCTTGGCTTACTGCAATCCTGACTTCCCAGACTCAAGTGATCCTCCTGCCTCAGCCTCCTGAGTAGCTACAGGTGTGCAACACCACGCCCGACTAATTTTTTTATTTTTTGTAGAGATGGGGTCTCGCCATGTTGCCCAAGCTGGTCTCAAACTCTTAGGTTCAAGTTGTCTGCGCGCCTCAGCCTCCCAAGTTGCTGGGATTTCAGGGGTGAGCCTGTAATCTGTGCCTGGCCAAGAAACCAGTTTCTTTGTTCATCCACGAGAAACAACTCCTTATCTGTTCAAGTCTGATTACGAGATTGCAGCAATTCAGTCCCATCTTCAGGCTTCACTTCTAATCCCATTTCTCTTTTTGTTTCCACCACATCTACAGATACTTTCTCCATGCAAGTCTTGAGCTTCTGAAAGTCATCCATGTGGGTTAAAATAAACTTCTTCCAAACTCCTGTGAATATTGATAATTGATCTTCTCTTATGAATTATGAATGTTCTTAATGACATCTCAAATGGTAAATCCTTTCCAAAAGGCTTTCAGTTTACCTCACCCAGCTCCATCAGAGGACTCACTATCTATGGCAGCTATGGCCTTATGAAATGTATTTCTCAAATAATAAGACTTGAAAGTAGAAATGACTCCATGATCTATGGGCTGCAGAATGGATGTTGTGTGAGCAGGCATGAAAACAACATTCAAGCCAGGCATGGTGCCTCACGCCTGTAATCCCAGTACTTTGGGAGTCCAAGGCGGGAGGATCAGTTGAGGTCAGGAGTTCGAGACCAGCCTGGCCAACATGGTGAAACCCTGTCTCTACTAAAACTACAAAAATTAGCTGGGCGTGGTGGTGGGTGCCTGTAATCCTAGCTACTTGGGAGGTTGAGGCAGGAGAATTGCTTGACCCTGGGAGGCAGAGGTTGCAGTGAGCCAAGATCACTCCATGCCACTGCACTCCAGCCTGGGGGAGAGAACAAGACTCTGTCTCAAAACAAACAAACAAACAAACAAACAACAACATTAATCTCCTTGTACATCTCCAGTAGAGATCTTGGGTGACCAGGTGCACTGTCAATAAGTAGCAATATTTTGGAAAGAATCATTTTCCTAAGAAGTAAGTCTTAACAGTGGGCTTAAAGTATTCAGCAAACCATACTGTACACAGATGTGCTGTTATCCAGGCTTTGTTGGTCCATTTATAGAGCACAGGCAGAGTAGATTTAACATAATCCTTAAGAGCCCTAGGATGTTTGGATTGGTAAAATTGGCTTCAGCTTAAAGTCACCAGCTGCATTATCTCCCCACAAGAGAGTGAGCCTGACCTTTGAAGATTTGAAGCCAGTTATTGACTTCTCTCCAGCCATGAAAGTCCTAGAAGGCATCTTCTTCCAATAGAAGGCTGTTTGGTCTACACTGAAAGTCTGTTGTTTAGTGGAGCCATCTTCATTGACGGTCTTAGCTAGATCTTCTAAAGAACTTGCTGCAGCTTCTCCATCAGCACTTGTTATTTCACCTTGCACTTTTATGTTATGGAGACGGCTTCCTTCCTTAAACCTCATGAACCAACCTCTGCCAGCTTCAAACTTTTCTTTTGCAGCTTCCTTACCTCCCTTGGCCTTCACAGAATTGAAGAGAGTTAGGGCCTTGCTCTGGATTAGGCTGTGGCTGCAGGGAATGTTGTGGCTGGCTTGATCTTCTATCCAAAGCACTAAATCTCGCTCCATATCAGCAAGGAGCTTGTGTCACTTTCTTAGCAGTTGTGTGTTCACTGGCATAGCACTTTTAATTTCCTTCAAAAACTTTTCCTTTTTATTCACAACTTGGCTAACTGGCACAAGAGGCCCAGCTTTCAGCCTATCTTGGCTTTCACCATGGCTTCCTCACTAAGCTTAATCATTTCTAGCTTTTGATTGAAACTGAAAGATAATGTGACCCTTCTTTTACTTGAACACTTACAGGCTGTGGTTGGGTTTCAATGTTGTTGAAACCCAACAATGTTTTTGTGTCTCAGGGAATGGGGAGGCCCCAGGAGAGGGAGGGAGACCAGAAACGGCCAATCAGTGGAGCAATCAGAACACACACAACGTTTATCAATTAAGTTCATCATCTTATATGGTGCCGTTCATGGCACCCCACGACAATTCCAGGAATAACATCAAAGATCACTGATCACAGATCACCATGAGAGATATCATAATAATGACAAAGTTTGAAATATTGTGAAAATTACCAAAGCGTGACACAGGACAAAAGTGAGCATGTGCTATTGGGAAAATGGTGCTGATAGACTTGCTTGACACAGGGTTGCCACAAACCTTCAATTTGCAAAAACGCACTCTCTGTGAAGCACGATAAAGTGGGCTACAAGAAAATGAGGTCTGCCTGCCTCTGTGCGCTGTACGTGAAAACAAGCCTAATTCTCAAGAGACCTTGGCAGTGGCTGTTTGTTTTTGCGACTGTTGAGTTTTTTTTTGTTTTTGAGTTTCATCTTGTTTTTAAATAAAAATAAGGTGCTGGCACTCCTGTCTTGATACTGTAGTCACTGCCTCTTCTCCACCCCCTTTTTCTGTACTCCCTTGGCCCCTCTCTACCAGGCTACTGGAACCCACTCATGTCTTTGTACAAATTAGGGGAATTCTCCCTCTTTTGGCAGTAACACCTTGGTGAGTGGGTGGTGCCTTTATGCTTCCTGAAGTGGATGTCTCCCTATGCCAGGACACAAAGCTTAGCAAACAGAATCTAAGCTGGGTTTTAACTCAACCACCTCAGCGGGCTGCTCTGTGCAGTGAACAACCTGCTCAACTGTGCAGGGCAGCCTGTTTCTCCACCACCTTCTATCTCTATACTAGCAAATATGAAACTCCAAATGTAGGTCAATGAACACTGAAAAACAAGGAAAAGAACATCTCACTGCTTATGGTATTCCGTAGTGTGTGCACACTTTATATTTTTGAGTGGAGGGGTCATACAAGTCCGCACAAATATAGGACTTTCTCCTACTAAGTGAGTAGAGATGAAGATATAAATGTATTTGAGTTAGGCAAGTGTCACCCAGAATCACCACCTTCCACGGGCAGCGGAGGGAGGCACTGGAAAAGCACTGAACTGCATGAGCGTTTGCTTTTTACGATATCAAGGACGTTGCAAGAATGGTGCTAAAGTCAACATGTTCAAACATGTCACATCAGAACCCTGAGTGAGGAAAGGGTGTGTGGAATCACTCAAACGGCTTTAACACAGCAGCAGATGTAACACATACCAGGAAAACGTGATGTATCATTTAACTCATTCTCAGCTTTACATTCTCAGTCCTCAAGAAAAATTTTCAGATGAGCCATCTTGCCATTTCCTAATTGAACATTGAGTAGTTATAACAATGGGAACCAGTCATTATCATAAAGGGAACAATTTGGGCATGATGTCCAAAACATAATCTTCCCCCTCTAGTCTAGGTTTAGGCACATAGAGCAAGAAGTGGGAAAGAATAAGAATATAAATATAAAGAGTCAGGACAAGGAGGCCATCTCTCTTCTCTCAGGACAGGGGCTGGCCCTAGTGTCAGGAGGGCCAGGCTGTTGTCACTTTGTCGTGTTGTGCAGGGTTCCAGGTAGGTCATGTATGGCCAGAGTGAGCTGGCCTTTGGTGCTCTAAGTTAACTGCAACATCTCACTGACCTAGCTGTATGTGTCCAAAGTGAGTTGGAGGCACTCTGCTCCACACAGTCATGCAAGGATCAAGGAAATGTGCACTTCAGTGTCCTGACCGCATCATCTAACTTGAGGCATCCAGAGTTGTAAAGGCAGGGAAAGAAAAAGGACATGGAGAACCACATCCACTCTTAAGAGCCTTGGACCAAAGGGTGCTATGCGGTCACTTTTGCTCCCAGACCATTGGTCAGTACTAAGCTGATGTCCTCAACCTAATGACAAAGGAGGCTGGGAAACAGGCAGGTGCAGATGGAATGTCTGGGGAGCACACTCCATGCCACAGTCCTCTTCACCAAATACTTGTCCTTGTGTGCCGATGCCCCCGTTTCCATCGTGGACTAGCTACTCCTTGGGATTAGTGCCTCCCCTGCCCACTCAGTGACTCTCTCTAAAATGCAGTGACTTGGGGAGGGATAGATCTCAGCTCTGTGGCTTTGGGTGGCTGGCTCACCCTCTCAATGCCTCCCTAGGACTGTCCTGTACTAGTCCCAGGACTCACCCCACCGGATTTTGTGAGCGGTAAGTGAGGTGACCTGTGAAGTGCCTGGCACAGCGCATCCTGCTCCTGAGCACCTGGCAGATGCTCACGATTGTTGTTATTGGTGCCCCTTTGGTGGAGGCAAGCGTATTGCATCCCTGGTCTCTCAGCACCCTGAGGCCAAGGCTTGGTGGAGCCCAGAAAGAGATGAAGACAGAGGCCAGGCAAAGCCCCAGACAAGGGAGGGCCCTGCAGCTTGTCTCCACTGCAGATGTGCTCCAGGGGCCACTGAAGAAGCTGGGAAAGGGAGGGCTCCATCCTTAGCTTTTCCCCAAATATTATAATCGAACACCTTCCTTGGCTCTCCGCTGAAAACAACATGTTGCTTGATTTGATGCAAAATTATGTGTCCAGTCATTTTCAGTTTTATGTTCCTGTATTTCCCAGCCTCATAAAAAGTTCTTTAGCTTCCACTTTGAGAAGTTCAGCTCTAGACCTTATGGGTCTGCTCTATGGGAACCAGATTCCCTCACATGGGAAGTCAGCCAAGCAGTAATACTAGCAGCAACAGTAACGGCTCCGTGCTAATGAGTGCGTGAGTGCTCTCCGTGTGCTCAGCACCTTACTGGGCACGTGCAATGCAGAGCACCCAAGGGAACCCTGAGATGGCATGACCTGCAGTGGGCAAGGAGGATCCCAGTTGGCTCCTGCCTCCGTAAGAACAGTCACTGCCTTTGACTGAGCATGTATTCTGTGCCGGGCTTGTTGCGTGTCTAAGTTCAACAGTCCTCTGAGGCAGATTAATTCCCCCATCTAGCATAGAGGAAACCAAGGCACAGCAGGTAAGGAGCGGTGGCAGGCTGCGTGGTGTCTCCCTCTGGCCTGCCGGTTCCAGAGCCCTGAGGGTGGCATCAGGCTGCTGCAGAGCCTCAGATTTCCAGGAGAGACGAGGAGGGAGCCGGGACTTACAGGGAACTGAAACAACCAAAGGATAGCACATACGAGTTCATTATTCGCTATGTCTGCAGTTGGAAAATCACAGCCAGCCCTGGCAGACACTTACTGAGTGCTCACTGTACACCAGGCGGGATCCCAGTGCCCATGGGATCTCTCTCTCATGTGACAATCACTCTCTCATGTGATTGTCACTGCAGGCTTTCAAGTTAATTCTATTATCTGCAGGTTTCAGATGAGGAAACCAAGGCCCAGAGAGGAAAAGGCACAGCAGGCATGACACCAGTGCCATCGGTGTTTGCTTCACCCTTGCAGATTACGAGGCAAGTTCACGTGCATGTCGTCGGTGCCGGGGGACAGCGTCTCCCTGGGGACACACACATGCAATCTGGCCAGGCCTAAACCAAGTCAGGATTATGTTGCTGGTGATGTAAACCAGCCAAGGTCGCGGAGAGCAATGCCACACAGCAAATAAGAGCTCACACAGCCCCACACACCCTGGCCAGCCCAGATAGCTTCCCTTCCCTGACCTCAGTCCTCTCCCCCGTAAAACGGTGTTAAGACCAGTAGCCACTTGGTGGGGTGCATTATGAGAGTGACTGAAGATAACCCACATACAATGCTGAGTATTGGCTGTCCTGGGTAGAACAGTGTACCCCCAAATTCATGTCCTGGGAATATGTGAACGGAACCTTATTTGGAAATAGGGCCATACAGATGTGATCAGAGGAGGTCACACAGAATTAAGGGGGGCCCAAATCTAATGTAACTGGTGTCCTTATAAGCAAAGGGAAATTTGGGTACAGACACAGGGCAGAAGGCCGTGTGACAGCAAAGACAGAGATTGGAGTGAGGGGTTGCCAGCCTTCACAAAAAGCCAGGAAGAGGCGAGAAGGGTCTCCCCTGCAGCCTTCAGAGAGAGCCCAGCTGACACCTTGATTTTGGCCTTCTAGCCTCCAGGACTCGGAGAATAGACTTCTGTCGTGTGACCCTCTCAGTGTGTGCTACTGTTACGGCCGCCCTCAGAAACTCCTACACTGAGACCTAGTAGGAACTCAATCAACATTGGGTGTTATTATTATTTGAGACAGGAAGAGACATTACACCAATGCCTGGGAAATGTGACTTCCAGAACAAGAACTACAATGGAAGTGCTAGAGTGTGCACTAAGCTGGCTAGAGCTAAAGGGCAGAACACTGAAGGGATTAGGAGAAACACGAATATGGGAGACACTTCCCTTCTAGGGTCTTTGTCCAGCTTTTCTTCCCGAGAATTTGGAAACTCACCATTTATCAATTGTGTGCTTACAGTAGTGACAGTGTGTCTGCTTCCCACACAGACAAAAATATGGCAGGGATGGACATTCCCGAGTCCTGGAAACCAGGGACAGTCGGGGGTGGGTGGATTCCTCCCAACCTTCCAAGCTCTCTGTGGGGGAGGGGGATACTGCTGCCAGCTGCCCCTCCCCTCGGGCTGCCAGTTGCCTGGCCTGCCTGGGGGACTGTGTGTGCACGCATAGCCTCCTGCACCCGCCCCCCCTGCTGAGGCCAGGGAGCCGGAAGGGCACAGACGGGCTTTGGAATGCAGGGCTGTGCAGCACACTTTAGTGGGAGTCAGGTTTTCTGCCTGAGGCAGAGGGAATTCTAACACACGCTAGAGCAGAAAGACAGAAATTGCCTTTTAGACGCGGCTGCCATCAGCAATATTTAGCAGGCAGGCTCTGCAGGGCCGTTTAACCTTCTGTAACCTTACAGTTAAGTGCTGGCTCGCTGGCTGGCTCTCTCTCTCTCTCTCTCTCTCTCTCACACACACACACACACACACACACACACACATTCCTCTGTGCAGATATATCCGTGGTTCTGCTTAATATTTTACCACAGTGATTTTATTTCAAGGGGAGCTCTACAGGCTGACATTTCTTCTTCTGTGTGTGCCCAATATTTTACATGTACACACACGCAGAAACTTGCATATTCATATCTTCCAGGAATCGACACTTAAAGAGGGAGGAACCTGAGAGCTTCTTGCTCATCAGAGCAATGCCAAATGTACAGTTGGAGCTTGGCAAATAATTAATAGTAATGAAAATTGACATTGCAAAAATTAAAGTGAGAGGGCTGACAGAAAGGAATTGGTTTGGTTGTCAAACCTCAAGCCTAAAGGGAAACAGATTGCTTTGGAGAATCTTTTAATTAATTTCTGAGTTTCCCTGTTTCTTCTCTGCTGCGTGAGCTGAGTTCCTTCCTCGGCCATCAGGATGCTCTACAGAAGGGGACAGGTCGGAGAAGGATGGATGGTGTTAGGGATGCTCCCATCTTGGAAGCCTCTGGAATTCCCCAGTCCCCAGTAAGGAGAGCTCAAGGTGGGGGTGACACAGCCCAAAGAGGGGTTCGTTTTGTAAATTTACTTTTATTACCGATGAATAAACCAAGAGGTCTAGTTCATTCATAGCTAAAATAAAAATGGATCTCTACAGTCTGACCAAGTCCAGCCACTGAGCTGCAGCATTAACTTGTATTCTAACAAGATTAAAATATATTTGTCCTGGGGATTAGCATACTTAAGTCCCCTTTTGCCTTTTTAGCGGTGGCAGGGCACTTTGATCTGCCTTGCGTGGCAAGAGCGCGGCTTGGGCCCAGCGATCCGACTGCCGAGTGTGAAATCAGCCTGATGTCATCCCATTCTTCAGCTTTTACATCTTTCCCCAGTTTAATTATATTTCCGCCACAAAGCTCCCGCGTCTCATTGCATATTCAAGTTTGACTAGGAAGCATTTAAAAAACAGTGTGGATGAAATACCCCTGTGGGGGGAAGGGACGGGGTGGGTTGGCGGGGGGGGGGGGGGCTGCAAATCTTCATGGAGCGAAAGCAGCGAGCCCCAACACCCGCATCACCCCATGGATGGCCTCACCTGCGTGGAAATGTGTCCAACTTCCGCCTGCCCCACCCGCTAGGCGCCCAGCTCCCCCCGACGGCGCCAGGCACAAAGGCCATTGTCACGCCGGGTGTTAGGTATGGGGGCTGTTTTGCCTTGTGACTCCAGCGGGTTTGTATGACATTCTTCCTCTGACGTGCTGTTTTTGTTTCCTTGGGGCTCTGAATCCACAGGGCGCGTTCCCGTCTCTACATATAAAAGATGTTTTTCTCTCTGCGAGTGATGAGTCACTGGTGGAATCGCCTACTCTGAGGCAGTATGCAGTCACTAAAATAAATTCTAAGGCTCACTGAGTTCCCAGGGGCAATGGGCCCGGCTGGTCTTTGATCACCTTTAAAAGAATCAGAACATTTAACTCTCCATCCAGACCTGATGTTCTGGCCTTCGGAAAGGCAGGCCTGTCATGGGAATAGGCCTAGAGTGGCCCCAGAGTAGCACCTGCTAAAGCTACCTCACCTGAGAGGGCCACCAAAAGCCTCTTCCTTTAT
The DNA here is from genome assembly GCF_028858775.2 of Pan troglodytes. Taxonomy (NCBI): domain Eukaryota; kingdom Metazoa; phylum Chordata; class Mammalia; order Primates; family Hominidae; genus Pan; species Pan troglodytes. The sequence continues at coordinate 170,517,650 of NC_072404.2, read as the reverse complement.
AGCTTAGTGGGTGGGGGTGGGGGACACTACGACAGACAGTTGCAGGTACAAATTGATTACCAGTCCTGGTCCTGCTAGATGTAGTGGCCACTCCCATCCAAGGGCACTAGTATTTGGGACAGGAAGTGAGCCACCTGTAGAGGTGGTTGGGGCTTTGACCTTCACCCCAGCTCCTGGCCACAGACTCCATTCATACCTGATGAGAGACCAGAGCATCCTGCCTGGGGCTCCTGGAGTCAGGGACCCTAGGACATTACTTCCACATACAAGCTGGGCAGCACAGAAATGCAGATTGGCTACTCCAGCGGATGAGGGCAGGTTGATGCTGGGAAATGCTCTCCGCAGACAGCCCCTTTCCTCTGGGAGTTTCCAGTGTTTTCACTTTTTCGGAGGGAGGACTTGCAGGTAGGGGACGGACGATGGATGGCTGAATGATGCGCGTTCTCTGCCACTTGAGGGAAAGGAGAAGATGGCTCTGCTGGGTCCTTCAAAAGGTTCAGATTTGTGACTGTTTTTATTTTGAATAATCACTCCTGTTAAAGTTGGAGGTTAGCAACACATTGGTTCTTAAATTGAATGATATAATTATAAAATTATCTCCATGTAATTAACTCAGGATTATGTTTCATTCTATTTAGCATGTAATCAAAGCCTGTTATGCTTTTAGCTATAGGAACAGCAATTAATTTAAAAGGGTTACTGAGACTCTTCGCTATTTAGACAAAATAGATCGTCCCACCATTAGGACGCCCACTCGTTCTTGGAGGAAGAGCTGGGTTGGGGTGGCACGGTGCGTGGGGCGTGCACTGACCGACACTCAGGCAAGGCTGGCTTTGCCCGTTGCCCTCTTGCCTAGTTTGGTGCCTGGAGATGGGAAGCACTCCTGTCTGTGCTTTGAGCCAAATCCTTCTCATCATGATGGGATTCTGCTTAGCGTGGCCATTATAACTTGCAATGGAAAAGAGAGTGGTGTGTAAAGTACTGGGTGTCTATAGAAACCCATGGCAGAACACCTTGCTTATTTGGGGGTCAAGACAAGTGTGGAGAAAAAAATCTTGAAATGAAGATTTTGCGTGTTTGAGCCCTGCAACAAACGAGCACTCACACAGCAGTTTCCAAAGAGCAGGAAGGTTCTGTTCCCGGAAGTGCTGGCCAGCATCCTCCAGCATCCTGGGCTTCATGGGCCGGAAGTGCTGGCCAGCATCCTCCAGCATCCTGGGCTTCATGGGCCGGAAGTGCTGGCCAGCATCCTCCAGCATCCTGGGCTTCATGGGCCGGAAGTGCTGGCCAGCATCCTCCAGCATCCTGGGCTTCATGGGCCGGAAGTGCTGGCCAGCATCCTCCAGCATCCTGGGCTTCATGGGCAGAATCCTGTCCCACTCTCCCGCACCTCCTGCCACCGTCCCACTTTTTTCTCACGGTGTGGACACTGCCTCTCGCGTGCATTACATCCTTTCCCCTACTCCTAAGCAGCAGCGTGGATGCCTCATTGACTGGGAGAAGCAAGAAGGTGTAAGGGCCCTACTGAAAACCGCACCTGGGCTGTGGAGGGTGCCACTGCTGGGGGGTGCAGAGGCTCACCTGGGAGAGTTTCGCCTCCCCATCCCCTCTCTGTTCTATGCCAGGTGCTACGTTCATCACCTCCCAAAACAATCTCACCAGAAACTCATTGGGTAGATGAACTTTCTGAGTAAGAGGAGAATGGCTGGACTCTAGAGGACTTAGTGAACAGTCAAGCTGTGATTTGAACACAGGGCTGTGTCATTTCAAAATTCTACGCTTTCCACCGAACCACACTTCTTTCAGTGCTAAGTGATGCTACAGAAGTATTTGCATGAAAAACACAGAACCCAAACTGTCCTAAGCCCGTGTGCAACAGCAAATCCCTGGGCATCTGAAGAGCTCAACCTAAAGCTTTCTTTGCAGGCAGGCTCCTGTCTTTCCACCATTCATTTGGGTGACTGGGAGTTTCTCAACTTTCACGAGCATTAGAAGGCATGGTGAGGCTGACCGTGGCAGCCTCTGTGTTATAATGGACATGACTTACTTGGGAACCTTACTTGCAGTCACATAGTAAGAGCTTTGTATGAGGCACTTAGAACAGTCAGTTATAGAGAAGGAATGTGGAATGGTGGGTGGCAGGGGCTGGGTGGGGGGATGCGGACGTAGTGTTCATGGGTACAGAGCTTCAGTTTTACAATATAAAACGAGTTCTGGAAATGCATGGTGGCGATGTTGCACAGCACTGTGGGTTTATTTAATGCCACTGAAGTGTACACTTAAAATGGCTAAGAGGGCAAATTTTGTCATGTGTATTTTACAACAAAAACGTTGGGAGAAAATATACTAATAGTACTTGCCTTGGCGAGCGTAGAATTCTGCAAACGGCTGGTGATTCTGCCATTTCCCTGACTGCCTGAATCTAAATAAATACTAGTTTTAAGAATTCGCATGTTGTTGTTGCTGTTGGAGAATAAAACCCTCTCAGAAAAACCTCGGGACAAAGTTTTGGCCTAAAGGAAAAACTCAGATGCAACATCCCATGGCCACTGAATGAAACCGAGCGCGCGGGCCAGGGACGTCCTAGGCAGGCTGGGCGGACTCGGCCAGGCTGCCGCGGGGAGGGGCACCGACGGGAACGGGCAGCAGCTCCTCGCAGCGCGCTTGGCAGCGGAGCCTGTGATTACCCATCCAGAGAGGGAAGAAAAGAGAAGGGAAGAAAGGAAAGTTAGTGGAGGGGGTAGAGGCTGGGGAAAGGAGGGGGGCACACGGCGACGACAGAGCCTGCCAGTCCCCTTCTAGACAAAGGACTTGGCGGGAGGGGGGAACCCCGAATGCGTTCGCTGAAAGGAGGGAGGCGGCTCCTTCCGCGCAGGCAGCGCGCGCCCGGACCGCGCGGCCAAGTTTCACATCTCGACAGATGGGGTCGAGCGGCTGGCCGCCCGGTTTCTTCCAGACGGTTGGTGCAAACAGTGATCCTCACCATTCCTCGACCCCACAGAGGACTCTCGGCTGGGACAGGGTCCTTCCCGCCTGCGTCTCCCACCCAACCCCTCTGCGGCGGAGAAAGCGCCGCAGGCCCGGCAGCCCCTCAGGGCTACCGGGTCCCGGCTTTTCTTCCCTCCTGGGTCTCCGTGGAGGCTGGGGGTGGGGCCTCTCTGGGACGCCTTCCAGGCTGAGGGGGTGAAAAGGCGGCCCAGGAGGCAGATCTCGGCGACTCTTTGTTTCTGCTTCGGGCATTGCGCGGGGCTCAGCCCTGGAGGGGGCGGAACAGCCAACGGGGCGGGGCCCGGGCTCAGGACCCGGAGTTCCCCCTCCTAGAAAGCCGGGTCGGGCGTCCCCAGGGGACACAGAGGGCCCCAAGGGTCTGGAGAAAGTCCTGCCCTCGGCCTGGAAGAGTTTGCCTGGGGCTGGGGCTGGGGCTGGGGCTGGAGAAGGGCAGAGGGCCTGGGCCGCGCCTGGTCTCCGGGGGACTTCGGAGTCGTTCCGGGGAAACCCACCCCTCAAAGTGGGGCTCCCCGAGTCTCTGAGGAAACTGGGCCTGGACTGAAGAGCTGGCCGGCTGCTAGCACGAGGCCACTAACAACAGCAGTAATAATAACCGTCATCGCCAGCCTTTCCAGCGAGAGCCGAGAGCGCGGGCGCACCACGCTTGATTAAATCACATAATTAGGAGGCGCTTTAATGAATATTATTACATTTCAGGCGATTTCAAGAATGGCCTTTTATTTTCTCTGGGCAGGCACCATAAATATAATGAAGTGTTTGAGATTATTAATAAAAACATGAATGGTCTACTTGGGGTTGGCGCCGCGCGGCAATGAGGCCACCAGCATCGCTCACAAATCTGTGCAACAGAGCTGCCAGCGCCAGGCCTGCCCGACCCAGGGTCCGGGGGACCCCACTCTCCGTCCCGCCGGCGGCTTCCCTTCCCCACCACCCACGTCCGCTCCCTACTTGGAGGCCTGGAGAGGGCTTAGCTCTCCGCCGAATGGGGCCGCGATGCCCGGAAGAAGGGTCCCCGCCCGGAGGCCCGGCGCCGGGGCAGCAGTGTGTGCAGGGGCGCGTCGGGAAGGGGGGACCTATCTCCCCGGAGGCTGATTTCTGCCTCACCCAGCGAATCCCCGCTTTAGGAATTGCACCTTGGCCCTTTGTCGTCAGTCGCTATTAACCTCCCAGCGCGCGGCGGCTCAGCCTGGCGGGCTGCAGTTTTCGGCGGAGCCGGGACCCTCCCGGGGGCGCTTGGGGAGCCGCCGAGGCGAGCGGAGACCGCAGAGGGCGGATATTAAACCAGCGGGAGACAGAATGACTTCTAGCAGAGCCCCAGCGAACAAACGCTGCCTCCCGGCCGGCTCCGCGGCGGCAGGCATATTTGCATATAGAGTGTCTGGGCGTGTGTTGCGCGCACTGGACGCCCGGGCACACCTGTGTCCAGCGGTGTAGGAGCCCCCATCGATTTGACCTTTTCACTCTAGGAAAATAGAAATGCTGGCGCCCTCTTGGTGGTCAGGCTGCGGTCATTCACATGGCTCCTTCCCTCTGTTCCTTAGGAGAAGGGCAGGGCGGGTAGGCATTGCTGCTGTCGGCGGGTGTAGACCCTGGGATTCTGACTCCAGCCCCCACTCATCCAGCCCCGTTGGCAGAGCTGGGTGCAGCGGAGAAGGAGGGCTCTGAGCGCCAAGGAGCCCCGCCAGGCCCTCTCTGTCCCGCACTCTCGCGGGGGCGCCTGCTTGGGCAGGCCTGCAGGGCGGCGGGTCCTCCGAGGCCAGGACTCCCAGACCCTCGCGGAGTCTCTGCCCGGCTATGGAGCAGTGTGGAGTAAGCTCAGCCTGGGCCCGGCGGGGACACAGCTAGGCCTCGGGCGCGGGGGTCGTTCAGCTCGAAGGAGCAAGGACTTTATAAATGAGCTTTCCTCTTCTGCACACTTAGGGAACCCTCCTCCTGTGGGGTAACAGTCTGGCCGGGGTCCCAGTCGTGGGGCGGTGTCTGCAGTCCGGGTCCAGATCCGCGGCACGCAGAGCTCGGGAGGCCCGAGAGGAACCAGCGGGCAGAGGACTTGGGAAAGGCGCACCGACTTCCCTGCAGGCCTGACTCCGGTCTCCATGGCGAAAGCAGGCAGGTGGCGCAGCCGCGGCTCTCCATGAGGGAGCAGCTTAGATTATATGCTGTTGGATTAAAATGTAATAAACATAGGAGTAAAAAAAAAAAAAAAAACTCAGCGTTTCAAGGGTCTGAGGACTCATCCAGTTCCAAAGAGAAAGAACACTCTCCATGCCACTGTAAGCCTAGCGTCTGCTTGAACACCTCTGAGGACGGGGAACTCATTACCTTACAAAGCTGTGCCTTGCCCCTTTTCAGTGTTATACTTTGAAAACAGATTTCTAAAAAATGATCGCTTCATGTTACCGTATTTTTATTAAAATAAGAGAGAGGCCAATACGGCAATAGAAGTTGTGCCAGTATTTTTTGTTTGGTTTTTAATCTACGAACTTTCTGAACTGTTCAGAAGTCGGGGTTCGCGGGGAATGCGTGGTCTCGCGCCATCAGCGATGATCCTGGGGCGCAGCTCGGGCCCCGGCAACGAGAACTCGGGAGTCTCCGCGGTGAGACCCCAGCTCTCTCCTTCCAGGGTTCTGAAAATCCCGAGGGGCAGCCCCCAGACCGCTTCCTGGCAGGGCAGAGGCCCAGCCCAGAGGCCCCGCTTCCGCCTGGGAACGCCAACGGCCCAGCTGCCTGGGGAAACAGAAAACGCCTAAAAAGTCGTCTTCGGTAACAGATCGCCAGTCTCTGAGTTTCTTTTACAGGGAGAAGAAAAAAAAAATTTTTTAAGCCATGAAAGTTTGGAAAAACAGCAATTCAACGCGTAGATCACTCGCTCAAAGACCCCAAACACTTCCTGATGAGCGGAATCCAGAGGCGCGGTCAGCACAGGCGAAGCTGATCCCTCCCCCAATCCTGCTTAGGAAGTTGTACAAAGTCTTTTGTTTTGGGGGGGAAACAACAAAAGGTAAACAAAAATGACACTTTGGAAAGGAGAGTCTCTTTGTCTCAGTGGAGTAAAAAGTTCCTGTCCCCAGGGGAAAGCGCCTGGGTCCAGCACGGGTGGCAGGGCCAGTGAGCACCCAGCCAGCGGGAGATCTGTTGAACTTCGCAAGATTTAAAAAAATGTAGTCACTGGAACAGCACCGTAGTTTTGAACACTTCCTCCTGGTAACAAAATGTGTACTTATCTTGGTTATTCTGTGCTCACATGTATCCAAACTGTCTTATTTAAAAAAAAATAATAATCACCTCTCGCTACAAAGGCACCTGGCACCTGCTCCCAGGCGGGGCGAAGGCCATGAGCACCTGAGTACTGGGGAGGATGCCCAGGCAGTTCCTCTGGACTCAGACATGCTTAGAAAACTCATCATTCCATCTGGGACCTTCAGTATTTTATAATAAAGAGATTTTGTTTTATTTAATGTAACCTTCAAGAATTTCAACACACAAAAATGCGGGGGGGGGGGGTGTTCACAATTTTGATAACCACAGTTGTAAATAGAAACATTCATTCATTTCTCATAAGATTATAAATATTTGATACTGGAACTGTAAAATGCACATGTTTTATAAACTAAAACAACAAAGAAAACAAAAAACAGAAACCAACTTTGCTTCCTGCTAAAAAGGCATGTCATTTCATTGAGTTTCCTAAGCAGCAGATGGTTATTCAGACTTTTAAATTACAACTTTTGTTTTTATACTTTCCTTTTTAAAAAGGTTTACACTATTATGTACAACGTAAAACTATTACTGCAATGAAATAAAGAGGTTTAAGGCAAAGAGCGAAGTTCACCCTCAGTCCTCAGGGAGACCAGCGGGACTCCCAGCTCAGCCGCAGGCACACCCCCTGGGCTGTCCCAGCCACAGATGGACAGTTGGATTGGTCTTTCCCCATACACTAAACAGAAGACAGTGTGGAGTTATATATAGATAATGTGTTTGTTTATATATATATATATAGGTACTTGGTGGGAAATATATTGAATATATTTAATTTACACTGTACCACACCTTCAAAAATAAAATGTATATTTTTAAAAACAAGAAAAGACAAAAAGTGATGATAAGAAATGATTATTTACACACGTTCTTCCTTCTTCTAGATCCTGGAGGATTCTGAGTTCTTTTGAAAGACAAGGTAGCCACATGTTCCAGAACTGTGGACTCAAACACGCCTGGTGTGTGTGTGTGTGTTCACATGCATACAGACATATGTGTAAACACACATATTTATCTTGGAAGAATGTTATCTATAGCAGAAGCAGCCACTCCAAGAAAAGAAAAATAAATAAAGAAAAGAAAAAAATAAAGGAAAAAAAGAAAAAAATAGGGAAGAAAAGAAAAAGGAAAGGAAGATAGATGATGCCATCTCCCTCTACAGAGCCTTCTGCCCGCCCAGAAACAGTGAGCCATGGCCTCATTTCTGGGACCCTGGCTGGCACCCAGGATGGCTGGTGGAGTCACAGGAAATTCCTGGGGCCAAGCCAAAAGGAGGGTCGCCCCACCGCTCTTGGGCTTTAGGCCACACACCCCAGGCCTTTAGCCCCAGAACCTCGAAGCGCTTCTGCATGGAGGCAGTGCCCAGGGCAGAAGGGTTAGGCCTGCGGCAGGACTGCGGTGGGACTGGGGACAGCGACACAGACCACAGACGCAGACGATGTACGCACACGGTTGGGCCCTTGGTGAGGAGGAGGAGGAGGAGAGAAGAGGAGGAGGAGGAGGAAGGAGGAGGAGGAGAAGAAGAAGAAAGGAGGAGCAGGAGGAAGGCGGAAGAAGGAGGAAGAGGAGGAGAAAGGAGAAGGAGGAGGGAGTTAGGCGCAGGAGGGTGAGGAGAGGGAGCCGGGTGAGGCTGCCGGCCTGGGCGGCTGCTGGTGAGCATGGAGCCGACTTCCCAGGGCAGGCCTGGGATACGCTGGGCTGCTTCCCAGGGCCAAATCCCAGAACTGGCCCAAGGACCCTGGAAGTCCCCTCTCCCCCACCAGGTCCCCTAAGCTCCCCAAGGCCTTGAGGTGGCTGGCCCAGGCTTGAGGTGTGGGCCCCTCCTGCTGTCCTCACCAAGCCAACACAAACAAAGTGGCAGAAGTCATAGACCAAATAGGAGCTATTTATTCGGTTCACAGTTGTGTGAAATGCAGCAATAAAAAATCTTTGGACTTCAGCAAGTTGTTTTAATTTTTTCTTCTTTTGAAATAATAAAAAAGCATCCAATGTCATATAATGGAGCTTAGGGGATTAAAAAAAGGTGAAACCCTAAGCAGCCCCCTTCGCAAAAAAGAAAAAAACCATAAAATTAGCATAATCTCATAAACACAAAAAACTCAAAAAAATATTTTATAGTCAGATATTTTGGATTTTATACCACCTGTAAATGATATATACATAGAATATTTCAGAACCTTAGCTAATACACAATATTTTCACTATTAATGCTGGTATAATCTTTATACACTGGCCCTTTATGATTTTAAATTATTGCATTGTTTAGCGCGGACTGAGACCTGGCCTCCATGCCCCCCACCCTACTCGCTGTCCGACTTGCCCTCCTTGGCCGTGGTGGAGTGGTTGTACAAGCCCTGTGCCATGAGGTGCACGGCCAGCGTGTTCTTGTTGCCCGTGGCCTTCTTGATCTTGGCGCGCTTGTTCTGGAACCAAATCTTGATCTGTGACTCGTTGAGGCTGAGCTCCTGCGCCAGGCTCTGGCGCCGCTGCTCCGTCAGGTACCTGTTGGTCTGGAACTCAGCCTTGAGCCTCTGCAGCTGCTCGGCGGTAAAGGCCGTGCGCGGCCGCTTGTCCTCTTTGTTCGGGTTCTTCTTCTTTGGTTTTCGAGACCTGGGACCTGGGTAGATATGGTGGACGGAGAGAAGTCAGGTTACCCAGAGGTGTGCCACCCAATAGGCACCGGGTAAGGATTCTGGGGCCCCAAGAGGGAAGTGACTCGTCCAAGGCCACTCGAGCCTGAACCGCCAGATGTGGGGCTAGACTTCGGACTGGGCATGGGCTCAACGCGGACCTCCACCACTTGGTGAGGGAGGACTGGGTGTGATGTAAGTGGGACTATGGGGCAGGCCTAGTGGGCAGGCTGACCACAAACGAGGGGTCTCTAGATAAAAGTAAAACTCCTGGATGGAAGAAAACTCCCCACACTTTCTGGCCTGCTTTTTTCTAGTCCTTTCTGAGGCTCTGTTCAGGAACAGGGATGGCGGTAGGTGCTGGGAGAGAGGGGAGGAGAGAAGACTGGGAAAGGCTGCAGGGCGGTCACAGAAGCAGGAGGCGCCCTGAGGGCTGTGATGGGGACCCTCATGGGGATACCCCACAGGGTGCCAAGGGCTGTGGGAATCAGGGGCAGGTGGGCCTTGAGGACTGGAGGGGCCCAGAGTGTCTGCCTCCACCCCAGCTCCTCTATGACTCCCAGCCAAGGGCTCTGTGGACCCAAGTTCATTCCTTTAAGGAAGAGTCAGTGCATGTACTTCCCTCCTTGGTGGGGAGGGGCACTGAGCTACTCACAGTGGGTGAGTCCTTCACCCACTGGAAATCTCCCAGGTTTCCTGTCCAGGAGAGGGGACCTGGCTCTACAAGGGTGTTGACTGCACCACCCTTTCCCCAGACATGGGACTGCTTCACTGTGGGCAGCAGGGTAGCCCAGCTGACCTTGTCCAGGTCCACTTCTGATCCTCCCCACTGTGCCTCCCAGCTGGGATTCAGACTTCTGAACCTGACCTGGCCTTCTCCCTATGGACCTGCCCCAGGTTTTGGGCAGGGTCGCTGTAAGGCTCCTAGGACCTGCTATCCATGGGGAAAGGGCAGAGGGAGGAGAGCAGAAGGAGGGAAGTGTCATCAGTTTCTTTTTGGTGTTAAGAGGCTCAACCCCCTGGCGTTCCCTGTGGGGGAAGAAGGGGGCAAGGCCATTGGCAGGGAGTGGTGACCTCGCCTCTGGGTTTCAATTTGTGCGGTGTATGAATCGGCTTTAGGGAGCATCTGGCCCCAGCTTCATCACAGGTCCCTGCAGCTGGAGAAGGCTGGGGGCCCCCCACCCTTCAGGGCCGGAGAGCTGCCGGGCACCCTGAGGAGAAGAGGAATGTGGATCTCCTTGGAGGCCCTGGGACTGCACCCTGCCCAGGTCAGGAGAGTCAACTAGGGTGCTGGGGCTGTGCCCAGCAAGAGGTAGGGGATGAACTGGAGGCCCAGGGTGAACGCCAAGCACTCCCTCATGGCCAAGTGAGCCTTGTGCTCTCTCCAGGAGACGGGCCTGGAGAAAGAGGATATGTGGGCACCACCTCAGGAGCACCAAGGGCAGCTTTTAAAGCAACCCATAGGCAGGCTCACCACCCATGAGAGCACACACCCTATACTTGGGCACCCACCCCACGCACACATACACACTCAGTGACTGTCTTGCTCACGCCCAGGGCTCCAGGCCAGTGGGCCTGGCTTTGGTGGGGGTAGGTGCAGATTTGGAGACGGGGTTGGCCCTCCGGAACGGGGTGGGGGATGGGGCACAAGGCTCCAGGAGAGGCCCCAGCCTCCTGCTCCCAGAGCCCATCTCTGTCTGGGTCTCCAACCACCCCCTTCCCCAGAACTCTACCCCCAAACTCTTCTGGTCCTGGGGCTCTTGTTAATGCACCCATGAAGCAGCCCTCAAAAGGACACCATTTTATAGCAATAAATTTCCCTAAAATAATAATTTTTCGGTTTTTTTCTTGATTTTCTTTCAAAAGACAAATACTTAGGAGTCTCAGAAACAGAATCAAACCTCCCCAAGAAAACTCTCTCTGCCCTTTCTTTCGGAGAAACCAAAGAACAGAAACATTATCTTGCAGGGATATTTTAAAGCCCATGAAGATAGGCGACTTGGGCTGGGCTGGGCTGGGCCAGGCCGGGCCGGACGGTGCTGCCCAGCTCCCGGGCCGTTGGGGGCTGGCTCAGCGAACTCCCGCGCCGCACAAAGCCCGGCCGAGTCTCCTCGCCCGGCATTGTGAGCCTGTATGTTAATTAAATATTAACAAAGGAGGAAGACGAGAACAATGGAGCAAATTTCAGATCTAGCTGAGAAATCTGAATTTCATCAGAAATATGCACGCATATTTCTGCGGGATGGCGGCCCAAGGGTTGGCTCACTCCTGCTGTGATCTGGGCAAATAACCCCCGCAAAATAGTTGAGGGTTTGGGGGCAGCGGGGATCCGCTGCCAGCTCGGGGTCAAACAGTCCACTTCTAATGGCGGTTCCCAGCCGCAGACCCGCATGGAATGCAGTTGATGATTTCTACAAGGACATGGATTTAGTTTTTTAAAATCGCAGATCTATGAAAAAATATATCCAGCATCTCTGCAGGGCCCCTGCGAATGCTGCCTCTTTCCCATCAGCAGCCCCCAGGAAACCCTGAGAGAAGGTCCTTTCTATTTGGGGATGGCAGGTGCCGGGAGGGACGGCTGCCTCCCTTGTCCTCGCTGTGTGCAGGAAGGGGGCTGAGCCCCACCACTGCGGGCTGGCGCTGGCAAACAAAGTGGAGCCAAGAGGAAAGGGCGCCTTTATTTTCCTCCTTCCCTGTGTGCATCCTCCTGAGTCCCACCGGTCAGCGCAGGCCCGAGGGGCAGAAGGCAGAGCGGCAAAGGGCCTCGCCTTTTCTTCCCCGAGCACAGCCGGGATAACCGGATGGTAGGACAAGTCTGGGGTGGGCTGGGGCATGCGTCCCCGGCCTGGCCTGAGTTGGAAGATCGTAGGGAAGGGGATGAGAGTGTGCACTTCCGGGCCCATCTTCCAGCCACCCCGTTCCCACCAAAAAAAACTACAGTGGGGGAGACATGGGCTAGGGGCTGGGAAGAGATGCCCCGGGGGGGGGGGGAAGACAGAGAGGGGAGACAGGGAGAGAGGAAGGAGAGAGAGAGACAGAGAAAGAAAGAAGGTCCCTTCTGCGGTCCTAAGAAGTCTGTACCCCCTAGCGAATCAGTCCTGCCGCTGGACTCCTGGCCGCTGCCCGGGCCGGCGTCAGCTTCACACAATGTCGCGTGAGTCTTTGTGCGTGTGTGCGGGGGAGGTTCGAGATGTTTTCCTCCCGGTAAGTTCCCGCGCCAGCACCGCCCCCCAGCTCCGCGGGCCTCCCCGCGGCGAGCCAGGACGCGTGGTCCCCGCGGGCTCACCTGAAGAAGGCCGGTCCGAGTAGCGCGTACAGTAGACCCACGCCGGCCAGAGCATGGGCTGCGCGCCCAGGTTGGCGCCGGCTTGCGAGCTGTCCGAGTCCGAGCTCACCGACAGGTCGCCGCCGCCCAAGCCGCGGGCCTTGAGCGACCCGTCCAGGGGGCCGCCGGGGTCGCCGCCTTTCTTGGCGCCACCGTGCAGCGAGAGCGTCTTGGAGCCGCCTTCCCCGTCACCCGGAGAGTCGCTGCCGGCGGCTGGGAGCGGCCCGCCCGCGCCGGGCGCACATGGCGGGTTCTGCCGGGGCTCTCGGGAGCCCGACCCCAAGAGCTGCTCCGAGCCGCCCGCGCCGCCGCCTCCCTCAGCACCGCTCGCGCCGCCTTCGCCGCCGGCTCCGCCGCCCCTTCCTCCTCCCGCGCCCGCACAGCAGGTCCCCGCGTCCTTTCGCCGGCCGAACTCGGGCCGCAGGATGTTGTCGATGAAGAAGTTGGTGATGCGGTGCGGGTGCTGGTGGTTGCCGGGCGCCTGCAGGACCGCGGGCAGCATCAGAGCCCGCCGGCGCCCGGTGTCCGCTTCGCCTGGGCTGCTACCGCCGCCGCCGCCGCCGCCGCCCGAGCCGCCGCCGGGGCTGGATTCCGGCTGCCGCTGTCCCTCCACCGCCGCCGCTGCTTCGCCAGGCTTGGGGTCATTCTCCTCCATGCTGTTCACAGTAAATCCCAGACTGGTTCTCCGGGGACGCCCTTCCAAATCAGCCTTCGGCCCTCCCGCGGCGCACACGGAGACCCCCGCGCCCCCACCCCGCCGAGTCTTCCGAGGGCGTGCGCGGCGGCCGCGGCCAGCGCTGGGGTCCTACAAGTCGCCGGCCGCGCTCGGCGCGGAGCCACGTTTGAATCCACGAACTGGGTTAGAAACACCACGAGCCGCCCCGCTCGCCCAGACGATGAGAGATTCAACAGAGCCAAGTCCTCGACTTCGCCGCGCAGCCGGGGTCTAGACAGACGCACTGGTCCGGCGGGGACGCGGGCCGCCTCCCGGGCTCCCCGCTCCTCTCCGCGTCCGGCCGCCTCGGGCTCCGGCGCCGCCGCCTGGGCCGCCCGGGGCGAGAGCTGCGCGCATGCAGGCAGCGCGCTCCCCGGCGCTCACGCCCGCCCGGGCCGGCTCCGGCCGCCGCCGCCGCCCGGCCGTCCCCGCCCGCGCGCCCTAGCCGGCCCTCGAGGGTGCCGGGCGCCCGCGGTCAGCGCACCCGCCACCGCCCGCACGCACATGGAGGCCCCCTCCTCGCGGCCGCCGCCCCGCTGCGGGCCGGGGCGCCCCACCGGCGTGCGGCCGCGCCCCCGCCGAGCCCCGCAGAGCTCCGCGGCCCGAGTCGCATGGGTGAGAGACGCGAGGCCAGGGCCCGGCCGGGCCGGGCTGGGCCGCCCGCGCTCCCCGGCCGTCCGCCGCCCTCGCCGCCTCGGCCTCCGCGCGGGCTCGGAAATTTCCAGGCCACTCGGCGCAACCTGAGACACTTTCACTCTGGATTTTTGTTCTTATTTTTAACAGAGCCCCCTCGAGTGACGTCGCAGGCCGGTCTCCTGGACACGTGCCTCGGGCCAATGGCCGCGGCGCCGCGCGCCCACGTGACGCTCCGGCCGCCGCTGGGTGACAGGAGCGGCCCGCCGCCCCTCCTCCCCTTAAAGCGGCCGCGTCCCCCGCTCCGGGTGCGGGAGCCCAGGAACCCGGAGAGACCCCCGACCGCGTCTCCTGCGCTCGCCCGCGCTTTCCCTGTCGCTTCGCGGTTCAGGGATCTGAGTCACCCCGCGACAGCCCTGCCAGGTCACCCCGGGGCGCGTAGGTGGACACGCACAGGAAGATCGCTATTTTTAAGATTTCCATATTGTTTACCGTGGGGCGAAATCCCACAATTCCTTGCACAAAAATGCATAAATAATATTAAATGAGCTGCGGAGATACAAAGGGACTTTTGTGGTCCGCTTTCCTTGCTGATGGAGAGGAATAGTGTCACTCCCATTTGACTCGGTAACCCGGCAGCTTCCTGTCTTAAACGCAGAGCTGGCACGCAGGACACTCCTCCTGCAGACACTTATTGTAAGTGTGCGTGTGTGTGCGTGTGCAGGGAGGCGCGTGCATACGGCCGCATTCCACCCGGGGACAGCGACCCTCATGAAACATGCATAGCGATCCGAAAGAGCGGGGGAATGCAGTATGCGGCTCCATTTGCGAAGGGAGAAATCCAGGCGCCTCGGAGGTTCTAAAGGAATCCTTTTTGCCAAGGAGAGGAGGGGTGACTGTTCAGCTAAGACTTCAAAACCAAGTCGCCCGCCCCCCTCTAACTTCTCTACTCTGATTGAGGCGCTCCCAGACCGGTCATCTCGTTTTCTTTGTTTTAAAATCCTTTAAACTAATTTTGCAGGAGAGCAGGGCCCATTTGAAACGAGAATTAGGAATCCAACGGCAAGGGTGGGAGCCCCAGTTGGTTTCTCCCCTCCTCTCTCTTCATCTTTTCTAGACTTTCCTTCCAGCTGTTGTCAGAATGTCCAACTGGAAGTTCTGTTTCCTCTTCTCTTCCCCCTCCTCCCTCGGGCTCCTTCCCATTTGCTCTTGTCTACCCACCAAACACCCGTTGTTACCCCAGGCTCGCCTGTCCATCATTTAAAATGCATTTTTATGGAAATGTGTGAATTCCTGGAAACATCCGATAGGGCAGCTCTGGGGGTGCGGGAGCATTTGCACGCCATGAGTACCCTCAGTGCGGGGGAGGCGGGGAGGCCGCAGCCTGGCACGGACACCCTAGGGCTGATTGGCCCTGGGCAGCTGCAACGTGCTCAGCAACCCAGACCCCCGCAGAGGCAGCCAGCAGGTTGCTGCCAGGCCCTGAGTGAACTTGGGGAGTCTGGCAAGCATCTCCGAGGCAGTGTGGCCTGCCAGGCCACCTGGGGCCTGAAGGTTGCACCCTGGCCTTGCGAAGCTCCCTCCCCAGTGTCCATCCCAGGTGCTGTCCTTACCCTGCAGGCTTCAGAGTGCTGGCTGGGCTGGGATGAGAAACGACAGTTCCCACAGCGCTGCTCCCAGGAAAATTACCCCCCGCCCAGGACGGGAATGGTGGGGGAGGAGGTGCTGGGCTGGCCTCCTGGCCACTGGACATGGCTCTGGTCAGAGTGTGCCCTCTGTCCTGTGTGTCTAGGGCAGGGTGGGGAAGCCTCTTCTCGCTGGGGCTGGATTCCTCCACTTTTTCTTCATTGGAGGAGTCCTTACCAAATGTTCTGGCTAGGCACACATCTGCCAGGGGTCCTCCCCGAGTCTCAAAAAATCAAACCCCACAGTCTACCTGCCCCCAGGAAAATAGGGCTGGTGGGAGTTTGTGGGAAGTCTTATTGACACTTACTTGGTTTTTGGGGGGGAGAATTTTCTGCAACTCTGGAAACTCTGATGATCACCAGTCAGGAAAGGGAGGGTCCAACGACTCTGGGTCTCCTGAACATGGTATAGGGGGAGGAGGGGCCCTGAGCTCTTTGGTTCCTGCAAAACCATCCCAGGTTATTGGCTCCACCTGTCCCATGAAAGCCAATTAGGCGGCTTCCTGAGAAGTATTTTCTGAATTCTTAGGACTCTTTGCCTCTGACTGCCTCAGTATAAATGGCCCCAAGACGCTGGGCTTCAGCCCTGTGCTTTCCTGCGACCCAGACCCCAATTCGTGGCTGCAACAGAGACTCTGGGAAGCAGAGCGTCACCTCCAGGGCGCCCGGCGGGCCGGTGGGCGGAGACCTGCCTGCGCAGGGTCTGCGGGCTGGGCCGTGGGGTTGGCTGGAGGAAGAGGAATTCGTGGGTCGCTCTCCTGGAAAGGAGGAAGGTGAGAGGTGGAGGGAGGAATAGGAGAAAGAGAAATAAATGAAGAGAGAGATAACTAGAGGGTACCGGGCCCCCCAAAGTGGACCCAAACACGAAACAACTCTGGGAAAGCGTTAAGAGGGGTCACCGTTCAAAGGGCCGGGGAAGCTGGGATGGGGCTGCAGAAAGTTGAGCTGCCCAGGGGCTGGGCGGTGCTAAGTTCCATACACACGGAACTCCGCAAGGTGTTTCAGGAAGCTTCGAGAAGTGCGCATGAGGACCGGCCTCGGCCGCCTGCCCCAGCTGGGACGGCGCCTCGCGCTTTCTGGGGATGCGGGGCAGTGGCGTGTCTCTGCTATGCCAGCCCCGGCTGCCGCGCTCCCGCGAGCCCAGAGCCTCCGCTTTCTCCCCCGAACGACCGCCGCCCTCAAGGTCGGCCTTTCTGTGCGGATCAGACGAGCCCTCTCCGGACATTAGTTTCTCCCGGGATGGAAAGCGGGGCACTGACCCGGGAACCCCGTTTTCCTTCTAGCTTCACCCAGGAATCGGAGAGCGCCCGCGACCACCCGCTTGCGGAGGACGATCCTCCATATTTCTCAGGCTCGCTGCACAAAGAGGGGCCTCGGAGAGGGCGAGCAGGAAAGCAGCTTCCAGACGCCGTGCGCTTCAGGACACGGACGCTGGTTTTGCAAACAAAACCTCAGTGAAGCGCCCCGGAGACACCGGGCGCCCGGATGCCGAGCCAGGCTCCCGTTTGTATCTGAAAACGAGGCCAGAGAAGGGTGACTTTTCCGGCCCCTCTGCGTCCCCTCACTCGCCTCGCTTCTCTAGGTTGACGTGGTGACACTTGGAAAAATGGACTCAATGAAAGCGGTTCGCTCGCGGCGGTCTCGTTACTCGCGGGGCAGAGACGCCCAACAATCCCTGAGAGCGAGATCTCCACCTCAGCCAAAGCAGGCCTGGCCAGCCCTGCGCCCTCGGCTGGGAGCCGAGCCCCGCAGGGCCAAGCCCCAGGCGCCGGGCGGGGAATTGGGGCCGATAGGAGAGAAACACCTTCCCCGGGGCGAGCAGAGAGCCACCGTCGGCTCCTGGTGCTGACGTTCCGACCCGGCCTGTAGACAAAGGCCGAAACGAAGGGGCGCGGGGAGCAGGGGTGGGGCGGGCGGGGCCAACGGGCGGACATTGCGGGTCTGCGCTCTCCTCCAGGCGAAGGAGGACCGGCCTACAGGCCCACCGGGCGAGCTCGGGGACGGGGTCTGGGAGGCTGGGTCTAGGGTCTGGGACTTCTTCAGAATAACCCCCGGAAGGAAGGGGTTAAACGCGGCAGCGGCGGGCCTGAAAAGGGCCAGGAGCGTTGTAGGAACTGGGGTGCACAGGCCCTCGCGTACCCAGCGCTTCGCCTTTCCCCGCCCCAGGCCTGCCAGGGGCGCGCGTGGCGCGGGCAGAGCCTGGTGGGTGGGTTGGCGCGGACAGAAGCTCTGCCGGGGAGGGGGACGGGCAGTCGCATTGCACGTCCTGGTTCTGCCCCGATCGCTGGAGAAGCGCCTGTGCTGAGCCAAAGCTCCCTAGGTGTTGGGGAAGCAGAGTGGGCCAGGAGCCCACTGGGGACCGCTCTTCTGTCCTGACTTGATACTTAGCCCAGGCTCGCCCGGGGAGGGGGGCGGCTGGGGGCAGGTGGGCAGATCTCCAGAGCTGGCGTGTAAAGATGCAGAAACTGTCCCTCACCTGGTTTCTCTGGAAAGCAGTCGCTTCTGAAGGAGAATCTGAAGGATGGCTCTACTTGTGCTAGCAACCCCCACACCTAAACCAGGTCCTCTGTGCCCGCTCCCGCTTCCGGCTCTCCAGCGCCAGGGGAGCCTTATTCTGGGTGACCTGCCTTCCCAGGAATCACCTTTCCTTGGCAGCTCCCTGCCTGCTCTCTTGTCCTGTTTTACTGCTGTTCTTGTTCCTATAAAATTTGGACTCCTGTGGAAGGTGGGCCCACTTCCACTCAAGGCCCACCCCTGAGACTCCCCAGACAGACCTGCACTCTGGAGTCTCCCGGGAGCCCTGGGAGGGGCAGGTTTGGGAGCACAGACTGTTTCACCACCTAATGCCTGGACTCTTATGAAAATGCCCCCTCAAAATCACAGCAACCCAGAAGAAAGTGGCACCTCTCAAATAATCCAGTCAAATAAGTAAAATTAGTTTGGCAAAGGAATTTGAAGAATGGCACCCAAGGCTTGAGCTGGCTAAGCCTACCAAAACAGGAAGGAAAACACAGAAAAGGATAATGAGCCTTGAAGTACACTAGCCACCTTCTCCAGCCTTGCGACCATTCACAGATGGAAGAAATTCTAGTATGTATCCACTGCCTTCCTTTTGACCTTTGGAAAGAAAACAAGATGTTCAAAAGGAACCCCTGAAACACCAGCCCCACCTTACAGAGGCTGACGTTTTCTTTTCTTCTATTCTTTCCCCAAAGGCTACAAGTAATCACAGAGAGGCTAGTGTAGCTTAAACTCTTATACAGTGACTTCCCAGTATTTTTGGAAATAGGATTTGCGTAGTTAGAGGTTTACAGAATTTTAGGCAAGTACAATCTAGATTTAACTCAAACCATCTGGATCCAGCCCAGCCAAACTACCTACAGCTTGTTAGATGATAAGTCATTAGTCTAGGTTTCACGTGAGGAAGAAAATATCTAAACAACCACCCCTGCTCTTAAATATCACAACTGAATCATGCTTAACCAGGAGAACTCAATTAGTTTATATACTGGCTAAGCTGGGGGAAATATATTTTTAAAAACATATGTTTAAGTTAAAGTCATGAACTGATTTCTTTTTTCATTCATCAAATATAAATAAAGATATATAGTTTTATATAAAAAGGTAACTAAATTGCGAATTAAATTCAAACATTTCCTCTACTTAGTTAAATGATTGATCAGTTCCTCTGAGTTCAACAAAGTTGGCCGTTTCTTTAGCACGAGCATCTTTAATTGACATACATGCTTACATGTATGGTATGGGGGGATCCCTGTACCCAATCAATCCCTGTGTTGAGTATAGAAGCTTGTGTGAGGCGTGGCGACCTTTTACAAGCACAAAGCCTCAGTAGTGACCTTCGTGGACTCACACGCGGAGGGGCACTGTGTCATCTCTGCATCATGGACTCCTGCCTCTAGCCTTGTCCAAGGCCCAAACCACCTTTCCGGGGGATGCCGTCCAGTCTCACTCCCACCAGGGATGGGGACCTGCTGTCCACCTTTGGACGCACTCCCATCCTTTCCCTCTCATCCCAGCACTTCTGGTTCCACTTAAAGAAAAGCTCAGTAGAACAAGATTTCTCAGTTAGGGCACATTATAGATGTGCTCTGTTTCTCCTCTAAAAAACTCCTCTTTTCCTCTCAGAAACTCACTCAAATATTCCAGCCCTCTCCAGAAAGGCTGTGCTATAGTTTATGTTATGGAGTTGCAGGGTTTTGTGTGTCTCACATCAGTTAATCCCCTAAGACACAACAGCCTCTGTGACGACGGCAAAGTTGAGCAACTCGACACCATTTGGAGCATTAACACAGGCTGGGAGGAAGAAACGGGATACGCGCGAAGATTTCCCACGTTTGGAGCGAATGCCCTGGAATTCCTCGGGATTTACACCTCCCCGTCTACCAGGAAGGAGAAATGCGAGCTGTTCTCATTCACTGCCTGCTTTTAGTTCTCTGTTCGCACTGCCAGGGCTAATTTTGGCCGCGGCGCAACATTTGGGTTACAGATGTTAGGGGGCCGCGCCTAGGGGGAAGCGGGACTCTGAGCTCTGCCAGCCCCGGCCAGAAAGTTTGGTACTAAGGCGCTGGGCGTGCTCCCAGGACAAAGTGCGGGTTCCCCAAAAGAGGAAGGTCGGGCGGCACTTAGGGTTTTCTGTCTTGTTTGCAGACACAAGTTCATCTGCACCTCGTGCAAAGCAGCCCTGAAAGCTCAGGCTTGAAGACAAAATGTGGAGCCCAGGCTCCTTCGATTGAAAACCTCTCTACGAGGACACTCTCCGCAGTGGGCGGCCAGAAAGGATTTCGGATCAAGATCCGCAGAGTGGTGAGCATCTCCCAGGGTCCGGGGCTGAACTGACTGCAGGCTGGTAGCCCTTCTGCCCGGAAGAGAATCTCCTTTCTGCAGAAACTACCCCTGGAAAACAAAACCGAGCGAAAAGAAGGGCAATGCGGGTCTGCGCGGAAGGGAGCTCCCTTCCCGGGGAAGGAGGCGCCTCGCGGTGGCACACTCGCCGGCGGGGTGTAGGTATAGGGGCAGACTAGGGTGAGAAGGGGGGCTCGCGGAACACGGGTCTCCCGCGGGTCCGAGGGACAGGGTGCAGGCGCATTCCAGGCACCTAGGGCAGTCCAGTCTGCTCTGCGGAGCGGGAGCCAGCCCCAGGCTCTCCACATCTCCCAGGAATCCAGAAGCTTGACTGCGGGACAGTTGTGTCGATGGGGGACCCCCCCCCCCCCCCAGCTGGATTTTCATTCCACTTCCTCCCTTGATCGAGTGCTCACGCCCGGCAGGAGCTGGCTGTGCGCCGCCCCGGGTGGGTGGAGGTGCGTGGGGCTCGGGCCTTGGCTCCCTTGGGTGTGTCCCAGTCTTTTTCCTCCAGAATTAGAGGCCTCTGCAGGGCGCAGAGCCCCTCTCCCCCTCTCCTAACTCTCCTCCCCACCTCGCCGCGGCCTAAGCTAAGATGAGGTGAGCTTCCAGGGCTGTGTCCCTAGGAGGCCCCGAGCACTTTTCCTCCGAAGGTCGAATAAATCAGGTCCCCTCTCTTTCCCCAGCGCCCTCAGAGGAAGCCGCGAACCTCTGAGCGAGCGTGGTTTTACTGGGGATTCCTAGCGACCTGCCCTGTGCCCAGCGACGCCCCAAGGGGAGAGGAGCTCTGTGGAGGGGCGGTGTGGGGGTGGGTGTCTACACTTCGTCCTCTGGCTCGGAGCAGGACCCGGTGATGCGCCCTGGCCGAGCTCCTGTCTCCTAGGAATGCGGGTGCCTCGGGCCCTGTCGGGACCCTTGGTTCGACCGGAGGGCCCGGGAGTGGGAGCCTGGATCCAACAGGCACCCGGATCCAGGAGTCAGACTCCTTGGTTCCGAACGTTTCTTCCTTTCTTCCGGAGCGAAAGCTTGCTCCCCCTTCCCCCAAGTCCCTCGCGGGCTGGGAGGTGAAGGGAGCGACAGAAGCCGGGCCTCCTCCGCAGCGCCCAACGCCCCGGGCTCTCCGGGTCCCGGGACTTGGCTCGGGTGCGTGGAGGGACGGCTGGGGGCGCAGATTTGTGAATGAACCTCGGAGCCCTTTGCAGCTCACAGATCAGAGGCTGCGATCGCCCCACCGACGTGGTCCAATGAGCCGCCGCAATAAGCTCTGAGCGACGAAACGGGGGCACGGCCTGGACTCTGCGGCACCGCGCTGCGCAGGGCCGGGCGGGGGAGGGGCTGAGCCACTGCAGCAACTTCAAAGCCTGTGTCGGGGCTCAGCAATGGGTGGGCTCTCCCCGGGCCCGCACGGTTCTCAAGGGCCTCCCCCCACCCCCACCGCCACCCCGTCGGAATGCCCAGAGGCGTTCCCAGCCCAAGTGATGGAGACTCTGACTCCCAGTTGTCTCCGCGCCCTCCTCTTGCGCGTCCTTGGCGTCTCCCCCGGGACCCGGGGGGCGATCACGTCCTGAGACCTAATCCGGTTACTTCCGGGCGTGGGTCTCCACCGCCTCCCGGGCTGGCTGGACTCGCTTCCTAAGTAGCTGTCTCATTCACAGCTCCTGCGCCGCCAGCTCCCCTTTCAAAATTCAAGTCTTCGGCTGCCTCCCTGTCGCTCTCCGCTCTCCGCTCTCCGTGCGAGGGGAGGGGAGGGGGAGGAAGGAGCGGACACCCATGTGTGCCCGGGAGGGGCCCGCACAGCCTCCCCGCTCCCGCAGCAGAGGCCCTGGGCCCCCTCTTCAGAGGGAAATCGGCGAGCAGACACTAAGTGACGCGAGCCCCGGCCCCTTCCCCGCAGGGGGGTCTCCGTGCGTTCCAGAAGCGCACCTGGAAGCAATTCTCCTCGCGTAACCGTCGGTCGCCTCCTAAGCATCTCCAGCATCTTCACATCTCCTAAACATCTGCACAATTCTGCGCTGTTTTCTGGAGGACCTCGGAGAGGGGGAGGGGACGATGGGGTGCCGTGGGGGCAGGGAAGGAGAGAGGTCAGGGGTTACGCAGGATTACGGCTCGGCTCGGTGACCCCTCTCATCCTCCGTGGCCCAGGGAGGGGATCTGTAGCGAGGGGTCCAGACCTCTTTTGCAAAACCGAACTCTGGGGGAGGGCTTGCGTCCCATGAAGCACGGGGAAGGTCTAAATGACGAACACCCACGAGCGGCCGGGAGCGGAAGATGGCAGGATCGAGGGGCCCGGGAGGGAAGATGGGCGTGCGTCTCCAGTGACCATGGCACGAGGCGGCGTCCTGCTCCGCACCACGCTACAACCAACCAGGCCTCCGCCCCTCCGCGCTTGAACAGGGCGGGTCCACCCGGGCGGCGAGCTCGAGCTCCGCGGGCGCAGCGCAGCCTCAGCCCGGCGCCTCCCTCCCGCTTGCTGGGGAAGAGGTGGGAAACCCTCTCCGCCGCGCCCTGGCTCCCACCGCAGGCCTCCGAGAATAAACTCTCTCAGGGAGACTGAACTGTCCCCACCCTCTGTCCCAGCCTCAAGAGGGACTTCCTGAAAATATGGCAGCCAAGAATAGGGTGAAAATGTAAGCCTGAGGTTTCCTTCTCCACCTCCCCCTGCTCCCTGCCCCTTCACCTCCACACTTCCCACCAGCCCAGAGGGGTCCAGCTGTAACCACCACCACCGCCACCTCTACCGTGCTGACGACTGTCACCATTTCCTTCCAGTTCCAGCTGCCTCCTGGATGCCTCCACTGGAAGGCTGACGAGCACCTTCAATTTCACGTGTTCACTTCAGAGCACCCCTGATCCCGCTACCCCTGCTGCCCTGATCTGCGCCTTCCCAGTTTTTCCCAGTCACCCAGCTGGCCACCCCCCAGGAGACATCCCTGATCCCTCATTTTCTCTCTAGAGCCACCTCCTGTCCCTTAGCAAGGCCTGCTGGCTCTGCCTCCACGTCTTTTCCACAGCTCCCCCATACTCCTGTGTCCTCCACCAGCCCCCAAGCCCTTTCCCCCTCCACCTGCAGGGTTGCATGGCCTCCTAACCAGCTCTCCACCTCACACATGTGCCCTGTGGTCCACCGCTCTCCCTACAACAGAGTAAGCTTCAGCTCAGACCTACCCTTGGTCAAAACCAGTGGTTTCCATGTGCATGAGAATTAGACACATCCTTACAATGTCCTTCAAGGCACAATGAAATCCACCAGCCACCTCCCTCACCTGAGGTTCTAAGTCTAGTTTTGCCAGTTCTTGAGCCTCCAAGCCATGGCCACCTCAGGGGAGCTCTTTTCCTTTGGTCCTGACTCTTTGTTCATCTGGTACATTCTTTCTCCATATCTTTGGGCACAGACTGTTCCCCAGAGAAGGGTCACATGATCTAAAATGACTCCCTAATCCAGGTGCGTTCCCCACAGCACTTATGGCTACTTGCAGTTGTAAAGGTGTTGGTGCATTTATTATTGGTCTCTCATCTAGAACATACCTTCCGGAGGGCAGGGCCTCGTCTTCGTGGCTGTACCCCCAGTCCTGCTAAAGGGACTGGCACACAGTAACATGAAGCCATTGCTCCCAGAATTTTTGGTCACAGGACTGCTTTATGCTCTTAGAAATTTACTGAGCCCCCCAAAGAGCTTTTGTATATAGCAACAGATAGATTTAGATGTCTATCAGGTGATTTGTGCAGTATTAGAAATTGAAATGGTAATGTTTTAAATATATTGATTAATTGATTCATTTACAATGACAATAAAAACCCACTTCATGTTTACTTAACATATTTTAATGAACATTTATTCTATTCCCCCAAACAAAAAAAAAATTAGTCTGGAGAGTGGTGTACAGGTTTGCACCCCTCTTTAATATCTGGCTTAATAGAAGATAGTTGGATTCTCATTTTTGTTTGTGCAATCCATTATTTTGGTTCAAGTATATGAAGAAAATGCAACCTGTCACAGATATGCAGTTGAAAACTGGAGGAGTATTTTATTAGCCTTGGCAGATAATTGTGAACATTTTTCCTTGATATTACCCCCCAATTCAACAAATGGTGGTTTCTTAAAGGTTGGTTGCAATGTGGAATCTGAAACCATGTCAATGAACATTTCATACTCTATTACATTAAAATCCATTTATCTGTCTTGCACTTTGAATGGCTCTTTTGCCCACAAAATATTTCCTTCCTTCCTTCCTCCCTCCCTCCCTCCCTCCCTCCCTCCCTCCCCCTTTCCTTCACCTTCCCCTTCCCTTCCCTTCCCTTTCTTTTTGACAGTCTCTCTCTGTCACCCAGGCTAGAGTGCAGTGATACAATCTCTGCTCACTGCAACCTTGCTTCCTGGGTTCAAGTGATTCTCCTGCCTCAGCCTCCCCAGAAGCTGGGATTACAGGTGCATGCCACCACACCCAGTTAATTTTTTGTATTTTTAGTAGAGACGGGGTTTCACCATGTTGGCCAGGCTGGTTTCAAACTCCTGACCTCAAGTAACCCACCTGCCTCAGCCTGCAAAATATTTCATGCCACTGTATATTGGTCATTTGGAAAATATTGGTTCACTGAGTTATGCAGGTCTTCCAAATGTCGAACTATTTCCTTAAACAGTATCACAAAATCACATTTGTTAATATCACCACTAATCTTATTGGAAAACTCTTTAAATTTGGGAGGTTGTCTGACTCATGATGTTGGATACAAGTTTTCAAGAATTTTAATTTTCACTTAAAAACTCACATTTTACCTTTAGTGGTAAATACTACTTTCCTCAACACGACAGGCTAATTTCATTTATTTTTGCAAAGGTGTCTGTCAAAGACCTAAGTCTCAATAACCATGATTTGTCTGTTGGGTGCCGTTCCATGTAAAATGAGGCTCCATGAAAAAGCGGGCTCAGTCAGCTCATGGCTGTAGCCCGCCCGTCCTTTTCCTCGATGGCCGCTTTTCTTCTGTATGACAGCTCTCCCTTTCTTCACCCAGAATATTGAAAAGACATGTGCTCCAGAGCTGAGCTTTAATAAAACTATTTTTTTTCACTGCCTCTTCAAGAACATTCTTAAGTAAAACCTGCATTTGAAAAAAAAAAAAAAAACCTGTGAGTGTGTGGCTGTGAAGAGCACAATGTCTGCTACCAATGGCCAATAACAACCTTTAATGGCCTTCATCCATGTGGAGCTGGACTCACTGGTTCAACGACCTTCATCCATGTGGAGTTAGACTCACTGGTTTAATGGCCTTCATCCATGTGGAGCTGGACTCACTGGTTCAACGGCCTTCATCCATGTGGAGTTAGACTCACTGGTTTAATGGCCTTCATCCATGTGGAGCTGGACTCACTGGTTCAACGGCCTTCATCCATGTGGAGTTAGACTCACTGGTTTAATGGCCTTCATCCATGTGGAGCTGGACTCACTGGTTTAATGGCCTTCATCCATGTGGAGTTAGACTCACTGGTTTAATGGCCTTCATCCATGTGGAGTTAGATTCACTGGTTTAATGGCCTTCATCCATGTGGAGTTAGACTCACTGGTTCAACAGCCTTCATCCATGTGGAGTTAGATTCACTGGTTTAATGGCCTTCATCCATGTGGAGTTAGACTCACTGGTTTAACGGCCTTCATCCATGTGGAGCTGGACTCACTGGTTCAACGGCCTTCATCCATGTGGAGTTAGATTCACTGGTTTAATGGCCTTCATCCATGTGGAGCTGGACTCACTGGTTTAATGGCCTTCATCCATGTGGAGCTAGACTCACTGGTTCAACGGCCTTCATCCATGTGGAGTTAGATTCACTGGTTTAATGGCCTTCATCCATGTGGAGTTAGACTCACTGGTTTAACGGCCTTCATCCATGTGGAGCTGGACTCACTGGTTCAACGGCCTTCATCCATGTGGAGTTAGATTCACTGGTTTAATGGCCTTCATCCATGTGGAGCTGGACTCACTGGTTTAATGGCCTTCATCCATGTGGAGCTAGACTCACTGGTTCAACGGCCTTCATCCATGTGGAGTTAGACTCACTGGTTCAACGGCCTTCATCCATGTGGAGTTAGACTCACTGGTTCAACGGCCTTCATCCATGTGGAGTTAGACTCACTGGTTTAATGGCCTTCATCCATGTGGAGTTAGACTCACTGGTTTAACGGCCTTCATCCATGTGGAGCTAGACTCACTTTTTTTTTTTTTTTTGCACATCAGTGCTGATGTCTACATGCAACAAAGCTACATAATGACTCACAGTGTAACTGTAAAAAAAAGTTTGGAGGTCGTCTTAGGGAACCCCAGGATCTACACTAAATGAAATTTCATAAATGAATGAATGACTTTTCCTACACAATCACGTATGGTGGATCCTAGATGTCCACAGTTTCTCATCTAAAGCTCTTGGCCACAGACACGTTTCAGAATTTCTTTGATTTTGGACAGGTCAGGTGGTGCACATATCATGTGCCACCTAACCCCGTGGGGTGTGAGCAGGGCCCTATCTAACACAGTCATAGTTCTGTGGTAAATACAGGAAAAGCTGAAGCAGCAGGTAACAGCCACAAGGGGCCTATGTCTGTTCAAGTCAGGTTCTTCTGTCCAAGGAGTTAGGAAGACACCCTCCCATTTTGAAACCATTTGGATTTTGGAGTTGTAGACCAGGGGTTGTGGGCCTATCTCCTGATCTCCACTCCACAAGGGTACCTCGGGGAACAGACAGCCAAGGTCTCCTGGCGGGTGAAGGAGCTGGGAATGGAGCACCCAGGGCCTGTTGAGCTTCCACTCTGTCATCTCCCCTCCCCTCCCCGCCCCGTGACCTCAACCACATGGCCCTCCTAACACGAAGGCTTCCAAGGCCCTTCCTGCCCAGCCCTGGGATTCCTTTCCCCTTCTCCAGCCTTGTGTCCTCCACACACTCTGAACTGTGGCCATGCAGGGCCACTCTGCGTGGTCCTCTGATATTCCAGCATAATCTCTCTGATCATTCTGGACTCTGGGCCTTGTCTCTCTAGGGCTATAGCACCTATTGGTGCCTCTCAGCTTACCTGACCTCCCTGGGATACACTTCTTTTTTAATTTAGTTTTTAATATTTATGGGTACATAGTAGGTGTATATATTTGTGGGGTGTGAGACGTTTTGATACAGGAACATGTGCAGTAATCACATCATGGAAGATAAGAGTATCTATTCCTTCAAGCACTTACCCTCTGTGTTACCAACAATCCAATTATACCCTTTTAGTTATTCTTAAATGTACAATGAAATTATTATTGACTATAGTCACTCCTTTGTGCTATCAAATAGTAGATCTTATTCATTCTTTCTAACGACTTTTTTGTACCCATTAGCTATCCCCACTTCCCCATTCCTGAAGGACCACTTTGGATTCCTGAACTGCCAAGGGACTTTCCGGCTTTTGGACTTTCATTTTTCCAGTATCACTTATGAGGACCCAAGTTCTACCAGGGCTTCTCCTACATTGAAAATGATTATATCTAAGATTCAAACAGAAATTTTGTGTCTTGGCAAATTTGATATCTGGAGGGTGAATATTATTTAGAAAACAACCACCTTCTACTTTCTGCTTCTATGAATTTGATGATTCTAGGAGCCTCATGAGAGTGGCATCTTGTATTATAGTATTTGTCTTTTTGTGTCTGGCTTGTTTCACTCAGCATAATATGCTCAAGGTTCAGCTGCGCTGTAGCCTGTGTCGGGCTTTCCTTCCTTTCTAAGGCTACTATCCCACTGTGTGTATATAGGCAACACTTGCACACCACATTTTCCGTACCCATCCATCCCTCTGTGAACACTTGGGAGGGATTGGGGACTGCATGGCCCCCAGCCATAGGTGTGCTGAGCACGTAAGATGTACCCAGTGTGGCTGAAGAGTGGAATTTTAATTTTAATTAACATAAATGTAAATTTACAAATAGATTTTCAATTCAGCTCCTGGGAAACCCCCAAAGATGTCTGAAATAACTTGGGTGTGTGAATCTACATTTTTACCTGCAAGCTTAATGAACCCTAAATGCAGGTCAAGTATTTGCCATGGAAATGCAATGCCCAAGCTGAGATATGCTAGAGGTGTAAAATGCATGCTGGAATTGGAAGACCTAGTACCAAAAAAAAAAAAAATTGGATGTAAAATGTCTTGTTAATTTGTATATTGATTACTTTTGAAATAATAATATTTTGGATATATTAGGTCAACTAAAATATTACTTAAATTAACTGCACCTGTCTCTGGTGTTCATGTGGCTGCTAAAAAGATTAAAATTGCATTGTGGCTCACGTTTTCTTTCTGCTGGTTGTGCTAGCCTAGAACGGGTCTGAGCTCATGAGGGAAGGGAACAAGGGGAAGAAGAATTTTACAGAGAACAGGGCACTCAGGCACACTGTCAGGAGTCAGCATAGGATTTGGCTGCCTTGCTTTGTGAGGTGAGGGTATGGTGGGTGGCTTCAGGGAGTGAATGGCTGCCATAACAAAGTACCATACACTGGGCAGCTGAAACAACAGGAATTTATTCTCTTGCAGTCTGGAGGCTGGAAGGCCAAGATCAAGGGCTCAGCAGGGTTCTACTCCCTCTGAAGGCTCTGGGGGAGGATCCTCCCTTGTCCCTTCCAGCTTTTGGTGGCTCCATCAGTCCTGGGCGGTCCTGGGCTCCCAGCTGCATCACTCCAGTCTCTGCCATGTCATCACTGGGTGGCCTCCTCTGTGTGTCTGTGTCTTCTTATGAGGTCACAAGTCGCATCGGATTAGAGCTCACCCTAATAAGCTCATCTAACCTTGATTACATCTGGAAAGATCCTATTTCTAAATAAGGTGACATTCACAGGTATTGGGGATTAGGACTTTAACTTATCTCTTTGCTCGGCCCCTAACAGGGAGGTAGGCAGTGTCTGGATTCCAGCAGCTTTGTAAGTCTCGCTAAGGACCTCGGCCTTTTTGTGGCACGTTCCTGAAACTCACTATTCCTGCTTCCTCACATGTGAATTGAGAGAGCATAGCACTTCCCTCACAGGGCTGTAGGGGAGTTAAATGTGCTGTAGGCAGAAGGCACATAGACAGTGCCTAGCACACAATAAGTGCTATAGGAGCCTCGCCTTTTTTTTTTTTTTTTTCTTTTTCCGAGACGGAGTCTCGGTCTTGTCGCCCAGGCTGGAGTGCAATAGCATGATCTTGGCTCACTGCAACCTCTGCCTCCCGGTTTCAAGCAATTCTCCTGCCTCAGCCTCCTGAGTAGCTGGGATTATAGGCGCCCACCACCCAGCCAATTTTTTTTGTATTTTTAGTGGAGATGGAGTTTCACCATGTTGGCCAGGCTGGTCTCAAACTCCTCACCTCAGGCGATCCACCCACCTCGGCCTCCCTAAGTGCTGGGATTACAGGCATGAGCCACCGCGCCCAGCCTGCTTTGCTATTTGTATTGCTATTTCTCCTAAAGGCAGAAGAAAGCCACCCAGAGTTTTCCAGTGGCAGAGAGGTAAGTAGCATGGAGGAAAAATCAGTTTTAAAACTGCCCTGTCCGATGTCATTGCCACTAGCTCCATGCAACTGTTTACATTTTAACTTATTAAAC
This sequence comes from Pan troglodytes, assembly GCF_028858775.2. NCBI lineage: Eukaryota > Metazoa > Chordata > Mammalia > Primates > Hominidae > Pan > Pan troglodytes. The sequence continues at coordinate 170,487,938 of NC_072404.2, read as the reverse complement.
TTAGTAAAATGGTCAGATCAGCTCCTCATCTCATGAGCCATGTTCTGTGGCCAGAGAGTGCGGCCCTGGGCAGCACAGATGGAGAACAACCCATTGTGGTAGAAAGAAGAGCCTGTAGGCAACTGAGGAGGAGAGGAAGCCACGTGCATAGAGGCATGGGACCCAGGGGAGGGGTCTCAGCTGACAGGGAGGGTGGGGAGAGGGCACAGTGGTAAGCCTCGGCAGTGGCAGAGCCCTGGGAGGGGGGAGGGAGGTGTCCTGGCTGAGCAGTCAGTAGTGAGATGGGGACCCCGAATGAGAACAATGACAGTGCAGGTGGTGGCGATGGTGACGATAATTTCCAACATTTACTGATGGTAGAACGGGCATCACGGGCCAGACTAAGTCCCAAGCCCCTTACAGACAGTATTCCTTGCTCACTTACTCCTTCCACACCCCACGAGAGATGGATTATTTGTATGTCCATGTCTCAGCTGACAAGGCTGAGAAACAACAGGCCATGTAACTTGTCCAGTTTGCAGGGTGAGGAAGTGGTAGGACGTGGATTTGAGCCCAGGTTAAGAGCCCAGCGGTTGAACTCAGGGAGCATCTTCACGTCCTGCAGGGACCTTCTTATTGCCACGATGGTAGGGGCATGCCACTGGCGTTTAGCGGGTAGGGCCCCTTCCCAGACATGTGTGGGACAGCCGTGCAGTGAGGCCTGTCTGTGCCTCGACGAATATCCCACTGGACTCTGGATGAAGGGGGCTGATGGCAATGCTCTGAGCTGGTGTGTCGCAGTTACAAAGCACTGTTTGCGTGGTTTTGATCTAGGCTATGAATGCAAGCAACGGGGAATCATGGAATTACTGTGCTGGGCTTTCCTAGAACTTCACCAACGGCTACCTCTCCTTTTGGACAACCCCATCTCCGCCAACAGGACCACTGGGGATTGAGGGGCTAGGAAAGCCCGGATGCCCCTTTCTCTGGTGATTACGTCGTCTGGTGCAGATGTGCCTGGGCAATTACATGTGGAAGTATGTGTTACTTTGTTACACATTTATTTTTATGTATTATTTTATTACAAATCACTTTATTTGTCTATTACAATTAGCGCAGGCTATTGGTTTTGTAAGAGCATCAGTGCACAGGTGTCCATATTTTTTATGAGCCACACATTTGGGGAGTGAAGGCTGTGGTTCACTCAACCTCATGACAGCCCCAAGGGGTGCTTATCTGTAGGAGCTCTCCAGAGAAACGGCAGATAGAAGAGCTCCACAGGTGTATGGAGAGGTGTATTTGAAAGCATTGGCTCATGTGGTTATGGGGCTGGTTAATCCAAAATGCCTGCAGCAGACCAGCATGGGGAGCTGAGCTGCCGCCTTCAGGCTGACTTTCTTCTTCTCTGGGAACCCTCAGTTTCTGCTCCTCAGGCTGTCAGCTGATTGGACGAGGCCACCACATCACAGAGGGGATCTCTGTTACTTAAAGTCAGCTGAATGTGGATGGAATCACATCTACAATGTACCCTCCCAGCAATACCTAGATAAGTGTTGGATGAATCACTGGGTACTGGAGTCCTGCCAAGTCGACACAGAAAACTCATCGTTTAGGCTCAAATCCGATCTAAAGTAAGGATATTAAAATGCAGGTTCCCGGGCCCTACCCCAGAACGACTGGGCCTGACTCCCTGGGCATGAGACTTAGAAACCTTCATTTTAACAGATTCCCCAGATGATGGGACCCCAGTAAGGTCTGGAAACGTCTGGTGCTGCGCTTTAGAAGGGTGGTGCAGTTCCCTGCAAACTGGTCACTTCCTTCAAATGCACCTGCCATTGTCAAGCGAGGGTACTGTTGGCAGGGACAACACAGGGGCTGGGTGGTGCTGGCCCTGAGTGGGGAGAGGTCAGAACAAGTACTCAGCAGGGGTGGAAGGAAGTGACCCCAGGCTCTCTGTGTGGTTACAAAGCCTCAAATGTGATGCCCTGGCCTCTCCATGGAGCCAAGCTCACCCGAGGAATAAGTCACCTGACGTGGCCGCTGCTCCTACCACTGGGTCCCATCACTGCAGCCCTCCTGGAGCAGACTGCAGCTGGCCGCCACTTGCTGAGAATCTTCGTGCCTACAGGGCCCTGGAAGGGTTTGCTTTGGGGAGAGAGGTGGGAGTAGAGATCGAGGGAGGCATCTGCCGTTTGTTTCTTGCAGAGGTTTCCTCAATCCTAGAGCGATCCACGCCCCAGGTGGGGACCTTCAGACTGCTGGGCTCCTCCAGGAGGGAGCAGTCACTTGGAGCCCAAGTTTCACCTGAACTGAGTGGCCCTTTGTGACCAGGAACACTGTCCATCAGACAGTCACTGCTGCTCCTGCCAGGTCACAAGGGCCGGAGAAAAAACCCATGGTGCCAGCTGCAGGCCCATGGGTCCTGCGGGCGTTTGGCAGAGTCAGTGTTCATTTTGAGCATTTGGGGCCCGAGCTTCAGAGGAGAGTTCAGCAGGAACAGGATTTGCTGTGCTCCCGCCCGACTAAGGGGGGTTAGCTTTTCTCGGGGTTTACGGTGGCAGTGAGGTGCTCCGGATTGTTTTTTAACATCAGAGGAGATTTATTTACAGAAACTGAGGGTGCCCGTGATGGGGACATGCCAAGTCCTGGGCACCGCCCCTCCTCACACCCTGACTGCTGGTGCCGGGTGCAGTTGACAGATGGTGCTGGGTCCCCTGGATTCCCACAGCTGGACTGCCCAGGCAGGGCCACCCAAGGGACTCCCTGCATGAGGCCCCTCGCCAAAGAGTGACCTGACACCTCCCCCTCCCCTGGGAGAAATCACTGGGCATGGGTAGTGTTTTGTGTGTTTTTTATTTTTCAATTGTGTTTTCCACAAGCAAACTGGCAGTTCCTCCTAACTGACTGGATGTGTGTTGGGGAAAAAGAAGTCCCCACTTCGGCCTGGAGGACAGAGACAGGACAGCACATTCTCTTCTATCTCCTGGCGAGCCTGTCCTGTGGCCACAGCTGGTCATGCTGCTCCAGACAAAATGAGAAGGTGTCAAGTCCATATTTAGGGCCATTCTTTGCCCCTCCAGTACCTGGCCCTCCTAGGGCACCACCGCAGCACCCTCACCCCCCTCCACGGTCTCCTTATCTGGCTCACTTGTCTTGTGGCCCAGGATGCCCTTCCTCATCTGATCTAAGAAATGAATCTCAGCCAAGATCAGATCGCTTGATAAACTCACCTCCCCCACGCCTGGGTCACATGCTCACAAGGAGAAGTTAATAGCTTAGCCCAGAGGACTGATGGCGTGATTAGGCTGATCTTGAAAAGGAGACGGCCAAGGGCTTGTGAATTTAGGGAGCTTGGAAAACCCCTCCAGTGCTGCCCTTGACTGTGAGGGGGTGTCCTTCTTTCCTAGGGGGACAGAGAGGCCCTGAGGTGGGAATGGCCCTGGTGGGACGGCCCTGAGAGTCAGGGGCACAACTCGGAGTGGCCTAGCCTTCCTGTCTCCAGCTCTCTGCCCCTATGCTGCATAAACCCGGCTTCTCCTGGTTCTCCTTTGTCAGAGAAACACACAGGCACCTGCATGGAAGAGACTGATGTTCAGCTCAGAGGGTGAGAGGAACAAAAAAGGAAGCATTTAATTTGCAAACTTTAGACTCCTCCACCCTGCCGTCAGTCCTCTGGGGCATTACAGGAACGTCAGCCCTTCCTGAAGCCTGGATCCCCCATGGGAGGCAGAAAAGAGACAACTGGAGCTGTGGGTGGGGGGTAAAGCCAATGTGATGACCGGAGAGGGAGGGTGGCCCCTGAGGGAGGGTCCAGAATGCCACCTGCAATGATCCCAATAGGGAAACTGAGGCCTGGACCTTTAATTGCGGATCTTCCATTGTGTTTGCCTCACCATAGGCAAGACTCAGGCTTACACTTAGTAATGTATCTGAGGAATAGATGGGAACCCCGCGCCCGGCCCACTGGAAGGATAAATGATTCCCAGATGGCACTTGCTGCAGGAATCTAAGCCCCCGTGGATGTGGCTGTCACAGCTGACCCAGCACCTTGTTAGCCTCTTCCTCACCCTTCTCCTGTCTCCAGCCTTCCTCACCTGGCCTCAGGTGTCACCACACAGCCCTGGGATGTGGGGATGCATTTCCTGTTTGCCTAGAGCAGTTACTTAACTGGAAAAAGGTGCAGGCAGGTGGGGGGCCAGTGCTGGCTCTGGGCTCCTTGGAAGCTGCAGTCCCCGCAGTCCCCTGGCGTCGGCTGTCCTCACCTCTGGACTCCAGGTCTGAATGCTCACCTGTTACTGTGTCCCCCTCTTTTCCTTGTTTAAGGCTTGACTACTCAGGACCCCTGGAGTCATTTCAGGTCCTGCTTTCCTCAAAGCGGAGCCCACAGTAAGATGCTCTAAAACTTCCTGCTCCCCTTCTGAAATGACTTCCCATCTTTTGAGAATTCGTGAAAGCTTTAGCGCTCTGGAAATGTGTGGGTGCTCTGAGTCACCTCTGTTAGTGAGGCAGGAAGCTGGACTCAACTCCAGAGGTGGGGCTCATACACTGGACCCAACTGAGGACTAGCTAAAAGGGATAGGGCAGAAGCAGCTTTCCATAAGCCATGCCCACCAGTATGCCATGCCAGTTTACCATTGCCATGGTAACACCTGGAAGTTACCACCCCTTTCCATGGTGATAACCCAATGACCTGGAAGTTACCAACATTTTCCTAGAAATTTCTGCATAAATTGCCCCTCAATTTGCATATAATTAAAAGTGGGTGTAAAGGTGAGTGCAGCCCTGCCTCTGAGCTGTTGTTCTGGGCGCACTGTCTATGACATAGCCCTGCTCTGCAAGGAGTGGCCCCTCTGCCTCTGCTGTGCACTGCTGCCCCCATAAAAGCTGCTGCCCAACACCACTGGCTCGTCCTTGAATTCTTGCCTGTGTGAAGCCAAGAACCCTCCTGGGCCAAGCCCCAATTCTGGGACTCACCTGCCCCGCATTATTAGGAACTGTGTCCACTTGGACCCCCAAGTGGTCCCCTCAGTTAATTAAGAGTTCTTCTATGATCAGAAGGAAGCCAGCACAGGGTTGGGATGCGAGCTCTGGGATTGCACCAGGGAGCTGGGCTCTTTCTAGCCCCCCACAGTCCAGCCATCAATCAAACAGACAAACACATTGACAAGAGAGCTTCATGCTGCCAAAAGCTTAAAAAAAGGCAAACAGGGCCGTGTGTCATGGTCAAGAGTACTGGGTGGGGGCCCTGTAGGTTGGGTGGTCAGGAAAATCCTCCCTGAGGAGCAGACATTTGGGGACGGCCCAGAGGATGGGAAAGACTGAGACCTGGAGGAACACTGAAAGGCTTCATTCCAGCCAGAGAAGGGCAGGTACAGAGGGCTCAGAGGGAACCAGCCTGGGCTGTTGTGGAAAATAAACAGGCTGAAGGGAGTGGGGTGCAGTGAGGGGGACGGAGTGCCAGAAGGTACGATGGGAAGTATTCTGGGAGCAGGGAAGGGGGGCTCTGCAGGCCCTGGGGTAGAGCTTAAAGTCCAGGGTGGTGGATGGAAGTGCTTGGAGGATTTATCCAAGGGAACTGATTTGCTTATAGGAAGAAGATCATTTTGGCTGCTGTACTGAACATAGGTGGACAGGAGTGGAAGGAGGGAGTCAGTGATGAGTCCTGGTGAGAGAGGATGGCGGGATGGCAGAAGCAGTGAGAAGGGGTGCAGGCAGGGAGCAGGAGCAGGAGTTCGGTCCGACAAGAATGATGGAGGAGAGAAGCTAGCCAGGGAAGGATGTTTCCAAGATCCCAGTGATGGTGGGAGAGTCTGTGCTGGGGAGGCCCCAAGGGGGCAGGTGAATGGACTGGAGCCTTCCAGAGGGTGAGGGAGGGGGTTGCCCAGCCACAGCTTTGAGCCTAAGAGGGAGCTCTGAGGGAGCAGGAGTGGAGCTGAGGTTTTGGAGGTGGTTGCTTTACAGAGTGACTGTGGGCGCAGGTGGCCAAGAGGAATAGACGAACAGTTATTATTGGAGAAGGGGATGTCAAAGAACGAGGTGGCCAGTTGAGTCCTCCATGATCTTCTTTCTTGGCCCATTTCGGCATTTTCTTCCTGCCCCTGGCCAATGATGGGAGGTCTACCAAGGTCCCAGGCAGCCCTTGTTCAGGTCCAGGCCAGACTAAAGCCCAGCATGACCCTGGGGCGTCCAGTGTCACGGGGGAGGCTGGGACATGGGGAGGGGGACAGAGGTAGCTCAGGTGGGCAGGGAGTTGGTGGAATTCAGAGAGGACAAAGACAATAAGGAAATCAGTGCTTGGACCATGGAGGTGACGTTTTCATGTCCACTGCTCAGACCACATCTGAACAGGAAGCTGTATGTGCTCTGAGCCTCTTGTGTTAAGGGGGACAGGGAGGGAGGGACCCTGAGAGCCTGGAGGATGTCCAGAAGGCAGCAAGCAGGAGAGGACAGGGGTCTTAAAATTGGCAGAGAAGCTGGGGGAAGGGCAGGGAAAATACAGTCTGGAGAAATATGGACAGCGCTGAGAAGCTAACCTGGGCGGGAGCTGCCTTGCGTGACTGATGGCAGCAGGGCCTGTGTTGATCATGTAAACAGCTTCCTCAGAAACACCCTTCGAGTTCATCTTGAATGACTCTGAATGATTTCTCTGCATTTGGCCTGGGATGGGTGGGTCTAACTTGGTTGCTGGGGGTCCATGATTCCTGCCTCCCAACAGCCCCTCTAAGACCTTGGAGAAAATATAGCTCTCTAAGTCAATACTGATTTTTCTGAGGGCCAGGCTGGGGTTTGGGGAGGTTGGTGAGAGAGACAGAGGGGCAGAATCTATGGATTTACAGAATGGATGCTGCCCTTGAACATAGGAGAACCTGTGTTATAGTTCGTCATCATCATCATCATCATCATCAGTAGTAGCATCATCAGAGTATGTTAGAGTCTTGCTCTGTTGCCCAAGCTGGAGCACAGTGCTGCAGTCCTAGCTCACTGCAGCCTCGACCTCCTGGGCTCAAGCCATCCTCCCACCTCAACCTCCTGAGTAGCTGGGACTACAGGCATGTGGCACAGCTACAGTCATTATTATTTACATCTGGATAGGGGATAGATGAGGATGCTTCAATCAGTGCAGAGATTGCTTCTCATATAGTAGATCATGTTTAAGCTCCTTCCAAAAATACCAAGATACTTTTTAAATTAGAAAGGTTGCCATTGACTTTCTTGTGGAAAATAAACATCCAAAAACTGCCAGAAAACACCTGCAAATGAAGAATGCTGAGTGAAGAGTAGCCCCAGATATTAAACATATTATAAAGCTCCTGTAGTTGACTTTGAATAGACACAAAGGTCGATGGCATAAAATATTGAGTCTAGACATTGACACAGATATATATGGGATTTTGGTTTATGGCAGAAGTGACAATTTGAATCAGCAGGGGAAAAGATGAGTTATTCAATAAATAGCATTTAAATAACTACCTTTGGTCACTACCTGAAAAAAAAAGCTGGATTTTTTACCTTACTTCTTACAAATAAATTCCAGATGGATTGCAGATTTAAGTGTAAAAAGAAAACACAAAATGTCTAGAAATAAGCATGGGGAAAATAGACAAAACACTAACATCGATGGACGGAAATTTTCTATTTCCTATTTCTCTACAAGACACAAGACCTGAACACCATAAAACAAAAAAAAGGTAAATCTGCAACAAAACAGTTATGATTCCCATATAACAAAATAAAGCCAGAACACTAACAACAAACCAGGAGAAACACTTGCCACCCGAAGAGTCCTGCTGGGCCACTGTTTTGTGCCAGCCAGGCCTGCACTGCATTGTCTGGGAGTCCTCTGCAGGTGCTTCTTTTTGACAGTGATTCTAAATATTTGAAATGTCAGGTCATTTGGAGTCTAATCTGCTGAATAACTTGGGGGCTCTAGTTGCTGATACTATGTGTGTAAAAACAAAACAAAATGAAGCAAGGAACCATCATATAGAAGAAAACACCATTTGCAGGTGTGGAGTTCATCCCCAAGAGGCGTATTCTGTACCAGAAGACATCCCTGAACATACTCATTGCATACACACTCACGCATTTGTTTAAGGCCACTTCACTGTTTAGGTCTCGCATCATTTATTGAAGGCCTCACTAAGCGAATGCATGCAGCTCTGTATATTTTGTGTGTGTTAGGCCATTGTTGCATTGCTATAAAGAAATACCTGAGGCCAGGCGTGGTGGTTCACGCCTGTAATCCCAGCACTTTGGGAGGCCGAGATGGGCAGATCATGAGGTTGGGAGTTTGAGACCAGCCTGGTGAACGTGGTGAAACCCCATCTCTACTAAAGATGCAAGAAATTAGCCGGGCATGGTGGCACATGCCTGCAATCCCAGCTACTCAGGAGGCTGAGGCAGGAGAATCACTTGAACCTGGGAGGTGGAGGTTGCAGTGAACTGAGATTGCACCACTGCACTCCAGCCTAGGTGACAGAGCAAGACTCTGTCAAAAAATAAAAATAAAAATAAAAAGAGAAATACCTGAGATTGGGTAATTTATAAGAAAAGAGGTTTAATTGGCTCAGGGATCTGCAGGCTGCATAGGAAGCATAGTGGCATCTGATCCTGGGAAGGCCTCAGGCAGCTTCCAGTCATGGTGGAAGGTGGAGGGGGTGCAGGCACGTCTTACATGGCCAGACGAGGAGCAAGAGAGAGAGAGAAGGGGGAGGTGCCACACACACAACCAGGTCTCCTCTGAACTCAGAGCAAACTCACTTAACACCAAGGGGATGGCCCAAGCCATTCGTAAGGGATCCACCCCCATAATCCAAACACCTCCTACCAGGCCCCACCTCCAACACTGGGGGTTACAATTCAACATGAGACTTGGGTGGGGACACAGATCCAAACTATGTCACTGTGTGTGTATATATATAGTATGTGATATGATTTATGCATAGTGTCATTGATGGCACCGTTAATAATACTCCCAAAGTATCTTCATTTTTGGAAGCATAATACCATATTACTTGGCTAAGTTCCTTGTAGTGGCCTATCTGGAGCATCCCATTTTCCCACTGCAACACTAGAGAAAGGCTCGTGGATAAAAGAACTTATTTAGATGCACCTTCTCCCCACCCCCAAAGAAAAGGTTTCTACGCCCAATCGAAGTCTCCTCTCTCACCTCTCAATCCTCCCTCTGATTTAAAAAAAAAAAAACTTTTGATTTTGTAATAGTTTTAAATAAGCAGAAAAGTTGTGAAGGCAGCGCAGAGTGCTCCTGGACCCCTGGACCCCTGTGTCTAGTTTCTCCACATTATCACCTTACCTCGCATGGCACGGGTGCCACAGCAAATGAGCCACTGCATGACTTAAAACACCCAACGTGCAACATGGACGAGACTCATAAACGCGAAGAAGAAGAAGCATCAGGCACAACGTGGTGCAGAGTGCATGACTCTGTGTATATAAAGGTAAAAAACAGACAAAACTAGACCACGACGTTGGAAGCCACCTTGGTTATCTTTGGAGGTGGTGCTGCCTACATGGGTGTGCTTAGTTTGTGAAAACTCACCATGCCACACACTCAGATTGTGCATTTTTCTGTAGGATCGTTCTACTTCAATAAAAAGCAAGTCTTCCTACCCAAAACATATGGGGGAAAGCAAGTTCCCAAGGTGACAGGCAGCTAGGTCTGGGAACCACCAGACACCAGACCGAGTAACCTTACCCAGTCCCTCAGAGCCCAGGAGCCTCAGACAGCCATGCAGTGCTGTGGTCTCATCAGGAGACCAGATGATGACAGAATTATAGTTAAACTGCCTCTTCCTGAGCTCTGTGACACATCCACTAATGTAGCTGGCTCAGATCGTCAGGGCTGTTAAGGATCTCCTGAACAGATGTCAGGAAAATGGGGGCATTTATGTGTTTGTAGATGCTTGGCTCTGGCATAAATTTTACCCAGATAGATCCCTTGTGAAATCTTAACTCCCTCCCTTCCTTCTCTCCTTCTTTTTCCCTCCCTTCCCATCTCTCTATCTCCCTCGCTCTTCCCCTCCTTCCTTCCCTGCTGTGCTTCCTTCTTTCTTTCTTTCACGGTACCTATGCATTCAGTGTCTCTTTGACCCTTTTGGCCGGGACTAGGTGGGCTCTGAGTGCTGAGGCAGGGCTGGGAGCCTGCCTTTGAGAGCAATCCCTGGAGAATGCCATGGTCAGAGGCTCTGCCACATGTAGACAAAGGCCCTGTATGGTCCCTGTATGACCAACATGGTCACGGAGTGGCGTCGGGTCCACCTTCTCACTGCGGCTCCTCCTCCTTCCTGCTCTTGTCTCTGCTGGTCTCGCTCCTCCTTACGTGCCGCTGCTTCTTGGGACACCAGACTGGAGAGATGCCTCAGAAAGGAGCTTCCTGACCCAGCTCACACCCTCTCACACGCCCTTCCACGTGGCAGGAGCTCCTTTGACCTATATATTTATTCTACACAAGATGTTCCCGGACCCCTGATTGTCATCTACCTAGGATGACTCCCAAATAATAGAATCTTAAAGCTCCTCTAACATGGCCCTCACACTGGCTGCCACCCAGCTGCTGCATGCTGGGGAGACTTTAGAATGCCTCTGGGATGCCTGGGTCCTGGACACAGAACTTTCCATTTAAGTGAGAAAACCACTGGCCTCATCAGTCCCCCCCTTCCATTAGCTTCTCCCTCAACAAACCTCCAAGGATGGTGCACTGACCCACACAGAGTGCCTGCGGGTGGTGGGGCTGGCCGGGAACACACTCCTGTTGCCTTCCGCCCCTCCAGGGAGATCCCCGAGTGCTCAGGACAAGACTTGGTGGCAACGTCTCCCTCTCCACAAAGCCTTTGTGAGCCGTCTCTACTAATCCAAGCGGCCTGGGTCCCCCACACGGTTCCTTTCTGTTTCCTCCTCTGGTTGTCCTGGGCTCAGGCATGGGGCGGAACTTAGAAATAACACAGGATCTGCCTACACATTCGTGCAGATAACAGCCACCCCCTGCTATTTGCGGATGAGCACTCTTTCTTTTTTTTCTTTTTTTATTATTATACTTTAAGTTCTAGGGTACATGTGCACAATGTGCAGGTTTGTTACATACGTACACATGTGCCATGTTGGTGTGCTGCACCCATTAACTCATCATCTACATTAGATATGTCTCCTAATGCTATCCCTCCCCCAGCCCCCCACCCCATGACAGGCCCCGGTGTGTGATGTTCCCCAGCGGATGAGCACTCTTTCCCCATCCCTTATTCGCTTCTAATTTGCTCCCGACACTCACACTGTCAGGCAGGTTTTCTGACTTTCCATTTGCAGACCAAAAAGCTGCAGGGCAAGAGATGAGTGAGAAGAGCTGAGCCTTGAACCTGGCTGCCACCCGTGCGGGGTCCTTGTCCCCTCCACAGCCTTCCTGTGCGGGTCTGGGCACCTGGGCTACATCCTCAAAGGCAGGGGGAGCAGCACATATTCCCTCTGTACCCCCTTCGCTTCCCACCTCCCAACACCACATTACTGAGTCCATGATCTGTGTACCACAAATGCTTACTGAATGTTTGGACACGTTTTCAAACTGCTCCCAACAGCCAAGTTTTAAGAAACAGCTGCTTATGCTAAGAAGGAAGGTTCTCATTTCCTCCCATCCTCCCGTACCCCTGCCCTCCTCTCTTCCGCAACATCATTTTCAAGGAGAAAACCTTTCTACCAGGGAGGCTCCTGCTGGCTGGGCCCTGGGGGCAGCGTCTCTCTCAGGGTCCCTGGCTGGATAAGATAAAGAGACCGTGAAGCTACTGCTGTGTGGCCTGAACACTGGACCCCTTTCCCCAGGTCCTCAGGCAAGATGGTTTTATGGCTCTTGCACAGATCTCTGGGAGAAAGAAGAGACAGGTGTGCCACACTAGCAGCAATTCCCCAAATTCCTAGGTCCACTGCAGCTTGATGTCTTTCTTTCTTTTCAATGAAGCAATTTGTGAGATATGTGTGAAGTACAAGTCTCCATTAAATAATTTAACAATAAAAAATAATATATGCAAGCACTTCTTCTTTGGGGACACACAAACTGCCAAAACAGGGATTCCCAGGGCCTTTGGGTGGAGGCGTCAGGCTGCCCACCCCACCAGGACACCATGTGTAAGGCAGCACAGTTCACACCATATAGGTGTCCCAATTTACATGCCAGTGCACGGGAGGGAGGTGGTGGGCATTCTGGGCACCTCCTGCCAAGTCCTGAAGCAGCAGAGGAAATCTGCACCCTGCACAAACTCACACAAGAACATATGGCCGAGCCCATACCTGTGGGGGCACACACACGTGCATGGATGCCTCCGCTCCCATGACCCTCTGGGATTTCTCAAAAGACACTTGTCTTCACTGACTGGTGTTCCCAGGGGCTCCATCCCACACCCCCGACCTGACCCTCAGCTAACCTGCAGACATTGTACATGCCTGGAGGCTGGGATCCGTGAGCAGGCAAGAGTCAGGGTAGCTGGGAGTAAACCAGGAATGCTGTCCATGGGGGCTCTGCAAAGCCCCTCAGGAGCAGGAAGTTCACGTGCACTGCTACATCCATTAAGAATATTCTCTTTAAGGTGGCTCTTTAGAATTTGCACAAAGGCACAAAGTTTGGAGGCTGCTCTGCAGAGGTCCCTGGGCCTGGACTCCTGTGCCCATGGGTTCCACATTTCCATCACTGGCACTTGTTCTAGGGCCTCCTTGCCACCTCCACTTGGAAATTGGCTATATATTTTTGATTCTTTGTAAGTCTAGTAATTTTGAATTGTATTGCAGACATTGTGAATGTCGTGTTGTATGAACTCTGGGTCTTATGGTCTTATGATAAACCTCTGGAGAATGTAGGTTTCTTTCCCTGTCCGGCAATCAATCAGTGCACGCAGTTGAGGCTGTAAGTTTCATCTTGCCTCTGTGTTCATTTTCCAAGCCATCGCTCTGCTGCTTTGGCTCAGCCGTGCCTGCTCACTGAGGGGCCAATCTGAGCGGTGTACAGTGGGTTAGGATCTTAGCTCAGTTCTCAAGGCATTTGTTATGCTGCTTTGAGTGTGTCTCACACCTGTCGCTCCCGGGTTGATCAGAGACTTGGATGGGGGTTTCAGTCTCCCCGCCATTGCTCTGTTTCAGTCTCCCCTCAAACCCTTGCTCTCTTGCTGCTCCTGTGCAGCTTAGAGGTGCACAGCTTTGTCTGGGTTCATGCACAGGTTTAGAATATCCCCTTCCCCCGCCTTCCTCGTCTCTGGGTCCCCCCACCTGCACCGACTCCATGAACACAGGGAGTGTGGCTGGGGGGACACTTTTGCAGGTTCCTTTGGCTTGAAGGCTTTCCCCGGCACTGATGTCACTCCTAGGGGGTGGCTTATCCCATCTTGCTCCATCTCTCGCCAGCTATTCTTAGTGCTTAATCTTGGAGGCCCTGTTGTATTTCCAGGTGATCCAGCTTCCATTAGCTTCTCCCACAATGAACCTCCAAGGATGGTGCGCTGACCCACAAGGAGTGCCTGCGGGTGGTGGGGCAGGCCGGGAACACACTCCTGTTGCCTTCCGCCCCTCCAGGGAGATCCCTGAGTGCTCAGAACAAGACTTGGTGGCAACATCTCCCTCTCCACAAAGCCTTTGTGAGCCGTCTCTACTAATCCAAGCGGCCTGGGTCCCCCGCATGGTCCTTTTCTGTTTCCCCCTCTGGTTGTCCTGGTCTGTGAGTCCTACCAGGAAAGGACCTTGTCTTATTTATGGTGGCTCTGTGCAAGCATTTCCTGTGTGCTTCTCAAAGCAGGACCAAGCTGAGAGTCTGTAGCCTGACCCGGCACCTCAGCTTCTGGACCCCACAGGCTGCAGCATGAGCAAGGATGACCGGGTGAGGCCAGATGGGAAAAGGTGTGGGGTGATGTGTGAGCTGCCTCTCCACCCTGGGCCTCAGCACTGCATCCTGCAAACAAGGACCAGATCTCCTTCTGGTGCCACACCGGTTCCTGCTCCTGTGGAGGAAGGCGCCTGCCAGAAATTGCTGAATTTCCTGTAGCTGCTGGGGTTTAGGAAGTCACCTTCTCACCAGCTAGCTCTTCTCTCCTCCCATGTCTAATGGGGCCAGTTGAGGTGACTAGGCCCCCCTCAAGTGCAGGAAACAGCATAGCTCTGAGGAGCTGTGCTGTGGCGAGCCCCTCAGTGCATGGGGAAGTAAAGGAACAGACGACAGAGGAGCCACACGCAGTCCCCAGAGACTGGGGGGAGTCAGCGAACTCCTTCCACACAGTTCATTCCATAAATACCTTCACCCCGTGGGCACACGGCCCTGTGACAGGTGTGGGGCTATATGATCCACAAGGCAGGATTTGGGGTCAAGGTTGGCCCTGACCTTACCTAAGAACCTGGTCTGCCATGTGGGATTAGGCTGTGGGGGTTGTGGTTGGCGAGGCGAAGTTGGCACTGACCTTACCTAAGTTGAGAACCTGGCCCGTCGTGTGGGATTAGACCGTAGGGAGTGTGGCTAGGGGGAACACGTGCTCAGCCCCGGTGCTGCTGCTATAACTGGGGCTGCAGTTCAGCAGGCCTGACGTTGTCTTGGAGAAGGCCCAGTGCCCCCACCCCATGCCGGAGCCCCTGCCCCCCACGCTGTAACAGCAACCACACAGATGTGGACTTGAAAGGACGGCCGGGGAGCTGCTGGGGGGAGGGTTGTCTTACGGGCTTTAACTTCTTGATCCAAGAAGAACTTCACTTTTTCCTGGGTGTGGATTCATTAAGACAAGGGAGCAGCCTGACCTCCAAGCTGGTCCCCATCCAATGGTGCTCCTGGGCGGAGCTCTGTGTGGACCGAGGAGTCCCCGTCCCTGAGGCTCTCATCCCGCAGGGCGACAGGACTTGCTGGAAGGCCACGGGCAGCAGTGGCCACACCCCAGTCTCCACAGCACCGAGACTGACACCCTGAGCCCTCTCTTGGTTGTTGGTCAAGTGAAGTGAAGCCAGGAAGCTCCTTGGAGGCAGAGTGGAGCACGGTGAGGCCCAGTCAGCAGTGGGTGGGGAAGGAGCCACTCCGAATGTGCTCACCGGGGGGTGTTCGGGATTCCTGTGGCTGCTGGAACAAACCACTGTTAAAAAAAAAATCACCACAAAGCCAGGACTTGAAACCACACATCATCCTTCCAGGTCCTATAGGTCAGAAGCCTCTTGGGTAAGTTTTACAGACACTAAGATTTGATCACCTCTATTCTAGACAGAATGTGTTGTTGATAAGCAAAACTGGAACCAGCTGTTTGAGGCCTTCTCTAACCCCTCACCCTGTATCAGTGAACATGCTCCTGTTTTCTTTACTCACTACCTGTGTTTTTTGGGACCACGAGACACAGGAGAGGAAGGGCCCTCCCGACGTTGCCCGTGGTTTCGGCACTTGGAGCCTGGCAGTGCCAGTGAGGAACACCTTGACCTCCTGGCTGTGCTGGAGGCTGTAGCCAGGGTGGAAAGGGGGGCTCTCAGCTGGAGACCAGCACCACGCCAAGCTGTTTGGCCAGCCCAGCGCACCCACGACCCCTCTGTCCCACCCCGAAGGGTTCTGGAGAACAACACTGTGGTTCCCATTTGGAGTCTCCTCCAGATTGCAATGCGGGGTGGAAGCCTGCTCTCCTCCAGCTGCACTTACTGATATGGAGTGTTACTTCCCATGAACCTTCAAATATGGGCTTCCCCAGGGACAGGAGGTGTGGAGAGAGGTGCACTGGGCTTGGGACAAGGAGGGATTCTGGTTTCATCTCTGTCATTCAGTATTTGAGTAGCTTGGGCAAATCCCACTACCTCCGTGGGCTTCCAAAATGCAGGGCTTGGATGAATTCCCTCGGCTGCAGATTCTGCTGAGGATCGCTCTCACCAGTGGTCAGGCAGAGGGGAAGTTTTCTAGGCTAATTGAGCTTTGACCCCAATTCCACCCTATCCGAGAAAGAGTCCCGATTAGTCACTTATTAGACGTCGCTTTAAATAGCACCTCAATTTGCTTCCTCACCCAGCAAGCCGGGGTCTCCATGGAGAGGCAGCTGCCCACGGGGACCTTCTCCAGTCGACATCCAAGAAGAGTCTGTCAGTAGTGGGAGCCCCTGTCTCCCCCACCAGGGATGGAACCTGCTTTCATTTCCTTTCCATGTGGGGTGATTCTCAGACTATGACAATTAACAAGGAGAAAAAACCATTTGCATTTTTCCTGGGTGTTAATGACCTTCCAAACCAACGCTCAATTGTCTCATTTAAAGCAGTGGAGCACACATTGGCATGAATAATTCAAGGACCAGAGTCTCCCACATGTGGGGTGAAAACCTTATTTCTGACCTAGTTCCTAAAGTTGATGAGTTTGTGTCATCACTCTATACACACAGTTTCTGCTTTTTAAGGTTTGTGTTATTTGACTGAACAATATCACAGCCTAAGTAAACTTAGTGGCAAGGTTTGGGGACTTAAATTGATGAAGCAGAGACCTAATTTGTTTTACATAACCTGAAGCCTTAAACTTAATTAATTTTTCATTATGGTCACAGAGGCACCTGCTGGTTAGGTGTGATATGGCTCAAGCAGGCATCGTAAATACATAGACAGACGGAGAAGCACAGACATGCGGATGTTCAGGACCATCTCAGAGGAGTTCGGGGTGTTTGTGGCTCTGGGCTGAGGCGGGGGCTTGGGTTGTAACCAGAGGTGACCAGTGGTCAGAATCGAGAGAGAACTGTGGGCTGACAGGCAAGGATAAGGGTCTGAAGCCCACAGACAAATAGGATGATCTTTGCCCAGCACAGTGCCGGAAGGCTTCCATTCCATAGAATGGGCTCTCATCACGATCACCTGCAGCCTGCAGCTTAAATCATGGTTTCTGGCGGGGCCTCGGGAGCCACAGTTTATAGTGATTGCCCAGGTGATTCTTATTCCAAGCTCCACTCCTTTCCCAGGTGATTCTTATCCAAGCTCCACTCCTTGCCCAGGTTTGCAGCTTGGTAGCTTTAGACAACAGAAATGTACCGGGAAGCAGGGCTGGTGCAGATGTAATTCATTAAGGTGAGGTCCTGCAGCAGAAGGGCGGGCACTGTCTCCAGGTCCAGGGCCACTAGGCTGACCCACCTGTAATGGTACAGCACGCGCCATGCTGCAGCTGTGTGAGGCAGGCCGGAGGGGACCCATTAGTGTCTGCTGGGTAGATAGACTCGGTGTTTAGGCAGGATTGGTTCTGAAGGAGCGGTATTGAAGAAGAGATTCATTTGCTCTTAGATTCATCAGGTGTCTGTGCACTTCTACGTGCTGACTCTCTTCTCCTGCCGACGAGTGCGGTGGGGGGCCCGTGGCCCCTCATCTGCAGCCTCAGCTGGGTAAGGACATCCTCAAGGTCTGCTAATGGATAGCAAGTCTGTCCAGTCAACAGTCTCACAGTTTTTTGTTTTTGGTCAATTTAACATAATTGGTGGGATCTCACCATCCCAGACAGGGGTCGCAGTGGACCCCAAAGATGGCTGAAATAGCCAGACCCAGACAGAATCATTGACTGGTGACTCCTGGCCCTAAGTCCAGAGGCCACCTCCATCCACACACACTGTCCAGCTGCAGACCAGGCATGGCTATTGAGGTGGGCGGCCTCGGATACCCCACGTCATGGTGCCTACCCAGAAACCTCCCCAGGGAGTGCATGGTGCCCAGCTTGTCCTGGAGCCGCAACCACAATCACAACCAAGCCAAGGGGCGAGAGGTCTTGTTCGGGTTTCCCCTGAGTGCAGCTCAGGAGAGAGGGAGCCAGGACTGTTCACACTGGAGGAGCGCACGGTGAATTGGTGGCTGCAGTCCCCACGGGACTGGCACAGGCCTCAGGCCTTCCGTCCGTGAAGACCAAACCTTGGCTGGAAGTCTCGTCTGAGGCTGGTCAGCTTAAGTCTCATCTTTAGTGGCACCTGTAATGGACAGGTGGGCAAACGGGGGCGGGGGGGGGGCAGGCCAAATGACTTGCAGAATGAAAATTGTTTTTTGAGCTGTTAAGCCCAGGCCCACCCCATGCCCGACCCTGCTGATGTAGACGAGGCCAGACTGTGATGAACGAGGGTGTCCTGGAGGGGAACGGAGTTCCCGGGGCTGGGGCATCCTGTGTGCTGGCCCTCAGCTAGAAGCCGGCAGCTTCCTGGGCCCTCACCACGGTCCTGGCAATAGGCGGGCTGGTCCCAGTGGTGGGGGATGGCCGTGCTTCCGTGGATTGACCCTTGCCTTCTTGCTGCTCTCTAAACCCTACCCTTCTGTGAACTTTCCTTTCTCAAGCCCAGCACCTGGGCGGCTCCCTGGAGACCTCATCTCAGGCCAAAGGAGCCAGACCCCACTGGACACGGGGAGCTGGGAAGGCCTGACAGGCCGCTTTCCACCCCATCCTCAGGGCCCTGCATGGCCAGTGCCGGCTGTGGCTGCCCATCTCCTTTGCTTCTGCAGAGGGTGACTCTGGGCAGTTTTCCCCAGCACTCCCCGTGGCTGAAGGAGCCCTCGGCAGTGCCCCCTGCCCGGCCCCCTCTGCTTCCCTGTTCTGCTTCTCCCACACTCTGACCAGTCTCCTGGGGTCACTTCCTGAATACGTCCTTGCACACAACTCCTGGCTTCAGAATCCATGGCTCCATTTTACAGATGAGGAAACTGAGGCTCACAGTGATGAAGTCGGCAGTGCAAGGTTACTTGGCCGTGCCATGCTGGGAGGCAAGCTCGAGTCTGGGTAAGATTCCTCCCACTCCCTCGCCTCCACCTGCCAGAGCTGGAGTGGGGACCTGGGTCTCAGCGCCTTTCCAAGGCCTGACAGCAATGTGTTCTCCAGCCATTCATCTCCACAGGGCTCTGTTGGAGCACAGAGCGGTGGGGGTGGTGGAGATAAGGCCGCAGTGCAGGTACAGTTTGGGAAGCATTCTGCGATGGGGTTGGAAGGCCTGGGGCTGCTCCAGGGAGGGCGGGCCAGGGCTCTCTGGCAGGTGGTTGGGCCGATGCTTTCCCAGGCTCACGGAGGTAGCAGGGATGCAGCCCACCCTTTAGCACCAGGCAGGGCTGTGGATGGTCGCCAATGTGGAGGAGTGCCCAGTATGACATCTCAGTTTCCAAATGTCGAGGTTGCTCAAGGTTGAGGGTGTGTAGGGCGGGAGGGCCCTCTGCCAGGGGGCACTGGACAGCACCCAAACTGAGTGCACTGCCCAGGATATCACAGGCCACCAACTGCACATACACAAAATACAGCAAATGCCTGGAGACAAAAAATGCAGCGAGTGAGCCTGAAAAGGCCCCACGGAAGAGCACGCTCATTTTTAGAACACGTTCCCTTGCGGGCTATGCCGTCTCCTAGTGCAGGAAAGGCCCTGAGAAGTCCTGCAGGCTCCTGCTGCACCCTGCGGGGTCCACACACACCTCATCTGGGAGCCCAGCCGCCTCTGACACGTTTCCTGGCACATCCTGCTCACTTCCTCTCTTTTATATTTTCCTTCTCCCAACAGGAGCCCCGGAGTTTTATTTCACACAGTATTCCCTGCACTTGTTCTGGGAGTGTTAATTCATGTTCCCTCAAAATAAGAGTTTCATGTTCAGGTGAGGAGGTCGTGGAGCTCCAAGGGCAGTACGGTGCTCCCTCACATCATCTCCTCATTTTCTGAGGGTCTCTGGAGGGGCGATACACAAAGTGCTCCAGGGTTTGAGTGGCACAGGCTGCTCCAGTGGATGCTGGCCTCAGGTAGGCTGCACCCCCAACGCTGCTGGGATGGGGGTAGAGGGTGGGGACAGCCGCCAAGCAGTGGGTGAGGCAGTGCTCGGGGGCTGGGCTGGTGGCAGTTTGCCAATAGTGCTAACCAGCAGTAACCAGCATGGCAGCACTGGGTGTCAGCCTCGGATCCCAGCTCCTCAAGACCGCTTGGGCAGCGCTGCTGGTGGCTCCATACTGAGTCATGAAGCCTGAAGAAAATGTGGCCCCTTCTCTCCCTGTGCTGTCTGCGGACGTCAGCACCCATCTTTCACACGGAGATGATCATGGCTCTGGTTACCTCTAGCCCTTCCATTTTAGGAAGCTACACTACAAATCTATAAATGCACTCACAGCTCTGCCCAGGGTGTACGGGTGAACTCCACCTCCCAAAGCCCACAATGGAACACAAGTGACAGGGTCAACCTCATGAATAGGTGAATTCAAGTGTAGTTTGATAACACAGGCAAGTACTCATGATAGGGCAAATCTTGATTTAATTTTTGTTAGTCACTCAAGCCCTTTGTAGATGCATGATGGTGACAGTAATAAGAGTTGACATGCATTGAGCATTTCCTGTGTGCCGAACAACAATCACATTCTACCTAAAATATGTAAGCTTCACAACTATACTATTATTCTCAATTTATAGACAAGGACATGTGTAGTTTTAAGAGTTTAAATTACTTGACTACATTTATACAGCTAGTGAGTCTAGATCCTTCTGGTCCCGGAGGTGAGAATCCTAATGGCCATGTATCTTCCATTCTTGTGATTGTGTCCCACAAAGCTGCTGGCAGCCAAAACTAACTTCCCTGTACAGAAGAAAAATATTAGCCAGAGAGTCAGAAAATACATGAGCTGCACAGAGTAGGTGCTCGCTGTACACGTGTTGCTGTGATTATTCCTGAGCACGGCGAGAAGGACAGGTGTAATGGCTTAGTTTGCATCCTCCCCTTTCTAGGTCTGATGCCAACCGGCAGTCCTGCCAGCAGTGACCTGCAACTCCACTGGATGTGGCAGGCAGGATCTGTTTCCCTGGCCGTTTTTCGGAGAAGGTCCAGCTGAGAGGCTCAGACAGCCATAATGGATGGGATCTTTTTAGAGGTACCGAGAATGCCATGGTTTCAACCCAAGAAGACAGCAGGGCCATTAGCAGAAGTGAGACAAGGAGCTGGCTGGAAAGTGAACATCACAGGCAGAAGGAAGAGGCGTGGCAGGTGCCCCAAGTGACAGAGGACTAAGGAGGGCAAGACCCCATATGAGAGATGTGGACTCGGCCAGCAGTGGCACAGGTGAGTCTGTGAATGCCCTCAGAAAGTGGTTCTGAAATGCACACTTGTATTTTTCAGGGTTCTTCAGAGATACAGAAGCAATAGAATGTGTGTGTGTGAGTGTGTGTGTGTATGTGAGTGTGTGTGTATGTGTGAGTGTGTGTGGTTTATTATAAGGAATTGGCTCATCTATTTCAGGGGCCTAGAAGGTCCACATTCTGCTGTCTGCACACTGGACACCCAGGAAGCTGTAGTGTGGGTCAGTCCAAGACTGAAGGCAGAGAACCAGGAGCACTGATGGCATATGTCCCCACCTGAAGGCAGGAGAAGATAGATGTCCCAGCTCAAGCAGTCAGGCAGAGAGTGAATTCTCTGTTGCCCAGTCTTTTGTTCTATTCAGGCCCAAATGGATTGGATGAGGCCCACCACACTGGGGAGGCCATCTGCTTTTCTGAGTCCATAGATTCAAATGCTAATCTCATCTGAAACACCCTCATAGAAACACCCAGACCATGTTTAGCCAAATATCTGGGTACCCTGTGGCCCAGTCAAGGTGACACATACAATTACCCATTGTGAGACTCATGGGAAAGCTGTGTAAATCATGAGACATCACTTTTGTTGGCAAGAGAACCAGAAGAGCCACTGGGGAGGGAGGCTGAGGACCCTCATGTGCCCCAGGAACATGCAGAAGAGCAGTGGGAGGGCAGCTCTCCGCCTGCAAGGAGTTTGATCATGAAATCAGGGCAAGGGCCCTCGGCAATTTGCTCAGAAATTTGCACTGTGGGCAGGGGAGGCAGCCTTGCCAGGAGCCTTTGCCACGGCCACCTGGCCTCATGGGAAGCCTGTCCATGTAGCTACTCATCCCTGAGCTGACCGTGACTGAGCCTGCTCAGTTGTGCTGGGGCCCAAGAGGCTGCTTCTGTGAAAACAGAGAACCAAGCTTTGCACATCTTTGCTTTGTAACTAGAGGGACTGTCTATCCTCAAAGATTTATGTTTGAAGCCCTTCTCTTGGCGCGTTTTCCTGATGTGTGGCTGCCGTCTCCTCAGCTAATTCTCTCAAACCCTCCTCATCTCTCTTGCCGGCTTCTCTGTGCTCCTCTCTTGTTTGGGAGCTGACGAGTGAGCTTTGATATCAGCTCTCACAGCTGGGATTCAGGCCACTTCGCAGATGAGGGGCAAACCTGTCATGAAGTCCTTAGCTCTGAGCCTTGGAGAGTTTAAGGGTAAGCCCTAGGTATTTATTAAACCACAGGCCTGACAGGAAAAAGGTATCTTTAAAAACATAATAAAATTCCTTTAAATATATCCCCTGTCCCAGTTTGCTGAGTTCTTAGAGGCCTGGCTAAGGTACCCAGAGGCAGTAAGTCCTTCCCCTGGCTCATCGCCTCCCTGGTGGCTCTGGAGACTTAAGTGGGGAGGAGAATTCTGGGCTTTCTGCAATGTACCCCATGCTTTCAGGGCTTTGCTTACTTGAGCTTGGAGCTTTTGGGTGTGTGTGTGTGTATGTGTGCACATGTGTGTGTTCATGTGTAAATGCATGTCTATGGATGTGTGAGTATTGTGCATGTGTGAGCACAGGTGCATGTGTGTACATGGCTGCATTGTGTGTTTGCACGTGTGTGTGTGGGTGTGGGTGTGCATGTGCAAGTGCGTGTGCATGTCTATTTTTGTGTGAGCATGGTGTGTATGTAAACACAAATGCCTATGTATGCATGCGTGTGGCATGTGTGCATATGTTTTGGTCATGCATCCATGTGGAACGGGAACACGGCTGTCCTCCTATGTTTCTCTCCCCAGGCAGAGGGAGATCCTCTCATGCAGATCTGATCTGGGATAATGGGATCAGAAGGCCCTGCTCCATGGGTCCATATGGGAGTAGCTGCCCGCCTGCCCCCACTCTCCCTGCACACAGAGCTGTGGCCCAGCCTTCCACCGACATGGGGATGAGCCAGTTGGCAGTGTTTGAGGACAGATTTCATATCCAGCAACTGGGAGCCCTGCCGCAGGCTCGGCTGCGCCTGCCATGCCACAGAGCAGGACTTGGGTGCTGGCGGCGGGAAGCCCTCATCAGATGGTTCTGGGGCCTTGGAGAAGACCCTCCGCAGCCCTCCTGCTCCCTCCTCAGCAGCCAGGTGCACAGACCAGAGACTGTCCCATGGGTGACTCCCTGCCTTGGAAGAGAAGCGCTCCTTCCTCCACCATAAATGATGCCCTGGGCCCTCTCAGTTCACAGAGGAGGAGACTGAAACCAAGATAAATCAAGGGACGTGCCCAGCTCCACAGGGACTCACCGGTGGAGTACGGAGAAGAACAAAGCCTCAAGTCATTAGTTATGAATTTTTTAACATAACCACACTTTAAACATAAAATGTAGAGCAATTTTTAAGGCTTTTTGAGGACTAGGAGTTCACTCTGCATCTCCCGTGGGCAGGATGGGAGGAGGGCAAAGTGCAGGATGCTAACAGTTCCCTGCAGGGGAAGAGCCCAGGGGCTCCAGGTGCCTGGGTGGAGCCCAAAGGTCAAGGGGACTTCACCCCCAGGCCCACTGTCTGGAAAAGTCATCAAATAGAGGAGGAAAGCGCTGAGCACAAATAATGCACCAAAATGGCCTGGTCACAGCAGGGAGAGAAAGCAGCTGGGCAGGGAGGGAGAGCAGCCAGGCAGGGAGGGAGAGCAGCCGGGCAGGGTTGCGCATGTGCCGGTCTGTCGTGCGGTCTGCGGTGCGGTCTGTCGTGCGGTCTGCGGTGCGGTCTGTAGTGCGGTCTGCGGTGCGGTCTGTAGTGCGGTCTGCGGTGCGGCCTGTAGTGTGGTCTGCGGTGCGGTCTGTAAGGGGGTCTGCGGTGCGGTCTGTCGTGCGGTCTGCGGTGCGGTCTGTAGTGCTTTCCAGATGTGAGGCTCCAATAAGCTTCCTGTATGAGCTGGGCATGGAAGTGCCCCTTCGGATCCCTCCAGGGAAGGCCCTGCCCTCCAGCATTGGGAGAGCAGCCTCAGATACCTCCAGCTGTCCCTCCTTCAGGCTGCCTCAGCTGCAGATGGTCACCTTACCCGGGACCAGCTGTGGGGGGTATGAATGCCCAGCCCTTCCCGCCCACCTGCAGCAACTCTAACAGGCCCCACAGCCCAGGGCTCCCTGGGGGTGCCGAGGCTGGGCCAGGGTGCATCTTGCTGGGCTTCTCTCTCTGCCCCTTTCCCAGGCATGGGTCCCTGATCAATATCCTGTGCTCTAAACTCCATCTTAGCATCTGCAAGCAAGTGGGGGACAATACTCTGTCTCAGCTTCAAAGAAGACGGAGAACTGATAAGGGCAAATGCCAAGACTGGGCCAGGGAGGGTGCAGCAAAGAGCCACGGCAGGTGGGAGGAGTGGGGGGGCTGCCCCTGAACAGTGGGGAGCAGGGCTGGGGAGGACGGGGACCTACAAGCCTGGGCTACACCCAGGGACCAATTCCTAAGCAGAAAAACCACAAGCAGTGAGCCCGGAGGGGTTGGGCCTGGGGTTAAGGGGAGAAGGAGAGACGGTGAGAGCAGTCAGACATCCCACTCACGGGCAGGGCATGGAGGGCTTGGCCGGGCGCCATCTCCCAGACCCAGGAGGAGCAGGAGGAGGCCAGAGGTAGCTGCGCCATTTCTTTCCTCCACCTGGCCCAGGACTTCCTGACTCTGAGAAACACAGCCCTCTAACTGGCCAAACAAGGTGTAGGTGATGAAAACATGTCCCTTTGCCACTGGGGCAGCTGTCAACAGCATTAAGGTGTGTGTTATCTTTTGAGCTCCATGTTCCCTGTGGTGAAGAAGGCTGGATGCCTCCAAGCAGGGCAGAGAGAGATGAGAGCAAGGGCCAGAGAAACAGGGCAGAGTGAGATGGGAGCAGGGGCTGGAGAAGCAGGGCAGAGAGAGATGGGAGCAGGTGCCGGAGAAGGAACTTGCCTGAAGCCTTCTCTTATGAATCTGCATATAACTTCATATAGAAAGAGAACATACGTATTGATAAGAGGAAAATGATTCAATAGAAAAAAAAAAAAAGGGAAGGATCTGCACAGCTAATTTCACATGGGAGGAAATCCAGATGAAAGCGATGCAGGACAAGCAAACACCAAAATCGGGGCTTGCCCAGGAGGGAAGAACTCCAGGGCGGGCCAGGGGTGTGAGGCAGAAGCTTTTGTGGAAGCCCCGTGCACAGCGGCGGCAACGGAGGGGCTGCTCTTGGTAAAGCAGGGCTCCCCCATAGGCAGTGCGCCCAGGGTAGCAGCTTAGCGGCAGGTCTGCAGTCATGTTTAGGTCCACTTTTAATTATATGCAAATTAGGGGTGGTTTATGCAGAACTTTTAGGAAAAGAGTGGTAACTTCCAGGTTGTCAGGTTATTGAAGGGGTGGTACTCCGGGTATTGCCGTGACAATGGTAAACTGACGTGGCACACTGGTTTTCTGCCCCTCCCTGTTTCAGCTAGTCTTCAATTTGGTCCTGTGTCCAAGAGCCCCGCCTCTGGACTCAGGTCCCACCTCCTACCTCAAAAGCAAAGGTCTGAAGGTGGTCCCACCACGCTAGCAAAGAGGGAGATGGAATTGAGGCCTACTGAAGTGCTCCACAGCCTAACACTCACTAGCAGAAGCCTTGTGGCCTTTGCTGATATTGAGGAATTAACGGGATTGCACCTAAGTTGCTAAAAACTCTTGGTGCCTTAGAAATGCGTATGGGTGTCTGTTGGTGAAATACCATAATGTTTGGCAGGGATTTGTTCTAAATATGTTCCAGAAAATGGCCAGGGAAACAGATGCAATACAATTAGTAAAAGCTGATGGTGGTCGCAGCTGGGTGGTGAGTATGGTTCATTGTTCTGTTCTCTGGACTTTTGTGTATGTTTGAGATTTTCCTTAGAAAGAGTTGAGAAAAGAACAAAGAACCATACGCCTGTCTGGTGAGAATGTGGGCAACAGTTCTCTCACACAGTCTGCTAAAATGAGGTCATGAGGTGGGGCCCTGGTCCAATCTGACTGTCCTTACAAGAAGAGGCGAGTGCACGGACACACAGAGGGGTGGTCACAGGAGGACACTGGGAGGAGACAGCATCCACAAGCCACGCAGGGAGGCCCCAGGAGAAACCAGCCCTGCCCACACCCTGATCTCAGACCTCCAGCCTCTGGGGCAGGGAGAAAACAAACTTCTGCTGTCTATACCACCTGCTCACTGATATTTTGTTAGGTAGCCCTTGGAAGCTGATATATTGACCCCATGTTTATAAGAACAAATAATAGCAAAAATCAGTCTACATAAGCATGGATACACTTGGATTGTGCGTGTTTGTGGTGGTGGCAGAGGTGGGGGGTCTGGGGAGGGCCTCCACTCACCTTCACATTTTGTGCATTGCTTCCCGCTGGCATGTGTTACCTTTGTCACTTAAATAACAAATGGCAATTGTCTGAGAATCAAAAAGAAAAAAAAGAGAAATGAAAGGAAAATGATTCTGGACCATGTATCAGGACAGTGGAATAAACTGAGGCTGCAAATTTCTGGAACTTTCCAAAAATTCCATATAGAACTACCTTTAAAAAAATTTAATTGGGTATATAAAGTGGAAATTTATAGAAAAAGGAAAATGTTCCCGTTTCTTTTGCTAATGCTTCTTGCAGGTACAGAGTGAGCCTATGATGTTTACCATAGGGCTGTGACACTGTGCTATATATATGATTATATATACTTTGGTTTGCTCATCATAGTACCACATTTTGTCTTTCAATAAGGAGGACATTTTCTTGTAGTTCTGCAGAGAATCTGAGAATCACAGTCTTAAGAGGAATCCAGTTCCAAACCTCAAACCTTCCTACAGATTCTTTCTCCCTCTTGGCCTTGAAGCCTTTTGCCCCTGGCAAGTCAGTGAGTCTCTCATTTCACCTCTCATGGGGAATGAGTCTGACGCTGCCCATGCTCCCAGCCCGGTCCTCTAAGGCCTGGTTGGGAGGGTGGGGGTGCAGGACACATTTGTCCACTCACCTCTGGAGCAAAACTCAGCAACATGCTGGGCTTCGAGTCCAGTGATTCGGAAGGATGACAGTAACCCGTGTGGGAAGCCCCGGGGCCCGGCGCAGCCACGCACTGGTTTTTGACGTCCTGTCTGCTGCTTCTGCTTTGCCTCTTTGTGCTTTAATAGGACACCGCGATGTTTCATTATAAAATCCCCCAAGTGCATAATGTTTTGAAATCATTTATGAGAATAAAGAACCACCACATGCTGTGAAAGGAAAATAAATCTTGGGGCTCCAAAATCACTAAGCTAAAGGGAAAAGTCAAGCTGGGAATTGCTTAGGGCCAACCTGCCTCCCACTCTATTCAAAGTCACCCCTCTGCTCACTGAGATAAACGCATCTCTGGTTGCCTCCTTTGGAGAGGCTAATCAGAAACTCAAAAGGATGCAACCATTTGTTTCTACCTGTGACCTGGAAGCCCCTTTCCTGCTTCCTGTCTTGGCTTCAAGTTGTCCCGCCTTTCTGGACCGAGGTCCCGCCTTTCTGGACCAAGCCAATGTTCATCTTGCATATGTTGATTGATGTCACTGAGGCCCCGCCTTTCTGGACCAAGCCAATGTTCATCTTACACATGTTAATTGATGTCACCGAGGCCCTGCCTTTCCGGACCTAGCCAATGTTCATCTTACATACGTTGATTGATGTCACTGAGGCCCTGCCTTTCCGGACCAAGCCAATGTTCATCTTGCATATGTTGATTGATGTCACTGAGGCCCCACCTTTCTGGACAAAGCCAATGTTCATCTTGCATATGTTGATTGATGTCACCGAGGCCCCGCCTTTCCGGACCAAGCCAATGTTCATCTTACATATGTTGATTGATGTCTCATGTCTCCCTAAAACGTATAAAACCAAGCTGTGCTCTGACCACCTTTGGCACGTGTGGTCAAAACTTCTGAGGCTGTGTCACAGACACACATCCTTAACTTGGGCAAAATAAACTTCGTAAATTGACTGAGACCTGTCTCAGATTTTGGGGTTCACAATGCTAAACACTAAAATCGAAGTTTTAGAGTCAAACATGTTTCCGTTTCCTTAGAAACCAACATTTTAGGGGAAAAAGGAGAGATAAAATCATGTATTTTTATTTCTAAGCATTTATATTAGTTTTAGACTCCGCCCATGAGTGCTGGTTATTCCCTGGAGCTCATGAAGTGGCTCATGGGGTCTTGGTTGCTTCGTTGATGAGTCAGACATAGATGAAGACCTTGTGGTTGCTCTGAAAAAAGCGTCAGAAGAACAATGGTTATCGTTACTCATTTTAATCCCTGGAATTGAAGCTCCAAGGGCAGAGACTTTTGTCTGTTTTGTTCACTGCAGTGCCCCAAATAGAGGAGGCCTCAGTAAATGTCTGTCTAATGAGTGCATGAACACATGGATGACAAACACTTGACAAGATTGCGTTCTTCCTGAACTGGACAAGGCCGAGTCCTCCACGCGCTCATTCATTCCATCCATCGGTCCTGCTCCTCCCTGACCCCCAGCTCCTAGCACAGCACTCGGCTCACAGCAGGCACTCACCCAGTATCTGCGGAATGAGTGAACATCACAAAGGAAAGTTAGGGACCCCTCCCCTGGACTTGCTCCCCACCCAGGTGGGCTCCCAGCATTGGAGAAAGAAGTCGGCGAGGCGTCAGTGCCACCCCTGCTGCCCAGCGGCTGCTTTCCTTAGAACCTCACCTGGACAAGAAACCACTTTGAGGGGTGAGGGCTTCTCTGCCTGCTGAGCTGGTGCTCTGCCTCATTCCTGGAGGACGGCCGGAGCACCCTCACCGCCCTGGCACCCTGCCTTTCCTGTGCTTGTCCACCGGGCCCACCAGCCTCTCTGACCCCAGGGCCTGTCCACTCCCTGACCAGCCACCAGGAACCGTCCACAATGAACGCCTCCCTTCCCCAGAGACCCTCATCATCATCAGAATCACAGCCACCATTGATGCCCAGCTACTACGCGCCTGGCAGGACACACATGTCCCATCAGCCTCAGAGCCAGGGCCTGAGGCACACGGGTTACCCCTAGGTCATGGACGGGAACAGCAACCACTCCCTGCAGTGACCGCATCTCAGGGTGTGGCTCCTCCTTGGTACCTGGTGTGGCTTCTCTGGTTCCTCCCCTGTTGTCACCACAGCAGCCCAGAACGGGTCCTCTTCAGCCTGTTCCCCTGTCCTTCCTCACCCTGCTGCTGGAGTAAGCCTTCTAAGAAGTGAGCCGGTCCCCATGGCTCACAGAGTGGATTGCAAACTCCTCAGAGGGAATGGCAAAGCTGTGGGTGCCATGCCCCTGCCCTCCCAGCCTGGCTCCCAACACCCCTGCACCACACACTGTGCGGCAGGTGCACTGGTCCCCGGCAGCTGTGACTTCCCAGGGGACCACCTCTCCCTTTCACCTTCTCTGCCAGGCAGATGCGAGTCTCCGGACTTGATCAAGTGCCCTCTAGGGGGCTTTCCTGTGCCTGCAGACACAAGGCACAGCAGCGCTCCCACGTCCTCCCTGGCAGGGTGTGCACACCCGATGCCACCTTCCATGTCAGGATATTGGAATAATTCGGGTCCACATCCAGGTCTGCCGCGTGATGCTGAGGTTCTCCAGGGCCGGGGCAGGGCCTGGGTGATTCCAGGTCCCAAGCCCTCCAGGCACCTCCTGCGTGGGATGGAGCCACGCTCTACACGCTGTCCCTGTCTGCAGAGGTGACATCTCACTGTCATCACAGGAACGACATGCAGCATAGAGAGGCAAGAATTGCTTCCGGCATGTGGAGACCTGGCTCTTCCACATGCAGCTGGGGGGCCTGAGGCATGCAGTCTACCCTGCTGTGCCTCTGTTTCTCCAGGGGTGACAGGATGAGGTGAGAACATTCCTGACTATTCTAAGCATCCAAGGAGGGATGCCCAGGGATGCCCGGGCTGTGAGGCCCTGGGGTGGGATGGCCTGCTCTCGTCTCTAACGCCCTGCCTTGCTCCGGACACCTCTCGCTTCCACGCTATTTGCGTTGCGCTTCTGGCTTCTCAGACCTTGTTGCAGGCTTAGTATGTGTGAGTCTCACCCCGTCACGTGACATGGGCAGGCATCATCACTCCACAGGCAAGGAGGATCTGCAAGGGACAAGTGACGCAGTCAGGCCCCAGCACTTGTTGGTGGCAGAATCCAACTCAGACCCGGGGCTCCTCTTTCTCATTTAGCTCCTTTGATTTCTGTGTGGCCGGGTCCTGGCAGGGGCCCACCTGCATTCTCGTAATAATACCAATGATGATGGCCATGATGATGGTGATGAAGATGATGATGATGATGGTGATGATGATGGTGATGAAGATTATGATGACGATGATGGTGATGATGATGGCATTGAAGATGATGGTGATGATGATGGTGATGAAGATGATGGCAATGAAGATGATGGTGATGATGATGGCTAACTTTTACTGAGCATGTTGCTATGCCGAATATTCATATTATTTCAGTTAAGCTTCGCAGCAGCCTTATGAGGTTAATACTATTATTATCATCCCCATTTCCTAGACCAGAAAACTGAGGCACAGAGAGACTGAGTAATTCCCCAGATCACACTGTTGGCTGGAGGGGTCAGCCCTTGGTCGCTCTGTGGCTCCAGCAATGTGGTGGTCATCTTTGGGGCTGACAGTTGGGTTTTAGGGCATATGTTTAAGACTGTCGAATAAGGGGGAGGCACTAAGGCACCTCCACATCTGCAGTGAGTGTCTGCTGTGGGTGAGCCCTGTGGGGCCTCAGTGGTAGGTGGGGGACGGCACATTAGGGCTGGGCTTTGCAAGGGGTCTCTGGAAGGCCTTCTGAGGAAGGCTCACCGAGTTCTTCAGAGGGAGGCTGTGGGAAAGCAGGAGGGGAGAGACCCCCCAGATGACCTGGAGGGACCCCCTCTTCCTGGGAAAAGGAGGTAAGAGTGTGGGAGGCCTTGGTTGGGGACTGGCAAAGTCACAGTGAGGAAGAGGCACATTACGGGCCCTGGAGCAAGGTCACAGTGGTTAGTGAGGAGGCAGGGAGCCCCAGGGGACTCCTGGCCCAAGAAGAGGGAGGAAACTTGGGGGTCTCTATTATTAGATGTTGCCAGAACAATGGCTTCCCCATGATGTCCATGATCAAATCCCTAGAACCTGTGGGTCTGTTGCCTTGTGTGGCCCGGGGGACTTTGCAGATGAGACTGAGGCCCTGGAGACAGGAGGGTGTCCTGGGTCTTTCCTAGCTAAGGCCAGGGGCAGGTGTGACTAGGAAAGATGGCCAGACAGAGGCAACTTTGCTGCCTGTGAAGATGGAGGAAGGGACCATGTGCTAAGGAATGTGGGCAACCCGAGAAGCTGGAAAAGGCAGGAAACTGTTCCCCTCCCAGAGCCTCCAGAAGGACCCAGCCTGGCCAACACCTTGACCTTAGCCCAGTGAGACCTGGGCCGGCCCTCTGGCCTCCAGGAGTGTAAGGTAATGCATGCGTGCTGTTCCAAGCCACTAAGCTTGTAATTTGTTACAGCAGCCACAGGAAACTAGGAAACTGATAAAATATGCAACAGGGCTTCCAGCCAGGAGCTATCCCCTAGTTGGCCAGGTCTGGAGAAGCGGGGGCTGCATTCCTATTCATGGTAATTACAAGAAGAAGGGCATCTGGCGAGGAATGTCATCTCCCCTAAGGCAATGCAACTTACAAGGACTAGCCTGCTTCTGGGACAGGGGAGCAGAGGGGATGGGTTACCCCTCAGATCTCTCCAGCCCTGCTTCCAGGAGAGATGCTATCTGAGCAATTTCCTCTGCATGGTGCGGTGCAGGTAAGTCATCAGCCAGGTGACGCAGGGCAGGAAGGGGAGACTTGACTCCGTGGCTTCAGACGCGGCCATCTGTGCATTCCTGCTGACCCTTGGCTCTCTCCTTAGCATGGGAGCATGATCCCCGCGTCACCAGGCTGCTGGCTGGCCCAGGTGCAGGGTCCTCAGGGAGTCCCGAAGGGTGCGTGAAGTGGAGCCTGGGCATTGGAGCGTGGCCCCTCTCCAAGGATACCTGTGCGCCTGGACCAGGCCCGTCCTGCGCCCCCTCCCCGCGCCCCCTCCCCGCATGAGCGTGGGCAAGGCAGGGAAGCAGGTGGGGGATACGAAGGGTAAGCACATGCATGCATTCACACAACACACTCTTCTATACACACAGACACCTGCGCTCTCACATGCGTGCGCAAACACCCTCACAAACACATTCACACAAACACAGACACGCACAAGCACACACACAAGCACCGACACACTCACAAGCACAGGTACACTCACACACAGAGATACACTCACACAAGCACACACAAGTACACTCACACACAAGCACAGACACGCAAGCACACTCAGACACACGTGCAGACACACAAGCACACACACACCATCCTGAAACCATTTCAAAGTCACTGAACCACCCGGACTGCCACTCAAAGCTATGGCCTGATGGCTCTGAGCAACCGAGTCCGCTTGGGTTTCGTTCTTGATCTTTTCAAATGAAACCCCTGCACCCTGGGAGTCTGATTGTCTGTGCGGCTCCTGGCCCCTGGCTGAGGTGCTGAGCAAACACCAACCAGGTGAGAGCCAGGTGAGCACAGCCTCGGGAGGAGGGACTCTGCGGATACTGGGGGCCAGGCTAGGCGGGGGCAGCCCCGTGAGCCCACAGCCCGCCTCGTGTGCCGCGCGCTGCATCCCCCAGGAGACGTGCCCCAACCAGTGTCTCATGGCACAGAAGCGGCGGCAGAGGCTGGGACACGGTGGCCCCCTTGCTGCAGGGCGCTGCCTGTTGGTGGCCACGCAGGGCTTGCAGGGTGTCCTCCACCCTCCCTCAAATCCTTGTGACTGCCCAGTGCTTCTCTCTGAAGGGCTGCTCTGTTCACCCTTCCGGTCTGCTGTGGAAGTCCAGCACAACACGTCAAGTGCACAAGATCACGGACGTCTGCCTGCGCGCCCACCTACCCATGGCCTGGACCTAGATCCAGCTGTTTCCCTTGGCAGGCCGGCTGCCCTCCGGCCTCGGCAGTCAGTTCCCTTCCCCACTGCGGCCAGGACTCCACAGCTGCGCCACAGACAAGCTTTGACAGCCGTGAGCAGCACTATGGGTTAGCGTGAAGGCAGTAGGGGTTCCTGCCCCACCCCAAGGAGTTCCCCGCCGTAGGTGCCACTGTGTCTGGAACTTCACTATTACACACTCATTCCTTTAGGCGATTTCTCCTTTATTCCCAGGAGGTACAGCAGGTCAAGAACATCTACACTAAGGGGTTGACAACTGTCAGGTCCCGAGGGGCGCCGGGCCAGGCAAGGAGACGGTGGCTGGGGCGGGAAGAAGCAGAGAGCCCTGGAGGGAAGGTGGAGCCGTTGCTGCTCTCTCCAGCTCAGGGTGGCCTGCCACACTCCCACACCCCACACTCCCATAACCCACACTCCCACACCACACACTCCCATAACCCACACTCCCACACCACACACCCCACACTCCCACACTCCACACTCTCACACCCCACACTCCCACACCCCACACTCCACACTCCACACTCACACACTCCCACACCCCACACTCTCACACCCCACACTCCCACACTCCACACTCCCACACCCCACACTCCACACCCCACACTCGATACTCCACACTCTCACACCCCACACTCTCACACCCCACACTCCCACACCCCACACTCACACCCCACACTCTCACACCCCACACTCCCACACGCCACACTCCCACACCCCACACTCCACACCCCACACTCCACACCCCACACTCTCACACCCCACACTCCCACACCCCACACTCTCACACCCCACACTCCCACACCCCACACTCCCACACCCCACACTCCACACCCCACACTCTCACACCCCACACTCCCATACCCCACACTCTCACACCCCACACTCTCACACCCCACACTCTCACACCCCACACTCCCACACCCTCACACCCCACACTTTCACACCCCAAACTCTCACACCCCACACTCTCACACCCCACACTCCCACACTCCACACTCCCACACCCCACACTCCACACCCCACACTCCACACTCCACACTCTCACACCCCACACTCCCCACTCTCACACCCCACACTCCCACACCCCACACTCTCACACCCCACACTCTCACACCCCACACTCCCACACCCCACACTCTCACACCCAACACACTCATACCCCACACTCCACACCCCACAATCCACACTCTCACACCCCACACTCCACACTCTCACACCCCACACTCTCATACCCCACATTCTCACACCCCACACTCCCACATTCCCACACTCCCACACCCCACACTCCCACAGCCCACACTCCCACACTCTCACACCCCACACTCTCACACCCCACACTCCCAAACCCCACAC
The DNA here is from genome assembly GCF_028858775.2 of Pan troglodytes. Classification (NCBI taxonomy): domain Eukaryota; kingdom Metazoa; phylum Chordata; class Mammalia; order Primates; family Hominidae; genus Pan; species Pan troglodytes. The sequence goes on along the minus strand of NC_072404.2, from coordinate 170,453,587 downwards.
TCCCACACCGCACACTCTCATACCCCACACTCATACCCCACACTCTCACACCCCACACTCCCACAACCCACACTCACACCCCACACTCTCGCACCCCACACTCCCACACTCCCACACCCCACACTCTCACACAGCACACTCCCACAGCCCACACTCCCACACCCCACACTCTCACACTCCACACTCTCACACCCCACACTCTCACACCGCACACTCTCACACTCCACACTCTCACACCCCACACTCTCATACCCCACACTCCCAAACCCCACACTCCCACACCGCACACTCTCACACCCCACAATCTCACACCCCACACTCCCACACTCCCACACCCCACACTCTCACACCCCACACTCTCACACAGCACACTCCCACACTCCCACACCCCACACTCTCACACCCCACACTCCCACACTCCCACACCCCACACTCACACCCCACACTCTCACACCCCACACTCCCACACTCCCACACCCCACACTCTCACACCCCACACTCTCACACCCCACACTCCCACACTCCCACACCCCACACTCTCACACCCCACACTCTCACACCCCACACTCCCACACTCCCACACCCCACACTCTCACACCCCACACTCTCACACAGCACACTCCCACAGCCCACACTCCCACACCCCACACTCTCACACTCCACACTCTCACACAGCACACTCTCACACTGCACACTCTCACACTCCACACTCTCACACCCCACACTCTCATACCCCACACTCTCACACCCCACACTCTCACACCCCACACTCTCACACCCCACACTCCCACACTCCCACACTCCCACACCCCACACTCTCACACCCCACACTCTCACACAGCACACTCCCACAGCCCACACTCCCACACCCCACACTCACACTCCACACTCTCACACCGCACACTCTCACACTCCACACTCTCACACCCCACACTCTCATACCCCACACTCTCACACCCCACACTCTCACACCCCACACTCTCACACCCCACACTCCCAAACCCCACGCTCCCACACCCCACACTCTCACACCCCACACTCTCACACCCCACACTCCCACACTCCCACACTCCCACACCCCACACTCTCACACCCCACACTCTCACACCGCACACTCTCCCACCCCACACTCTCACACCGCACACTCTCACACCCCACACTCCCACACCCCACACTCTCACACCCCACACTCTCACACCGCACCCTCTCACACCCCACACTCTCACACCCCACACTCTCACACCGCACACTCTCACACCCCACACTCTCACACCGCACACTCTCACACCCCACACTCTCACACCGCCGCTGCTCCTCTCAGAAAGTGCCTGGCGGCATTGGCTCTGGGTCCGGGGCTGGTCTCTTCATAACCGCAGCACACAGAAGAGATGAAGAGTCATCCCTGGAGCCAACACACCTTAAAGCCGTAAACACTGGACCGAGACCACTCGGATTTGAACCCCAGCTCTACCACGGGTGAGCTGTGTGACCTTGACTGAGCATCTTAACATCTCCACACCCCGGTTTCCACATTTTTGAAAGGGTGACAACAATAATACACACCTCATAGGATGGTTTCAAAGATTAATTTAGTTAATATTTATCAATCACGCAGCAACATGCCTGGTTCGGGGTAAGCGCTCTATCTGCGTTTGTGAAACCAGTTAAAGGAAATGGCGCTATCATAGCACAGTCAGGCATTTGATTCGTTCCTTCTGATCTTTGATGTTCCATGTATACAACCAGGAATTTTTACATGCATAATTGCCTGGGAATTTCAATTGCATATGGTAGCAGTTTCTGCTTTCAAACCATTTCTGAGGTGGTCTGTAGGTCCCCAGTTCTGCTAGGTGCTTTCACAAGTAAACACTGAGAATGCCTGATCCCTGCCCTCAGAGAGGTTGGTGGATTTGGGAAGACAAGAAGAATCCACATGGTTCAGGAGGAAAACCTGTGGAGAAGCCTGTAATGAGGAGCAAAACTGTGTGCAGCCGAGCGGAGGGGCAGGCATGGTTGAAGTGGGGCCAGGCAGCAGCCATGGTGGGGGTGACAAGAACCACAGCCGCTTCCTGCTGGGGCCTCCTGTGGGCTTCATGAATGCCACCACCTAGATGAGGACATGAAGGCTCAGAAAGGTCACACAAGACACACGGCTCACAGTGGGGAGGGGGGGCCTTCTGCCCATCACCTGCTCGGCAGCCCTGGTCCTTAAAGAACGCCCCGGTGAGGGGATCCGCATGGCCCGGCTGAGCTGGAGTGTGGACTCCTGGAGACGGTCCAACCGGACGGGGAATGTGTCAGGAGGAAGGAGCTGCTGGGAGGCCAGGAGCTGCTGGCAGTTCCCACCCCGCCCGGGTAGCACGGGCGCCCACAGGCTGTGGGTGGGAGATGCTGAGGGTTTTTTGAGCCAAGGGGCTCTGGAGGAAGGCAGAGGCCCAGAGCCACTGGCACCTCTGAGCAGGGGTGACTGGGGCGAGGACTGAGTCTGGGGTCCTGTAACCAGTCGAGTCGTACTGGGCGAGCCGAGGGGACCGTGCCTCAGCACACAGGTGGGGGGTTCGGGGGCAGCCTGTGGCTCTCCCAGGGACCGGCTGTGTCTCCCCTTCTAGCTCTGCCCTCTGCTGCGTGTCTCGCAAACACCACCCCGTGGACTGTGAAAAAAGGATTTCAGAAACTGGGAGAATTGCTGTCAGGCTTCCAAGCCAGCAGCACAGAAAAGGCAGAAAGACACCAGGACGGTTCTCTCGAACTCAGTTTAAATACGGAGGGATTTTGTCATTTTTTTAAACAAGAAAATCTTGTTTGATATTCTCTTTCTAATTGATTCTTCATATTTTCCTTTAAAAAATATTTCAAGCAGCTGTTTCCTGATAGGAGAGAAGCAGGGAACTGACACCCACAAATTCCTCCGGGCGGTGGTGCTGGGGCCGGGGCAGCGGGGCAGGTGACCCCAGGCGCAGGACGCTTACCTGTGCTGCCTCAGCAGGTCGGGTGGGCTTGAATCCCCCTTCCAGGGCCGCAGCCTGCAGAGCCACCTCCTCACAAGACCACAAGCAGGCCTGGGCAGGCACGAGACGGGGAGATGGGAATGCTGGCCCTGAGCTCAGCCCTTGACCCGGTGGTGGGGCCACAGGTGCCATGTAATGATGATGGGTACCACTTGGGGATGAAGGCAGGGGCCTGTGCCAACTGACTTCTGACCCACAGGAGCCCTCTCCACAGCGTGAGTGGGGACAGGACCAGGTGGCAGCACCTCCCGGGATGGGCTCTGGTCCTGGCACCTCCCTGGGCGAGTGCTGGTCCTGCTTCCTCCCCTGCCCAGTGGAGAAGAGAGCAGCCGCCCTGGGGGAGGTGTTCTGGGGAGAGGGCAAAAAAGGGACAGGGAAAGCTTTGAAGGGGATGCTGGTGCAGTCCCTCAGGCGCCCCACCTCTCAGGAAGATGGGCCCCGCTGGGGGGCCCGTGGTGTGGAAGCCACGCTGCTGCCCGGGCTGAGGGACCCGAACCTGCAGGCCCCAGAAAATAAAAGGGTGGAGTCACCCACCTCCAGCCTGGGGCTGCACCAGCCCAATCCCCAGCCCCAGCAGGGGCTGCCCACCTCCAACTTCCCCACCCCATGGCCCTTGTCCTGCTGTCGTCTCCCCATCATAGTTCCTGCACCACACGTCTCTGGAACCGTATAAAGTTATGCGTCTGAGTGGCTGACAGCAGCCTCCAGGCTAAACTTTTAATCTGCTGTGTGCTGACATCTTCAAACCAGAGCGGGTCTCTCCCTCTCTGTTCCTGGGTTGGTGGTGGCAGGTCTCCTGCAGTATATGGCATGCAAGTAAGCAGGTCTGCGCTGTCACTCCCTAGCTGCCAGACCCCTGCCTGGTGCCTGGAGGTGGCTGTCCCTCCAGCCACCTCCAGCAGCAAGGCCAGAGCCCTAGGCCGCTCCCCACCCCTTTGTTTCCTTCTGGGAGGTGCTAGTGACCGAGGCTCAGGAGGGCACCTGCCCCTAGGAAGGGGCTCCCCCAGGGATCCCCGCAGTAGAGAGGGGGCCACTGAGGGGTGGGTGGGCAGTGGGCAGCTGGGGGCTGCCTGCATGGACTGAGCTTCCTCCCAGGCTCAACCCCCACCCTCCATCAAATCCACCTGACTCGCAGAGGCTGTTAGAACTGGGGGGCTGTGAATCTGGCCACCTGGCCTGGTCCCATAGCTAAGGTTCAGTGGGAGTCTCAGCCCCAGCTCCTGGCATGGGGTAGCTCAGGAAAGGGGCTGGAGCTGACAGGTGTGATGAGGGTGAGGTGGGTGAGGTGGGTTTGGGGCCAAGGGGAGCCTGGGAAACCAGGTGAGAGGTATGGGAGGCTGCAGTGGGGCCAGGAATCCTGGGTCTCATCCTTGTTCCCATGCCAGCAGCACAGGCTGACACTGTGTCACAGATCTACTGGGTCCCCACCACTTAGCCCCTCTGTCCAGCCTCCGCAGCCCCTGGGAGTAAAGCCCTTTAATCTGAAGACTCAAAAACCCATCTCTTCCTGGAGCCAGAGGCCCAAGTGGCTGCCAGTGAGGGTCTGCTGCCAGCCCTCCCTGCTGGGCTCACCCACGGCTCCCGCCAGGTACACAACAGCATCTGCGGACTCCTGCCCTGGCTCCTGGGTCACTTCTGTCTCTGGGAGAGGCTTTGGGCTTGAACCCTGGCAGCTTCATTGGAGAGCGGTCCCAGCCTGCATGCCAGGTCCCGTCAGTGTCCTGGAGGGTCCTGTACTGGTCCTGGTCTCTAACCCTGTGCGAGGCCATTTGGGCTTACTTTTCTCTGTCCGAGATCTGCTCCTGGTTGCAGCGTGGTGACCAGCGAAATCTTGCATTTCTCTGCTGTGCCCCCAATCCCTCCAAAGAACATGGCCTCCTGGGATGCTCTCTGCCCTCCAGGCCCTCTGCCCGGCTCCCTCCTCACCCACCATGCCAGGCACACGACACCCCAACACCGCAAAGACTTTCAGTCAAAGTATTCTCCCCTCCCTGCTCCTAACACCCCCACAACCTTGCTCTCCCTTGGAGGTCCAGAACAAAGGTCATTTCTTCTGAAAGGACCTCTTGTTCCCATGGCTACAAAATCCTCACTATTTACTCCCTTCTCTGTGGGCACAACCAGAGACAGCACTGCTCTTGTCTTTCTTATGATGAAGATCAATGGGACGTCCTAGTGGTCTTCTGGGCATCTACATGATTGCATCATGGGTTGTAAGCCCCCAACAGAGAAAGTCTGTGCACCTGGACCCGCTCTTCCTTCTACTATGCACATAACCTGCCATCTTACAGGTTGGGGGAAGCACATAAGAAGGTGTGTGCTGTGGGCTGAATCCCCTGAATTCGTATGTTGGATCCTGATCCCTGGGACCTCAGAATGTGACTGTATGTGAAGCTGGGGTCTTTACAGAGGTCATGAAGGTTAAATGAGGTCACATGGGAGGCCCTAGTGTAATATAGCTGGTATGCTTATATGAAGGGGGGATTAGGACACAGACACACACAGAGGGATGCCCTGTGAGGAGACTGCTGACTGCAAGCCAAGGCAGGGGTGGGGGGAGGGGAGGTCAAGAGAAACCAGCCCCTGCTGACACCTTGGCCTTGGACTTCCAGCCTCCAGAGTTGTGAGGAAGGAAAGCTCTTGTTTAAGCCACCCATGGTATTAATATTTGCTAGGGCAGCCCCCAAAAACTCAGACAGTGCACGTGTGGTGAACCAGAGATGGCTCTCAATTCTTCACCGCCTGTTACAGATTGGTGCCTGTCTGACCTGTGCCATGGGGTTCTGCAGGGTCCCCGCTGTGGTGGACGGAGTACACATTCCTGCCCTGGGACTTGGCCTTGGCCAGGTGACTGCTGCCAATGGAACATGAACAGAAGTGACAATACCCCATCTAAGCAGAGACGCTAAGTGTGATCCACGGCCTGGTTTGCTCTCTGGCATCTCTGCCATCCACTCAGGAGAGTGTTCCCAGACCCCACTGATCCCAGAATCAGAAACATGTGGAACAGACTTGACCAACAGCCTGATGCAGGGCTGCTCATTGCCCAGAGACCCCAAAGCAAGAAAAACACACGTTTGCTGCAGGAAGCCATTTCCACGTTGGGGCCATTTGTTATGCAGCCTTGTCACAGCAGTGGCTGACTGATACCTTAGCAACCTCGTTTCCTGTCCCACACCTGCCTCATTCCTTCTGCTTTCTACACAGGTGGCCACCATTATTAGTTTAAAAAGGCGTTTGCTTGGTGAGGAAGAAGAGGGAGAATCAAGCAAAGGCATTTGGACTTTATTCCACAGGCAACGTAGATCAGTGGAAGGTTGATGAAAGGGAAGTTCCATGATGAAATGACCGGGGAATTATTCTATCGGTGCTCCCCAGGCTGCTGGAGAAATGAGGGAGAAAAAACAGACACGGAAAAACCTGGTCATGGTTTTTATTATTTCTCTTAAATTCAGCTCCACCCCGTCTCTTCAAAGAATTTTCCTCTTTGGTTTTAATAATGTGCTTAAGCCACAAGTTGAACAGTCTTCCATCCTCCGAGCTGTCTTCTGGCTGAGGGAGGCTGCTCTGGGCTTGGTGGGCGGTGGAGGAACGGGTAGCAGTTGGGGACTGTGTCGCAGCTGGCCCAGCCACTCTCCCTTTCTTGGGGTGTACTAATCTGACTCCCAGAATGGTGCCGACTCTTTCCAAGGCTTCACATTCCTTCTCCTCTAGCTCGGGGGAAAGTGAGTCCTGATTTAGACTTCTGTAGTCAGGCAAAGAATTTCTGAATGCAGGGGCTACTCCAGGCTGGATTAAAAACCCACTTTCATGCCAGCTGGGTTTCTGACAGAAATGCCACAAGCTGGCACCTGGCAGTGTTACTGGGCTGGCAAAGTCAGAAAACTTTGAATTTGTGCAGCTCACACAGTGCAGCCTTCAGCATTTTACAGACGTGCCCATGTGACTTGCATCTTTGAAAGGGGATGGTGTGGGAAGTCATGTTAGATCACCTCTGATATGATTAGGAGCTAACGGTGTTATTTGAAGTTCCAGCTCAAGTCCAGTCAGGTCACGGTCACTGCCACAGATCAGGAAATCGTGCTGACCTGGATTCCTCGGATCCCCCTTGTCTGTTTAATTGACGGCCACTTTCTCATCAAGGCCATCAGCAGCCAGCACACAGGCTTTTAAAAAATTAAGCCTCAAGAAACAACAATAACAAAGTAAAATCTGTCCTGATTTTTAGGCTTAACCTTTGAAAATGTTCTCTCTCTAAAGAGAAGAGGTGCCTTCAGTCCAGTGAAGAGCACTGGGCTGCTACCCGAAGCATCTGCACGGGAAGGAAACGAGATGAGTCGGTGACTTGTTGCCACAGGGGCACGCATGGTACACGCAGCACAGCACCAGGAGCTGGAGCAGGCTGCACAGGGCGAAAGTCAACAGGCACACGGTGGGCTTGAGGGGCTTCTGCAGAGGGAGTGGGGGACAGGAGTGACGCCTGGGTGCCAGTCCTGAAGGCACCTCTTCTCTTACATGCTTGGACTGTGTGACCGTGACAAATCCCTCTCCCACTGTGAGGTTCATCCAGAAAATGGGGTGACCTCACAGCCTCCCCGGGGTTCTGTGAGCGTCAAGGGGACACCATGTGGAAACCCCTAGCACCGTGGCTGTTTGTGGGTGCAGAATCGTGTGCACGAAGCGAACAGAGGCTTCCACATGGCCTTCATCTCTGCTTCTTTCGCAAAGCAAACCTTGGCCCCGAGATGACAGCTGCTTTGTGTTTTACACTCTGGGGCTGAGTCTGCTAACTGTCCCATGGTGTCCAGACTCCCCTAACTCCTTTCAGCAATGGAACCTGGCCAACGAGTGTCAGCGGGGCTGCAGCTGGGGTGGCCAGGGGGGTGTGCAGAGACGCCCTCTCCTCAGGACTCGTCCTCATGGAGGAGGCTGCTTGCCATCCGCTCTCATTTCCCACTCCCTCCACCTGCAGCACGGATGTGGGGCTGTTGCCCCTCAGTCACCCAGGTGAGGGTGATGTCCCAGGATGGCAGGGCAATGGGACGGGGGAGCCCGGCCCCGGGCACCCTGGGAGTGCTGTGGACTCTAGGCTGCTGGTGGGAGGGAGTTTTCTAGGGCTGCCTCCAGGGTGCTGGCCACATCCCAGCATCGCACAGGGTTGGTCCTTTTCCCCTCATCCTCATAACACCCAAATGAGGCAAGCACTATTACCTCTGTGAGCGAGGAGACGGAGGCGCACAGAGGTTCACCAGCTATCTAGAAGCACCAGAGCTGGGGCTGGAGCCAGGCTGACTGCCCCGGAGTGTGAGCTTGTGGCCGTGATCAAGCCTGGCTGGCATCTATCACAGTCAGGCACTGTGTGTGGCTCTAGGCATACAAAGGCCAGGTCTGCAGGGGGATGCCAGTCAGAGGGGAAGGGAGACAGGCTGCCCTGAGGACAGCAACGTGGTCAGTGCGTCAGTGCTAGGGCAGGCGGGCGGTGATCTCAGTGGGAGGGACAAGCATCTCCGAGGCAGGGGACGGGTCTGCCAGTGGTCCCAGGTGCTGTGCTTCCTCCCGCACTCCTGCCTTGAGGTTTGTGGCCCCACCTGTCACCTGTCCTTCCTCAGCCTTTTCTGGTCGCCAGAACGCCTCCTTGCGTAGTAGTAGTTACAACTACTGAACCCTAATAGTTACAACTACTGAACACTAATAGTTACAGGAAAATTGTCGGGTGTTAAGTAGAAGTGTAAAATTGAGACTGTTTCCCTGGCATAAAAAGAATTGAACACCAGAGTTGTGGAGAGAAAGACATCTTGGTCATGGAGAAAAAGTTCTGTTTATCTCTTCTTGGAAAACTGGGGAACTCTCGGATGCCACCTTAGAGAAGCCACACAGCTCAAGAGATGTGCTGGGTCTCCACGCAGCAGGGGAAGCAGGAGCAGAGGCAGGGCTGGAGAACAGGAGGAGGAACGTGGCAAGTGTGTGGCTGGCAGCTGGCGAGGCCGCAGTCCATGACGTGGGGGGATTCGGTGGCAGGGGCAGCCTGCAGGGGGCGGCAGTGAGCGGAGCGCACCCTGGGTGGTGAGTGGAGGCCTCAGCTCCAGCCTGGCTCCGGCTTCCCACGTGAACATGGAGGGCTGGCCCCTCGCCTCCCACCCTTTTCCCTCCTGGCGTCTTTGGACGGTTCAGGGCTTCCTAACTTCTCAAAGACTCAGTGTCTTCTTCTGTGGGGGCAGCCTTCACAAAGTGCCACAGACCCGGGGGCTGAAAACAGTGGAAATGTATCCTCCCACAGCTCTGCAGGCTGGACGGCAGAGACCCAGGGGTCAGCAGGCCTGGCTGCTTCTGGAGATTTCGAGGGAGGGTCTGTCCCAGGCCCTCTCTTAGCTGCTGATGCCACTGGTAACTCTTGGCGTCACATGGCTTATGGATAAATCGCTCCCGTCTCCGTCTCCACTTGGTCTCCCCCAGGTGTCTCTGTGTCTCCTCTGGTCTTAGAAGTGAGAGGTGACAGCGTGCTGGCAGTCCTCACAGCCCTCGCTCGCTCTCGGCGCCTCCTCTGCCTGGGCTCCCACTTTGGCGGCACTTGAGGAGCCCTTCAGCTCGCCGCTGCACTGTGGGAGCCCCTTTCTGGGCTGGCCAAGGCCGGAGCCAACTCCCTCAGCTTGCTGGGAGGTGTGGAGGGAGAGGCGAGGGCGGCAACCAGGGCTGCGCGTGGTGCTTGCGGGCCAGCGCGAGTTCCGGGTGGGCGTGGGCTCGGCGGACCCCGCACTTGGAGTGGCCGGCCAGCCCCACCAGCCCCAGGCAGTGAGGGGTTTAGCACCTGGGCCAGCAGTTGCTGTGCTCAATTTCTCGCCGAGCCTTAGCTGCCTTCCCGCAGGGCAGGGCTCGGGACCTGCAGCCCGCCATGCCTGAACCTCTCCCCGCCCCCCCCCCTCCGCCCCCCGCCCCCCGCCTCCGTGGGCTCCTGTGCAGCCCGAGCCTTCCCAACGAACACTGCCCCCTGCTCCATGGCGCCCAGTCCCATCGACCACCCAAGGGCTGAGGAGTGCAGGCGCACAGCACGGGACTGGCAAGCAGCTCCACCTGCAGCCCCAGTGCAAGATCCACTGGGTGAAGCCAGCTGGGCTCCTGAGTCTGGTGGGAACTTGGAGAACCTTTGTGTCTATCTCAGGGATTGTAAACGCACCAATCAGCGCCCTGTCAAAACAGACCACTCGGCTCTACCAATCAGCACTATGTGGGTGGGGCCAGATAAGAGAATAAAGGCAGGCTGCCCGAGCCAGCAGTTGCAACCCGCTGCAGTCCCCTTCCAAACTGTGGAGGCTTTGTTCTTTCTCTCTTTGCAATAAATCTTGCTGCTGCTCACTCTTTGGGTCCACACTGCCTTTATGAGCTGTAACACTCACTACGAAGGTCTGCAGCTTCACTCCTGAAGCCAGTGAGACCACGAGCCCACCAGGAGGAACGAACAACTCCAGACGCTCTGCCTTAAGAGCTGTAACACTCACGCTAAGGTCTGCAGCTTCACTACTGAGCCAGCGAGACCACGAACCCACCAGAAGGAAGAAACTCTGAACACATCCGAACATCAGAAGGAACAAACTCCGGACACGCCGCCTTTAAGAACTGTAACACTCACCGCGAGGGTCCGCGGCTTCATTCTTGAAGTCAGTGAGACCAATAACCCACCAATTCGGACACAGAAAGACACAGTCATATTGGAGTAGCCCCTGCCCACTCCAGCCTGACCTCAGCCTAACTCATTCCATCAGCAAGGACACTGCTTCTGAATAAGGCCACGCCCTGAGGTTCTGGGGTGAGGACTTCCACATAGCATTTAGGGACACACAATTCAGCTTGTAGCACTCGGTTTCCTCAACTTGGAGGGAAACACTGTTACCCACCCAATAGGGTTTTCGAAAGGATTAAATGATTAATGCATAGAAAGTTCTTTGCACTAGAGCTTGGCCCATCTTAAGAGCCACATCAACATGACCTATTATTACTGATATCTTGGGAAGAGTTTTGTAAGATTCTGTGCCATGTTAAAGGTGAGGTTTGGGCTTGGGAGCTGGCTGGTCTGAGGCCATGGAGACCCAGGTTTTCTGCTTACATCTGGACTAAGGCCTTATGAGACCTCAAGTGTTTAAAAAGCAAACCCTCAAAGTCTGTGTTCGCTTCCCTTTGCCACGGGGGCACAATTGCTGCTCAAGAACCCATTCCCTGGTAACACAGCAGGAGACCAAGCAGGCTGTGCGGGGCCACGGTCACTAACCGGCTCTGGGGCACCCCACGAGCTGCCCCCACCAAGGCCAACTTCCAGCCTCAGAAGAGAAGAGTCTGAACCAGGCGCTAGAGAGATGTGCACGGCCGGCTCGTGTGAGCCAGGAGCCAGCTCCAGCAGAATGTGACTCTGAGAAGAGCCTCTCACCACATGCCCTATCCATGGGGAGTGTTTCCGCTGTATCCCTGTGTCCTATTTCATAATCGGTGGCCGTCACCACTGTATTGCTACTCACGTTGCAGCCTTCAGTCAGCTCCCCTTGTGGGTGCCAATGTGTGTAAGTACAGATTGAGGGTGTCTGGTTTAAAGAGGCCGCCAGGGTGATTCCAATTCATCGCCTTTCGCTTCACTCTTCCCTCCTCAGGTGAGATCCAGTCATGCATTTATTGAGCTACTTTTTGTGTGTGTGTGAGACAGGGTCTTGCTCTGCTGCTCAGGTTGGGGTGCAGTGGCGCCATCATGGCTCACTGCAGCCTCAACCTCCTGGGCTCAAGCGATCCTCTTGTCTCAGCCTCCCGAGTAGCTGGGACTGCAGGTGTGTGCCACCATACCCAGCTATTTTTTTTTTTTTTTTTTTTTTTTGTGGTAGACATGAGGTTTCATTATGTTGTCCAGTCTGATCTTGAACTCTTGCACTCAAGCGATCTGCCCACCTTGGCCTCCCAAGGTACTGGGATTACAGGCGTGAGCCACGGCACCCCCTCTGTTGAGCTACTATTATGTCTCAAGCACTGTGGAGGGTATGCGGAAACGGAGAGTAACAACCAAACCAAAACAAGGTTCATGCCTGCAGGAGTGTCTTCACCAGCTAGAAAACCCAGGTTCCCACTGGATGACAACCCCAACCCATATCTGGGAGACAATCATGAAGTGTTGAGATGCTAGTTATGAGCAATTAAGGAAGGAAGAGCTCAGAAAGGGCAGGGAACAGAGTGATTAAATGGCCTGGGGTGCTGGGGTAGGATCCAGGGAGCTGGGGCAGAGTGGAAAGGAATAAAGATTCCTGAACAGCTGTTCTCCATCTCTTCACTACTAGAATCCCTTTTTAAAAATTTCTCCCAAGTGTGTTTTCATTTTGAAATGAAATTGTTCCACTAACAAAGAGGACATGAATTAAGAAGAAATTAGTTCTCCCCAGTTCTCACATTCAACAACGAGCTAAGCATCTGGGCAACCCAGAATAACCAATGTCACCACACTAAGTGGATGTCATTTTAGTCAGACGCAAGGACACCTGCTGTTTGTCGGCCCCGCAGTGTGAGTGCTGGGACCTCCGGGGTCTGGGAAACTGTGGGAGGAGCCAGGAGGGCACCAGGCAGTGCCAGTCAGCAGCCGGCCCCAACAGAGGCAAAACGTAGGGCCCTGAGCACCAAGGGGACAGAGGAAGGCAGTCCCAAAGGAAGCGGATGGGGGCACAGTTCCCTGCATTGGCTGTTCTGTGGGGTCCTGGGAAGTAGCTGTGGAACAGTCAAAACAGTGCTCAGTTTGGAGCAGAGGCCCTAGTTCTGGTTTCAGCCCTTGCTAGCTACAAGATCACAGGCAAATTACTGCATTTGTCCAAGCCTCGGCTGGCACATCTGTGAAGCAGGCAGAATGCCAATCGAGCCGCTAATCCTACAGAGCAGGGCGAAGTCTTTTGAAAATAATTAAACCTACAATCGTGTGTTGCTTGGTGAAGGGCATCATTCGGCCTCCTGAGCTGCAGCAGCCCGAGGCAGTCACTGTCCCTACCCTCCTTCCTTAGTGCTGCCTTGGTGATGCCTCTCAGATCTGCCTGCCGCCTCCCTGTGCCTCCTCTGGCTCTGCGCCATCCTCCTCTGGACTGTCTGAGTTGCTTCTGACGATTTGCCGGCCACCTCCATCCATCCAGATATTCTTGGCAATATTGTTCTCCTGAAACAAAAAGATGGTAGTGTCATTCTCTGATCACAACCCGCCCCCCCACCCCCAGCCCCGGTTCCCCTTCCCCACAGGATAGAAGCCTCACATGCTGCCCTGAGCCTCATCTCGCATGCACCTGCACACCTCGGACCCCCAGAAGCTCCAGGAACATGGCTGGTCTTGCCATGGCCCTGTGCTTTGAAGTTTGCCAAAATGTCCTTTCCTGCCTCACTGGCACCCCCAGGCCCAAACTCCCTGTTGACCACCCCCTGAGAGGCAGCTCCTCCATGGAGCTGTCCCATTCCTCAGCACCACACTCGGGTCACGCCTGGAGCCAGCATTGGCCAGACAACCTCGTGCCTCCTTGCCTTCACGGCTGTGGGACCTGTAAGCTTCTCCAGGGCAAAACCATGAGTGCCATGTCTCCCTGCTTCCACCACCGTGGAGTAGCTGCTCCACAAACTGCTCTGTGAGTGCGAGCCCAGCACTGAAGCTCCGTACAAAAGTGATGCCATGGGGTCATGGCGGCGGCATGGTGGCACCGAGTGTGTCAGTGTGTCGCCATTTTGTTAAGGCTTCAGACCCAGGATCTCATTTAATACAACATCACTTCATGGTTAACCATATTTTACAGATAAAAGAAATGGAAGCTCAGGAAAATTAAATCCGTTGCTAACATCTCACTGCTGTGCAGCGGCAGGATTCCAGCTTGGCTTTGCTGACTCCAAAGCCCATGCACATTCATCTCCAGCAGGCCAACTCCTCCTGAACTTGACTCTCTTAGAAAGTGCTGGTTCCAGGCCGGGTGCAGTGGCTCATGTCTGTAATCCCAGCACTTTGGGAGGCCGAGGCAGGAGGGTCATTTGAGCCCAGGAGTTTGAGACCAGCCTGGGCAACATAGTGAGACTCTATCACTATGAAAAAGTTTAAAAAATTTTTTAAAAATAACCAGGCATGATGGTGCATGCCCATAGTCCTAGCTGAGGCAGGAGGATTGCTTGAGCCCAGGAGGTTGAGGCTACAGTGAGCTATCATTGCACCACTGTACTCAAGCCTGGGTGACAGAGTAAGACCCAGTCTCTAAAAAAAAAAAAAAATTTGGCCTGGCGCAGTGGCTCACGCCTGTAATCCCAGCACTTTGGGAGGCCGAGGTGGGCAGATCACTAGGTCAGGAGATTAAGACCATCCTGGTTAACATGGTGAAACCCCGTCTCTACTAAAAATACAAAAAAATAGCGGGGCATGGTGGCACGCACCTATAGTCCCAGCTACTTGGGAAGCTGAGGCAGGAGAATTGCTTGAACCTAGGAGGCAGAGGTTGCAGTGAGCCGAGATCGCGCCACTGCACTCTAGCCTGGGCGAGAGAGTGAGTCTCCGTCTCAAAAAAAAAAAAAATTAATTAATTAATTAAATATAAATTGCTGGTTCCCTTTATAGGGTAAGTTCCCTGTTTCTAAGAAAGTTTAAGAATAAAGTATTAATAAGAACTCTCAACCACAGCCCAACACTCCCACCCAACATTATTACTGACTCTTTTCCCTTCACATGGCAGGGATGGGGTAGAGGGGTGACACATCGGAAGGGTTAGGTGGCAGGTCTGTTTCCTCCTCTTGTCCTGTATTTGATGATGAGCCCAGGTGACTCACTGCAGACCTCATGTGGTAGGTGAGTACTAAGTTCTGATATGCCTGGCTGGTCCGTGGTGGCTGGAAGTCACAGAACTCTGGATGAAGCCGAGGGTGGCAGCAGCTGTCCCCAGGGCTAACCCACATGATTTCACATTTGTGAGTGCAAATCCCTTCCGAGAGGGTTTTTATCTGTCCTGCTGGTCCCTGGGGCAGGAGGAACCCTCAGAGGTTGCCCAGGCCCTCTGCTCAGCAGTCACACAAGGCCACTCACTACCTTGTGTGATTATGAGCCGGCTCCCTGGCATGCCATTGTTAGAACATCCTTAAGCAGGGATTATTTTTTCGTGAAGCTGCAATTAAATATTGTAAATTCAGAAACGTGGCTGGAGGAACAATGGGCCTGGAGAACAGGAAGAGATGCAAGTTGGGGTAAGTCACCATTTCACGGTCCTCTGCAACGCGGATGAGATCGCAGCCTCTTTGTCTGCGCCTGTGGATGAGTGCTCTGCAGCTGCTGGCTTTCTGATGTGGGACTGCTGAGCATTCACACACTGATTCACTGGAGCCAAAATACTCACAGCAGAAAATAGTGTTTGCTCAGGGTAACGCCTGCCCCGGAACCTGCCCTAGTCCTCCTCTTCCAGACAATGCCATTCCCAGCCATGTGAAGAAAAAACCCCACGCTATTGTTCCCAGAAGACACCTTCAGAAAGAAACCTGCCTGGTGAGCACCGCCAAGCAAAGATGGCGGGAGGCACCTGCGTACCCAGTCACCCGAGTCCCCAGCATGCAGAGGCCCTGCAGGCAGGTGGGAAGCCGGGCCTGTTCTCAGCACCTCTCTCCTGGTCCCGGGTTCTCCTCCTCCCTAGGATTACTTAGGAAGAAAGTGTTTCACACAAAGACCAGACACAGGCTCGGTGTTGGTGCTTTGGGTAGAAAGGTTGAAGTTGGCCAGGTGGGTAAGGCTGCGCCGTTATGGAACGCCGGGCAAAGTCCATCATGGGGGGAAATGAGAAATGGCCGGCCACCTTTCAACGGCTCCTGGGACATCTATCCGCAGGCAGAGCCACACCGCAAAGAATCCCCAGGGATTCCTTCCAGGTATCATCTAAAGATCACCCATCTCAGTGCAAAACCGTGCTTTTCCCAAAGCAAGTCTGGAAAAGGTCTTTCAAACCCGGTCTGTGCAAAATGGCATTTCCATCGTTGTCACCAAAGACAGCAGCAAAACGCCTGGCATCTCATAGAAATATCAGTTCTGACTGCGCTGGTGAGGTGGCAGGAGAAGGCCCTCCCTCGCTCTGTGGGTCGCCCCTGAGCTTCCGAGGAAAGCCATTTGGTTGATATCTAAGGAAAATTTGATCTCGTGCTGCTAGGGCTATTGGCACAAAATGGAGATTCCAGAGAAAGCATCACTAATTTAAAATTGAATTTTAAATTGTCTTGTCCATCTTTCAAAGCCCAGCCCAATTCCTAAAGCAACACATAACTGGTTTTTCATACTTTCCATGAAAAACAAATGCACATATTTTATACTGTTTCTTCTAAGCAATGGTAAATGGCTCTTTTCTTTTGACTTTTTGGATTTTTACCCTTTTTTCCAATGCTTAGGACGGAAATTCCAGAAACCTTACAGAATTACACAGTACTCTAATTTCCCATTTGGGGAGCCCTTTAGAAAGTGCGCTGACTTTTGAAAGCTGCAATCTGAGAGTATTCTGTCTCTAGGGTCAAACCCTCATGGACATGGGCCCCACAGGGGGAAGCGAGGCTGAGGTCTGTTCCCTGCAGGTGGGCTGGACACGGGGCCCTGGGCGGCAAGGAGGCTCACGGCTCTCCTCACGTATCTCCAACCTGGGACCGCTCTGGCCATCCTCCCCACCCCTGTGCAGAGCTCTGGGTACCCCCAGCTCTCCCTCACGGTGTCCTGATCTTTACTCACCTGGACACACTGCACAGATTTCAGAAACAGGACTCTGCAGAGAAGGCATCTCCTGCCCCGAGGGAGTGGGTTTGCAGGGGTACCACATCAGCCCTTAACGGGGGAGGGTTTTAGGTGGGTCCTCTTGGCCTCCTAGGTCTCAACATGTTCATAACTGGGCTGGGCCCACCTAAAATAAACAGACTGCTTTAACTCCCTCAATTTATCACGAGGTCTAATATGAACATAGAAAAGGAAAGAAGCATTTGGGTATCGAATGACTGCACATTTTCTGAAGTCATCGCCATTTCGAGCTTAGGTTCCTTAAACGTTTGACTCCAGGCCGTTCACATGTTGGCTTCAGGGACTGCACTGGCTACGCTTTCTCTGCAATATTATCCACAGCTGTAGAACCTGTGGTTGTGAAGGAGGATGCATTATTAATCCTGCCTCCCAGGCTGTGCATATTGAAACCAGCTCTCCGACATCTTAGACTCCAGCAGGCACGGACCCTTTCAAGACGGTAGGATTTTGAGCTCAGTTACGTGAACTGTGAACTCTCAGCCACGCCAGCATTAGGTTAGTATACAGCCCTTGTACACAGGGTGTCACGCTCATATTTTAATGAAATTGGGAGATAAATGCATTATGCTTTTCTTCTTTTTTTTTTTTTTTTGTTGTTGTTGTTTTGGGACAGGATCTTGTTCTGTTACTCAAGCTGGAGTGCAGTGGTGTGATCAGGGCTCGCTGCACCCTTGACCTCCCAGGCTCAGGTGATCCCCCCACCTCAGCCTCCCTTGTAGTTGTGACTACAGGCACACGCCACCACACAACACCACAAATTGTTGTATTTTTTTTGGAGAGACGGGGTTTTGCTATGTTGCCTGGGCTGGTCTCAAACTTCTAGACTCAAGAGATCCACCTGCCTCAGCCTCCCAAAGTGCCTTTTTGTGGTATTTACCAAGAAATACTATACTGTGAATTTTTTTCTTAATGATTTTTTCCCACTCAAACATACGCAATTTATGAAGACACACTGTTCTCAAGAAATAATGTTGGCCAGGCACAGTGGCCCACACCTATAATCCCAGCACTTTGGGAGGCTGAGGTGGGTGGATCATGTGAGGTCAGGAGTTCGAGACCAGACTGACCAACATGGCAAAACCCCATCTCTATTAAAAATACAAAAATTAGCCGGGCATGCTGGTGCGCTCCTGTAATCCCAGCTACTAGGGAGGCTGAGACAGAAGAATCGCTTGAACCTGGGAGGCGGAGGTTGCAATGAACCCAGATCACACCACTGCACTACAGCCTGGGCAACAAGAGCGAGACTCCATCTAAAAAATAAAAAAGAAAGAAAAAAAGAAGAAATAATGTTGAATTTGTTTGGATGTGAATGTCTTTAGTCACCAACATTGATGAGAACCCTCCTTGCCCTTGGCACATAATGCAGTGAGTTGAGCTGTGGTTTGAGTGAGAAGCATGTTGGTGCCTCTGTCCACGCATCTCTGAATCTCTGGCTGTGGCTCCCTTGAAGCTGGGAAGTGCTGATGGCCATGGGCACTCAACAAGCGGATTCCTAAGCTTTAGGCCAAGGTGCTTCTGCTCAGATTTCCCGTCCTATTTCATGGTATAAACATGACCAGAGGACTTCACAGAGATAAATGAGAGAGTTTGGCTCTCCCTTGCTTAGTTCAAAGAGCACATAATTTCAGCAGCTGATGTAAGCAGTGACAGCTTCATCTGTGCCAGCCCGTCACTGCCACCTCCCACTTAATATATGACCATTCATACAGCCCAGTCCTCTAAAGAAGGCAGAAATTGAGCATTTCACCTGAATCTTTCCAGAGTTGGTGGTGCATACTGTGTGGTTCCAGGGG